>NC_080203.1:4819431-5484389 GCF_030028045.1 Hippopotamus amphibius kiboko | reverse complement strand
CAAATATTTCTTGTAAAGATTTGGTAAGCTCCCTGATTTCAAAAACCAGTTCCAAATGAATAGCTCAAATCGTAGCTAACTGTGAAACCCTAGACATTACTGACAGTAGTGTAACACCAACTTACTTTTTCTTCTTGTACTTTTACTAGGACTTACTAAACACTAGATGCTGTGATAAATACCTTACACACACCATGCAATTAACCCTTATGCCAATCCTATGAAGTCTGAAGTATCTTCTCTTTACAGTCAGTGGCATGGAGGCTCCACAAAGGTAAACCCTTGTCCCAAAGTCACTCAGCAAGTTTGGGGGGCAGCTAGGACACAAAGCCAGGGCTGGCGGGGATGGGGGACGGTAAGGGCTGGGCTCCATTGTGCCCCAGAATAATAATGAGCATCAAAACAATAAACTGCAATCGGCCCACAGATGTGAAAAATAGTTCCTCCTCACTAATAAACAGGGAAGTGCAAACGAAAGCAATAGTGCCTATCAGATGAGCAAGTATTTTAATTTTAATTTTAAATTTTTAAATTTTTTTGTTTTTCTTTTGTTTTTTTTAAGAACTTTTATTGAGATACAATTGACATACAATAAACTGTATATAAAGTGTACAATTTTTTTCATAAATTAGACTTTTAAGAAATTCTTTTTTTTTAAATTAATTAATTAATTTATTGGCTGCATTGGGTCTTTGTTGCTGCGCACAGGCTTTCTCTAGTTGCAGTGAGCAGGGGCTACTCTTCATTGTGGTGCATGGGCTGCTCATTGTGGTGGCTTCTCCTGTTGTGGAGCATGGGCTCTAGGCGCGCCGGCTTCAGTAGTTGCAGCACATGAGCTCAATAGTAGTGGCTCACGGGCTCTAGAGCACAGGCTCAGTAGTTGTGGTGCATGGGCTTAGTTGCTTCATGGCATGTGGGATCTTCCTGAAGCAGGGATCGAACCTGTGCCCCCTGCATTGGCAGGTGGATTCTTAATCACTGCACCACCTAAGACGTCCTAAAGTGTACAATTTTTTAAGAACTTTTATTGAGATACAATTGACATACAATAAACTACATATATTTAAAGTGTACAATTTGATTATTTTTTTCTTATTAGTAATGTATATATGGCAATCCCAATCTCCCAATTCATCCCACCCCATCACCCCCCCACACACATGCACACATGCTTTCCCCACTTGGTGTCCATATGTTTGTTCTCTACATCTGTGTCTCTTGAGCAAGTATTTTTAAGAAGGTAGAAAGGCCAGTGTTGGTGCAGGTACAAGATGGTGGGTGCTGTCTTTCAGCACCAGGGAGCGCAAATGGTTTGGTCTTTCTGGAAGGCAATTGGCAGCCCATTGTTTAAGCTGTGTGACTGTTCATTTGCTTTGACCCAGCAATTCTGCTTCTTACTGGATGTGGGCAAAGACTGAGTTACAAGGATATTCAGTGCAGAGTAATCATACAAAATAACTTGTACAGCATGAATTCCATTTTTTGAGAAGTGTGTATATATATTTCTATAAATATCTATCTCTACCTATCCATCTATCCACATATAGAGGGGAGGAGAGAGAGAGGGAAAGACAAAACATATCAAAATAGTAACAGTGATTTTTCTCAGGAAAACCAGATTACATGTCATCTTTTTGTTTTGTTCTGAACACTTCACTCTATTTTCTAAAGGTTTATAATGATCATATATTACCCTTGTAATCAGAGAACACAAAATTATTTTCCTTCTGGAAGTAAGGTGAATGCTTTCTTTTTTCATACCTAGCAATTAAGGTGGGATTACCTGTGTTTGTTCATCCAACAATTAGGCCCTCTGCCAGGGATGGGGATACAGCAGGGAACGACAGAGTCCAAGCCCCCACTTGTGTGGAGCTGACATTCTAGTGTGGTGCGACATTAAGCAAACAACACGCAGATACACAGGAACCATGTCTGCAAGAGATGTGTGCTACCAATGACAATCAAAGTGGAGCAAGGGGTAAGGGGTGCTGTTTCTGATTCAATGGTCAAGGAAAGTCTGTCTGTGGAGGTGCCTTTTGTGGAGGAGGTAGGGGAGCTAGCCCCCTGAATATCTAGGGAAAGAGTATTGCAGGTGGGGGAACAGCACATGCAAAGGCCCTGAGGCAGGACTGTGCTTAAAACGTTGGAGGTATAGCAAGGAGGCTGGTGTCCTGAGAACAGAGGGAGTGAGGAGGGGTGGGAGGAGGTAACTTCAGACAGGTTATGTACACCAGATCAGGTGGGGCCTTGTTGGCCCAGGGGGTGATGTGGCTTCTGGCAGCCTCTGCAGGAAGAGATCAGTCCCTGCTGGTCCTGGGCGGAGCAGCCCGCACACCCAGCCCTAGCACTGCTTGTTCCTGCAATGTGCTCTTTCCTGGTCCCTTTGCAGGGCAGCAGACAGAATCTTGGTGCTGCCTTATGGATCTGAAGCTTCCACCAGCGGCTTACATCATACGACAACAGGGCTGGTTACAGGGGTGTTTACATTCTTCTTTTTGTACGTGCTTCTTCACTTTTCTGAAATGTGCATATGCTACTTTCATTACCAAAAAAAATGTTATTTAAAAAAATGACAACAGCAAAAACTGTAGCAACATGGAATTACTAATGATGCAATTTGAGGGGAGAAAAGCAGAATGTCCTATCTTTTGTATCTGATGATAATAACAATACAAGCATATGGCTGCTTGTGGGGAGATCTCAAAGGGAGAAAAAGAACAGCTCTGTTTGAATAGGGGGTTATGGATACTTTTCTTTCATTTCAAAATTGTCTTAATATTGCCGTACTGTTTGCTAGAGACAAGGAAGGACCTGACACATGTTCCTGACTCCCTGGGCTGCTTACAGGAAGTGTCTCAAGTGCCACTTGGGCCTGGTTAGGCAGGAGTCCCCAAAATGCACGTTCCTTACTCTATTCAGTGCCCAGTGCTCTGTGACCTAAGTGGGAAGGAAATCCAAAAAAGACAGGATATATGTATACACATAGCTGATTCACTTTGCTGTACACCTAAAACTAACACAACTTTGTAAAGTAACTATACTTCAATAAAAATTTTTAAAAATGCACTTTCCTTGCTCACTCTGTAACTGATGGGTGGTTTATTTTTTATTTTACTTTTTAATTTTTTTTAAGATTTTTATTTGATGTGGACCATTTTTTAAATCTTTATTGAATTTGTTACAGTATGGCTTCTGTTTGTTTTGGGTTTTTTTGGCCGTGAGGCATGTGGGATCTTAACTCCCCGACCAGGGATCAAACCCTTACCCCCTGCATTGGAAGGGGAAGTCCTAACCACTGGACTGCCAGGGAAGTCCATATTTTTTATTTTTTTATTATTTTTCAAATTCTGTTTTCCATTTTGGTTATTACAGAATACTGAGCACAGTTCCCTGTGCTATACAGTAGGTTGGTTATTTTTTAAAAAATTTATTTATTTATTGGCTGCATTGGGTTTTAGTTGCTGTGTAAAGACTTTCTCTAGTTGCAGCAAGCGGGGGCCACTCTTCATTGTGGTGTGTGGGCTCCTCATTGTGGTGGCTTCTCTTGTGGAGCACGGGCTCTAGTAGTTGCGGCACATGGGTTCAATAGTTGTGGCTCACGGTCTCTAGAGCACAGGCTCAATAGTTGTGGTGCACGGGCTTATGTGCTCCACAGTATGTGGGAATCTTCCTGGAACAGGGATTGAACCCGTATCCCTCGCAATGGCAGGCAGGTTCTTAACCACAGTGCCACCTAGGAAGTCCCTGGTTATCTATTTTAAATATAGCAGTGTGTACATGTCAATCTGATGGGTGGTTTAGAATGAAGATCAAGGAAACTGCTCACCTCTCCAGCTTCTGTGTCCAGAGTAGTTTCTTGTAAGTAAAGAGGCATCACTCTATGAAAACACACAGGCAATTCAGGGTCATTTTTAAGCCCATTCCAGCAGAGGTCCAGAGGTCACGCAGAGATGCCTTGGTGTACTGAACTAGTCTAGCTGCAGTCAGGACCCTGTGTACTGAGCAAGATGGCTCCTTATCCCTGCCGGCCACCCCCACACCCAAGTGCTTGGTCTGTGCTATGTGTCACCCTTATTAGCTCTCGACTCCACTCAAAAACCCTTAGCAAAGTTTGCAGGGTTTCTGATGGTTCCAAATGGGACACATTTGGGTTCCAATTATACAAATGATGTAAGATAAGGGGGAGAGTGTTTGTTATTATTTTCATTTTACTTCTGAGGACAGAGGCCAAGAGAAGCAGTCATCTACTCAGGCTCACATAGGATATTAAGTAGCGAAGTCAGGACTCACAGCCAGGTTTTCTAATCTTCTTATGCTGCTACCCTGCCTTCTAGCTGTGGCCTGGCCATGCCTTGTCCTGTAAACCTGCCCCTCCATGTTGTCACCTGTATGACTGTCATGGCCTCGATCAACATCTCCCAGCTCTGGTCAGTGATGGTGTGCCGTGGGTTTTCTAGACTTGAATGATGATAAGATGATAAGAACTCCTAGTTTGATTTCTTTTTCTTTTCTTTTTTTGTCTTCCTTCATGGTGTTTTAAATCTTATTTTATCAAATAGTTCAATGAATAGTATATCTATTGTTATTCATAGGTCTTGTTTGATTTCAATGAAAGGTTATTTCATTAAAATTACATAAACATTTTTCCCTTCAAGACCAGAGTAGTTTGAAAGCATCTCAGTGAGTATCAAGTGAACATTTGTGGGGTTTAGGGTAGAAATGATTAATATCAGTTTATAATTCAGCTAAATACCACTATTCCCCATGGTCATTTTGACTCACTATACAGTTGTAAATTGATTTTATTCTTATGTAAATAAAATGTTGTTTATTTTATATCTGTAAAGGGCCGTGGCTTAAAGGCATAAGTATAAGGAATATCTGATATTCAAATACAAGTAAATGAGGAGGATAAAAACGATAACAAATCTGCAATTTACCCCAGGATGGTTTGCACCAGATATGTAAATTATATTCATGTCACTAAAATTTCCGCGACACACCAAGAAGTTTCTATTCCTTCAAAAAACGATGTTAAGAAGAGAAAACATAGTGGCAGTTATAGCCAATTAGACTTTTCATTTATTTGAAATAAAGGCCAATAAGTTATTTTGGACAAAATTCCTTACAACTAGCAGCCTTAGGTGTCATTTCTTAGCCAATCAGTTAGACACGAGATCTGTAAATTAAAAACAATAATTATGTGACTTTTAAAGTTAAAGAGAATCTCAGACATTGAGTCACAAAAGCAGGTTTTGCATCTACTTGCTCCTGTAACACATGATTGGATGTAATCTACACCTTAATATACATTTGGTCTTCAAGCTAATCACACTCAATGTCATTTTTAAAAGTTTTTAATTTTTAAAAAAATAAATAAATTTATTTATTTATTTATGGTTGCTTCGGGTTTTCAGTGCTGCACACGGGCTTTCTCTAGTTGTGGCGAGTGAGGCCTACTCTTCATTGTGGTGTGCTGGCTTCCCATTGCGGTGGCTTCTCTTGTTGTGGAGCACGGGCTCTAGGCACACAGGCTTCAGTAGTTGCAGTACTCAGACTCAATAGTTGTGGCTCACGGGCTTAGTTCCTCTGCAGCATGTGGGATCTTCCCGGACCAGGGCTCAAACCTGTGTCACCTGCATTGGCAGGCAGATTCCTAACCACTGTACCACCAGGGAAGTCCCTCAATGTCATTTAAAAGTGATTGTAGACAAATCATGCTTTATGTCTCATAACTAATATACATAAAGATGAAGAGTATATGTCACTTTAAAATGCAAAAAGTCTACATTTATTTCTTACAAATGTTATATTATTAGTATTATTATTATGAAAGGAGATTATAAATCAGAAAAGATTGAGACATGCCAGCCTAGATGTTTCTCCAACTCTTTCCCATTCTTCCCTCCCACCCCCAGTTCCTGTCCCACAGAACAGTGTGGGGGACCCAATGCCAAGGAAATAATGTTGCCTAAGGCGACACCCATCCTGGGGAGTGTACATATGTGAATGCAGGTGTATGAACACGAGTGTCGGAGCATCTGTGAGTAAGTGTGTGTGTGTGTGTGTCTATGAGTCATTTTGTGTATGTGTGTATGAGAGCATGAGTGTATTTGTGAATGCATGAGCAGATATATGTGTAAGTGACCAGGTGCAAGTGTGTATAAATTCATATATGTGTGACTGTGTGAGCAAATGTGTGTGTGCGTTTGTGTGAGTGAGCATGTGTGTGAATGTGTCTGTGTGTGTGAAACCACCCAAGCACTGAGGAAGAGAATCTGCGTTGACAGGACTGTGGAACAGGAAATTCTAAAACGTGCAAACCTATTAAATGAAATTGATTCCCGGTATCCTGAGTGGAGCTGAGAAGAGGGATGCCATCTCTTTCTCTTCTCATTTGGTGGTTAGTCATGGAGCAGAATGAGGCTGTGTTTGATTAGGTAGAAGCAGATGCTGTGTGTGTGTTGAAGGGGGACTGGTGAGGAACACTCCACGAAGTGGACCAACCCAGTAGCCCATGTCCAGCCAACTGTGTGCTCTCAGGAATGAGGGCAGCTGTGGGTAGCAGCAGCAGGAACCCAAACCACCAGTGCAGAGTGGAAATCTTCCCAGCTCCTCGTCTGGCCCGCCCTCCCTCCTTATCTCCCTCTCTCTCTCCCTCCCTCTATCCCTCATTCCCCCAGGACGCACACACCAAAGAGGGCCCCTGCCTCTGTCTTTAATAAGCTCAGAAGACAGTAAATCATGGTAATGAGAAAAACAAGGCGCACATCTGCTCCCGATGAAGCATTGCACAAGGCTGATCAATTGCTCTAGAAATTGTCCTTTGGACATTACTCAGGATGAAGTTGTCCTGCCAGAGTGCAGTTTCCCATATGTAATTGGACGATGTATCCCTCTAGTGGGACCAGCGTCATGTTTTCAGTTCAGGCCATTCTGACTGAGGAATTTGGGGTTGTGTTTTCAAAGTGCTTTTCAGTTTTGTTTTGTTTTTTTAAACCTCAGAGCCCATTTTCACAGAAAAACAATTCTAGCAAGGGTGGTGAGTTTCCAGGATTACCTGGCAAAAAGACCTGCTTTTGATTCCCGAAATGTTTGTGGAGTCTCCTGTCAACATTAACCCCTCTACACCCGCTTCAACTCCCTGGGATCCACATTTATTTGTGACAATGATGGGATGCAGTTTGAGATTAAAAGCATCTATGGGCCTAGCTGTGAGCCTCTCGGGAGTACGCTCCTGTCTCAGCCAGCTCGGATACTCCCATGCCACATCCAGAGTCACAGGTAAGGGCGTTAGAAGTTTACAACCTCTTGGGGCTTCCAAGGACTGCTCCCATCAGAACATATGCCTTTCTTTCTTTCTCTTTCTTTTTTTTCTTTTCTTTCTTTCTTTTTCTTTTTCTTTCTTTCTTTCTTTCTTTCTTTCTTTCTTTCTTTCTTTCTTTCTTTCTTTCTCTTTCTTTCTTTCTCTTTCTTTCTTTCTTTCTTTCTTTTCTTTCTCTTTCTTTCTCTTTCTTTCTTTCTTTCTTCCTTCCTTCCTTCCTTCTTTCTTCCTTTTTTTTCTTTTTTCTTTCCTTCCTTCCTTCCTTTCTTTTTCTTTCTTTCTTTTCCTTCCTTCTTCCCTCTCTTCCTTCCTTCCTCCCTCCCTCCCTCCCTCCCGTCCTTCCTTCTCTCTTTCTTTCACACTGGTTTAGACACTTGGGATACATCAGTGAAGCAAACCAAGATCCTTGCCCTTCTGAGGTTTATAGCATAGCAAGTAGAGATAGACATACAGGAGGCATCATAAACGATGAAACAATATAGTATGTTAGCAAGTGCTATGGAAAAAAGAAGAACAGACTGGAAGGACGAGGGTCATGAGTATTAAACAGAGTGATCAGGGCAAATCTGTAATTCGAAAAGACACATGCACCCCTACGTTCATAGCAGCACTGTTGACAATAACCAAGACATGGAAACAACTTAAATGTCCACCAAAGGAGGAATGGATAAAGAAGATGTGGTGTGTGTGTATATATACATATATATATAATGGAATATTCCTCAACTACAAAAAAAGAGTGAAATAATACCATTTGCAGCAACATGGATGGAGCTATAGATTGTTATAATATGTGAAGTAAGTCAGAGAAAAAGACAAATATCATATGATGTCACTTATATGTGGAATCTCAAATAGTACACAGATGAGCTTATCTATGAAACAGAAACAGACATATATAGAGAACAGACTTGTGGTTGCCAAGGGGGAGGGGGAGGGGAGGGATGGAGTGGGAGTCTGGGATTAGCAGATGCAAACTATTATATATAGGATGGATGAACAATAAGGTCCTACTGTAGAGCACAGGGAACTATGTTCAATATGCTGTGATAAACCATAGTGGAAAAGAGTATGAAAAAGAATAGATATATGTGTGTATTTATAACTGTCACTTTGCTGCACAGCAGAAATTAATACAACATTGTAAATCAACTATACTTC
This sequence comes from Hippopotamus amphibius kiboko, assembly GCF_030028045.1. Taxonomy (NCBI): domain Eukaryota; kingdom Metazoa; phylum Chordata; class Mammalia; order Artiodactyla; family Hippopotamidae; genus Hippopotamus; species Hippopotamus amphibius. The sequence goes on along the minus strand of NC_080203.1, from coordinate 5,475,904 downwards.
AATTAAAAAAAAAACCCACAAACCAGAGTAGTCAAGGAAGGCCTCACTGATAAAGTGACATTTGAGCAGACTGGAAAGATGAAGTTGGTATCAGGGAAAGTGCATTCTAGCAGAGGGGACAGCTAGAGCAAAGACCCCAGGGCAGGAGTGTGCCTGGCATGTTTGCAAAACAGCAAGGAAGCCTGTGTGACTGATTCAGAGAGCAAGGGGAAGGGTATAAGGCGAGGAGGTGAGAGTGGAGGTCGGGGCCAGAAGACGGTTAGGGCCTAGTAGGCCAGGGTGAGGACTGGGGCTCTCGGTGTGAGATGGGAGCTGGTGCGGGGTTTCGAGTAGAGGAGGGAAGGTATCTGGCTTCTGTTTTCATACAGTCTCTCTGGCTGCTGTGCTGGAAACAGGCTGTAAGGTGGCAAGGGTTGGAAACAGGCTGATGCAGTCATGCAGGGGAGAGGTGATGGCGGCTGGTCCCAGTCGCTGGGCTGAACTGAGGAATTGGGAACACCTGCCTCTGGGATAATGGCAGGAATTGAGCAGGGTAGGTTTTCAAGGCTGGAAGTGCACAATTTTTTTGGCAGGTCGGGGTTCACTTTTGCTTCCAACTCGTCTGGAGCTGTTCATATTTGTTCCACTTTAAAAAAACAGAGACAGAGAGAGAGAGACAGAGAGATCTACTCCTTCAGGTTTTTCTCAGAAAGGCAGACCCTAAGGTCTACTGCCTATGGATTGAGAGGATAAACATGAAACCCCTTCAGGGGTCTAGCTCCAAGGCCCTGGGTGCCGGCGGTGGGGGGTGGGGAGGTTGGGTGTGTGTGTGGGGGGTGTTGGTATCAGATTCCTGGCCTTGCAGGCAAGTAGGAAGGAAGGCTGATTGCTCTTTAATTGATGAGCTGCCTCTGTTTCCCCCTCAGCACCCGCTGGCTTCGGATGGCAGTCTCTGGAAGTCTTCAGGCCACAGAGGGAGAATGAAGTCCTCTCATCTCCCGCAGCAGATGACTCCACTGGACTTCCCTGGTGTGCCCTGAGCAGACATCTGGGAAGACACGCCCTCCTCCTCTCCCAGTCTGTTGGCTGTGCCCTGGGGGAGTTTAGGGAAGGGATCTGTAGGTGCACCTGGGCTGGAGCCTTTCTGGAAGGGGAGGAAGCGGTATACCTTGGAAGCTTCTGGTGGGAGTGGCAGCAAGACACCAGGGAAAGGGCTATATGGGGGACTTCGCAACGGGAACCTTGAGTCCACTGCACAGACCAGGGACATCCAGAATTTTGCCAAGGGCCCCCGACGGGTCGGTATTTCGGAGGCTGGGTTTCCGGTCCTGGGTGCACCGCCGTGGAGCTTGAGCAAGGCCTCGTCCCCTCTGGATGCCTCCCCCGAAGTAGAGGGTGGGCCCAGGTGACCTCCAAGGCCTTCCAGCTCGAACCCGGGGGATTGCAGCTTAGCCAGAGGCCGGCTTCTCCCGCTGCGCTGAGCCAGCTCCGCAGAGGGCGAGAGGAGCTCGGAGTCCGGGCTTTAATAACTCACGCGGCGGTGGCTCGAGCTCAGAATACAAACGCGTCTGCCAGGCGCAGGCGGGCGGGGCGGGAGTGCCCGGGCCCCACCGCGGGGCTGTGCTGGACGCGCCCGCCACCCTGCGGTCAGTCTGCGCACTGCAGGCTGCGCTGCCCTTGATGCTCGGATTCTTGGGGGGGGGCGGTGGGGGGGGGCTGGTGAAGGTGCATGCTCGCCCCCGCAGTCCCTTCCTGACCCTCTCTTGGGGATCCTTCCCTACACAGAGTCACAGAACGACTTTCCCCTTCCGAGTCTCAGCTTTGGGGACTGCACAGTGGGGGCAACAGCGTCCACCTCGCAGGGTTGTAGTGGCTCTCGCCCTTAAACCTCAGCAATCCGGACTCCTCCTCCTGAGCCCTGTGTCTCCTCCACAACAAGTTTCAGGGATCCCTGCGCCCAGACTGAGACTTGCATGGGTCTGGGTCCCCGTTTCTCTCCTCTCCAGGCTCTTGGATCCTCTACTCTGGCCCCACCCAGGGGCTTGATCAGATGTCCCGAGAAGCTCCAGGATTCCTGCCTATGGGAACCTTCCCCGGGGCCCCAGGGCCGGGCCTTGATTCTAGGGGTTCCCTCTGGAAAGCAGATCACTCCCGATGGCTAGCCAAAAGCCAGAAAGATTGGGCCACAAGACTGGTGCCAGCATGCTGATTTCAGTGACTCGAATCATTTATATAGACAGGAGTGCAGTACACCCTAGAGGTGCCCTGTAGCAAACAGAGATGCGAAGGACTACTGCCTGTGCTGTTTATTACCACGAAAACACTGAAGCATCAAATCCCTCCTTCCACAAACCTTAAGTGCCTCTGCTGTGCCAGGGACATGGCTGGGTGCTGGATGTTGGGCCCGGAATCTAGACTCAAAGAGGTTCTCATCCCCTGGGACCTCTTGAGAGCTCTAGTCTGTTGGTCCTCTTCTGAGAGAGTCTCTTCCACTGGTTTCCAGGACACCACCTCTCCTGGCTTTCCTCTGACCTCAGTCCACTTCAAGTCTCCTGTGTAAAAATTCTATGTCCATCAGGGCTCTGTTTTGGGCTCCCGGCCCTTTCTCTGTCCACACTCCCTCTCCACCAAGCTCATCCACATCCAGTACTTGAATTACCACTTGTGTGCAGACAAAGCCAATGGCTCTCCCTCTACTCCCGACCTTTCCCCTGAACTCTATAATCATCTCCTCCATGGTAACGTGGGCATGTGCACACGAACATCCCACAGGCAGCACCCACTCACCATGTCCACATCTGACTTGAGGATCTTTCCCAGCCCCGATGGGTTCCGTGGCCATCGGGATATAGTGCAAACTCCTTACCAGGAGCTACAAAGTCACTCATGACCCAGGTCTTGTTCCTTACCTCTCTCCCCAGGCTCCCATCCACACCAGCTGCTCAGGTCCTCACATGGGCCACACACACTCTCTTTGTCCATGCTCTTTTTAAAAAATTAATTAATTAAATAATTAATTAATTTTATTGGCTGTGTTGGGTGTTCGTTGCCGCACACGGGCTTTCTCTAGCTGTGGCAAGCGGGGGCTACTCTTTGTTGTGGTGCGCGGGCTTCTCATTGCAGTGGCCTCTCTTGTTGTAGAGCATGGGCTCTAGGTGCGTAGGCTTCAGTAGTTGCGGCACATGGGCTCAATAGTTGTGGCTCACGGGCTCTAGAGCACAGGCTCAATAGTTGTGGCGCACGGGCTTAGTTGCTCCGCGACATGTGGGATCTTCCTGGGGCAGGGATCGAACCCATGTCCCCTGCATTGGCAGGTGGATTCTTACCCACTGTGCCACCTAGGAAGTCCTGTCCTTGCTCTTCTCTCTGTACCTCTTGCGGTGCCAGTTCATCAGCCTCTCCTGGCTCTCTGCCTTCCCAATTCATCTTAGTCCCCATGATGCATCAGTTCAATCCCTGTCTTCTGATGCCTTCCAAACAATCCCCTTCACCCCCCAGGTCCTGCTGCTGCGTCTACCTTGAGGATGCTAACTAGCCATCCACCCTCTCCTGGAATATAACTCCTTCTCTGCAAAGCTTATTTTAATGTTTTTCAACAAGCGTGTTACTGACATCTTGAGTGGAATAATTCTCCATTCATTGTAAGAGGGGGAGAGTCTGAATCTGACTTTGAGCATGTTGCATTTGAAGGGACTTTAAGATGTCAAAGAGGAGTCATGTTGATCAAACAGTGGGTTCATGGATTTGGAGCTCGTGGGAAAGGCATGGCCTGGGGACACAGGCTTGTGTAGAGGGGTTATGGAGGCCATGGGGATGGCTGTGACTGCGAAGGTTTGGGATGAAAAGTGGGAAGAGGAGAGGGTCTAGGGCTGAAATTGAAGGAACTCTTGGTTTAGGGATTGAGTAAAAGAGGGACAGCCTGCAAAAGTGGAATTGGAGCAGTAGGAGAAAAAGCAGGTGAGTCCCGTGCACTGGAAGTCAAGGAGAGGGGGTTTCAAGAAAGATGGTGTGTGAGTCAAGTATGATAAAGGTCAAAAATTGACCAAGGGATTTGCTGGCAAAGGAGGACCTTGGTGACCTTAATAGAAATTGTTTGGTGACATGATAGAGAAGTCAACCAGGTTGGAGTGAGTTGAGGAGGGAGTGGGGCCCCAAGGAATCCTGGCTTCTCTTGCTACAAGGCCTTTAGTGCAGAGTCTTAACCACTGGACTGCCAGGGAAGTCTCCCTAGTTAACTTCTAATACAGAGTCTCAGTGCAACCATCACTTCCTGAGGGAAGCCTTCCTTGATCTCCCCGATTCAGACAAATTCACCCAGCTACTCTTTCATTGCACCATGTATTTACCTCTCCTTCAGAGTGCTTTTCTCTGTTATGATTCTTCATCTGCTGGGAAGTGCCCCTTCTCAGCAACCACATCCTCGCAGAGCCCTCAGTTCCAGCAACCCTGCCTAACAGTCGCCCAGACCGTTCCCTATCAGCCCCTTCAAGCTGAGGCCTGTGTTTTCACTGTCTGCTTCCAGGTCCCTCCCCTGGTTGGTCCTGAGAGCTAGCTGGCTGGTGGAAGATTTAATCTGCCCCGGGTCTGACCCAGTACATCCCACCGAGTTCCTGCTGAGTGTAATGTTCAGACAAACTAGTGATCTGATTAGCCTGGGCGCCGCCTGCTCTGGTCAGCTCCCCTGCGGCGCTCATAGAGGGGGAGGGAGATTGAATTAGCAATGATGCTGAGATGGTAGAGCTGCTGAAATGCGTTTACAAATGGATTTTTAATATAAAAAATAAGGGCAATTGGCACTGGCAATTAGGATATAATGAAGGCCCTTGTAGCTAGAGCTGCTGCTAAGAGGGTAATAAATTGAAGAAAGAGAAACTCCCATACCAACAGACTCTGGGAGTAAATATATGGAAATATGCATACAACCAGTAACGATGAACTTTTCTTCGTCATTGGTTGTGGTGACCAACTAGTGGAGCAGACAAATGGAAAGCAGAAACTTGCCCAGTATCACAAAGGGACAGGGTAGAATGGGATCCTTTTTAGCAGGTGCGAGCAAGGTAGTGGGCAGTTAGCAAACCATGGGGCGAAGGCATCAGGGGAAGGGACCTGGCTCACAGGCTTGGTTAGCGAAGACTGGGAGGAAGAGCAGGGCTCACTGAAGTGATGATAGCGTGGTGATAATATTCCCTGGAGACCAATCTGCAACCAATCTGACAAAGTAATGATAATTGGTTCAGGAATCTGAATTATCACCTGGCTGCAATTCTGACTGCATTTTTTAATAACAGCTTTTGAGATACAATTCACATACTATAAAGTATTTAAAGTATACAATCCAGTACGCTCTTATTTTTTAAGTATATTCAGTTGTACAGCTATCACAGCAATCAATCTTAGAACATTTCTTTACCTCCAAAAAACTCTGTTCCCTTTGGCAGTCACCCAACCCCATTCCTCCCAACCCCAATCCCCTAGCAACCACTAATCTGCTGTCTATCTCTATGCATTTGCTTATTCTGGATATTTCATGTAAATGGAATCATATGCTCTCTGGCCTTTTGTATCTGGTTTATTTAACTAGTATGTTTTCAAGGTTTATCCCTGCTGTAGCATGCGTTAGTACTTCATTCCTTTTAATGGCTGAATAGTATTCCATTGTATGGAGAGACCACATTTTGTTTATCCATTTATCCATTAATGGACATCTGGATTGTTTTCACTTGGGGGATATTATTTTTTACATTTCTTTTTTTTAAAGTACTTTATTGAGATATAATTGACATACAATGCACTGCATATATTTAAAGTGTACAATGTGGTATTTTTTTTCTTATTAGTAATGTATATATGGCAATCCCAATCTCCCGATTGGGGGATATTATAAATAATGATCTTATGAATATGCACGGGCTCTCTCTAGTTGCGGTGAGCAGGGGCTACCCTTCATTGCCGTGTGTGGGTCTCTCATTGCGGTGGCTTTTCCTGTTGCAGAGCACGGGTCTAGGTGTGTGGCGTCAGTAGTTATAGCACACAGGCTTAGTCTTTCCAAGGCATGTGGGGTCTTCCTGGACCAGGGATCGAACCTGTGCCTCCTGCATTGGCAGGAAGATTCTTAACCACTGCGCCACTGGGGAGGTCCCCCATTTTTAAAACATCAATAGCCATCATAGTGGGTGTGAAGTGGGATCTCATTGTGGCTTTAATTTGCATTTTCCTGGTGACCAATGATGGTTGAGCATGTTTTCAATGCTTATTGGCCATTTAGGTATCTTCTTTGGAGAAATGTCTATTCAGATCTATTACCCAATTTTTAATTGGGCTATTTGTCTTTTTAAGATTGAGCTGTAAGAGTTCTTTATATATCCTGGATACTAGACTCCTATCAGATATATGATTTACAATTCTTATCTCCCAGTCTGTGGGCTGCCTTTTCACTCTCTCGATAGTGTGCTTTGATGCAAGAAAAGTTGTCATTTTGATGAAGTCCAACTTATTTCTTTCTTCTTTGTTGCCTGTGCTTTTGATGTCATCTCACTGCTTCTTAAAGCAGTGTAACTGAAGGTGGGGTCCGGCTGCTCGCCGCTCACAAGCCAATAAAGAGGCCAGGTTGGTGGAGAGGAAAGTTTGCTTTATTTTGGATGCTGGTAACTGGGGGGGGGGGGGGGGGACGGGGGGGACGGGAGGGTGCCGGGAGGGCGGACACCTGTCCAAAGGCTGACTCCTCCCACCCCCCAACAATCAAGGGGCAAGAGCTTTTGTGGATAGCAGGGGGTGGCTATGTGCAGAAACAGCACCGTCAGCTGTGACAATCATCTTGAAATCAGTCAGCGGTGGTCTGACCAGCGTCACCTTGACTGTTTTAAGTGCAGTTAACCTTCAGGTACAGGGTCAGTTCCTCTCCATGGCTTTGAGGCCAGTACTCTGAATTGTGGCAGCTTATGTCATGGCTACAGCCTGGCCATCATGTAGTTAACTTCTTCCACCTGCTGGGGGTTTCAGTATCACAGGACATGGCTCAGAATATTATCTACAGCCCTTGAGGAGGAACTAAAGGTCCCTGACTATGCTTAGTGGCTAAATTATTATTATTGGGTCTCCTTGGACTGTTTCGCTTTGTTTCTGCATGTTCTCACTTCTCTGATTAAACTTATCCTTTGGCTACTGTTTTTCCACAGATGAAAGGTAGGCTGGGGACATGGGGGGTGGGGGTGAGGCAAGGACCACAGGGTCCTGCTCCGCTTCAGCAGTAGTTCTTGATCTTTCCTAACCTCTGACCACCCCATCCCCATCCCCAATCATTCTCTTGAAGGTCCTTGATCCCAAGCAAAGAAACTAAAAACTTACTTTTTCTGAGAACACATTGATTATACCCTCAGGTATTCTGTTATGATATTGCTAATTTGTGGGACGTTGTGAGGCCAGACCTAATTATAATGTGTGGAGGGAGGCTGTAGCAAGTTGTATTTCCATCGGTCTGCAACACAGATACACTCAAATATTTCCATTAGTCATTGTAGGTTGTAATGATGCCATGGAAGAAATGTGACCTTCGCAGTGACTGAACAATACAAAGATGGGGTATTTTCAAATGACTCTAATATTAATGGCAGTATATATGATTGTTCTGATGAAAGCACTAAGAGTAAAAATAATATTGGTAATGACAATAACTGATGTGAACACTGGTTCCCGCCAAAACCAGTCCTAGATTGAGAACCTGTACTCTGTATTCCTCTATGTTTCTGCTCCATGTCTTTGCGACTGTTCCTCACTTCATCTATTTTTTCTTTTAGACTCTTTACTGGAATATAATTGCTTTACTCTGTTGTGCCAGTTTTCGCTGTACAACAAAGTGAATCAGCTGTATTTATACATATATCCCCATATCCCCTCCCTCCTGCGACTCCCTCCCACCCTCCCTATCCCAGACCTCTAAGTTATCACCCACCATCGAGTTGATATCCCTGTGTTATGTAGCAGTTTCCCACTAGCCATGTATATTACAGTTGGTAGTGTATATATGTCTATGCTACTGTCTCACTTTGTCCGAGCTTCCCCTTCACACGCCCCCACCCTGTGTCCTCAGCTCCCTTCATCTTTATATGCTGGAATCCTGCTCAGCCTTTAAAGACCAGCTCACCTCTTTGAAGCTTTCCCTGACTGCCCCCATCCTTAATCCTCAGAAGTAGCCTGAGGTGAGGGCCACTAGTCAACTGCAGATGGAGTGATGACTTGGGGGAAAGCCAGGGCTCAGGATGAGGAGGTGGAGAACCTCAGGTTGAGAGAGCCAGGCTGAAGAATTTACTTCTATAGGCTAGGAGTGGCCAAGCAATGTAATGGTGAAATGCTTAGTCACTAACATGTTGGCTGATCTTGGGGAAATTGTTTGCTTCTCTCTGTTTCCCCCCATCTGTTCAATGAGATGATGACGGTACCTACTTCATAGGACTGTTAAGGAAATTAAATGAGTTAACACCTTCAAAGGACTGAGAACAGTAGTCCCTTAGAGCAAAGCTTGACAAGTAAGACACACTTCACTAAAGGTTTTATTTATTTCTAAATTTCATGTGGTTGAAATCTCAAGCTCCTGCCATAAGAAATGCAGGGGCATGTCTCATGAGCCTACGGTTACACCCGAAAAGGACTTCTCATAAATGCTATGATCTGCACAGAGCAGACTGGAATATGGCAGGTAGCAGACACTCATGGACCAATGCAGTGTCTCTAGTAATATTTCAATTTAAAACCTGGAGGAGACATAATTCTTAAAATCTACCAATAAGCTATTATAATTAATGAGCAAAGTCATTTCATATACTAGCAACAAACAAGCAGAAAAAAAAATTTAATGATACTATTTACAGTAGTGACCAAAACCCCATCAATTATGCAGGATTTAGGACAACAAAAGGTGTGCAAGATTTCTACACTCAACATGACAGAACACTGCTGATGAATTAAAGACAATCTAGAGACATGAAGATATAGATCATGTTCATGGATTGGAAGGATCAATATTGTTAAGATATTAATTCTCCCCCAATTGATCTGCAGACACAATGTGATTCCAGTAAAAAAATCACAGTAGGGGGTGTGTGTGTGCATATGCATTATCGGCATTCTGTGTATCAAATTTATTGATATGTGGAATACAAAGGCCTGATAATTCTAAAGAAGAACAAAGCCAAGGGCACTCACATCACCATATATCAAGACTCATAAAGCCATAGTAATTGTGTTGATATGTCATTGGCACAGGGGTATGAAAAAAAAAACCTGACCAATGGAATAGAGAGTCTAGAAACTGACCCAACACTTGTCACTTGATTTATGTCAAAGATGATACTGCAGTTCATTGGAGAAAGGATGGCCTTTTTGGAAATGGCCATCTGGATGTCCACATGGGAGAAAATGTATTTGGACTCCACCTTGTGCCGTATGCAAAAATAGATTCCAGATATATTAATAACCAAATGTGAAAGAGAAATCAATACATCTTATAGGAGATAAAATAAGATGATATCTGCATGACTTTAGAGCAGGTAAAGATTTCTTAACTAGGACACAAGAGACACTAACTACAATGGAAAAAATCAATAAAATGAACTACAGTAAAATCAATAATTTGTGTAATTAAAATACATCATAAAGAGAAAGCACAAGCAAAAATGCATGCCTTAGAGTGGGGGGATACTTGAAATACAGGGACATGACGAAGGAGTCATGTTGAGAAATGTGTAATGAAGGTCGACAAATAATGAGAAAGACAACCCAATAGAAAACTGAGTGGAAGACTCAAAAAGACCCTTCGTGAAGAAGACCTCAAAAGGTCCACATGTATGTGAAGTGGGCTCATCCTGCCTGATCATCAGGAAAATGCAAATGAAGACATCTCTGTGATGCCAACGCATATCCAGCAGAGCGCATGCGATGAAGGCGATCTACAGGGCAAGCTTTGACGAGTATCTGGAGCAACGGGCACACTCATTCATTGTTGGTGGGAGGCCGCTTGGCTCACTTGCGCTTACTAGCCTGTCTCTTTCCCAGAAACAAAAGGCCACACTCAAAGCAGGACTCAGCTGTCTCCCAGGCCACTGAGTTAGACTCTGGGCCTCAGTTCCCAGCCCGGTTTTAGAGGGCAATCCCTAAGGCTTTCTAAGGGCAACACTCTGTCTCTGCCCATTGCCACCTCCCTGCCCAAGGCCACCGCAGACAGATGCCAAGTGGAACAGAAGGGCAGAATCCATGGAGCACATCTTAGGGATTTGTGTGGCACACGCCGAGTGATTACGCCACATGCTTTCCAACCACCAAATCTGGGCAATCAGCCTACAGTTGTCCACAAGCAATCACCCCATTACAGGAAGGCTGGCGTTTACTAACAGTGCGACAGCACCCCACATCTGGAGGATCACCAGGTCATCCAAGATACCTTCTGGGGTGCCACCCATCATCTCGGGGTCCCCAGTCCCAGGCCCTGCCTACCAGACAAGACATCCAAGTGGGAGACTGGGCAAATTGATCTCCTCACTCTGCCCAACTGCCTCCATTGACCTTGCTGGAGACTCAAGAATGAGTTTCTGAGCTCATTTCAAAAGAGAGAAGTTACCCTCTGCTTGTAGCTTACTCTACTTTTCCGCCTGGACTCAGTTTTCTGCTGCCCTATTGCTCCTTGTGGTCCCCACGTGCTTAGAACCGGCCTGTACACCATGTCCTCATCAGCTGCTTCCATAAGCCAAGGAAGAGACCAAGGCTTTCTAGGTAGAAGGCCCTGGTGCAAGAGGGAGTGTCCAGTACTGCTCCGGTCGCTGAAGCCTGTCTGCCTACCATGCACTTAGCACCGCACGGGGAACAGGCATGTCATACCTTCACGTTGCTCAGGATTCCACTCCCCAGCTTGTTCCCAACCCCTCAACTTCTAACTGTGTAAGCCCGTGATAGGCCCATTCATAACCTCACCATTCTCCTCAGATCTGAAGCTAGGCACTACTTCTTGAGCTCTGCCCATGATTTGAACCTATGTATTCACGAGATTGCCACCGGGGAAAATATCAAACGATCAGAGGAGAGGGCTGGAATCCTGAGAAGCAGTCACATGTGAGGGACCCACAGAGAAAGGAAAGCCCACAGAGGAGAGTAAGAAGGAGAAGCCAGAGAGGTGGGAGGCAAATCAGGAACTCGTAGGGGTCATGGATGCTCAGGGAAGAGTGTTCCCAGAAGGAGTCATCAGCTGCGATGAGAGCGGCCTTTGGGTTTGGCAGGTTGGACGTCACTGAAGGCCTCGACAAGACTAGTTTCGGTGGAACCATGGGCTTGTCAGCCAGACTGGAGAGATCTGGGGAAAGAAAGGAGCAGAAGTGGGGAAAAGGAGCATAGGCTTGTCTTTGAAGGAGTTTTGCTGTAAAAGGGAGCAGAGCCAAGGGGGGTAGCTGGAGGGGCAGGTGGAGTCAAGGAAAGGATTCTCTGTAAGGATATAAGCAACAAGGTTGCCTTGTGCTGGTGTGAAGAGGCCAGGGACCCTGCATTATCTCCTTTGATCCTCACTACAATCCTATGAGTTTAGCAGATGCTATTATTAGCCCAAGTTTACAGCTGAGGAAATACAGGCTCAGATCTACTCTAGGTTGCCAAGCAAGGAGCAGAGCTGGTTCTGATCCCATGCAGGTGACCCCAGAGCCTGTGCTCTCAGCCAGCCTATGACACTGCCTCCTAGAGAAGAGGGAGAGGGTGGAAAGACAAGGGAAGAAAGGGAGAGAGTGGGTCAGTTATGTGCTGCGAGGCTGGAGGTCATGGGATCCAGAGCCCGGGGGAGGGGCCTACCTGGGAGGGAGAGGGGAGGACCTTTCTCTAAGTGAGCCCCCAGGGATGTAGAGGGGAGAAAGGCTCAAGGCATGCTGGGACTTCTCCCACTGAGGTAGCAGGAGAAAGACTGCTGTGATTCTGGTGGTGGGGAGGGCCCATTGAGGCAGGAAATCCTCAACTTGTGGTGTGCCTAACCTTCAGGCTGTGGGATGAGCAGGCAGGAGGTGGGTTCAATCCAAGGTTGAGGTTTGGCAGGGTGAGAGCAGTAGGGGCCAACGGGTCAAGAGCACGGAGGGGATTGGCGAGAGGGTAGACCATGAGTGCTGGGGCGGCTAGCAAAGGAGGAGAAGCCAGAAGCTCCATGCCAACAGAGTGATGGGGATGAGGATGATGATGATGGCGGCGACTCTTTATTGTTTAAGATCTGCCAACACGGTGCTAACTTCTCTGTATACATTTGCTCATTAAGTCTCACACTAGGCCTATTATGAGGGTACCACTTGCTTCATTTTATACATGAGGAAGCTGAGGTGGAGGGAGGTTAAATGACTGCTTAAAGATACACAGCTAGGAAGTGGCCAAGTCTGACTTCAAAGCCAGGACTATTTGACTCCACAGGGTGAAAGGGAGGAAACAGAAAGTTTCTGTGGGCTTGTAGATGGGGAGCAAGGCTCGGCTGGCTAATCCCTGTCAAAAAAAAGAGTCTGCCTTAGGATAACGCAGGGGGAGCAGGAGTTAGTTTTCTTTTTTCTGCAAGCAGCCTGGTTCTGTGGGCAGAGGAGGGTGCTAGGAGATAGGGCACAAGTGCTTAACTCTAGCTCTGCCGCTGACTCACTGAAGGCGCCTGGAACGTGGCCCTCAGCACCCGTCTAGGCTCAGCCTCTTTTACGTCTCTTGTGGCCTGTGCAGCAAAAGCACAAGTGAGTGACCCCCATCCCAACTTTCTGTCCCACCTGGGGCCATCAAAGATTACCCAGCCAGATCCACCCTCCCCAGGCCTCGCACTTTTTTAATCCAACAAATACTGGATTGCTTTCTTTGTGTCAGGCACCATGCTGGGGGCTGGGAATCCACAGGTGAACGAGACAGACAAGGTCCACACTCCCAGACCACTGCAGTCTACAGGAGGCCGCAGGCCATGAAGAAGCAAATGCACATGACAGAGTGGATGAGTACTATGAGGTTACAGGGCAGGGTGCCATCCTGGAGACATGGAAGGACAGGAGAGCTACTGCGGATGGGAGGGTCAGGGCAGGCACCTCTCGAAGCGGTGATGTTTGAGCACAGACCTGGATGGTGTGAGAGAGCCAGCCACGTGGTGCTCTGTGGACGACTATTCCAGGCACAGGAAACAGCAAGCATAAAAGAGCTGAGGCAGGAACAAGCTTCACATGTAGAGGAGGGGCCAGAAAGGGGTGGAGCGAGGAAGGCGGAGATGGGAGGAGAGGAGGGCAGAGGAGTGATGGGGGCCAGATCACTCAGGGCCTTGTGGGTCACGTGTGGTAGGCTGAGTGATGCTCCCTCCCCCAAGGCGTCCATGCCCTAGTCTCCTGAACCTGTTCCCTGGCCTGGCAAAGGGACTTCACAGATATAATTAAGGTTATGGACTTTAACAGAGGGAGATGAGCCTGCAATAGCCAGTTGGGTCCAATTTACTCTCATGAGCTCTTTAAAGCAGAGAACTTCCTCTGACTGGAGTCAGAAGAGATGTGGCAGAAGAAGTCACAGAGATTCAAAACACGAGAAGGACTGGCTGGGCCATGGCTGTGTCTGAGATGTAGGGACCACGTTCAAGATAAAGGTGCCGGCTAATGCTACTATAGTCCTGATGTTGCATTACACACGTGTGGCAAACCAACACACTGTAGCCCTTAAACTTACACAATGTTATATGTCAATTATACCTCCATAGACTCTGGGACTTCCTAAGGTTGCCACCTGGCCCCTCCTGCTCCGGTGCAGGCATAGGTTTTAAGGCCAGAGGAGGACTTTCTGGATCCAGCTATTCCAGGAATGTCCCGGATGCCATGAAGGTAAGTGCAGGTCCTTATCCTGGAATGCAAGAACTCTGGGCCAGAAAAGGAGGCTCAGAAATTCCTGAGATGCCTCACCACATCGTGGAGGCAGGCGGCTGGGGAGAAGTAAGGGAGGTGGTGCAGCCTGCACTTCTTTCTACCCTTTTCGTGGCCCTGGCTGGCCCATGTGAGCACAGGCTGGGAGTGGACACAGAGCCGTGGAAGGCAGTAGTCCCATGTCTCTGGTGTTCGCAAGCTTCTTCCTGCTTGAAGCCAGGAATAAGGAATGGTACACTTGCATCCCTCCCGAGACCTTCTGCGCTCCGCCGACCAGGCACAGCTCTTACGCAGACTGCCTCTCAGGGTAGGAGTGAGACACAATTCAAAGCACCACCCAGTTCCCGGGACTCTTGCTGGTCTTTGGAGGCAAAGGACACCCACAGACTGACTCTGTCTTCCATGAATCTCCTGTCATCAACTATACCACCTGCTACCGCTCTTCGTGGCAGCCATCTACAGACTTCTGGATTAATCTCCTTGGAAATTATAGTTCCTGGCTCCCTGTCACTGCCTCTAACACTATTCCTTGCATAATTCTTGCTGATTCTAATATCCACATACCTGATTTTTCCAACACAGTTGTTTCTCCTTACCTTGAACTTCGCTGACCAAATGATCGCTCTCCAAATGATCTTGTATCAGCCAGGATCTATTCAGGAGACAAAAACATGCCAGATATTTGAACAAAGAATTGTGATTTAGAGTAAAGTTGTTAACTGGGTAACTGGAAGGGTAAAAAGAGAACATAAAGGTATCATGGAAGGGACTGCAGGAAGCAGCTCCCTCCACTGGGCTAAGGGAACAGAGGAGAGTGCTGCAACTAAGAAACTTATAAGAGCGGTCCTGTGAACCTGGATCAAGACTTCTGAGGATGTGGAGCGGATGGCTGGTGCTGGTGTCTCTGAGCTTGGAAGAGGAGGTGGGAACTCAGACCTTGGTACTGAGAGGACTGGATAGTGGTTGGGACTCAGACCTCGGGGGTGGGTGCTGGCTAGTGCTGGCGGCCTTGAGTTTAGAGAGGCCTGTGGACTGGGGCCCCGGCCTCTGAGTGAAGAACCATGGCTGGCTTGTTCTTCTGTTTCTGAGTTCAGAGGAGGGGCCCAGACCTCTAGGTGTGTGTGTGTGTTTGGCTGTGGGGAGGTTGGGGTAGGGGAGATGCACGAGTAGGCTGGTTCTAGAACATCACCCTCTGCTGCTTTTTCTCTTATTACTGGCAGCTCCTTCTCACCTTATCCATGTCATAATGTTACAGTGACCCAGAGCTCATAACGTGAACTTATCTTTTCAATCCCCACTCCTGCCTTGGAGTGCCCTGTTCTCACCTAGCCTCTTGACTTTAAATACCATTCATATTCCATTGACTCCTGAATTTATATCTTCAACCTGGTCCAGAGTCTTATAACTTACTGCCTAGTCAACATCTCCACTCGGAGGGAAGTGGCTGCCCAGACGTCAACGCTGCCAGTACCTTGATCTTGGACTGTCTCCCCATCACACTCCAAGTAAAGTCCACAGCCCTACAAAGCCCTATGTGGTCTGGCTTCCTGGTAGTTTTCTGACCACATCTCCTACCACTTTCGCCCACGTTCACTCTGTTCCAACTACCTGGCCTCCTCGCTGCTCCTTAGCAGGGTCTTCTCACTGGCTGCTCCCTTTGCTTTGAACGCTCTTCCCATCGACCCTCCCAGGGTTCCCTCTCGCAGCTGCTCAATTGTCACCTCCTTGGGGGCCTTTCCCAACAATCTATTCAAAAGAAACGTCCTGACCATCCCCTTCCCTGCTTTGTTTTTCTCCATAGCTGCCACCTGCCACACTATATATTTTATTTGTATCATTACCCCTCATTCCCAAGGAGAGATGAGTTTGATGACGGCAGAGATTCTGTCTCTTTTGTTCACCACTGTATCCTAGGCAACTAGAAAGCGCCGTGCTTAATAGATATTGTTGAATGAATGAATGGTGAATGAATGAATGAATGAATGAATGGTGAAGGGACACCCTCCATCTCTGCCTTTTGGATCCGGGAGGCAGCTTCCTGCAGCAGTCCTCTCTGGCTCATCCTCTCCCACTGCTCCAGGCAATGGTCTGTAGAGAGTGGGCTGAGGAGTAGGTGGTAAGAGCTTACTACTTTCTCCAGAGTGTTCTCTGGTTCCCTGTTCTCAGATAGTCAGGGGGACACAAGGGGGTGGGGTGGGGCTAAATTGTTACAGGGGGGATCTGCATGGGTGCTTGCTGCTGAGATTCTCAGTGCCCCTGGGCACCTGGCGCCAGTGGGTGCATGCTTTGCCTTGCTCTGAGGTGTGGAGAGTATCCTTGGGGGTCTTACTCGGGGAGGGTACCACAACTTATTCAGGTGTAGGCTGGCTACTAGGGAGGGGCACTCAGGCTTCAGGGAAGCCCTCGTTGCTGTGCGACACTGTTGTGGCTGAAGGAGACGATGAGCCAGTGCGGGTGAATTTGCATGGTGAGGTGGGGGCAGACCAGTTGTGTCACCCAGGACATATGGGGGGCGGGGGGAGGTGGAGGTGGTGGTGGTAGAGTTCTGGGATTCCATTGTGCACGCACACACACACACACAAACACACACACACACTCCTTGCAATGGCCCTGAGATGGCTACTGTTATACCTATTTTGGTGAAGAGGCGAGCGAAGCACAGAGAGGTTAAGTACTTTGCTCAGCATCACACAGCTAATAAGCGACAGAGTTCAGATTTGAACCCAGGCAGTCTGGCTCCGGAGCCACACTCTCAGCCACCATACTGTCACCTCCCTCACTGAGCCCAGGGCTGGATTTGTGACACATTTATTGACTGGTTAGGAAGGAAACGATTTTCTGTAAGGTGTAGACCCATTCTTAGGCTGGTCTTGGATAGCTAATCCGGGTCTACCTGACTGGATGTCTTTGGTCTGGCCAGGGACCAGGGGGTGACAAATGTTGGGTGCCTGCATTTGAATGTGAAGGCCTGTGAAGAGAACTTTCCAGAGTGGGGATATGATTCAAGGCCTGGGATTGGAGGTTGAGTGGGAGGCTTCCCCTGGAGACAGAACATTTTTCTGTTGGAAGGAAGGATGGCGGCTGGAACAGATAGAGGCCCAGTGCCCAGAATGAAGTACCTGATCACGACAAAGACATCTGCCTGTTCACGATGGTGCTGTGACCTGGGAAAGGGGGGTGTGTCTGTCTGTGATGACGTCAGTGGTGTTGCTGTTCTAGGGATTGGGAGGCTGGGACTGGGTCGTGAAGTCCTTGGGGTTCCCCGGATTGGCTTTTGGACCGAGTTCTCGTATCTGTAGCGGTGGCCTCTTGGGGGACATCAGTGCCCTCAGACGCCCCCGGTGCCTGCTATGGTGGAGACAGTATAGAGGGGCTCGCTTCCCAGCCCGGACTTGCTATCAGCTCTTTTGGAAAATAGTATAAGACCGCCTCTGACACTTTGCCCCTTCAGTGGTTGCCCCAGGCTGGCTGGCATCTTGGCCAGGCACTGAGGTTTGCCTGGCTGCATTGCTTCAGACATGTACCACCATGGCTGAATGGCCCCCATGTTCTCAGACTCTAGGATTCACTGGCTGTAGAGGCTACTGCTGTCCCTTGAAATGATGGCGTCGGTGACAGGGATCTGAGTGGTGACTATGGTTACTCACACGGGTTATCTGTGGAAGCTGAAATCTCTGGATAAACTGCGCACCTCCCTGAAACAAGCTGTGCTTCAGGGTTTGTGTCACCGCTGCTGCCTCTGAGCACGGAGAGAGAAGGGCCTCTGTTACGGTGCCGGCAGGGTCACTGGCCTCCGCCAGGCCCTGTTTCCGTGAGGAGCTGGCTCAGGGTACAGGTCATGAACTCTGATTCTCTAGGACTGCGTAGCCTCCAGTGTGGCTCTGAAGAGCTGGTTTCCATGACCTTCTGGTGAGTTCGGTCAGGGTGGAGGGCAACATTCCTTAGCTCCTGGGACAGTGGCCAGGGTGAGGGGACGAACAGCCCCTTTCCATCTCCGGAGGCGATGTGCCCTTGGGCTGGTCAGGGGTGGGAGAGGGGAACTGCAGGGGCCACTTGGCCTGCTCCCAGCTCTCAGGCCAGGGCCACGGGCAGGTAGGAGGAGCCCGGGCTAATGCCGCCCAGCTTCCCATTGCCAAGTTCACTTCACCTCAGACATGGAAGTCCTCGCTTTGCCCCTGCTCACCTTGATTCTGCCAACACCCTCCCCCTCCCCCATTTGTGGCCTGGTTCCAGGTTGTTTCCCTCAGACTGACCTGGAACCCTGCCTCCACACAGGTGGGGCCCTTATGGTCAGCTCAAGCCCAAGGACCCCACTGCCAGGCCTCCCTAGCCAGCCTGGGCTTCACTTGGTCCTGGGAGTTGATGGGGCGACACTGCCTGAGCCCCAAGGTTGCTTTCTGGCGTCATTGGCGCTACCCAGGGACGGACAGACAGAAGCCTCGACAGCTGCTGGTGCAGTGGCGCCCCCTAGTGGTCAGCGTGCCACATGCCTCTGGCAGAACGGAGAATCCAGCCCTTCTGAGGGCTGTGCAAGGCTGAGGGCACGTGCCCTGTCCACTGCTGCCCCCAGCCCCGCTTCTGGGGCCAACGACAGGCCACTCCTCCAGGCACCTGCTGCAGCCAGGGCCAGGTGGGTTGCTCTATGAACTCAGCTGATGCTCGTTGGGGGACTTGGGCCTGGCTCCTCCCGTAGCTGGGTTGCTTCTCCATTCCCGCTGCCACCCTAAAAAAGGAGCGGGGGCGGGGGGGAGTGGTCCGCCCTAGACCCCAGTAGGGGCAGGCTGAGGGAATCTAGGCCACAAAAGCTCTGTTTCTTCCTATGGGCTCGCATGCAATGACTCAGCCTTTGAGCCTGCTTTCTGAGGCTGCTATAAGAAAGTACCACAAACTGGGAGGCGTAAAACAATAGTAATTTCTTCTCTCCCAGTTCTGGAGGCTGAAAGTCTGAAATCAAGGTGTGGACAGAGCTGGTTCCTTGTGGAGGCTCTGAGGGGGAATCTGTTCCTCTCTCCTAGCTTCTGGTGCTTTGCCGGCAATCCGTGGTGTTCCTTGACTTATGGGTGTGTCGTCACTCTGATCTCCACCTCCATCTTCCCGTCATCTCCACCTCCAGCTTCTCCCCTCCTCTTTCTCCTCTTATAAAGAAACTTGGATTCAGGGCCCACCCTTAACCAGGATATTCTCACCTTGAGAACCTTAATTACATCTACAGAGACCCTTTTTCTAAATAAGGTCACAGGCTCCAGGTGGACACATCTTTTGGGGGTGACCAGTCAATCCACTACAGGGCTCATGCCAGGAGGGCCTTAGAGCCTACTTCTATACCCCGAACCCCTCTAGCCCTGGAGGACCCAAAGGAGATCAGTGCACAGAGAGAGGCATCTCTAGTGACCGCCCACACATGCGCAGAGGAGCTGCCTGGCTCCTGCTGACACCAGAGGCACTGGGGAACCTGATACCAGCAGAGTGGATGTGTCACCAGCTTAGGCTGCTACTGCCATGGTGCCACTCATTTCATCCAGGGCCACCCAGCTCACAGGGCCTCGTCTCTGCCACTAGGACCAACCCCCCCCCCCCCGCCCCGGCCCATCTGGCCAGCAGTGCTGGGAGGGGCAGGGGTGTATATATATTCAAGTCCTTGCTGTGCCTCTCATTAACCAGAGCAAGTTCCTCCACTGCCTTGTGCCTCATCTATAAAATGGAAACTTCTAGTCCCTGCAGTCATTATCTCCACAGAACTATTTGGGGTGGAGTCTAGCACCCAGTGATGGTTCCCCAGAAAACTCCAAGTTCCAGTCCCAGATGCCCTTGGAACCAACAAAGCAAGTCCCGTCAGGAGAAACTGAGAACACGTACAGGCACATCTCATTTTATCGCAGTTTGCTTTACTGCACTTTGCAGGCATTGCGAATTTTACAGATTGAAGGTTTGTGGCAACCCTGCGTGGTCAAATGATGGTTAGCACTTTTAGCAATAAAGTATTTTAAATAGAGGTATGCACATTATTTTTCTAGACATAATGCTATCGCACGCTTAATAGACTACATTATAGTGTAATGCTGACTTGTATATGCACTGGGAAACCAAAAGCGTGTGACTCACTTTATTGTGATATTCTCTGTTGTGGTTGGAACCTGCAATATCTCCGAGGTCTGCTTGTACTGTGTCTGGTAGAATAGTGCCCTCCTATGATGTCTGTGTCCTATTCCCCAAACCCTGTGAATATACGGTAACTTACATGGCAAAAGGGACTTTGCAAATGTGATTAAGGATCTTGAGAAGGGGAGAATGTCCTAGAGTATCCAGGTGGGCCCAATATAATAATTGCCATGAAGGAAGGTCAGAGTCAGAGAAGGAGATGTGATAATGGAGGCAGAGTCAGAGACAGGGGAGAGGGGGAGAGAGAGAGAGAGGGAGAGAGAGGGAGAAGATCGAGAGATTTGAAGATGGAACACTGTTGGCTTTGAAGACGAAGGAAGGGGCCTTGAGCCAGGGAATGCAAGCAGCTTCTAAAAACTAGAAAGGGCAAGGAAATGGATTCTCCGCCAGAGCCTTCAGAAGGAACACAGCCCTGATGACCCAGTTTAGACTTCTGACCTCTAGAATTTTAAGAAAATAAAGGCGTTGCTTTAAGCAACTACATTTATGGTAATTTCTTAGAGCAGCCATAGAAAACTAATAAAAGCACCTATTGCTGTGGGTACCAAGGTGCCGTAGAAGCATGCCTCTCCATTGCCCATTGTGTACGGGGTTCTGCATGTCAAGAAACTGGTGCTGACTCTCAGCCTTGCCTTCTTTCCCCAGGGCCCTTAATCATTTCTGACAAGAGTTCACGATTTAGCTACATTTGCAATACACACCACTCACCCACCAGGAAGCATTTGTAGTCATGAAGGCAGAAGAACGGCTATGACACCACGACTCCGTGGCTGAGATGATGCAACTGACCTGCTCTGCAGGGCCTGAGTGCCTGCCTTGCTTGGGCACTCCTCCTCAGAGCCCCAGACCTAGACCCTTTCAACCCAAGCATTCGCCCCACACAAGACCCAGCTCCTTTTCACATCTCTGGAAAGAAGCCACACACATCAAAGGCATCAGTGAACAAGGTTGGTTTTACCAAAGATCTCACAGGGGAGATGACAGAGGGCTTCATATCACCCGTCCAGTCTTCTCTCCCAGCCTCTCCACACAATGGCTACTTCAGGTGCTGTAGCCACTCTTCTCAGAGGGCAAAGAGCACTTCTAAGTAACTAATGGAACTATACTCAATGACAAATAACCAATGGATAGTTTTGTCTTGCTACATATAAGACCCCCAAGGTTTGGCAGGGGCTTAACAAGCCCTCCGCTACTATATCAGGGTCAGTGTTCCTTATGAAAAAACACGTGGGACTCCCCTTGGCCAGGAAGGACTCCTGGGGAAGGGGCCTGAATGGAGACATCAGTCTAGAGCCTCCTCACTCCCACTGATCCTGAATGTCCTGGAAGTGCTCCTCAGGCTAGCAGTCTTGATGAAACAGAATGGTCGGGGGGTGGGGGCTGCATTGTCATCTCAGTCAGCATACAGCGCCAATCATGACACTGATGGCTGCCCTGCACAGAGCACTTACTATGTGCCAAGCACTGGGCACAAAGATTGAACATAGATTGACAGAGATTAACATACGCTTTCTCACTTCATCTTGAAAATAACCCCATGAGGTACATACTGCAATCATCCCTGCTTTATAGAATGAGGGAACTGATGCGCAGAAAGGCTGGACCACACAGATAGTAAGTGGCAGAGTTGGAATTTCAGTCCAGGCAGCGGAGCTCCAGAGCCCTCACTCTCAGCCGTCACAGTCTGCTCCCTCCCTAGCTGTGCCAGTTATCAATGTATTGCCTCTCAGACTCAAACCCAACCTTCTTTGCTTATGTGTGATCCTGGAATATTTCCCCCTTGCCAGCTGGCACAATCTTAAGCGTTTCCAGTATAGGACATTGGAGGGATCCTAGAGGACAAAAGGGCTTCTTTCCCTGGTCCTGGTGTACTTTGCTTCTTCCTGCTCACAGGGCACTTGGCTGGTGAGTTTCAGCAGCAACCCTTCCTCCCCTCATCCCTCTACCTTCCCAGAGGCAAGTCTTACAGCATCTGTCCTCCCCACTGTGTGGATTCCCTGTGAGTTTTGCGGGATCCTCACCCAGTTGCCAGGAGAATTCAGCAGCACTGGCCAAAGGGCAGTTTCCTGGCAAGTTCTAAAGATGCCCTAGCTGGCTTTCCCGCGTGGTTATCCCCTCCTCCTGGGCAGCTGCCCAGAGAATTTATTGAAAATTCAGGAGATGGTTTCCTGCATGCCAGCCCCAGCCTGCTGGCATCCCAGCAGGAAGCTTTGAGCCCAGTGACCTTCTCCACCATTTAGTGGGCTGAAACCACACCCTCTTCAATGAGGTCTGTCTTCCAGCCTTGGGGAAGTCCCTGCCCCCTTCCAAGTTTGTTCCTTCCTTGGGTATCCTCCCTTAGTCCTAGGATACTCTCTTTTTTTTTTCAAGGTAAGAGATGTAGTTAGATTTATTTATTTATTTAAATTTTTATTGGAGTATAGTTGATTTACAATGTTGAGTTAGTTTCAAGTGTAGAGCAAAGTGATTCAGTTATACATATACATTCTTTTCAGATTCTTTTCCATTATGGGTTATTACAATATATTGAGTAGAGGTCCCTGTGCTACACAGTAGGTCCTTGTTGATGATCTATTTTATATATAGCAGTGTGTGTCTGTTAATCCCAAACTCCTCATTTATCCCTCCCCTTGCTTTTCCCCTTTGGTAACCATAAGTTTGTTCTCTATGTCTGTGAGTCTGTTTCTGTTTTGCAAACAAGTTCATTTGTGTCATATTTTAGATTCCACATATAAGTGGTGTCACATGATACTCGTCTTTGTCTGACTTACTTCACTTAGTACGGTAATCTCTACGTCCATCCACACTGTGGCAAAGGGCATTATTTCATTCTTTTTTTATGGCTGCGTAATGTTCATCCCAGGATATTCTTTACAGCCCTCTTTTATTCCCTCTTAGTGGTGAATTCTCTAGAAATAGTTAATAATTTTTTTAGAGTTACATCTTTCTTGTTTAAATTAACGTATGCTTTCTGTTTCTCTCCTAGTTGGACTCTGACTGATATACCGGCTGAGCCCAGGGCTGGATGTACTTATTGACTATATTTGTCTGTATGGTGAAAGAGACACTATTATGCAATAACTAAGTTAAAATTTCATAGCTAATGTGATAAGGGTGACAATAACAGCTACCATTCATTGATCATCTGCTCTCTGCCACGCACTTTACACACTGTACGTTAGCTTATTTAATCCTGACCATAGCACCATAGGTGAGGTTCTATTTTTTTAATTTAATTGTTATTTTATATTAGAGTATAGTTGATTTACAATGTTGTATTAGTTTCAGGTATACATCAAGGTGATTCAGTTATACATATCTATATATCCATTCTTTTTCAGATTCTTTTCCCATATATGTCATTACAGAATACTGAGTAGAGTCCCCTCAGGTTAACCCCTGAGTAGGTCTTGCGGGTTATCTGTTATATATATAGTAGTGTGCATCTTTTAATCGCAAACTCCTAATTTATCCCTCCCCCCTCACCTTTCCCCTTTGTTGGCCATAAGTTTCTTTTTGAAGTCTGTGAGTCTGTTTCTTTTTTGTAAATAAGTTTATTTGTGTCCCTGTTGTCTTAGTCCATTTGAACTGCTATAACAGAATACCACTGACTGGGTGACTTAAACAACACAGATTTATATGTTACAGTTCTGGAGGCTGAGAAGTCCCCTGACCCACTGTCTGCAAGCCAGAGCTCCAGAAAATCCGGTGGTGCCTGTTGAAGGTCTGAGAACCGGGAGCACGGAGGTCAGAACGTGGATGTCTCAGCTCCAACTGTCAGACGGAGAGCAAATTCGCCCTCCCACCACCTTTTCGTTCTATGCAGGCACTTACTGGATTGGGTGAGGCCCGCCCACATGGAGTGTGATCTGCTTCCCTCAGACCACCCATTCACATGCTCATCTCTTCTGGAAACACCCTCACAGACACACTCAGAAATCACGTCTAACCAGTTCTCTGGGTATCTCGTTGCCCAGTCAAGTTGGTGCATAAAATTAACCATCACACTCATTTTGCAGAAGTGACACTGAAGTTGTTGTTTCCAGCCAATACCTGAGTTGTCTTCCAGTGATTAGAATGCATACCATCCTTCTTGATTTCTTAATCTGTTTTATATCTGGATGGCGTCTTGATGTATTCTTTAGCCTGACTTTTGGACCTGTGGTTTCTGAACTTCTGAATTGCTTTCAGCGATTCCACCTGCTGAAAAGCCAGAAAATTCATACGTGAAAGCCTGGAGGTTGAAGGCCTGGGTGGCCCCTGTCCAGGCCAGGCATCATCACAGGATAGCGGTCTCAGACTGGAAGGTCTCAGGTCAACCAACAATGTCTAATTTTCAGGAACCTCAGCCCTCATTTCCATGCTCCATTAGTTCTAATAACTAACCCAAACCAAGGGAGCTGAGCTACTCTTCCTGGGGGGCCTACATCACCACTCCCTGGCCCCGGGAAAGAAGCTGCACTCAGGCACAGAGCTAATGCCATAACCCACCTTAGCTACCTATCACTGGAGTTCTTGAAATATCCTCAGATGTAGCCGCAGGGCCCCAAGGGTCAAGAACCAGCCTGTGTGGCTTGGGGCAATACTACCCGAATTTCTAATTCTTATATACCTACGGGATTATGCCTCTCAGGACTTCATCCTAGAACAGTGAACCCCCTCCCCAATCCCCACCACTCTGTTGCTCAGAAATGGTCCATTCTATCCCTACATGGGTACCCTAGATGTTCCAGCCACAGTTGCCTCGCCCAGCCATGAGCTCTCTGCCTTCACCCACTGCCATGCCTGATCCCTGACGTGACTCCTATTTTGTGTCCTGTCTCGGGGAGGATACTATTCAGGTCCCTTTTCATTCACCTGATCATCTTCTGTAGACTAATGTTAGTCACTTTCAGTCTTCTATGCTTTTCAATCACTCCACCAGCAAATATTCACTCACTGCCTACTGTGTGCCAGGTGGCGGCTGAAGTTATAATTGGGAAGTGTATATTTTTCATCTTGCAGTATCACGCAGCATCTGAAACGCTTGCCATGCTTGGGGAATTCCTCGCCTCATGACTCTTGGTGTAAGAGGCAGAGCCCACCGCCCACTAGAGACGATGAAAATGCCACATATCCCAGTATTGCAGCTATGATGTGGCACATGACCTAGGCTCAGCCAATCAGAGGCCCCTCTTTCAGTCTTTGAACCTGGCATTAGGAACCTGAAAAATTGCAGCAGCAGAGAATTCTCCTCTGATGGTGGTGGTTGCAGCAAGATCAAGTTTCCCAGGGGCGGCAGTAGCAGGAATGTTATTCACTGCCAGCAGTTTGTGACCCTAGTGCTTAGTGGTGACAGCAGTAGGCTCATCACCAGAAGCTCTGTGGTGTGCTTTGATTTATTGTTTCTGGCCTCATGGCTTGAGTCTAGTTCTTCAATGCCGCTAGTGACTTGATTTCCCAAATATCATTTTGCTAAATGACTTGTTTGGGCCATATTAAAGAAGAGCCAGCTTCCAGTGCTGGCTGGAGAATTGTGGTGAATGCAGAATGTAGCACCGGAAGGGGTGTGCTCCAAGGAACGGAGCTAAGATGTAGAGTTGGCTGAGCAAAGGACGTAAGGTGGAGGGCAATGAGAACCACACGACTGCAGACAGGGAAGATGGTGACCATCCCGATGCAATTGTAAAACATTTGGTTAAATGCTTCCCTGTAGTATCTTTGGACACACACCACTTACACACAAGGCTCTATAATTAGAGGAAATGGAAAGAAAAATTCTTTAAGAATTTAAGAAAAAAGCCTCTACTCTGGGGATATCTCAGATCTATCACAAGGTGTTAATTCTCTGAAATCTCTACCCAATGCTCTAGATGATCACTGGAGATCCTCCACTCTTTTTGGCCAGAACTTGAACAGCTGCAAGTCTTGTGTGAGCTGTGGAAACACTTCTGCTGAAATCTTCCAAGTTGTTCTTTTTTCAGTCCAGTACTCAGTAAAGACTCAGGGAAAATCCCTGCTCAGATTGCTGGACCTCTTCCTCCCCGCTGTTCCCTCATCTGCAGTGCTCTGCCCATGTGTTCCAGCTGCCTCAGCCTCCTCAGCTCTGACCTCCAACTCTTCAGCTCATGGCACCTTCTTTGCTCTACTTGGGTCCCTCCTCCCTACTCCATGTTTTGGGCTCATCTCATCTATTTCCTTCCCTGCAATATCAGAGCCATGTGCTGCCTCTTATCTAAGGTCTAAAATTAGTTGTTTCATATACATTTGCTCAGCTTCTAGCTGTTTGTGATGGATGACTAATTCCAGATTCTGTTACTCCTTCATGGTTAGAAGCTTTACTTTTCTGCATTTTCCAAACTTTCAGAAATAAGTACAAATCTATTTCCTAAAAGACATATAATAAAAATTTAATAGATTATGAAGAAAAATGGCATGTGCGTGTGTGTATGTGGGCGTGTGCACCCACCCGTGCGTGTGCACTTACACACCCTGAGCAATGGTACAATTTCTAGGTCATAGGTTTAGCTGATGGGTGATGTCTGTGTTGTTGGTCCCACTTCTTCAGGATTCAGACTCAGACCTCTGCCCAGAACTCCTGGAAATCCACAAACCCACCTCAGGATCGGCTGTACTGCATTACTTACAAGTATCCTTGCTTTGCAGGGAAAACTTGGTTAGAATCGAGGAAAGCTAGCAAGCAGAACCTTGTGCGATTCCTGAGGTTGTTTGCTTCCCATTCGCTCCAAATTCTTCAATGTTGTCAATGTCCCTTCTGGACACTAGACGGCGTTCCTGCACCAAGAATGACCAGCTCTTCCCCACTGCTTGTGTCATTTCTCATCAGCTGTCTGTAATGGAGCCTTTTGCTTGATCCTAGTTCTTTGGGGCAGCTAGGGCTTGTGCTGCTACATGGCCCTAGATGGCCTGTTCCCCATCACCACGGTACCAGTTATATTACTTTCAAAGGCTAACTTTCTCTCCTCTCCTATTCCCACTGTCAGAATAACTCAGCTGGGCCTCCCAGGATACCTCCTAGCACCAGAGCTACCCTAGTTTTTTCCCTATAGCTAGTGGTCACTGGGGAAGGAGGCCTGGGTCCCTGCATATTCCTTCCTCTTCATGCTGAGACTTTCTTGAAGGCCCATTTCTACAGATTTTAAAACAGAGACATGGATTCTCCATCAGTTCCACATGCTACAAAGCTTCTCCGGGGAGCAACTTTGAATTCTGAGAAGTTTCTCTGTTCAAGAGGTTAGCCCTAAATTGGACTTCTCCTGTCTGGAAAGGAGATGTCTAGAAGAGAGGGTAAGGATAAAAATTGACTGTAAATTCAGCACAAGCATGGAGATAGTAAACAAGGTCTTGGGCACCCGATTCCTGGCTTATAGCAGCGATTCAATTAATGTTTATTAAATAAAGGAAAAAATGAGGGAGTGAATGGATGTCAGAATAAGAAAACTAAGGGGCAACCATTAAAGCTGCTCCCCGACCCCGATCTCCTCTCCTTTTAAAAAAATAAAAAACAGCTTTATTGAGGTGTGCTTGATATATAAAGAACTGCTTGTATTTAATATATACAACTTGATGAGTTTGGACTACACAAGCACCTGTGATACCATCACCACAGTCAATGTAATAGACATACCTAATGCCTCCAAAAGCTTCCTTGTGTCCTTTGTTTTTTGCTTTTTGTGGTAAGAACACAACATGAGATTTACCCTAGAAATCATTCAGCTTACAGAACTGTAACTTTCTTGTTAGAACAAATCAAGTCCCTAAGGGGGTAAGCGACTTGCTCAGGGTCACAGAGCTAGTTATTACCAGAGGCAGGACTGGAGTCCCAGCGTTCTGATTCTGGTCTAGTGTTCCTCCAACTCCAATATGCAGCAGCGAGCCCTCAGATATTCGTGTCCCTGGGAAGTTGGTAGCAGGGAGGCGTAATTGGTTTCCTCGTGATGAAGCACTGCCAGCGCCGGTGGGGTACCAGTACTTTTCCGGGGTGGCAGCATCGTCAGCCATCCATCCTGATCGCTTGCTGAAGGATTGCTCTTTGCCACCCGTGCTGTACACTGGGGGTGCTGTTGTTTAACCAGTGGGCTTATTTGTTCAGTTATTTTCCACTTGTGTCTTTGGGGTGCCCAGATGTAGCTTGGGGCTGTTCAGGTGTGACTAAGCTTGGTGTCTATCACCTGCTCCCTGCACCCCTCCCCCCAGATTAAGAACCTCTGCTTTTCTCTAAAAGCAGATATTTTTCTCTTAAAAAATGTGAACATATAAACCATTTTAGGAACGCTTGATACACAGGAAGGACTGTATTTTGGGGGCCAGCAAAATTCTGCCTGAGGAGTGGGGTAGGATCGGGGGTGGGGAGTAGAGAATTTTTAAATGCGTCAGAATCTTTCCCCAGCGGCCCCCTCCATCCTTAGGGGAGAGTGCTGGCAGCGCACAGCTCAGCCAGTCGTGACTGTGTCATTATATTCTCGTCAGCACAGATGAGTCACTCAATGTAGAAGTAACTACAATCGCATTTGATGTGACTTTCAAATCAGCTCATTCCCACGTCAGAAAGATTTCTCAGGATGTTGGCTCACTGCCCCCGCAGGGCCGGGCCGTGATCAGTTTCAGGACCTTCACCTGTTAAGATGATTCGGCTTGTTTGCAGGCCTTATTCTGAGAGCAAGAGGGACCATCCCCCCCTCCTCCCCACTCTATAAAAATTAAAGGGGGGGACCATGGAGTTCTCCTTCTTATTCAGTGAGCATCAGTAATCCGAACAGCCCTGGGGAACGCCTCAGATGTCGTATTCTAGCCACAAATGAAGGAAATATTTTCTTTTAGAACCTCTCATCCCTGCAACTTCGCTGTAAGGCTCCATCTGATGAGTCTATAGAAAAACAAAACTCTCCTGTTTTCTTTTTTAATTCCTCCAAGGTGTGTGTGTGTGTGTGTGTGTGTGTGTGTGTGTGTGTGTGTGTGTGTAACTAAGAAAGTCTGTGTGCTTTAATCTTAAAGGACACAGAGGTTGGAGTGTGCATGCCCTTAGCACAGCTTCATGAATTTTCCCAAATCACTTAGACTCTTGAGTGTTTTGCTACCCTGTGGTTTTGAGAAATGCAATTTCGTCATCACTTTTTTTTTTTAAACGTCATCACACTTTGAATCCCCACATACCTGGGGAAGGGAGGTAAACTACTGAGCCTTTAGTTAAGTGACAATTTCATTCTACAAAATTTGGGTGGGAGCATTCCAGCTTCCAGATGGTTTCCACTTTCCCATGTCCATTAAATGGACCCAGCCTGCCTGTGTATCTTGCCGCTTGGATTCTGTGTCAATACACGTGTCCCAAGCTTCTGTGGCGCTCCAGACCCTGTGCTGGGGGCTAGAAACCCAAGAAAGAATCAAGCAAGGCCCCTGGCCTAGAGGACTTTTCTTGAGGTTGGGCAGATGAAGGAGGCATGGAGAGAAAAGGGATGCTGAGATTGGGAAAAGAGCTGGGAACAGAAAAAGCGGTGGAAGGGTGGTTAAGTAAACACCAAAAATGAAGTATTTTTTTTAGAAGAGAGTTTATTAACTCTATGAATATTTTGTATTTTTCTACATTTATTTACTTATTATTTTCTTCTGTTTAGTACACAGGAAGGGAAACAACAACAAACAGCCCCAAACAAACCCAACCACCTCTCCCCCTCTACCTTCCTAACAAGCATCTTTTCTCCATTTTACGAAAGTTGACTTTCCTATCTTATCAAGGGTCATCTGTTCAGGAGTTTTAAAGATGACAAATGGCTAATTTGAAATATAGGAAGGCAGGAAGCTACTCCCTACAGCATGAACCTTGTTCTTTTCCTGACGTGTTGACTGACCCCCAGCAAGCCCCCTGGTGTGCATATGACTCTCACTGCAAGTTAAACAAGAGTTCAGACAGTGGGGTGCTTCTGAAAATAGAATGAGCTCTGTTAGCTTAATCCAAGCAGGACAAGCTGTGAATCACTTCTTGTCTGAAGGGAGTGCAGGTATTTTCCATCCCAACATGTATTGAACTCATACATCCCTGGCACCAGCTGTGGCCAGATGGTCTCATGTTGGCCTTTGAACCACCACTACATGGCTTGTGAAAACCAATCATGAAAGAGGGAACTCTGAGACAGTTGTCACATTGCCATCTATAAACAACCATGAAATACATCTCTTTACCCATAATGGCAGATATTTAGCAAAAGAAAGGAAGACCACTGCGTACCAGATCACAATATATGCAACAATATTTAAAGTATTACTGATAAAAACCTCCTTTTAGTGTTTTAAATTTTTTTTTATTTTATATTGGAGTATAGTTGATTTACAATGTTGCATTAGTTTCAGGTGTACAGCAAAGTGACTCAGTTTTATGTATACACATATCTATTCTTTTTTCAGATTCTTTTCCCATGTAGGTTATTACAGAATACTGTTGCCTGTGCTATATAATAGGTCCTTGCTGGTTATCTATTTTAAATATAGTAGTGTGGACATGTCAATCCCAAACTCCCAATTTATCCCTCCTCCCCCACTCTTCCCTCTTTGGTGACCATAAGTTTTTTTTCTAAGTCTGTGAGTCTGTTTCTGTTTTATAAATAAGATCAAAATCTTAAAATATTTTTTGGGAACTTGGTGTTAGAGTGGATGTGGGGATACGGTCTCAACCATACACTGTTGTGTTGGTGGCAGGGAAAACTGGCACAGCCAACTCGACCCTCATGAATTTATCCTCAAGATACTCAGGGGGCACGCACAAAGATGTGCATTGAAGGAATGCATGTACTAGCGAAAAGCTGGAAGCAGTGTAAGTGTCCATCTGGATATAAATAGTAGTGCAATTGTATTTGAGTACATTGTGAATATTGTAACACAAATGAGGAATGTAACATTAGCCCTGTCCCAGGCACTGTTCCAAGTGCTTTGCGTACATCAACTCATTTAATCTCATAGCAATTTATGAGGTCGGTCCACTTTACAGATGAGCAAAGTGGGAGGAGAGAGGTTCAGTAACTTGCCTGGAATCACTCAGCTAGCAACTGGTGGGGCCAGGATTTGAACCCACACAGGATGGCTCCAGAGTCTGTCCTTGAAAGTGCCCCCTAAAGAGCACTGTGTTGGGGCAGCCTTCTCCTGGACAGCCAAAGGGAAATTATTAGGCAACAAGAAACAAATTATTGCACAGTGTGCATAGCAGGATTTCAGTGGGTAAGAAAAGGGACAGTGTCAATGCCCATGTTTGGACAGTGTCGAGAAGGACATGCACAGAATACTAACAGGGATGCCTTCTGGGAAGGGGCAACATGAGTGCAGGATTGGTGAGAAGGAAGGTTTTAAAATTTCACCTTACACTCTTCTGGACTGTTCAAATTATTCCCGTGACATTTTTTTAAAAATTAGATTTAATGTCAAAAAAACCCTTAATTTTTTGGAAGAAAAAAATGTAGCCTCTGAATTCACAAATGGAGGTCAGGTTTAGTCGGGGAAGCAGTGTGGGGTAGTAGAAAGCACAGAAATAGCTTGGAGCTCTACCACTGGCTTAGGTTCCTGTGGATGCTGTAACAAATGACCACCAGTTGGGGGACTGAAACCAACAGGAATTTATTCTCTCACAGGTCTGGAGGCCAGAATTCTGAAATTAAGGTGTAAGCAGGGCCATGCTCCCTCTAAGCCCTCTGGGGAAGATATCTTCTCTGCCTCTCCCTAGCTTGCGGGAGTTGCCAGTGATGTTGCGCATTCTTCGGGTGGCAGCTGGCTCACTGTCTTCATGTGGTGTTGTCCCTGTGTCTCCCTACGTCTTCACATGGCCTTTTTATAAGGACACTAGGCATTAGATATAGGGCCCAACTTTATCCAATACGACCTCATTTTAATGTAACTAATTACATCTGCAAAGAACTTACTTGCAAATAAGATTACGTTTTGAGGTTTCAGGTGGACATGAATTTTGGGGGTACACCATTTGTATTAGTCAGCTTGGGCTATCACAGTAAAATACCAAACTGGGTGGCTTAACGAACAGAACTTTATTTTCTCCCAGTTCTGGAGACTGGAAGTCCATGATCAAGATGCCAGCAGGGTTGGTTTCTGGGAGAGCTCTCTTCCTGGTTTGTAGATGTCCGTCTTCTTGCTGTGTCTTTCCATTGCCTTTCCTCTGTGCACAAGCATGTGTGCACACGTGGGGCACGTGTGCACACACACACGGAGACAGAGAGACAGAGACAGAGACAGAGAGACAGGGAGACGTTCCCTTCCTCTTCTGATAAGGACACTGATCCTTATGACCTCATTTAACCTCAATTATCCCCCTAAGGGTCCATTCTCCAAATACAGTCACCTCGGGGGTTAGGGCTTCAACGTATGGATTTGAGTGTATTTGGTAGGGGAGGGACACAATTTGGTCCACAATACTGTTCAACCCAGTACTAGCTGTGTGGTCCTGGGTAGATTACTTGACCTACCTACCCATCTGGGGCCCCAAGCACAGACTTTTCAACTGGCACAGGGAGGCCGCTTGCAAGACCCTGGCTCCTGTCCTTTCCGTGTTCTTGTTTTTCCAGTTCCCCAGCTTCCGTTCCACATGTTGTCCCCCTTTAAATACCACCCTCTTCCTTCTTTATTCCACTGCATATCTTCTCAACAGAGTGGTCTCCACGCTGTGTTTCCACTTTCTCACTGACCTCTCATTCATAAATCCTGGAAATCTAACATCTGTCTTCCCTTCCTTTGAATTGCCACTTGCGACCCCCTAATTGTCAAATCCAATACTGTTTCCTCAGTTCCCACTACCCTCGGTACCTCAGCTTCATTTGACTGCATGGATTGTTGCTTCTTTCTGGACACCCTGTGCTCACTGTTTCCCAAGGCATTGCAATCTCTGGCTCTGCTCTGATCTCCCTGGGTGGGTTTCTGTTTACGTAAGAGCTCCTTTCACTTTTCCTCTCCATGTCCGAGCTGGCAGGACTCCAGCAAAGGATTTGGATAAGTGGAGAGGCGAATGAGAGGAATCACTTATCTCTTGACCAGAAGAACCTAGTAGAATTCAGACTCCATGGGTAAGGCAAGGTTGTGGCAGTGTCCATGAAGGGTTATGACAAAGCTCCTAAATGAGAGCTCTGACCCCAAACTTCCTTCCACTCTGTGACAGGCCTTGAACTAAGGCAGGAATGCCTGTCTGAACATAGTCCTTATTACCACGCTGGGCCAGGCAGTGTGCTAAGACTCGTGAGGGACTTGCACAAGACAGACATGGGCTCTGTCTTTTTGAGCTTATATTCCAATGAATTAAAATGACATTTATTGGGACTTCTTAGGTGGTACAGTGGTTAAGAATCCGCCTGCCAATGCAGGGGACACAGGGTCGATCCCTGCTCCAGGAAGATCGCACATGCTGCAGAGCAACAAAGCCCGTGAGCCACAACTACTGAAGCCCATGCACCTAAAGCCCATGCTCCACAACAAGAGAAGCCACCTCAATGAGAAGCCCACACACTGCAACAAAGAGTAGCCTCCACTCACCACAACTAGAGAAAGCCCGTGTGCAGCAACAGAGACACAATGCAGCCAATAAATAAATAAAAATAAAATAAAATAAAATAAAATACCATTTATTAAGACGTTTTCCAACCTGGCCCCAATCTGCTTTCCCTACTTCAACTTTTGGTCTTCTGTCTACTCTTGGCTTCACCCCTGCCCATACTCCAGCCTTTGGGATGACAAGGCACTATCTGCTTGGAATTTCTTTCTTTCCTTCCTCCTTTTCCTACTAGGCAAGCTCCTCCATCTCTCCTTCTCCCTTTCAAGGCCTGGTCTTTCTCTGGACGTGCCAATTACTCTACCTTGAAAATGTCTCAAATGTACTGTCCGCAAGTTTAGGTCTTTAACGACATAGTGTGGGGGCATATCTCTGATTTAAGGTGCGGTTTGTGATAAGTCTTCTGTCTTAGACTCAGATGGAACTGCCTCAGCACCAGGCAGAGGTGGCATTTGTCTTGGGACCTGCCCTTCAAGGAGTGGCATGCACGGCTAGAGGAAGGTCAGAGCAATACCTGCTAAAGGGCAAGAAGTCCAAAGGATCAAGGGGTTGTGCTAGACCAGTGCTCATATCCCCACATCTAGAGTATGCTCAAATTACCCAGGACTGCAGAATTCCCTGCTTGAACCTCCTCTAGCTTGCTTCCAGGGATATCTTCCAGAGCATTGACGAAGCTATTAATATGTGTAACCCCAGCCCCAAGAGGAGGCCAAGAGATGGCTGTTTGTGGGGAGTGTGGACAAAGTGTGGACATACATGTTCAGGTGTCCACAAGCATGTGAATGAAGCCACTCACAGTGCTGGATGGAGTGGCAGTGGGAAGAGAAGGGCAACAACCTCAAGCCAGGAGATGGGGGCTGACTCTCTCTACACCATCAAGTTCAAGCATAGATTCTGAGGAGTCTAAGAAGTTTAAATGTGAACCTACCCTTCTGGTCTTTAGGAAGGCATCATTGTCAAGATACAAGGATAGAGTGTATTTTTATTTAACAACTTGTTAGTTTCATTAAATGCTGTTAATTATGTAGACATATAGTGCATGCCCCCCTTGTGTTTTCTGTCCTGGGCTCTCTCGTTTCACCACACAGCCTGTCCTGCCATTCTGACTTCCTCATTGCCTCCCTATTATTTGGAGGGTGTTTTCCAGGACCCTTTTTTGAGGGGGTGGCAGTAGGGGCAGGAGGAGGGGCATAGTCTTTAGAGATGATCTGCTTCAGTCTCACGTACACCGTCACCCCAAGATTGTACAGATGGAACAACTAAAGCCTATTCTCTAGAACTGTGCAGTACACTGCTGGAGCCAGCAGCCACAGGCAGTGATTTAGGTCTAAATCTAAATTATTTAAGAATTAAATAAAATTAAAGTATAACTTTCTCAGCCATGCTGGCCACATTTCAAGTGTTCAATAGTCACAGAGGGCTGGTGGCTACCAAATTAGAGATAGAGAAAATTGCCATCATTGCAGACAGTTCTATTGGATGGCGCTGAGTTATAAATTAGGTCTAAACCATCGAAGGGTGCTCAAGACGTTATCTCTCAATTGTTTCTCAACAAGTATTACCAGAGATGAGTTAGATGTCCTTTTCTCCCATTACAGCATTAGCTTAATGCTTACTTTTCCCAAACAAACACATCACATAAGAAAATTCAGCTAGTGAAAAATGCCAACATATTGGAGAACTTCAGATATTTTTACCACAAAAATTAAAAATGTTTCATAGAAATTATTTACTATCAGTTCCATTCCTGAAAACACCTTCAAATACATGGAATTATAAAAACTTAGAACTGGGAGAAGTACTGCTAGAAATCATAAACTGAAGTCCAGAGAGTGGAAGTCATTTGTTCAAACTGAATAGAGTCATAAAAAGAAATCAGGTCCTTTGAGCCTGGGTTTGGTGCCCATTTCCATGTCATTTAGAGGAGAGAAAGATGGCAAACAAAGCCCAGAAAGGTAAGTAGAGAGTCAAGAGAGTATGCTGTCATAAGAAGAAAGAGAAGAGAGTATTTTAAGAAGGAGGGAGCAGTCAACTGCATCAAATACAACTGTATCAAATCAACGAAGATGAGAGATGGAAAATAGTCATCGAGTTTAGCAGCACGGAGGTTGTTGTTGGGTGACCTTGCCAAAGGTAGTTTCAGGAGATTGGCAGAGCTAACATTCAGGTTACAGTGGGCTGAAGAGTGAAGGGGATTCCCATTTAGAGATGATAGATTGAGCACTTCTGTTTATCTGCAAGCCCGAGTGAAACTCCACCATAAAAAATAAAAGGCAAAAAAGGATAAATCAATAATAACAAAGAGAATATGAGATAGTCTCATAGCTGAGAGATTCCAACGATTATCTGCAGGGCATCATGCCGATGAGAGAGTAGTTAACTGCCAAAGCCAGGTGACCGAAAGTGCCTCGTGATGTATACGAAGAAGGGGATGTTGTTAAAGAGGGGAAATTCAAGAGCCTCTCAGGAACTGGAAATGCCAGAGGACAAGGGAGAAATGTAAGATTGACAAAATGGAGAGGGGGATTGTCTGAAAGCCTGTACATAGAGTAGTGGCACCACTGTGCTTCAGAATACAGGTATCTATCTCTGGGGACTCTCCTTACAGAAAAGGAGAGAGTTTTGAGGCCTTCCAATTCCAGGGATATGCAGGCTAGGTTAATTGGGCCAATTCATCTGTTGAAAACAACCAGAGAACTTAGATAATATATATATTTTTAAAAATCTTAAAAGCATGAAAGACATGACAACAGAGAAAAGAATTACCAGCCTAAAATCTTATGAAACATGATAATGCAGAAAGGTTAATGTAATAAAACCTTTGCTCGGAGGGTATTTGCTGATCGTGGCAAACTTGAACTTAGGGTTTGACAGCCTCATGGGGTAAGGGAGACAGAAGTCAAAGACCAAGATTGGACCATGGGGAGAGGTCTTATAGGAAATGTTCTTCACAATAAACTGAGACCCCAGAGGACTATAACTTCAAGGTAAGGATAAAACAGAATGAAACCGGCCCCTTTCCTAGGTGACTGCAAGGAAAGTTACCTTGGCATTGAGCAGAGCAGTGGAAAAACCCTTGAGGAGTTGTAATCACAAGATGGCTTTGCTGTAGATTTGCAAACAAAACGTGCAGCAGCTAAGTAGTCCACAAAACTCCAAACCTTAATTTAGTTTAAAGTACACCCAGACTGATACTGACTTTAGTCTCTGGCAGAAATAAAGTCAAATCTTCCCTGAAAGAAGGCATTTTTATTCTGGGCTTTATGAAATCCCCTCAAATAATTTTTCATGGACACAGTAAAAAAAAAGGCACATAGGAATCAAAATACCATGAGACCCAGATCCAGAAAGACTTCAAATAATTAAATGATGAGACAGGTATGAGAAGGTAAATATATATTCACTATGTTCGAAGAGATGAAACAGAAACTTAAACATTTCTTCTTGGTACAGGTATCCAAAAGAAGCAACCTAGGACATTTTAAAAACAAAGCGAATATAACTTCTAGAAATTAAAAATACACTAGCAAATTAGACAGAGCTAAAAAGAATTAGTAAGTATCCAGAATGCAGAACAGGAAGACAAAAGGGATGGAAAATATGTAAATGAGGCCAAGTGGCATTCATAACAGGGGAGAAGGTCTGCCATATGTTACTTGGAGTTCCAGGAGAGGCGAGCGGGAGGGAATTGGGCAACGGGCAATATTTGAGGAGGAATTTTCCAGAAATATTAAAAGATAACCTATAGATTCAAGAAGGCTGGTGAAGTCCAAGAAAAAGGAATTACAATAAATCTAACTTTTACACAGTGCGGTGAAAGTGTAGTACTCATAAATACAACAGAAAAAATTTAAAGCAACCAGAGAAGAAAAAAAGAAGTTATTTCAAAGGGTGTCAGTTATACTGATAGCTGATTTCCTAACAGCAAATGAAAAAACACACAAAGCAGTGAAATGTCATCCTTAATGTGCTCAGAGTAAACAAGTGTCCATCCAACAACATTATATCTTAGGAATCAGGGGAAAAAGACAAAAACTAAGAGATTTTATCATAGGTGATACACAAGAAAGGAAGTTCTATAGCATGTACTTCAGGCAGAAGGATAAAAATCTGAAATGAAAATCTGACTTAGAAAGAATGAAGAACAAGAAAGTATTAAATTTGTGAGTAAAACCAAAGTGAACATTTACTAACTGAAATGATAATAATGTCTTCTGAGGTTTGAGATACAAGTTCAAATTATTGATAAAACAGTTGAAAATAGTAATATGTAAGTTAGGAGGGACTAAATGGAGCTAACGTGTTCTCAGATCTTTACATCGTCTGGGAAGAGGGGGAAGGTATTGATTAATTCCAAACTTCATAAATAGGTCATGCCTGTTGTAAATCTAGGTTAGAATCGGAGATGATAACTTTCAAACTGGCAGAAGAAATAAAAGGTATTTTAAGGAAAAAAATATCGATCTCAATAATAATGAAAATGTTGTATATTAAAAATTGTGGAATGCAACTAAAGAACTGCTTAGAGTGAAATTTATAGCCTTAAATGGGTATATGAGAAAAAGAAAAAAAAGACTAAAATGAATAATCTAGGCATCCATCTAAAAATCAGTAAAGAACAGCAAATTAAAGTAGAAAGGATAAAATAATGAAGATATCAACAGAGGTTAATGAACTAGAAATCGAGCAAGCAATGGAGAGGCCAAACAGGCCAAAAGTTGGTTCTTTGAAAGAAATCAGGAAATCAAACTTTTGGAGAAGTTGATGAAGAATAAAAGAAAGAAGACATCAATAACAAATGTTAAGAATGAATAAAATGATATCACTACAGTCGTGCAGAGATTAAAAGGATAAAAAAGGATATATAAACAGCTTTGTACCCATATGTTTGATAATGTAGATGAAATGGATAAATTCCTAGAAAAAACTAACTCTCAAAATTGCATCTAGGAACATGCCGACTAGGAAGCTCCAGGTTTTCAGATTCCCATGGAAAAACAAATAACTAGAAACTGACTAAAATAACTTTATAGGAGCTCTGGAAATCAATCAGAGATCTATAGCAACCAAGC
The DNA here is from genome assembly GCF_030028045.1 of Hippopotamus amphibius kiboko. NCBI lineage: Eukaryota > Metazoa > Chordata > Mammalia > Artiodactyla > Hippopotamidae > Hippopotamus > Hippopotamus amphibius. The sequence continues at coordinate 5,437,289 of NC_080203.1, read as the reverse complement.
AAATGTCTAATCAAGAAAAAAATGACATTTAAAATGGTAGGAAATTGCATGGCATTTTTACATGCCCTTTCCCTGCGGTTTCGGGGAGCAAAAGTGCAGTCGCAATGCCTTTCCATAAAATGCAGAGAGCGGAGTGAACTGAATTTGCAACTCTCTAACCCTGGTTGCAAGCTCCTTGAGGAATTTCTATCTGTCATATCAGTGAATTCAACCATTTAAAGAAGAATTAACACCAATCTTCCTTAAACTTTCCCTAAAATTGAAGATGATAGAGCACTTAACAATCTCATTCTAAAAGGCCAACATTAATACCCTGATAGCCAAACCAAAGACAATATTAAAAAAGAAAACTACAGGCCAATATCCCTTATGAGTATTGATGCAGAAAGTGTTTAAAAAATACTAGCAAACCAAATATGACAGCATATTAAAATGATCTTACACCATGACTGAGAGGAATTTATTCCTGGGATGCAAGAAATAGAAACCTGAACAATACTATAATCATTAAAGAAGTTTAATCAGTAATTAATATCTTCCACAAAGGAAACTGTAGACCAGATGCATTTCACAAAAAGCACTACCCAAAGCAGCCCAAGAGTAGCTGTTGGTAACCAGCCTGGGAGGGGAGACCTTCTTGTCTTGGCAACAAGAAACAGCCCAACACACTCCCAGTTACATACTACTAACCTACCTTTATTCAAAGGCAAGGTCAAAGGAGAGCCTGGAAGAACGTTCCAGGTTTCCTCACTCATGTCTCCATGTGTGAAGCATAGATTGCAGCGGAGGAAGACACTTCATGCCAAGCCAGTCTCTCGGTTCGGCACTTGCGGTCCAGCAGCATATACCCTGGCCCTCAGCATTTTGCACTGGAGTGGCAGCTACAAAGCAAACTCGGTGGAACTAAGACGGCCTTCCAGGGCCCGCATGAGGCCTGGGATCTCGGGGCTTTATCACCAGCCAGGCAGAGGGAAAGCATCTAACTAGCCAGTTCCATTCCAGGGTAAACCCTCCCTATCACACTGACAAGCCCAGTGCTAGTCCCTACCCCCCACCGTAAGAACCTGGGTCTATCCTGACTGGGGGTATAGACAAGAGGGAGGAAGTTAGGGGATGAGAGGATGTACATGATGGGAGAGAGGGCGCCCCCTCTCAGAGCCTCTGTTTCCTCATAATAATGTCATCCCTCTGGTTTGTGGTGAGGAAGAAATGAGGCCCTGTGCCTGACACTTAGAGGCCATTGATAAAGAGGGACTGTTGCCACTATTGCTGTATGTGGAGGGAGGGCTGCTGCGTTCCAGCCTCTCTGGTGAAGGGCTAAGTAGGTGCAGAAGTCTTCCTTCTCCAAGACCACAGAACATGGCAGCTGGGGCTGCAGGCTGTATGAAAAGGCTTGGTGATCACCTCAAAACTCTCTCCAATCAAATTGCTTCAGTTTTCCATTAAAGCCAGACGGGGTGTGAAGAGGAGGGAAAGTCACAAAAAAGCTTTTTTATTTATTTTTGTTATTTTGTGAAAACAAATGTGGCTCGGAGAGAACAGGAAACATAATGGGAAAAGAAGGCTGGCAAGTAAGACCATTTTGATTAGAAAGTGAAACTTAAACATGAAATATCTGTTTAAGAGGGTTCAGAAGCACCAGAATTTCTAGTTTATTGTCAGGAGGCGTCCTGAAGATGCAGGGTGGGAGGGGGCTTCTTTTGACACCTAGTCCATCAGGTACCCCTCAGATCAGAGTCTTGCTGGCCAGGCGGAAGGGGGAGCCCCCCCCCCCAATGCCCATGGTTTCTGTTCCAAATGAGAACTCAGTGAGACCAAGTGTCACTCGAACACAGTAGTCTGCTTGATCTAATTACCTGGCGTGTTACTTAGGTACTGCCAATTGATGCCAGCCTCAGTAAAGAAAAAAACAGAAGCACCTGTGAGGTCTTGGAGTCTTTCCAGTCTGGGCTAGTGTGGGATTGTTTCCTCATTTGTCTCCCTTTACAGAAAGTTCCAATGATTTCCTTTAGTGGCTCTACAAATGAATGGTCTTGCTAGGTTGTTTCATTACAGTTCATCCTTCTTCTTCTTTAATATTGCAGACAGCCATGTCTCCTCACACTCTCCTCTCCAGGCACACCTAGCTTGAGGAGGTGGCGCCTGTCCAGAACTTGCAATTCTCCACCTTCCACTCGTGGACCTCCCTCTGCCTGGAATGGACACAGAAGTAACATTAGACGGTCCTGAGGGTGGTTAAGGTGACAAAAGTATGCAAGAGAAAGTAAAATTTTTTCTTGACTGCTTGTTGGTTATAACATCATGTAAAAATAACTAGATGGAAGGTCACCAAATTTGGAGGCAGCCTTGAGATGACCTGACAGAGTATAGGTTACATGGGATATACAGAATTTTGGGGGAGGAGGAATCCTGCGAAGAACCCCCCAAACCTACATCTTCCGGGGTATCTAAAACTGAGGTTCTCAAAGATACTTACTATACCTTTAAGACATCATCTATAGAAAACACGGGATGGTTTCAAATATTAGCTGAAATCAAAACATAGAAATGTCGATACCTCATAGGACAGGGGTCAACTTGCAGTCAAGCTGCTACTCACAGGGGCAGCCCCACAGTGCTGTGTATCTCAGGCAAATGGAAAGTGAGGATTTCTTGTAGGATGGCCCAGGAATCTCCTGTGTAGACAGAGGATGCTGGCTAAAACAGGTAGGAAATATGCACAGGCCAGTATCTACTGGAGGCAAGGTGATAGCCGCAGGGCAAACTGGGCTCCTCTGGTCTTGAATCAAGAGTCTCTGCTCCCCAGAGCTGACCAAGCCCCTTTTTGAGGGAAAGCGTGAGAGGAAGGAAGGCAGGCTCTTTACCAATCAATGCCAAGTCCTCATATTTCACTTATTTAAGATCAGCCACAAGCCATGGCCCTCAGTCATAGGGTTGCCAGATGAAATACAGGATGCCCAATTAAATTTAAATTTCCAATAAACAATGAATAATTTGTAGTATGTGTCCAAATATTGCATGGAACATACTTATAGTAAGATTTTTTTTAGTATTTATTTGAAATTCAATTTCCACTGGGCATCCCATATTTTCATCTGCTAACATAGGCAAGTTTACTCAGGCAGGCCACCAGGGTGAGTCTAGCAGCAGGAAGAGGGCATGGTCAGGCCTCTGGTCTCTGGGAGAGCAGGTAGCCCTGTTACCAGGGAGCTGAACAGGTTGTTATCTGGCATTGGGCCAGGATCTCCATCACCAGAACTGAGGTACAGGGTGGGATTCATTCTAAGGATCAAAGCAAGAGTTTATGAACTAGAACGAGTATGTCAAGTCCCAGCAGGATCTCACTCTCAGGAGAAGCCTGGGTGCTGAGTCACTGACTGCCAGATCTAGACTTCCTTGAATTGCCAGAGGCTAGGTGTAAAACTGGGTTCTAAGAGCAGGGTTTCTCTAAGAGGGGTCCCTGGGCCCCTTGAATTGAGAATCACCTGGGGCACTTGGGGAACATGCAGATTCCAGGGCTGCACCCCAGACCTACCAAACTGGAATCTCCAGGGGCAGCCCTTGAAAGCTGCATTTTCCCTAAGTACTCCTGGTGGCTCTAACTTGGACTCAGTTTGAGAACCAGTACCATACAGCTGGGAACAGAGTGTGCAATCAGTGAGGCATCTTGGTGAAGCCACAGCTCTGAAGTCAGACCACCCAAGCTAGACTTCTAGCTCTATCATACGATCTGTGCAACCTAGGACAAGTGACATAACCTATCTGGGACTCAGCTTTATTTGTGAAACAGGGATAGTTATTGCACCTATATCATAGGGCTATCGTCAGGGTTAAATGAGAATATATAGACAAAGCACTCAGAACAGTGGGTGGCATATAGCAAAGACACATACATGTTAGCCATCATTAGGGGCTGAGTGGACCCACTGGGGAGGAAGAGGATGGGGTTGGGCCCTGATGGGTACCCGTGTCCTATGTCTTGCAATAGAGGGGGCTAAAGCAGAGTTCTCGGGACAAGCTGCTTATTGCACCAGAAGTCATAAGGTTGATTAATAAGAGGGAGAGTCTTTACACGCATGGGTGATCATGCTTGGCTAGAATGAGAAGCTAGGAAATGGATATTGTTCATTAAGCTCTAATTATCAGGTAAATTGAATAAAGGGAAGGGAGTCCATGTGTTACTACAAGTAATTAATGGGCTGCTTCTCTCCCTGGTAACCCTTTGATTTGCACTACCTAACTTGGAGTCTTTATCAGGCACTGGGATTCTAGAAATACGGGCTGCTAATTGTTTTGGTGAGTCCCTGATTGCACTGAAGAAAATGGATGTGTCCTGTTCCTTCTAATGACTCAACCACGGGGGAAGATAAAGTGGTTCTAGCCATGATGAATTAAGCCCAGAGGATTTGGAGAGGACAATCATTCTCTTGTTCATTTAACAAATCTGAACAGTGTCTCCAAGTTGGTAATGAAAATGTGACCAGACATAGTCTGTTTAGGAAAAAAAAAATCACCTGTTCCAAGCTGCACTTGAGTTGGTTGATGTCATGACCTGGCTGGCTCCCTGTTCCAGTGGCTCGATTCCTGCCTAAATCCCTGTGCAGCTCCTTTGAGGCCACAGCCTTGCCCCTGGAGTCCTGGCCCCCACCCTCGACCTGGAAATAGACAGTCCTCAGCCTGGGCTGGTCCCACACTCTGCTGAAACCCAGCTCCCTCAGCTCCCCATGGACTTCAGGTCTGACCTGTCTCTAGACCAACCATCCTCCATGCTTTTATTCTGGCTGATGTCAAGAAATCTGATTGTTCCTTCTCATGGAACGTATACAAATTGTATCAGCAAAGCATCTCAGGAGGCAGTGAGAAGGCGAGTCGCTCTGTATGTACCTTTCCATCTAACACACTGTCACATGTCATGGTGGCCTGGGATGCTGGTGAGTGCCCACTGGGTGGCTTCTGACAGGAATTAGAGCCTAGAGGCAAGAGCCAGCTGGGGACAGAGGCTCTGAAGTCTCAGAGAGCCTCTGTCCTCTATGGAAGTGTAACCAAATAGAGTTTAGAGTATTAGAAACATTCAGAATAAGAATAATAATTAGTGGTTGTTGACTGCTTACTCTGTTCTTGCATGTGTTACCTCATTCAACTCTCCCAGACACCCTATGACGAGTTTGGAGGCACTATTATTATCTGCATTTTACAGCTGAGGAAACTGAGAAAAAGAGGCTGAGTCACATGCCCAGGGTCAAACAGCTGACCAGCAGCAGAGCTGGCTCCAAGCTTGTTTTCATGTTCAAGAATTGAGCCAAATGCAGTCTCTGTGCAGCAGGCATCTGCTCGGTGCTGGGGTGGGAGCCGTGGCGGGTGCAGGGACTGGGTGTGCGAAGCACCTTCCAGACTCCTGCGTACCATCCAAGGAGAGATGACATCCACAAAGATTTAAGAACAAATGGAGCATGTTTTGCTTGTACTCAAACTGAAAGACATTTCACTCTTAGTGGGTTTGCACCAAATTCTCATTTTACCAGTTTTCATATATTAAAGTGTCAATCAACAGTCTAATGTGGCTTCAGCAGATGAACTGGTAACATAAGAGGAGCACTGGTCAAAGCAGGTCAGAGTGATTGGGGCAGCCTTGGCCGTCCTGCCCTCCCTGGGTGGGAGAGGAGGTGTGAACTGGCACGAAGAGGCCCTCTGTCTCTCTTGGGCCAGTGGCTGCTTGGGGGCTGAAAGAGAACTCAAAATGTTCATGGCAGCATTACTCATAATAGCCAAAAAGTGGAAAGAACCCAAAGTTCCTTTGATGGATGACTAGATAACCAGGAATGAAGTACTAATCCATGCTACAGGCATGGATGAACCTTGAAGATACTATGCTAAGGGAAAGCAGCCAGACACAAGAGGCCATGTAGTGTATGATTCTATTTACATGAGACACAAATCATATTAGGGTTCCTAGGAGCTAGGGGGTTGGAGGGAATGCTAATGGATACATGGTTTCTTTTTGGGCTGATGGAAGTGCTCTGAAATTTGGTAGCAATGATGGTTGCTCAACTTAGGGAATGTACAAAAAACCCACACTGAATGGTGCACTTGAAAAGGGTGAATATGATATGCGATTATATCTCAATAAAAATAATCAAAAATAGAACACCAACAAGAAGGACACAGAATCCACTCTATCAAGTCTCAGAGCAAAACACTATCTTATGAAGCTGGGCTCTAGTACAAAGGCCCTGGGCTGAGAGGATATTGGGCCTGTGTTTAGGGGTGGGCTCCTCCACTAACCTTGGCATGGCCTTGGGGAAGTCATTTCCCCTCTCTGCGCCTCCGTTTCCCCACCTGTTAAATGGCATTGTTGCGAGGATATTGTATATCCCTGATGGGATTTTGGAAACTATCAATATAAAATGCTTGTTTAAAAAAATTATCTATCTATATCTGTCTGTCTGTCTATCTATCTATCTATCTATCTATCTATCTATCTATCTATCATCTATCTATCTATCATCTATCTATCTATCTATTTTTGGCTGCGTTGGGTCTTCATTGCTGCCCGTGGCCTTTCTCTAGTTATGGCGATGGGGTTACTCTTTGTTGCAGTGCACGGCCTTCTCAGTGCCGTGGCTTCTCTTGCTGCAGAGCACGGGCTCTAGGCTCGTGGGCTTCAGTAGCTGTGGCACATGGGCTTAGCTGCTCCCAGATCTTCCCAGACCAGGGCTCGAACCTGTGTCACCTGCACTGGCAGGCGGATTCTTCACCTCTGAGCCACCAGGGAAGCCCTAAAATGCTTATTTAAACTTACAATGCAGTAATTATTAAGCGAGGTATCATTACAGTACCTCAGGGTTGAACAAAGAGCCTAGAAGTATGATGAAAGGTAACCTTCTCCTGTTGCCTCCATAATAAGTGATCTGAAGATGTGGCACTATCCTTGTGTGTGCAGAAAAAAAAATCACTTGCTTGCTGTCACACTTTTTTTTTAAAGCTCTTTATTGGAATATAATTGCTTTATACTGTTGTGCCAGTTTCTGCTGTACAACAAAGTGAATCAGCTGTATTTATACATATATCCCCATATCCCCTCCCTCCCAATTCTCACTCACTTTTAAAGAGAGTGCCAAGTTGCCCACTGCCACCCTGACTGCCAGGCCCACCCTGATCTTCAGTTTTTCAAAAGATGAGAAATGTGGGGGAGGGGAGATAAATTAGGAGTTTGGGATTAACATATGCACACTACTATATATAAAATAGGTAAACAGCAATGACCTACTGTTATAGCACAGGGAACTATGCTCAATATCTTGTAACAACCTATCATGGAAAAGAATCTAAAAAAGAACATATATGTGCGTGTGTGTGTGTATACATACACTGAATCACTTTGCCGTACACGTGAAACTAACACAGTCTTGTAAATTAATTATACTTCAAAAAAAAAAACCTTAAAAAAAGATGAGAAATGTGGAGGCTGAGATGAAAGCTTTCTGTATCAACAAGAAGAGCGGGAAATCTTTTAATATCTTCCTTCCATACAGAATGCCCCTTGGCACCACCTCTGCCTGGGATGTGCTGACCTTTCAGTGCTGGGAGTCCTCTGGGAGACTGCGTGGTCTCCCTAATCTCTGAATAAGTGACCTAGGAGAAAGGATCACGTTGGGACCCCGCTGGGACCCCGCTGGGTTCCAGGGATGAAAACTCTCTATACAATTCTCTGTCCACTATCCACTTATTTTTCTCCTTCCCAACCTGCATATGGGTTTTCAACTTTTTCCTGGGATCTCCAGGGAATGTCCTAGTTCTCCTCTATTTTGAACCTATATTTTAATAGCTTTCAAATACCCAATAACGTGTTTCTCTTCATCCCCAGTTATTAGGGCTTCCTAGTAGACACAAGTAAAAATCTTTTGGAAGCTTGAATAAACTATATGCACTGCACTCTACCCAATAAAAAGCTCCCCCCACTTAAATGTTCCAAAATAACTGAACCTATTGCATGTGGATCTTGTCCTACCCTTGCAGAGCCTGACTGGTTTTCTTCTTCATGTGAATCCACATAGTGGATTTGATATCTATCTGTTTTTCTTAGGATGGGGACTACGTTCAGAATTTTTATTAAGATAATTCATAAAAATAAGAAAATTAATTTAACCAGATGTGGAATTCTCTGCCCCTCCCATTATTAAAATAGTGGCCCCTCCTACTTGCCTGGTATTGAAAAATCCAAGCCCCATGAGGTGATGGTCAAGCAGTGTTCAAACAGGGCCAGGGCATCAGGTCACTCTCTCTCCTGCTCTTTCCTTAGTCCCAAGGAAGTCCAGGCCACGGTCCATCTAGAATTCCCAGTGTCCTGCGGCCTCCACCAGCTCTGGGGCCACCTCATCTCAGAAGTACAGTGCACTGGATAACAGTTTGCCAGCTCTCTTTACAAGATTTTTTTGGGGGGAGGGGGCTTGGGTAGGGGACACTCCAGTGTCTTAAGTCATTGGAATGCTGGTTTCCTTTTTTCATCCAACTTTTTTGTTTATTTGAATTAAAAACTTCTCTTTGCCACGAGTAAAAGGATCCAAATCCTCGGGGAACCAGCATTAGCAGCCAGATGTGAACGAGCTACCTCACGGTGCGGTCGGGCTTTCGGCTTTGGTCTCTTTTCGGGGCTCACAGTTGCCTAGGGAGGGTGGCAGAGCCTGTTCTGGGGCTGCGTTTATAGTACATCCTGGCCAAGTCCGGCCCTGCTGGCCCGCGGCCGGAGCTCCAGGCGACCGGGAGCAGTGAGATAATGAATGAGAAAAGGCTCCAGGCGGGAGATTGTTTTTCGTGCCGATTCCATTCTCAATAGTGTGCGCAAGATGGGGGTGAGGGGTTCAGCTTCAAACAAGGGGACACATTAGTAGTTTGGACTTTTCAGCTAGAGAAAGTGCATGCAATATTGATTTTTCAGTCGTATCTGTCTTTCCGTTAAAGGTCCCTAAATGTTGAAGTCTCCCGCGGAGACCGCTCGCAGCCCCCACTCCCACCCCCCGCCCCGTCCGCCCCCCTCCCCACGGGGCCGGAGGGCGTCAGTGTCCAGACGGTGGCGCTCCGGGACAGTGCAACCCCCTCTCCCCCACTGCAGCAGGAAGGCTAGTCTGGGACAAGTTTCAAGGGGTTTGCTGAAATTTTCTGGCGGGCATCTCAACAAGAGTCAACTTTTAATAGCCGGCACAAAATCCACCCCAGTGACCAGGGTTGGTGAGGGAACGAATATCCAAATCTCGCCCTTTTAGCCCAAACCTTTCGGATTTCCCATGGCCCGTGCGCTCCGAGAGCCTGGGCGCGCCGCAGGGAACTGTGACGCCTGCGGAGTGAGATCCGCGGGGCAGGGGGACGGCCGACCCAGCTGAGGTCGAAATGAGATCCCCCGCAAGGGAAAAGGGCTGAGATGAGTTATGCCGGGGGCAGGTCTGCCGGTGGCTTCCGGGCTGCGCAGCCCGGCACCTCCGCGCCTCTGCAGCAGCACGGGCACAGCTCCCCGAGCTTACCCGAACGCCTAGCGCCACTCGATAAAGCGTGCGGAGCGCCTGCAGAGGGGATGGGAGTCGGAGCCGCTCGCCCCGGCTTTCTTTGAGGAGCGGCAGTCCAGGAGAAAGGCTTTCCCCCCTGTTTTACTTTTTCCCAGAGCAGCCTCTAAGCTCCCGCAGCCAGGGTGCCAGGCAGCGGGGAAGGGGATGTAATCTCACTCTCGCTTGCCCCGGAGTTAGGGGCAAGCGGCCACCATCTACCTCTCCTCACTCCCAGAGTACAGACTCGATCGCTGCTCCCAGAGCCTGACGTAGGGGCCACCTCCTCAAGAAAAACACAAGTTGGGGACTGGACTAAGTGGCTACCCGCTGCTGCCGCTATGGGAGCCAACCAGCTCCTTCCAGGCACCAGAGAGGGGAAGAAGTTCCCTGGAGACTGCGGCCCAGATTGGGGGTGGAAGCCCCCGGCAGCTGTCCCCTGCTTCCCACGGAATACAGAAGGCTTTGAACAGGCAAAAGCACTGGGATGGGATGAGCCTCTCAAGCAGACTACAGAGGCAAATATCTATGGTTCAAGGGGCCACGGGCTGCCCCTCACACTCTGCTGGGGGCTTCAGACAGGCTTGAGTTGGCACTGGACCCCAAGAGGCACCCTGTAGCCCCGCTCTGCAATCTACAGCGCTTTGCTGGGTGTTTGCGTAGGAGAGGAAGGGAGAACTTGCTGGAAACGGATGCGCAGTGGCTGGTGGGGGGGAGGTGGATTCCGAGCTGGTCAAGACGCAGGGTACCTGGGGGATGGTGGTGGGAGGGGGAGCGGCTAGAGGGGAAGCACATACAAGGCAGTCGGAAGCAAGATGACACCTCGATGTGGATTTGTCCAAAAAGAGTTGGAGATCAAAGCGGGGGTGGGGAGGGAGCTCTGATTGGTCGAGGGGAGGGATTTGGGGTGGGGCTAGCCGCCTCTTGCGGCTTTAAAAGCTCATCGGAGAGGGGCGGGAATGCTGTCATTTGCTCTCTGACTCTCGGAGGGGTGACAGCTTTCCCGAAGCTCCTGGCGACAGAGCAGGTGTTCGCTGTCCCAACCCGGCTGGGAGGACCTAACGGTCTCCAGCAGCAGCATGGGGCCTACCCTGGCAGTTCCCACCCCATACGGCTGTATTGGCTGTAAACTGCCGCAGCCAGACTACCCGCCCGCTCTCATCATCTTTATGTTCTGCGCAATGGTCATCACCATCGTCGTCGACCTGATAGGCAACTCCATGGTCATTTTGGCTGTGTCGAAGAACAAGAAGCTCCGAAATTCTGGTAAGCTCCCCTTCCTTCTCCCTACCCACCGTGCAGCCACTTGCAACCCCAAGGGTGTTAGTTTGGGCGCCTGGAATAGGGAACCCGTGGACGCGCCCTGCTCATTTCCCTGCGAACCTGAGTGGCGACGTTCTGCCGGGGGCCCCATAAAGTTAGAGCTTCTCTAGGCTACGGAGGTTTGGAGAAGCTCTGTTCGTCCAAGTGCGAATCCCGGGTCCCTGCGGTGCGCGGCAGACCGCCCAGCCCTGCCCCGTCGGGGACCTGATGCAGAGGGAGCCGGCAGGCGAGCGGAGAGGCCGGCGGCCGCCCGGGGACAGAACGGCGAGCCGGACGCCGCAGAGGTGGCGGCGCCGAGGCAGCGCGGGAGGAGCTGACGCGGAGGGAGCAGCGGGGTAAAGTTAAGTTCTCGGCGGCTGAGGCGGCGCTTGCCGGAGCGCAGCGCGGCGGCCGAGCCCCCGCTCGCCGCAGCCCCGGGGCTCCGGGCCGGCTCCCGGGCGGCGGAGCGCAGATTCCCTCGCCTGAGTGTGGAGCCGGGCGGTCGGAGCCCGCCGGAGCCGAGCTCCGTCCGCCCGTCCCAGGGCGCACGGCGGCGAGCGGTGGGCGGCTGGCTGGGCGCCGCAGGCGTGGCAGCGACGGCGGCGGCAGCGGCGGAGATCCCGAAGTCCAAGTCCGTAAGCGGGGTGCCGGGGCTCGCAGGGCGGGTCGGCGCAAAGGTGCCGGAGCTCGGCGTCCCGGGGGCCCAGAAGACGGCAGAACCGGCGAGGGGCGCGGGAGGGCTGCAGGAGAGCTCCGAGGGGATGGCGGGGGCGCAGGGAGACCGCAGAGCGCGGGGATGTGGGACGAGGAGGGGCGGCGGGCGAGACTCCCCTCGCAGCCCGCCAGGGCCAACGGGAGGGGGCCGGCTGCGACCGGGTCTGGGGGACGGGGCGGGGGGCCGGCAGGCGCGGCAGAGCAGCGAGCAGCGTCGGCAGGTTGGGCGGGAGAGGGCTCGCGCGGGGCGGGGGGCGGTGGGGGTGGGGCGAGGGGCCCAAAAGCCCGGCTCACGCCCGGGGAGGGAGGGGGCGGCGCCCAGGGATTCCGCCGCCTGGATCCCAGCCGGCTGGGGCCGGAGGGCAGAGGGGAGTGAGGGGCGGGGTCTGAGGGGGTCGGGCACCCACGGGACCCGGGCGGGCGCGGTGCGGGGGAGGGGAGGCCGCCAGCCTCTGGGAGATCACTTTGCTTGGACGAGGAATCCCAGACACCGCATAAGTTTTTAAATACACTGAAGGGCACACAGTCATGAAAAGTTTTCTTTTACACGCGGATGGGTGTGTCGGATTTCTCCTTGGTCCCCTGGAGACGTGGGGCCGCACACCTAGACCTCACCTGCACTCCAGCAGTGCGCTCCCAAGGTGCCGAACCCCGGACCCCCCTCCCCGGGGGGGCACCTGCAAAGTCCATTTTCTCTTCTTTCCTTTTCTCCTTCTCCTTCCTTTCCTCCTATAATTCAAATAAAGGTTTTTATGGTTGTTGTGGTTTTGTTTTTAAGGCTTTGCCCTCTTTCTTTTCCTCTTTTCTTCTCCGAATTCATTACTTTGAGGGAAAACCCTAGAAAGAATCTCTAGGGTAGGAAGCGCGGAGGCCCGCCTTGGCAGCGCTGGCGGAAGGAGGCAGAAGCAGCCATTCCTTTGCCCTTTTAAAAGTGCTCATTTTCTCCCAGTCCAAGATGAAGTGCAATATTTTGCCAAACCAATGCTCATTAGCCACGAGGTGTTTCCAGAGAAGGGGCTCCGCGCCTTCACTTGGCCTTACAGGTTTTACAAACAACGTTCCTACCGCCGCCCTGCTAAACAGGACTGGGGGCACCCCCCCGCCCCTGCACTTTCCTGTTTAGCCCCGCAGGCTCCCGTCAAGCCCGGGGCCGGGGGCCAGGAACCCGTGTGCAGGGCGGCGAACATGCTGGTGCCCGGCTCCGCCCGGGGACCCGCGTGAAGCAGGCACTTCTGCTAATCCTTGCAGGGAGTCTCCGGAATTTTTTTCCCTTCTTGCTCACTGTTTCTCAAACGAAATTTTACAGGACCCACCTCGCCCCCTCCCCTCAGTTTTTACTCTTAGGTTACCTCGGAAATGGTAAGTATTTACTGGGCTGGATCTTAGATGATTGTCTGACCTCGCTGGGAAAGACCGCTTAAGAAAACGACGGCCTCTCATGCCCTTTCTCGCACAGTTCTCTTTAGACATGTTTGCGTTGTAAATGCGATGGTAAGTTAGAGAAGGCAGAGGGCTAATTTATTTTTTTTCGGGGTGGAGGGAGGTTGAGGCTCCTGACAGCCCTCCAATCTCTCCCCTCATCCCAGTCCCCACCCTCCAGCCTGTTTGCAGCAGACAGCTCCATCCAGCTTCCCTCTACTCCCTTCTCCCCACCCCGCCCACGCCCGCCAAAAGTGTGCATTTTGTTTTTGTTTAAGATGGTAGCCGCAGGTGTCTCCGTGTTTGTGGGAGTGTGAAGAGTTCCCCAACGGGCTTTTGTGTTTACTGATCTCTGAGGTAACTTCATTTCTTTCCCGAAGCAGAGATGACGTTGTTTGAAAGGAAGAAAAGGTTGTCAAAGGACAGGTCCCCCAAACCTGCTTCTGCATTAGAATCATCTGGGACGTGCTTCTAACTAAAAATCAAAACACAACTGCATTTCTTTAAAAGAATTCTAGAATTCTAAATTGTCATGACTCCAGCTGGCCTTTTCCTCCAGCTTAAATTTGTAGATTTCCATACCGAACCATTTACTCTTGTTTGTCTCCCCGCCCCATATGTTTTCCAGGCAACATCTTCGTGGTTAGCCTCTCTGTGGCTGATATGCTAGTGGCCATCTACCCCTATCCTCTGATGCTGCATGCCATGGCCATTGGCGGCTGGGATCTGAGCCAGTTACAGTGCCAGATGGTTGGATTCATCACAGGGCTGAGTGTGGTCGGTTCTATCTTCAATATCATGGCAATTGCCATCAACCGTTACTGCTACATCTGTCACAGCCTCCAGTATGAGCGGATCTTCAGTGTGCGCAATACCTGCATTTACCTGGTCATCACCTGGCTCATGACCGTCCTGGCTGTCCTGCCCAACATGTACATTGGCACCATCGAGTATGATCCTCGCACCTACACCTGCATCTTCAACTATCTGAACAACCCTGCCTTTGCTGTGACCATCGTCTGCATCCACTTTGTCCTCCCTCTGCTCATAGTGGGTTTCTGCTACGTGAGGATCTGGACCAAAGTGCTGGCAGCCCGTGACCCGGCCGGGCAGAATCCTGACAACCAGCTTGCTGAGGTTCGCAATTTTCTAACCATGTTTGTGATCTTCCTCCTCTTTGCAGTGTGCTGGTGCCCTATCAACGTGCTCACTGTCTTGGTGGCTGTCAGTCCGAAGGAGATGGCAGGCAAGATCCCCAACTGGCTTTATCTTGCAGCCTACTTCATAGCCTACTTCAACAGCTGCCTCAACGCTGTGATCTACGGGCTCCTCAATGAGAATTTCCGCAGAGAATACTGGACCATCTTCCATGCTATGCGGCACCCTATCCTGTTCCTCTCTGGCCTCATCACTGATGTTCGTGAGATGCGGGAGGCCCGAGCCCTCGTCCGTGCCCGCGCCCGTGCCCGTGACCAAGTCCGTGAACAGGCCCGTGAACAAGACAGTGGCAGTGCCAGTCCTGCGGTGGAGGAAATGCCGATGAGTGTCCGGAATGTTCCACTACCTGGCGATGCTGCAGCTGGCCTACCTGAGCGTGCTTCTGGCCACTCCAGGTCTGCCTCTGCACACCGCGTATCTGCCTCTGGGCACCACAAGTCTGTCTTTAGCCACTCCAAGGCTGCCTCTGGTCATCCTAAGTCTGTCTCTGGTCACCCCAAGTCTGCCACTGTCTACCCTAAACCTGCCTCTGTCCACTTCAAGGCTGACTCTGTCCATTTCAAGCCTTCCTCCAGCCACCCCAAGCCTGTCACTGGCCACCACATCCCTGCTGGCAGCCACTCCAAGGCTGCGTTCAGCCCTGCCACCAGCTGCCTTAAACCCACCACTGGCCATACCAAGCCTGCTAGCACCCGCCCTGAGCCCACCACCGCCGATTATCCCGAGCCTGTTGCCACCAGCCACCCTGAGGACACTGCCACTGGCCACCTACAGGGTGACGTCACTGACCTCCCCGAGCCTGCTGCCGCCGCTGTCCCTGTTGACCCCACTGTGGTCACCACTGCCACCAGTGATTATCATAAGGTCGTGGTTATTGATGTTGAAGCTGATTCTGATGAAATGGCTGTGTGAAAAATGCTCTTGGGGTGGTCAAGCAGGGGTCCACTTTTGAGTTTGGCTAGCGTATGTAAGACAAAGTGAGATACCTTAGTGCATCTACACACAGACAGACACACGCGGACACTGATGCACGGACATGGTGGAAGCTACGCCCACCTTTGGCACCCTCCGCCTTTACGTTATGTACTCTGAAAAAGTGTGAGTGTGAGTGTGTGTGTGCTCGCGCTTGCTATTTTAGAGACCAAATTTCCCTCAAGTTTGACTTCTGTTGTTCTGAGCCTCCCTTTCCTTCTGTGGTTGACTGTGAGCCCACAGTGATCCTTGAACTTGTAGACCTTGATTTTTCCCCACTCCTGTGTAACCCTTTCTCCCCTCTCCTCCCTCCCTCCTCCCTCCTCCTTGTTCCCGCTTTCTTCTCCCATTCCTCCAGGGGTGGGGGAGGGGCGCATGCGCAATGGTAAAGGTGCGCT
This sequence comes from Hippopotamus amphibius kiboko, assembly GCF_030028045.1. Taxonomy (NCBI): domain Eukaryota; kingdom Metazoa; phylum Chordata; class Mammalia; order Artiodactyla; family Hippopotamidae; genus Hippopotamus; species Hippopotamus amphibius. The sequence continues at coordinate 5,421,733 of NC_080203.1, read as the reverse complement.
GTGGTAAAGCCTTCCGTACAAGTGAATGTGACCGCAGAGCTTTATGTGTTTAAGTGTGTAACTCTATATTGTACTTTTAACGGCAGTCCGAAAGGCAATTGTGATAAAGTACCAGTACTTGAAACAGTTTCTTTTCTAAATCCCAGCAACAAATTATGACCCATATCTGAAGAACACAATTTAATAAGCTCTTATTAAAATAAATAGTTATGCCTATGAGATCAAGTGGCAAAACGAAAAATATGGACGCACCAAATTATTTCTATTTTGTGAAAATTCAGACATTGGTGCTGATTTTTATAGTCACGCACGAATGCAAATGATGACATGTTCTTACCTTATTTGTAGTTACTTACCTTTTTTAGTATTTGCCAGAATTTTCTTTCATTTAGTTCCAGAAAAACAAATTCATCCATAAACTAGTTTCTCCCCACATCTAAACTTATGGTTGCCAGGATCAATTACACTCATGCTTTTAATATTATAATTCACAACTACTCTTTACCTCAGAGATTTTTTTTTTTTACACAGCCTGATATTTTTAGGCAATCAGTTTTTACATTTTTCTTTTTCATTGAAAAGGGAATTTGAGGTAATAACTGGTAGCCAGAAGTGAATGGAGTACTGCCTGGACTTGTAAACAAGTGCTTTTCCAAAAGCCTTTCTCTCCTGCCCTGTCCCTCTGAGCCTCCTAGCTGTGGTGGGGACGGTGCGGGGGAGGAGGGGAGGAAGACTTGCCAACATCAGGCAAGCCCACCACCCTTGGCTGAGGTTCTGTGATCCACAGTGTTAAGTTGTGGATATCTTGTATCACCACACACGACAGCCCAGGAAATGATTTTTCTCTAGAATTTAAGAGAACATTGCTTAATAAAAATCTCAATTGTTGATTCAAATTGACACTTAAAGTTTACCATACAAAAGGTTATAAGGATAAGCGGAAATGTGTTATACTGCCTTAATTCAATTCGGTATTTGTGGTAGCAATTAAATAAAAGTGTTTTTGTGTCTTTGGTGTGTGATTTGTGGATAAATTTGCTTCCTCCACCAGACTTACTTATGAGGAGGGTTGGGAGTGGGTGGAAAAGCATTCACCTTGGGGGATCAAAAGACTTGGATATAAGTACCCTCCCTGCTATACCCCGGGGCGAGTCCCATGACCCCTCTCTCCACAGTTGCATGGCTTACCAAACTGTGGCCAGGTCGGGGGGGGGGGGGGTGGGGGCAGAGGAAGGCTCGAGGGGTGTGGGGTGTTCTTCTCACTATTGTGGTGACAGTGGATGACCTGATCTGCCTGCTGTTGGACTTCTGGACCTTGCCTGCCAAGGCTTCTGAAAACTGCCCCTCTTTCACCCTCTCTGGCAGGAGTGGAGCTCGGCCCCAATAATGTCACAACTCCAATAGCTGCTGGGACCAAGTAACAGGGCCCACAATCCAGTGGGGGGAGGCACAGGAGTGAGGGGCAGGAGGACAGGTGGGTTCCTCTCTAGCTGGAAGTTAGGTGGCAAGACCCCAGCAACTGGGCAAGCCTCCTGGCCTCAGGAACACAGCCTCAAAAGAATCTCTAATGCAAGGTAATGCCCCAAACAAAGTACTCCATAAAAATAAAAGTAGATTCAATATAATGCACGGTAGGTATCAGTTTGGTTAAGGAAATATATACATTAAAACACGCACATATACATAGCCCCACAGAGTTATGCATATATGTAGTTGTTCGACTCAGGTTTAACCAGACTGTAAGTATAAACTGAGGTCATCTTCACTTTTGATGCTCAAATTACAGTGGTTCAAGCCCCAATAGAGTGACTGCTGTACCTCAGGCTGACTCCCTGTTCAACACTTCTTCCAAGGATCGCTGGACGGTGCAAAAAGGATGCTTACCTGTGTGCTCACAAAGTGCTTTACGGTCTCCACCCCCTCCCCATGTTTTCCATGTTCTCCCTGTCTGCCCTCACTCAAGGAGCTTTGCTCACAATCACTTGTAAGTTGCAAGTGTTTAAACCAAGGATGCTGTGTCACAATGCTCTGAACTGGGTGCAGGGTTCTGAGAGGTGATGGGAGAGATGAAAAAAACTATTGGCCTTTTTTACACCTTTGTTTCACACTCTGCTCTGAGGTGCCTGAATCAACACTGCTTATGCCCAGAGTCTCACAAACTCTCACGAAAGCAGCCACTTTAGCCACTCTTCTCATCTGCAAGGTGCGTTCATCATTCCTGCCTTCCCACCCCCGCCCCCATAACCCACTCCCGTGGGAAAAGCAGCAGTTGAAGCACGGTGCCTCCTCAGCTTATACATAGCCAAGAAATATTTTTCTCTTCCCTCCCCTCCCTTATCCTGTCCCTTTCCACCCCCAAAGTCATTTTGGGTCTGGCTTCTTTTACTGAACATAGTGTTTTCAGGGTTCATCCATGTTGGTGCAGGTGTCAGTGCTTTATTGTTTTTGTGGCTGAATAATATCGCATTGTGTGGATATGCCACATTGTGTCAAGTCCATTCACCCACTGATGGACATTTGGGCGATTTCCACTTTTTGACTGCTATGAACATTGATTTACAAGTCTTTGAGTTCCTGATTTGAATTCTTTTGGAAATATACCTAGGAGTGGAATTGTTAAATCATATGTTAGTCTGGCTTCTTTTGCTCAAGTAATTATGTTTCTGAGATTCATTCCTGTTTTTGTATCAGTCGTTTGGGGTGTTTTTTCATTTTTACGTAGTACTCTATAGCATGAATATACCACAATTTATAGATTGATTCTGTTATTGATGGACCTTTGGGTTGTTTATGATTTGGGACCACTATGAAAAATGCTTCTATAAAGATTTTTGTACGTCTTTTAATTTAATTTTATGTTATAATTTTACATACAGTGAAGTACATAAATCTTCAGTGTAAAGTTCAATGAATTTTTATATATGTACACACCTATATAACCACCACACAAATCAAGATATAAAACATCTCCAGCACTTAGAAGATTCCATTACGCCAGCTTAATTTTGCTGCTTCTCGTACTTTATTTCAGTGGAAGCATATGGAATATACACTCTTGTATCTGGCTTCTTTCACTCATCATTTTGTCTGTGAGATTTATCCATATTACTTTGGGTAGAAGCAGTCCGTCATTCTTATTGCTGTGTAGAACCTCATTGTATTGAGTATAACACCTTCTTATCAATTCTACTATAGATGGACATTTGGTGTGTATGCTAGTTTGGAGTTATTATGAAGAAAGCTGTTCATGGACATTCTTGTACATGCCTTTTGGTACATATATGAACTCATTGCTCTTTGAAATACACCTAGGATTGGAATTGATGAGTCGTGAGTATATGTGTATTTAGTTTTAGTAAGCACTGCCAAATATTTTTCCAAAGTAGTTGAAACAATTTATATTCTCACTAGCAATGCAGCAGAATTCCCAATATTCTGTATTCTTGCCAACATTCGATATTTCCGGCCTTTGTAATTTTAGCTATTCTACTGGGTATCTACTGCTATTTCATTGTATTTTCAATTTTCAGTTCTTTAATGAATACTGATGTTGACCATCTTCTCACATGATCATTGACCATTTGGATATTGTAAAAAGTGAAGAGCGTGAACAAATATTTTGACTGTTTTAAATTTGAGGTTACTGTCTTCTTATTGGAAGTAGAAGTTCTTTATATATTCTGGATATGAATATATATATTTCACAAATGTCTTCTCAGTCTGTGGTTTGCCTTCTCTCTCTCTTAACTGTATCTTTTGATGAGCAAAAGTCCTTAATATTATGAAGTGCAATTTATTAGTTTTTTCTTTGATGATGATGCTTTCTAAGAAATTTCTGGTTACTCTAATATAATGAATATATTCTCCTAGTTTTTCTTTTAGAAACTTTATTATTTTGCCTTTAACATTTAAGTCAATGCTTAAGCTCAAGCTAATTTTCTGTATTTGGTGTCAGGTAGGGGGTCAAGATTCATTTTTTTTTATATAGTCAAGGTTCATATTTTCATTTAATCACCATTTATTAAAAAGTCCATCCTTTGCCCAACTGAATTGTAGTGGACGCTTTGTTGTAAACCGGTTAATAACATAAAAATAAAGATTATCTATCTATCTATCTATCTATCTACCTATCTACCTATATATCATCAATCATCAAGCTGTTTCTGAACTGTCTAGTCTGTTCCATTAGTCTGTCTAGCCTTGCACCATTGCTTTTTATTTTTAATTGAACTTTAGTTTATATACAATCATATGCACACATGTTAAGTGTACAGATAAGTGGATTTTTACTAATATGCATATTTCTATCTCACCATCTTCCAGATGAAGATATAGAACACTTCTATACCCCAAAAGGCCCTTTAATGTCCCAACTCAGTCAATAACTCTCCAAAAGTTGACCACTAGTTTAACCTCTAATATCACAGATCAGTTTTGCCCATTTTTGAATTTCATTAAGAGGAATAGAATAACATGCATGCTTTTGAATCTGGCTAATTTTGGTAAGTATGCTTTTGAGAAGCATGCGTGTTGTTGGATGTATCAGCTGTTCTTTTTTTAAAATATAACTTTATTGGAGTATAATTGCTTTACAGTTTTGTGTTAGTTTCTGCTGTACAACAAAGTGAATCAGCTGTACTTGTACATATATCCTCATATCTCTTCCCTCTGGAGTCTCCTTCCTACCCTGCCTATCCCACCCCTCTAAGTCATCACCCATCACCGAGTTGATCTCCCTGTGTTACGCAGCAGATTCCTACTAGCTATCTATTTTACATTTGGTAGTGTGTATGTGTCAGTGCTACTCTCTAAGTCCCAGCTTCCCCTTCATCCCCCACCCCGTGTCCTCAAGTCCATTCTCTACATATGCATCTTTATTCTTGTCCTGTCACTGGGTTCATCAGTACCATTTTTTTTAGATTTCATATATATGAGTTAGCATACGGTATTTGTTTTTCTCTTTCTGGCTTACTTCACTCTGTATGACAGTCTCTAGGTCTATCCACCTCATTACATACAGCTCCATTTCATCCCTTTTTATAGCTGAGTAATATTCCATTGTATATATGTGCCACATCTTCTTTATCCATTCATCTGTTGATGAGCATTTAGGTTGCTTCCATGACCTCGCTATTGTAAATAGTGCTGCAGTGAACATGGGGGTGCATGTGTCTTTTTGAATTATGGTTTTCTCAGGGTCTATGCCCAGTAGTGGGATTGCTGGGTCATATGGTAGTTATGTTTCTCAACCTTGGAGATGTGGCCTTTTGTAGGGGACATCCTATGTGTCTCAGCAGCACAGTTCCCTCTGGTGACCAGAGCTGTTTACTCTGGGAGTGCCCCCTATGTAGGTGCCCCTATGTTGTGGCGGGCTGATTACTGTGGGTTGTCTGGTAGGCTTGCTTTGCCCCCCATCCAGTTGGCTGCCAGGTCTGCCTTGTATGGAGCCTGCTGGCAACTGTTTTGTGGGGCCAGGTCACAAGGCAGCTGACTGCAGAATTCTAGGGGGGCCCTGGGGCTAGTGCTAACTCCCAGGTAGATGGAGCTAGGGCCCAGGAGACCCTGGGGCTGATGCCCACCCACCAATGGGTGAAGCCAGGTCCTGGGCCTAGTGCTGGCCGACTGGCAGGCAGAACTGGGTCCTGGGTTCTTGCTGCAGGGCCCTGGGGTCTTGGAGCTGGTGTCGGATCACTGATGGGTGGGGCTGGTTCCTGACACAGCTGGTTGCAGGGTCCAGGATGTCCCAAAGGTTGTGCTGGGCTGCTAGTGGGCAGGGCAATGGCCCAGCTGGTCCCAGGGTTGGTGCTGGCCTGCTGGTAGCTGGGCTGGGTCCATAGACTGAGGGGCTATGGTTGTCCTGTGGCTGATGTCTGCCTGCTGATGGGTAAGGCTGACCCTGAGGCTAAGAGCAGGTTCACTGGTGGATGGGGCCAGGGATTCTGCGGCTGTTGCCTCCCCACTGGTGGGTGGAGCTGGGTCCCAAGGTCTCTGGCTGGAAGGCCCTGGGGGTCTCAGATCTAGTGCTGGTGCACTGGTGTGTGGGGCTAGGTTCTGGGCCCTCTGGTGGGCAGATCCGTGTTCAGGGGTGGCTGTGGGCTCAGAGGGTCTTAAGGCAACCTGCTCGTTGGTGGGTGAGGCTGCGTCCCGTCTGGCTAGTTGTATGGCCTGAAGCATCCCAGTATGGGTGCCCACAGTCTGGTGGGCAGGGGCAGCGCTGGGTCCTGAGGCTAATATAGAGGGAGGATTCCAAAATGTAACTTGCCAGCACAAGTGTCTACGTCCCAAGGGTGAGCTGCAGTTGCCTTCTGTTTCTCTGGGAGACTCTCCAAGATCAGCAGATGGGTCCGACCCTGGCTACTTTCAAATTACTGCATCTGCCCTGCTTCCCAGAGCGTGTGAGATTTTGTGTGCCCCTTTAAGCATGAAGTCTCTATTTCCCTCAGCCCTCTGGGACGCCTGAAAGTAAGACCTGCTGGTCTTCAGAGCCAAATGCTCTGGGGGCTTACCTTCCCAAGGCAGGTCTCCAAGGCTGGAGAGCCTGATGTGGGGCTCATACCCCTAACCCCTTGGGGATAACCTCTGCAGTTGTAATTATTCTCCTGTTTGTGGGTTGCCCACCTGGGTCTTGACTATATCTTGAGTTTGCCCGTCCTACCCAGCTAGCTGTTGTTTCTTTTACTTAGCATAGTTTTCAAAGTGCATCCATGTTGTAGCATAGATCAAAATTTCATTCATTTTTAAGGCTGACTAATATTCTTTTGTACGTTTATACCACATGTTGTTTATCCATTCATCTATCAAGGAAAGTTTGGATTGTTTCCATCTTTTGACTATTGAGAATAATTCTGCTGTGAAGATCGGTATATAAATATATGTTTGTGGATGTGGGATACTAGAAATAGAAGTGTAATATGAGTCTAAAACAAACAGAAGGAAAGAAACAATAAAGATCAGGTCAGAAATCAATAACATTGAAAACAGGAAATTGATAGATTAAAATTAATGAAATGGAAAGCTAATTCTTTGAAGAGATCAATAAAATTGGTAAATTTCTAGCCAGGCTAACTACAAAATAAAGAGAGAGAATACAAATTGCTAATATCAGAAATGAAAGACCAGTCATCAGTACTGACCCCATGAATACTTCTATGCTCATAAATTTGATAACGAGATGAAATGGACCAATTCCTTGAAAGACACAATCCACTAAAACCCATGCAAAGAATTTTGTGTAACCCCAAACCTGTTAAGTCCTCTCCAGTGGCCACTAGGCTTCTGGTTTTCAGAACTACTCGAGTTATGAAGCTATTGCTTTTTCAAAGCTACTGAGGAGCTAAGGGAGGGGAATGTCATGAGGGCTAGTTAAAGCACCACCAAACTCACTGTTCTTACCAAGATTCAGTCATTTTTCTTAAATCCTCCTTGGGTTGTTGCAAGACTTAGGTTAATTTCCAGACTTTCGAAAAAGTTGATTTTGACAGTTTTTTGCAGTGTTCTCCTTGCTTTTATGGAGAAGCACATTTTTGGAACCCTTTTTTTCTGCCCTCCTACACTCTGATTTTCTTCTCTTGGACAGTGTGTTGTAGAAATCACTCTGTATCAGTTCTTCATTCCTTTTTACAGCTGTATAGGACTCCATTGGGCCAATGTTGCATAATTTTTTCAAACACTATCCTATCTGTGGGCATTTCAGTTGTTTCCAATATTTTGCAGTTACACGCTATGCTTCAATGAACATCCTTGTGCATATATATTTTTGGATTGTTGGAAGTTCATCTTCAAATATAGATTCTTAGAATCGGGAGTTCTGGGTTGAAAGGTTATGTTAGGTATGGCCAATTTCCCTCTGGAAGTGTTGCACTGATTTATATTCTCAGCAGCAAATATAAGAGTGACTGCTTCGCCACAGACTCATCAACAGATTTTGTCATCACACTTTTTAAATTTTTGCGTGTCTGATAGGTAAGAAACGGTATCTCAGTGTGGTTTTAATCAGCAGTTCTCTAATTATATACTGATTTGAACATTTTTCATGTATTTAAGGTATATTTTTATATCCTATTTTTTTGTTGTTGTTGAATTGTCTGTTTATATATTTTCCTCACTTTTTGATTGAGTTTTTGGTCCCTGACACTCATATTTTTTAGAATTTCAAATTGCTCTTTATTTTTATAGAGTTGTTAATCACAAGTCATGTCTGAGATTTGACATTTTTTTCTTGTGCAAATATTTCAAATCAAATTAAGTGTCTTTTTTCAGTGGCTCCGGTTCACTTTGATTAAATTCAAGCTATTTGACCATGTCATTAATTGACTGTTCTTAATGCTGGTGGAAGTTCTGGAGATCAGCAACAGTTTCAGAAAAATTCAGCAGCCTGAGTAATTTCCATCACAGCCAAGCCAGACAGGGACTGAGATTCCACTGTTGAACAAAACTCCCTTGTGGGGTTGGGAGTGCGGACGGGAGTAGTTGTCAAGAAGTTTTGTAAGAAAGTACCAGAAATTAGGAAGCATGGGTCATCATTTGCCTGTAAGAGAGAGTGGGGGATGTTAAGAGAAATAAATTTTGAGCAAGGAGAAGGGGTTATAACCATAAAAAAAATACTTTTAAAATGAAGGTTAACAGCCTTGGGCAGATAAGCAGGAAAAAAAAAAGAAAGGTCAAGCAAAACACAATTATCATAGATTTGATACATATTTATTGAGTATCTATTAGGCATAAGACCCTCTTCTAGGGTGGGTAGGGTCTATGCGAAATACAAAGATAAACAAGGGGGAATCTCCTGTCCTAATTTAGAGGCACAAAGCCAACAATGTTGCCTCCTGTTTAAGCTGTAATTTACTAAATTCTTACTATGTGATAGTTATCACTCAAAGCACTTTACTTCTCTTACCTCTAATTCTTACAAAAACGCTGCCAGGTTAATATTATTACTCTTTTTGTTTTTCCCGAGAGGAAGAGATCGAGGCAAAGAAAAGTTAAGAAACTTGTTTAGAGTCACAAAGCTAGAAAGTTGTGCAATTTGAATTCAGATCTGCTTAAAGAATGTCAATATGTATTGTGAATAGTACTTGATAGTCGATTCTGTTAGGACTAATCGGACCACTTTAGCCTGAAGTAACAACAGCAACGACAGCTAACCTTATTTCATAATTTCTGTGTGCAGAGGACAGCAGTGAAAAATTTATATGGATCGCCACATTTAATCCTGAGACAGAATTTAAATGTTTATAAATCCAGTAAATTCTGCCTATTCAACAGCTCTTTAATTCCTCTTTCCTTCTTAATCCTCATAGTCACTTTCTTAGTTTGAACCGCCGTTATCTCTTAGATGCATTACTATCAAAGCTTCCGATCCCCCCTCCCTGCCTTTCCAATCCACTTGCACCAAGCCAACTTACTATTTTTCCTAAATTGCAGACCTAAGTATGTCTCTCCTCCAGTGCTCCTCTTAAGCTTAACTTGATAGTAATTCTCCCTTGACCCACTACGTCAGTGATATTGAATTGCCTGCTCTTCCCTGGAACTGCCTGTATGTCCTTCAATTTTCAAGAGTCCTTCATATATGAAATTTATTAGTTCTTCGCCTGTGGTATATGTTGCAAAAGTTTACCCATCTAGCAGTTGTCTGTTGACTTTGTTTATGGTGCATTTGCCATGCAAATTTTGAAGAGGTAATAAATTTATTATATTAGTTAATTAATTGCCTCTGGAATTTGAGACATAGGTGTAGAAAGCCTTTTCCTACACCAAGGTTAAAGAGGAATTCCCCCATGTTTTCTTCTAGTACTTGCATGGTTTCATTTTTTACATTTAGCTCTCTAATCCATTTGGAGTCTATTTTTTTGACTACGGAGTGAGATATGGATGTAATTTTACCTTTTCCCCCTTGAAATCATCTGGGTCTGGTGGTTTGTTTTTTTGTTTGTTTTTTGTTTTTGTTTGTTTTTGGGTTTTTTTGGTGTGTGTGGAGTTGTCCCCTAATAACTTCTAACGGGGTCAATTTTGGTAACTTGGATTTCCTTAGGACATTATTATTCATTTGCTCTAGGTTTTCAAATTTGGTTTCAAATTTGTTTATATAGTCTCATATGATTTTTAAAATTTGTTTCAATTGTGATTTCCCTCTTATTTCTTATTTTGAATATTTGTGCTTCTTTTCCATTTTTTTATAACGTTAGATAGTAGCTTGTCTATATTGTTCATCTATACAAAACCATACTTTTATTTTTTAGACCCACTGTTGTTCTATTCTCCTCTTCATTAATTTCTACATTTATCTTTATTATGTCCTTCTTTATGCTTTCTTTTGGTTTACTTTTTAAATTTGTTTCTAGTTGTATGAGCTGGGATCTTAATTCATTTTTCTGTTGTTTCAGTTTTCTGCATAAAAATGTTTAATGCAAAAACTTTTTTCCCTGATCATTTCTTTAAATGTATTCCATAGATTCTGATATGTATTGCTTTTATTGTTGTTATTATTTTTTAATTCTGTAATTTCAGTTTGTAGTTCCCATTTCACACAGAAGCTGTTTAGTAGGAGATCCCTAAATTTTCAGGTGGAAGGGCCTTTCTATTTTTGTTTTTGTTAGCATATTCTTTTTGTGATTATTGCATTTTAATCAGAGAATGTTGCTTGTAATATTCACATTTTGTGGAACTTAATGAAATTTTCTTTGTGACCTAATAACTGGTGAGTGTCTGTGACTGTACCATGGACCTATTGTCATGGTGTAGACTTCAATATATATTCAAAATACCTGTCCTATCGATTACTGTTTCCTAATCAATATGTACATTTTTTCTCCATCCATACTGGTTTCCACTTGATTTGTATTGTACTGAAAATGGTGTATTAAAGTCTCCTATTATTAGTGAATGTCTATCTATGACTTCTTGTATTCTTTGTAGTTCCTGCTTCAAAAAGGTGATTGCTGTGTCATTCGGTGCATAACTGTTAATGTGTTATCTGTTCATTGTGGGCTGTGACTTTTGCATTACAATTGTCCTTCTTTGTCATGTTTAGTACTTTGGGGCTTGAATTGTATATGTGATATCAAGATTGCTACATTTTCTTTTGCTTTCCATTTGCCTGGTGAACTTTTGTCTATCCCTTTATTTTTAATCTTTCTGAGTGATTTTGTTTCAGGTGTGTATCTTGCATACAGCATATAGTTGTCCTTTAATCAGCTTTAGGGAGGTATAATTTACCTAACAGAATTTGCATGTTTTAGGTGTATGGGCCGATGATTTTTAGTGAATTCACAGAGTTTTGCAAACATCAACCACAGTCCAATCTTAGAACATTTCCATCACCCCAAAACGATCCCTCATGGAAATATGCAGTCACTCTCTGTTTCCACCTCCAGCTCCCGGCAAACACTGAGCTACTCTCTGTCTCAAAATGGTCAACATTTTGGGGAAACTTCACATATCAAGAAATGGAATTATGCAATATGTGCTTCTTTTGCGTCTGGCTTCTTTCACTTGGCACAAAGTTTTGAGGTTTATCTTTGTAGCATATATCAGTGTTTCATTCCTTTTACTATTAAATAATATTTTGTTGTGTGGATAGACCATATTTTGTTTATTCATTAGTGGGTTGATGGACATTTGGAGTTTCCACTTCTTGGTTATCATGAACAATGTTCTCATAAACTTTTGAGTACAAGTTTTTGTGCGGACATAGGTTTTCAATTCTCTTGAGTATATATTATTAGCAGTGGAATTGCTAGGTTATATGCTAACTCTGTGTTTAAATTTTTGAAAATGTAAAGGTTCCAGTTTCTCTCTATTCTCACTAACAGTTGTAATCTTTCTTTTTTTATTATAATCATCCTAATGCTTATGTAATGATATTGTGGTTTTAATTTGGGTTTTCCTAAAGACCAATGAGGTTAAACATCTTTTCATGTATTTATTTGCCTTTCCTATATCTTTGATGAAGTGTCTATTCACATCGTTTGCTTGTTTTGAAACTGGGTTATTGTTCTTTTTCTTTCTGACTTAGAAGAGTTCTTTGAATATTCTTTTCAAGTCCCTTGTAAGATACATAATTTGCAGTTAGTTCTCCCATTCTGTGGGGTGTCTTTTCACTTTGTTGGTGTGTATTATCATGCTTTTTAATTTTATGTATTTTTGATGCTTTGGCATCGTGGGGCCTTGCTGACTCTAGAGGGACTGCTCCTCCTGGGGCTAGCCAGTTCCTGAAGATAGCAGATGAGTTCCTGTGAGCAAGCCTTTTATAGACAAGCCAGTTACTCCAGAGCCCACACCTCCAACCAACTGTTCTATGTGGCTCCTGTACTCTAAGATGCAATATTCTTCTGTTCTAATCATCCGAGGGCCAGATACCAGATAACTAGGGACAGCTCCTATGCCCCAGAGCGTGCTGAAATTATTTAAGCTAGCCAATACTAAGCCTGCTTACCCTGCTTTGCCATTCCTTCCTGTGGAAACCACAATAAAGGCTCTTGGCCATATGTTCTCCTGCTTGCCATGCCTCCTGACCAACCTCTTGCTTCCCCTTATGGCCTCTCTGCATGCCATGCCTCTTATTTCTAGGGATCTGTGAGTAAAAACTTCTTCCTCCATGACAGTCATCTCTGTGTCCACATGTCTTAACACATCTGATTGAAACAAATCCTGGGTTCCCTTAAAACATGACGGTGTCCTTTAAAGCACAAAATTTTTCAATTTTGATGACGTCTAATTTATCTATATTTTTCTTTTGTCACTTTTGTCCTTGGAGTCATATCTAAGAAGGCTTTGCCTAAACCCAGGTCACACAAAGATTTATGCCGATATTTTCTCTCAAGATTTTCACAGTTTTAGATTATATTTAGGTTTATGATCCATTTTAAGTTAATTTTTATGTATCTTGTAAGAAAGAGTCTGGTTTCATCTTTTTGCATGTGGATGTACAATTGTCCCATCACCATTCGTTGAAAAGATTTTTACTGTATGGAATTTCCTTGGTATCCTTGTTAAAAATCATCATAAGGGTTTATTTTTAGGCTCTATCTGTTCCTTTGATATATATCTCTATTATTACGCTAGGAACACAGGGTCTTGAATACTGAATACTGGAGCTTCTTTTCCTACTTTGCGCTAGTATATTATCCTTTTTTATATATTTCTGGATTCCACTTACTAATATCTTCTTTAGGATTTTTTGGCAACTGTTTCATGAGTGATGTTGGTCTGTAATTTTCTTTTCTTGTAATGTCCTTTTCATATTTTGGTATCAGTATTGAGTTTGCGTGGTATATCTTTCTATCATTTTACTTTTAATCTATATACATCATTATATTTGAAGTGAGTTTTTTTCTTTTACAATGCATATAATTGGGTGATATTTTTCATCCATTCTGACAACCTTTCTCTTTTAACTGATGTGTTTACATCATTTAAATTCAATGCAAGTATTGATAGAATTGGATTTAAGTCTACCATTTAATTATTTGTTCTCAGTTTGTTTCCTTTGTTTTTTTTTTTAAGCTCTTTATTGGAATATAATTGCTTTACACTCTTGTACCAGCTTTTGAGGTACACCAAAGTGAATCAGCTGTCTTTATACATATATCCCCATAGCCCCTCCCTCCTGCAGCTCCCCCCGACTCTCCCTGTCTTGGCCCTCTAAGGCATCACCCATCATCGAGTTGATCTCCCTTTGTTACACAGCAACTTCCCACTAGCTATCTATTTTACACTTGGGAGTGTATATGTCTATGCCACTCTCTCACTTTGTCCCAGCTTCCCCTTCGCCCCCCACCCCCCCAACCCCGTGTCCTCCAGTCCATTCTCTGCATCTACATCCTTATTCTTGCCCTGTCACTGCGTTCATCAGTACCTTTTTTTTTCTTAGATTCCATATATATGAATTAGTACACAGTATTTGTTTTTCTCTTTCTGGTTTACTTCACTCCGTATGACAGACTCTAGGTCTATCCACCTCATTACATACAGCTCCATTTCATTCCTTTTTATGGCTGAGTAATGTTCCATTGTATATGTGGGCCACATCTTCTTTATCCATTCATCTGTTGATGGGCATTTCAGTTGCTTCCATGTTCGGGCTATTGTAAATAGTGCTGCAATGAACATTATGGTACATGTTTCTTTTTGGATTATGGTTTTCTATGGGTATATGCCCAGGAGTGGGATTACTGGAGTATATGGTAGTTCTACTGTTAGTTTTTTAAGAAACCTACAAACTGGTTTCAATAGTGGCTGTACCAGCTTACATTCACACCAACAGTGCATGAGGGTTCCCTTTTCTCCACACCCTCTCCAACATTTATTGTGTCTAGATTTTTTGATGATGGCCATTCTGACTGGTATGAGGTGATACCTCATTGTGGCTTTGACTTGCATTTCTCTGATAATTAGTGATGTTGAGCATCTTTTCATGTGTTTGTTGGCCATCTGTATGTCTTCTTTGGAGAAATGTCTACTTAGGGCTTCCACCCATTTGTGGATTGGGTTATTTGCTTTTCTGGTATCAAGCTGCATGAGCTGCTTGTATATTTTGGAGGTTAATCCTTTGTCTGTTGCTTCGTTGGCAAGTATTTTTTCCCATTCTGAGGGTTGTCTTCTTGTCTTGTTTATGGTTTCTTTCGCTGTGCAAAAGCTTTTAAGTTTCATTAGGTCCCATTTGTTTATTCTCAATTGTATTTCCATTATTCTAGGAGGTGGGTCCTAAAGGATCTTGCTTTGATGGATGTCATAGAGTGTTCTGCCTATGTTTTCCTCTAGGAGTTTTATAGTGTCTGGCCTTACATGTAGGTCTTCAATCCATTTGGAGTTTAATTTTGTGTATGGTGTTAGGAAGTGTTCTAATTTCATTCTTTTGCATGTTGCTGTCCAATTTTCCCAGCACCACTTATTGAAGAGGCTGTCTTTTTTCCACTGTATATTCTTGCCTCTGTTGTCAGAGATAAGGTGCCCATATGTGTTTGGGCTTACCTCTGAGTTCTCTATTCTGTTCCATTGATCTTCCTTTCTATTTTTGTGCCAGTACGATACTGTCTTAATCCCTATGGCCTTGTAGTATCGTTTGAAGTCAGGAAACCTAATTCCACCAATTCCATTTTTCTTTCTCAAGATTGCGTTGGCTATTCGGGGTCTTTTGCGTTTCCATACACATCGTAAGATTTTTTGCTCTAGTTCTGTGAAAAATACTGTTGGTAATTTGATAGGGATTGCGCTGAATCTGTAAACTGTTTTGAGTAGTACAGTCATTTTCACAATGTTGATTCTTCCAATCCAGGAACATGGTATGTCCCTCCATCTGTTTGTATCGTCTTTGATTTCTTTCATCAGTGTCTTAAAGTTTTCTGCATACAGATTTTTTGCCTCCTTAGGCAGGTTTACTCCTAGGGATTTTATTCCTTTTGTTGCAGTGGTGAATGGGAGAGTTTCCTTAATTTCTCTTTCTGCTCTTCCATTGTTAGTGTATAGGAATGCAAGAGATTTCTGCGCATTAATTTTGTATCCTGCTACTTTACTAAATTCATCAATTAGTGCTAGCAGTTTCCTGGTAGAGTCTTTCGGGTTTTCTATGTATAATATCACGTCATCTGCAACGAGTGACAATGTCACTTCTTCTTTTCCAATTTGGATCCCTTTTATTTCATTTTCTTCTCTGTTTGCTGTGGCTAAAACTTCCAAAACTATGTTGAATAATAATGGTGAGAGTGGACACCCTTGTCTTGTTCCTGTTCTTAGAGGGAATTCTTTCAGTTTTTCACCATTTAGAGCGATGTTGCCTTTTGGTGTCTCATATATGGCTTTTATTACGTTGAGGTAATTTCCTTCTATGCCCCTTTTCTGGAGAGTTTTTATCACAAATGGATGTTGAACTTTGTCAAAAGCTTTTTCTGCATCTATTGAGATGATCATATGGTTTTTATCCTTCAATTTATTGATATGATGTATCACATTGATTGATTTGTGTATATTGAAGAATCCTTGCATCCCAGGGATAAACCCCACTTGATCATGGTGTATGATTTTTTTAATGTGCTGTTGGATTCTGTTTGCTAGTATTTTGTTGAGGATTTTTGCATCGATATTCATCACTGATATTGGCCTGTAATGTTCTTTTTCTGTGACATCTTTGCCTGGTTTTGGTATCAGGGTGATGGTGGCCTTGTAGAATGAGTTTGGGAGTGTTCCATGTTCTGCTCTATTTTGGAAGAGTTTGAGAAGGATAGGTGTTAGTTCTGCTCTAAATGTTTGATAGAATTCACCTGTGAATCCATCTGGCCCTGGGCTTTTGTTGGTTGGGAGATTTTTAATCACAGTCTCAATTTCCGTACTTGTGATTGCTCTGTTCATAGTTTCTATTTCTTCCTGGTTCAGTCTTGGAAGATTGTATTTTTCTAAGAATTTATCCATTTCTTCCAGGTTATCCAATTTATCGGCATATAGTTGCTTGCAGTAGTCTCTCATGATCTTTTGTATCCTGCGGTGTCAGTTGTTACTTCCCCCTTTTCATTTCTAATTCTGTTGATTTGTGTCTTCTCCCTTTTTTTCCTGATGAGTCTGACTAATGGTTTAACAACTTTGTTTATCTTCTCAAAGAACCAGCTTTTAGTTTTATTGATTTTTGCTATTGTTTCCTTCCTTTCTTTTTCATTTATTTGTGATCTGATCTTTATGATTTGTTTCCTTCTGCTCACTTTGGGGTTTCTTTGTTCTTCTTTCTCTAATTGTTTCAGGTGTAAGGTTAAGTTGTTTATTTGATATTTTTCTTGTTTCTTCAGGTAGGACTGTATTGCTATAAACTTCCCTCTTAGAACTGCCTTTGCTGCATCCCATAGGTTTTGGGTTGTTGTGTTTTCATTGTCATTTGTTTCTAGATATTTTTTGATTTCCTCTGGTTTCTTTAATGATTTCTTGGTTGTTTAATAGTGTATTGTTTAGCCTCCATGTGGTTGTATTTCTTACAGATTTTTTCCTATAATTGATATCTAGTCTAATGGCGTTGTGGTCAGAGAAGGTGCTTGATAGGATTTCAATTTTCTTGAATGTACTGAGGTTTGATTTGTGACCCAAGATGTGATCTACGCTGGAGAATGTTCCGTGTGCACTTGAGAAGAAAGTGTATTCTGTCGTTTTTGGATGGAATGTCCTATAGATATCAATTAAGTCGAGCTGGTCTAATGTGTCATTTAAAGCCTGTGTGTCCTTATTTATTTTCTGTTTGGATGATCTGTCCACTGATGTAAGTGGGGTGTTAAAGTCTCCACCTATTATTGTGTTACTGTCCATTTCCCCTTTTATGGCCGTTAGCATTTGCCTTATGTATTGAGGTGCTCCTATGTTGGGTGCATAGATATTTACAATTGTTATGCCTTCTTCTTGGATTGATCCCTTGATCATTATGTAGTGTCCTTCCTTGTCGCTTGTAATAGTCTTTAAAGTCTAATTTGTCTGATATGAGTATTGCTACTCCAGCTTCCTTTTGACTTCCATTTGCATGGAATATCTTTTTCCATCCCTTTCCTTTCAGTCTATATGTGTCCCTTGGTGTGAAGTGGGTTTCTTGGAGGCAGCATATGTAAGGGTCTTGTTTTTGTATCCATTCACCCAGTCTGTGTCATTTGGTTGGAGCATTTAATCCACTTACATTGAAGGTGATTATTGACATGTGTGTTCCTATTACCATTTTCTTAATTGTTTTGGGTTTGTTTTTGCAGGTGTTTGTTTTCCTTCTCTTCTGTTTCCTACTTAGAGAAGTTCCTTTAGCAATTGTTGTAAGGCTGGTTTGGTGGTGCTGAATTCTTTTAACGTTTGCTTGTCTGTAAAGCTTTTGGTTTCTCTGTCGAATCTGAATGAGATTCTTGCTGGGTAGTGTATTCTTGGCTGTAGGTTTTTTTCTTTCAGGACTTCCAGTATATCCTGCCATTCCCTTCTGGCCTGCAGAGTTTCTGTAGAAAGGTCAGCTGCTATCCTTATGGGTTTTCCCTTAAATGTTATTTGTTGCTTTTCTCTTGCTGTTTTTAATATTTTTTCTTTGTGTTTAATTTTCATTAGTTTGATTACTATGTGCCTCGATGTATTTCTCCTTGAGTTTATTCCGCATGGGACTCTCTACGCTTCTTGGACTTGATTATTTTGTTTCCCATGTTGGGGACGTTTTCCACTATAACCTCTTCAAATATTTTCTCAGATCCTTTTTTTTTCTTCTCCTGGGATGCCTATGATTCGAATGTTGGTGTGCTTAATGTTATCACCAAGGTCTCTGAGACTGTCTTCTATTCTTTTTTCTTTTTCCTGCTCTGTGTCAGTTATTTCCCCCATTCTATGTTCCAACTCACTTATTCGTTCTTCTGCCTCAGTCATTCTGCTGTTTATACCATCTAGAGTATTTTTCATATCACTTATTTTGTTGTCCATTATTGTTTGTTTGCTCTTTAGTTCTTCTGAGTCCTTATTAACTGTTTCTTGTATTTTCTGTATTTTGTTATCAAGATTTTGTATCATTTTTACTATCATTACTCTGAATTCTTTTTCAGGCAATTTTCCTATTTCCTCTTCATTTATTTGGTCTTGTGGGGTTTTTTTCCTGCTCCTTTGCCTGCATGGTGTTTCTTTGTTTTCTCATGGTAGTCCCAACTTCAGAGGTTGCTTGTCCCAGCAATAAAGAGGTTTAAAGAAGACTGTCTAATCCCCAGACTAATGGCAGGGTGTTGAGTCACACAAATACTAAGTCAAGGAAACACATACATGTATAAGACACACAAATATTGAATCCAATAGAACATAAGGCACTAGAAAGACCTGACAGAGGAACCCCAGTATGCTATCAGACATTCAAAGAGAAAACCAACAGAAATTCAAAACCAAAACTGAACAAAACAGAAACAAAAGCAAAAACAAACAAACAAACAAACAAATAGCACCACACATACTCACACAAGCACAAATCCAGGGAGATTTTGAAAGCTAGGATCAAATATAATAAAGAGCTAGAGTACCACTAGACAGACTGAAGATTCTCAGAATGAAAGTAGATGCTTATACTAAGAACAGAGATAAAGGCAAAAACCTAATAATAAATACCAAGGCAGTGTGTCATCCGGAGAATAAAGCAAGGAGACTGAGCAGGTCGATAATGTTGCTTATAAGTATATTAAGATAAAATAAACTAAAAAAGGATAGAAGACAAGGCAACAGAAGAACGTAGTGTGGCTGGAAATATGAAAAGAAAATGAAAGAAATAGAAATGTATAAAAGAGAGAGATGAAAAGAATGTAGGAGAGCTATATAGTCAGCACTACAAAAAACTTAGCTAGAAATAGAAATATATAAAAAGGCTAAAAATAAAGATAGAATAAAAAATAGAATAAAAATGTTATAAAACTTGTAGATCCCTTAGGACTAAGATTGTAATTAATAATAATTAAAAAAAAGAACTAGAACTGACCCCAGAATGGACCAGTTCAATAGAATTAATACTAATATTTCTGTTTCCTTGGGGTCTCAGCTGTAAGTGTCCTTGTACCCACCTTGGGTTTTTTGTATTTTTCTGTGACCAGCAGAGCTTCCATTACTGTTTGTCTGTAAGTGCTGGTGTGTGGGGAGGGAGAGGGTACAATAGTGGCTCCTTCCCCTGCGAGTGAGTGAGCAGTGGTGCCCTGTCTGGGTCACAGTGGTTCAGTAGGGCTTGGAGGTGTCTGTTGCAGAGGGATGCCAGCAGCTCAGGTATAAGCAGAATGTCTCAGAGTTGGGCCTCTCTACAGGTTTTTTGCTCTTGGCTGCAGGCACTCTAAGCCAGCCCCGCCTTGGGGACTTTGTTATCCCTGAGTGCCTTAGCTTGGCCCACAGGGGTCCTTCCTCTGTCTGTCTCAGGCTCTGAGAGAGAGAGGCTATGCCCGTGGCTCCTTCCTCTCCGCCTGTGAGCCAGGAGCATCTAGCTGCCACCATGGCCCTGCAGCTCTCCAGGGCAGGCACTCCTTGCTTTGGACCTCTTCCCTCCTGTCCTCTCGGTCTGTCTCCCCACTTCCAACAATGTTTCTCACCCTGAACCAGCTCTCCGGTTCCCATGCTCCCGCTCCCAGATCCCCTGTTCAGCTGTGAATCAACATCTCAGTCCGGGAACGCTGAGCCGTGGTGTGGACCCTCCGTGTGTTTCTCACTCCCTCCTGTCTGCCGCAGCTCAGCCACTTCACCCTCTTTGAACCGTCATAGATGCCTCACTACCCTTTATGTCGGGATCCTTGCAGTCCTTTCTGGTGTGTGACGTCGTCTGCTGGTGTTCAGTTGGTTCTCTGTGGGAACTATTGCATCTTTTGGTGCATTCCCAATGCATCTGTGGAGAGGGATGCATTCCACGTCCCTCTACTTCACCGCCATCTTTCTCCCCCCAGATTGATGGCCTCGTTTAATACATCTTTAATCCCTGACATCCTGTTCTGTTCTCTTCACTCCTTGTGAGTTCTACACATGCCCCTGATGAACCGGGCATGTGGCTCTGGCTGCTGGCTGCCTCTTACTAGCTGGGTGGCTGTCTTGCTTCACTCTCTGGGATATAGTTTCCTCACCTGTAAAATGGGAGAATAGGGTTAGAATACAGGAAGTATAATCTAGCAAAGTAAATGGGCATAGGATTGGGAGACACTGAGGTGTTTGAGAATGAGGAAAGGGCCCATAAAATCTCTTCTTAGTTCCTCAAATAAAGGATTAGCTGTGTTGTCTAGGCAAGTCAGTACACTGCTCTTAGCCTCAATTTCTTCATTTGAAAAATGGTGTTGTGGAATAAACTCTCTCCAAGACGTACACAACACTGAGATTTCATGTCTCAGCAAGTAGAAATGAGCAAGTGTGCTAACTACCCCCTCCTACGGTGGGAGACACTAGGAACAGAAGGGTGGAAGGAGAGGAGGAAAAATTAGGGGGCAAGAGGGGGCAGAAGGAGCATTTTATTTTATTTTTTCTTTCTTGGGAGAATAAAGAGACTAAAAACAAAGGAGCCAAATTACTTAAACTAAAACCAATTGATTCTTAAAAGAAAAGTGTTGAATGTTGGCAAATCAAAAGATAAGATCTCTTAGCACTGCAACAGTCTGAACACATCGGAGCTCCAGAATTACTGGATGGAGAACTAGGATACTGAGTGAAACCACAATAGACCAAGTTGCTATTGCAGGGGTGGGTTCAAAAAGCCAGAATCTTGAGGTGAAAATGCCTACATCGTCATGCCCTTCTGTAAGACCATTTCATCTCTGCTTCTTGGAGACTCCAGGCAGCAAAATCAGGTAAACTTTCCTAGTCTCCACACAATAAAATGGGATGTGGGAGACAGATTTGGGAATAGATATGGCCCCCAAGAAGATTATGTGTGTTGATTGATATGATATTTTTAAAGCTCAGTTACATTATTTATAATGGTGAAAAATTAAAATTTACCCAATGACCCATGAATAGGGAAATGGCTACAAAAATTATGATATCCATCAGCGAAAGACCTCTAAGATGGTGGAGTGGGGTGGGTGGGGTAGATTGGCCTGCCTGTAATGGAAGGCTCTGGTAAGGATGCTGATGGCAGATGTAGCCTACGCAGGGGTGGAACCCAATGGTGGTTAGCATCCCCAATATGACTTGTTATTAGTGGACCCATGTCGGCCCATTCTCTACCCATCCACACACACACGCACACACAAACACGCACGCATGCACACACACGTGTGTGCACAGACATATCCCAAGCTGAGCCCTTTCTTGGTTCTGTTTCTCTTAGTGATACCCCAGTTCCCCCAGGCTCTGAATTGGAAATATAGTTATTATTCCCTCCTGTTTTTTTCTCTCTTTCACTCCACATGTCCAGTCATTCACAGGATGCTTCCTTCAAAATCTCTCTCTGATTTGTTTCTTCCTTTCTATTCCCTAGCTCTTCATCCTATAAACTAATCATTATAATTTCCTCCCAGCTACTCATCCTGCCTTCAGTTCACCTTTCTTTTCAACCCAGCCTGTATACCCATTTTAAATAAACCTTCTTAAAACATTACATTCCTAGTGTCATTTTTCGGATCAAAAATGTCCAGTACTTGCCACTGTCCTCGGGATCAATTCCTGACTCCTTAACTGGTTTTTGAGGCCTTCCCTAGCTAGTCTTTATTTGTCTAACCTCAGTTTCCACTGTGCACTTATGTTCTGAAAATAGGGGAAGTATGATTTATAGGAAGAGAGACCCTACTAGAGACTGTGTCTGGTTTGTAACCAATGCCAGCTAAACCCAGTGTTCTTACTCATGGCCTTGTCTTACTTGCTTTCAGAATAAAGAAGGAAATCTGAACAATCACCAACACACTCATGCTGTGCTCTATCGCTGATGATGTCATGTGCATATGCCATTATACTTGGAATTGCAACAATCTTGTCAGCAGGCACTATCTCCATTTCAGAGATAAGCAACCTGAGGCCCAGAGAGGGAAAGTGACTTGTTCAAAGTCACACAACTGAGAAATGGCAAAGGGAGGTCCAACCCCTCAGTAATTTCTTGCCAACATCGTTTACTACCTTGCCTCACTGTCCATAGTTGGATTCGTCCCATCCCCAAAGCACCCACAAATGGACTCATTCCACTGCTGCCTTTCTAACTCCCACAGCAGCACCATGGAGTTCTCCTAGGAAGGCACCTACCCATGCAGATGCTCCCACTAATGATCTGGCCCATTCACTTCTAGTCACTTCCTCAGGACTTCCACCTGTCAGAGTTATGGTCTCTTGTCTGGCTTTCTTTCTCAGCATATAAACATGCTCATCAACCCACATGCTCCACTTCTAAGACTCCTTCTCCGAACCCTATACCTTGTTCTAGCTACTGCCATATCTCCCTCCCTCCTTAATAACATTTCTTTAAGAAATGATAGCTCTTAGTCGCCACCTCCTTTGCCTTACCTTTCATTCAGGGTTCAGTCCATTGCAATTCTGAATATCATTCTCACTTTTCTCCCTGAAACTGTTCTTAAGGCCAAATTCAATGCACACATATCAATTCTCATCTTGTTGACCCTGGCAGCAATGATCCCTTCATTCTTTAAACTCTCTCTTTTGCCCTTGTTTCCAGGGCACCACTGCCTCCTCATTTTCCTTCTATTTGTCTAGTGGCTCCTTCCTAGTCTCCTGCTCAGACTTGTCCTCTGCATGCTCAATGAAAATATCTAGCTATCCAACTGGAGAACAACCGTAAGCAGTAGAGAGTTCCCCATCACTAGGAGTATTCAATCAGAAGCTAGAGAAGTATCTGAAAGAAGAAATCCCTACATACTGAGTATTAAGCTCAGTTAGATGACTTTTAAACTTTTTTCCGACTCTACAATTTTATGAGTTTATACACCAAATGCCAAATAAAAGTTCTGGTCAAAGAAATGCTGTAAGAATTCAGAGGCAGGAGAAAGCCTCCCTAGTTTTAAGCTAATTGATTCTGAGGGAAGGTTGGCGAATCCTAAAAGACATAATAATTAAATGAAGTAGATCAATTTCAGTCTATCCCAACATAGACGCTTTCCAAAACTATTGGCTGGGACTTTTACAATTGCTTTTATATGATGAGCCAAATAATGAATTGAATTTTACAGCTGAATTATATAAGTGATAAAATACCTGTCTGGGCTGCCCCTTTGTCAGTAGCTCCGAACAGACTGTGGATTGAGAGGAGTGGACTGAATCAGCTCCAGAATGCAGGCCTCTCTTTCTACTATTCTGTCCTCTTTATGCCTCATCCAACCGCACAACTCAGAATTCTACAACCTGCCATACATCTTCCCACCTCTTAGCTTTTGGGCATATTGTGCCCTCTCCTTGGAATGTCACTTTCCTTCTCAGCTTAATAAAAATCTTGCCCATTCATTAAAAAATTTCTAAATATGAGCTACCCTATTTTAATATGTTTGGAAAACACCACTGCCATAAAACACCAGCCAGTGATAGGCCAGTGGGTATACTGATACTCATTTTTCCAATAGAAGGACTTAATTTATCTTGGGTATATCACTACGTCAATCTGGGACTGTCTGAAAAGGAAGAGGCAAGAAATGGAGAGAATCTGCCCACCCTTTAGCCTATATTCTCTCTATTTTTTTTAGCTCTTTATTGGAATATAATTGCTTTACACAGTTGTGCCAGTTTTTGCTGTACAACAAAGTGAATCAGCTGTATTTATACATGTATCCCCATATCCCCTCCCTCCCGCTACTCCCTCCCACCCTCCCTATCCCAGCCCTCTAAGTCATCACCCATCATCGAGTTGATCTCCCTATATTATGCAGCAACTTCCCACTAGCTATCTATTTTACAGTTGGTAGTGTATATATGTCTATGCTACTCTCTTACTTCGTCCCAGCTTCCCCTTCACCCTGCCCTCCCCCCATGTCCTCAGGTCCATTCTCTACATCTGCATCTTTATTCTTGCCCTGTCACTGGGTTCATCAGTACCATTATTTTAGATTCCATATACATGAGTTAGCATATGGTATTTTTTTTTCTCTTTCTGGCTTACTTAGCTCTGTATGACAGACACTAGGTCCATTCACCTCACTACAAATAACTCAATTTCATTCCTTTTTATGGCTGAGTAATATTCCATTGTATATATGTGCCACATCTTTATCCATTCATCTGTTGATGGGCATTTAGGTTGCTTCCATGTCCTGGCTATCGTAAATAGTGCTTCAATGAATATTGTGGTACATGTTTCTTTTTGAATTATGGTTTCCTCAGGGTCTATGCCCAGTAATGGGATTGCTGAGTCATGTGGTAGTTCCATTTTTAGTTTTTTAAGGAACCTTCATACTGTTTTCCATAGTGGCTGTACCAATTTACATTACCACCAACGGTGCAGGAAGGTTCCCTTTTCTCCTCACCCTCTCCAGCATTTATTGTGTCTAGATTTTTTGATGATGGCCAATCTGACCAGTGTGAGGTGATACCTCATTAACCTATATTCTCAGTTCTCAAGTCTCTCTAGCAGTATTCCTTCTACTTCCCTACACCACCCCACAAGAATCTTTTGTTTCTGAGCAGTCTTGAAAGAACTACTGGTTTCCTTTAGAGCTCTAAGGGTCTGCAGAAATTGTTGTAAGCCAAATCCCTATCCTCTTCTATCTCTTAAGAATAGATTTCTCTTTGATGTCAAGCTACTTTTTGCTAATATTTAGGGGTTTGGATAGAATTTATACTCAAAATTTGGGTCACATTTCTTCTGCAGTTTTCTTGATAACAGTATGGTCATCTTAAATTTTCAATCATGCTTCCAGAATTTCCCCTTTACATTTCAAGCTGTTTTTACATCATTAAACTCTGAACTCTGACACCTTGAGCTGGTAAAGTTGTTATTTTCAAGCATTACTTTAGTAGTCATAGCTGTAGGGCTTGAGGACCATTCTCAGGCCAGACAGCAACAAAATCAAAATTTTACAGCTGCAAGTTTTAGAGTGAATTGTCATCTGTATTCTGTCTGCTCATAGAGATTTTTCAGTTCCTTTGGGTAATTGTTTTAAATCACACCATCTCTATCACTGTTGTCTCTGAGAGGGTGTATATTACTGCTTCACTCTTTTTACCACCCGTAAGGCTTTTAGGGCTGAGGAAACAGAGACCTACATGGTTCTCAATTAAAAGCAAGGGAAAGCCTGAGCAAGGAAAAGGGATGAACCAGAATTCAGTTAAGTGTTATTAAAACTTCAAACCAGTCCCGAGCACTGAGGTCAGCACCTCACCCTATCAGTGTAAGAGAGAAAACAGTAAAGATTGCATGGTTCTCTCACATACTATAAATGAGAAGAGGTAGAAATCATGACTTATAATCAATTAAAAAATATAATGCAAGCAGACCGGCCATTGCATGAAAGGCACAGGCCTCCTCCTCTATTTCCAGATAAAATTTAGATTTACACAAAAATGATAATCACTGGAAATGATCCATGAAGAATATGGAAAAGAAAGAATATGAAGAACCAGAAAAGTATTGACTCTCTTGGGAAAAGACAACAATTGCCAACATCAGGATGAAATGGATGTGAGAGTTATCTGACAAAGCATTTAAAGTAGCTATTATTAACTCCCAAGAAGTAAGGGCAAACATTCTGAAATATAAAAAGACTCAGAAAAGAAATAGAATTTATAAAGAACAACCAAATGGAAAGTATAAAACTTGAAAATAAAATAACCAAAAAAAAAAAACAACAAAAAACAAAACAAACTCCCACAAACAAACAAAAACCCCTCACAGGATGGGCTCAATGAAGGTAGATCAACAGAAATTATTCAGTATGAATGACAGAATTTTCTAAAAAATGAACACAGGCTCAAGGACCTATGAGACAAGACCAATAGTTAAGACTTTCACGTCACTGGAGTCCCATAAGGAGAGGAAACTGTGGTGCAGAACAAATATTTGAAGAAGTACTGACTGGAAACTTCCCAAATTTGGCTCAAGATATAAACCTACATATTCAAAAAATTCAGGAAACCCCAAACAGCATAAACCCAAGGAAAATCATGCTCTGACAAATCATCATCACACTGCTCAAAACCAGACATGAAAAAAATATTAATAGTAGCCAGAAAAAAAACTGCTCATTACTTAGATGGGAATAATAATTTGAATCATCTGGTATATTTTTCTCATCAGAAATCATAGAAGCCAGAGAAACATGGCTCAAATTTTTTCACGTGCTAAAAGAAAAGAACTCTTAATTCAGAATTCTATACACAGTGAAAATATTGTTCAGGGATAAAGGTTAAGTAAAGACAGTCTCAGATGAAGGAAAAGTTAGAGAATTTGATGCCAGCAGATGTGCTCTAAAAGAATTGCTAAACGAATTTCCTCAGACAGAAAATAAATAAAACCAGAAGGAAATATAGAATATCAGAAATGAAGGGAAAGTAACAGAAATGTTAAACATCTGGGTAAATATAATAGATTTTTTTTTCATTTGAGTTCTGTGAAATATGTCTAATGGTTGAAAAAATATTATAACATTTACTGATTTGGTTTTTAATGTATATAAATATAATACATGAGACAACTACAGTAATGAAAGAAACCTATATAGTTGAAATATATATAGTGTGCATATATAGATATATATATCTAGATATATGTATATATAGATATACAATATATAGAGAAGTATAGTATACTTCTATATTCTAGGGATATATCTATTTATCTATCTTAGATAAACCACTAAGAAAAGTATACAAACATATATAGTTAAAACCAGAATAGATAAAATAAAATGAATACTAAAAATGTTCCCCCAAAACCAAATTAATTAACAAAGACAAAACACTGCAATAAAAAACGAAGGGGGAACAAAGATGGTGGTGAAGTAGAAGGACGTGGAATACATCCCTCTCCACAGATGCATCAGGAATACACCAAAAGACGCAATAATTCCCACAGAGAACCAGCTGAACACCAGCAAATGACCTCGGACACCAGAAAGGACTGCAAAGATCCCGACATAACTGGGTAGGACAGAGGAGGGAGAAAAAAAGAGAAAGAGGAGGAGAAGAAAGGAAAGGGACAGGTCCCATACCCTGGGGCAGGGGGATCTGAAAAAGAGGGGGGATTGCCAAATTCGGGGAAACATCCCTTATCTGATGGGGAAACCCCTTCTCCAACGGGGAATTTCCCTGGGTCAGAAGGGAGGCATTTGGGACTGTTCAAAGAGAGTGAGGCAGCTGATCTATGGCAGACAGGAAAGAGTGAGAAACACATGGAGGGTCCACACCACAGCTCAGTGTGTCCGGTCTGAGACATCGGTTCACAGCTGACCAGAGGGTCTGGGAGCTGGAACCTGGGAACCAGAGAACTGGTTCAGGGTGAGAAACATTGTTGGCAGTGGGGAGACGGACCGAGAGGACAGGAGGGAAGAAATCCGCAGCAGAGAATGCCTACCGCAGAAAGCTGGGTGGCCATGGCGACGGCTCGATACTGCTGATGCACAAGCAGGAGGGGGAGCAGCAGGTGTAGCCTCTCTCTTGGCAAAGAAAGGACCCCTCTAGGCCTGGCTAATGCACTCAGGGATAACAAAGACCCCTGGGTGGGGCTGGCCTAGAGTGCCTGCGGCCAAGAGCCAAAAGTCCACACAGGGGCCCAGCTCTGGAGACATTCTGTTTACACCTGAGCCACTGGCGTCCCTCTGCAACAGGCACCTCCATGGCTGACTGAGCCACCATGACCCAGACAGGGCACCCAGGCAGAGTGGTAGCAGGGGGGAGGAGCCGTGGTTGTAGTCACTGTCTTGGCCTGAGTCGCCCAAGCTGCCATGACCCAGGTAGGGCACTACTGCTCACTCACTCGCAGGGGAAGGAGCCACTATTGCACCCTCTCTCTCCCCACACCCCGATGCTTACAGACGAACAATAAAGGAAGCTCTGCTGGTTGCAGAGCAATACAAAAAACCCAAGGTGGGTACAAGGACACTTACTGCTGAGGCCCCAAGGAAACAGAAATATTAATATTAATTCTATTGAACTGGTCCATTCTGGGGTCAGTTCTAGTTCTTTTTTTTAATTATTATTAATTACAATCTTAGTCCTAAGGGATCTACAAGTTTTATAACATTTTTATTCTATCTTTATTTTTAGCCTTTTTATATATTTCTATTTCTAGCTAAGTTTTTTGTAGTGCTGACTATATAGCTCTCCTACATTCTTTTCATCTCTCTCTTTTATACATTTCTATTTCTTTCATTTTCTTTTCATATTTCCAGCCACACTACGTTCTTCTGTTGCCTTGTCTTCTATCCTTTTTTAGTTTATTTTATCTTAATATACTTATAAGCAACATTATCGACCTGCTCAGTCTCCTTGCTTTATTCTCCGGATGACACACTGCCTTGGTATTTATTATTAGGTTTTTGCCTTTATCTCTGTTCTTAGTATAAGCATCTACTTTCATTCTGAGAATCTTCAGTCTGTCTAGTGGTACTCTAGCTCTTTATTATATTTGATCCTAGCTTTCAAAATCTCCCTGGATTTGTGCTTGTGTGAGTATGTGTGGTGCTATTTGTTTGTTTGTTTGTTTGTTTTTGCTTTTGTTTCTGTTTTGTTCAGTTTTGGTTTTGAATTTCTGTTGGTTTTCTCTTTGAATGTCTGATAGCATACTGGGGTTCCTCTGTCAGGTCTTTCTAGTGCCTTATGTTCTATTGGATTCAATATTTGTGTGTCTTATACATGTATGTGTTTCCTTGACTTAGTATTTGTGTGACTCAACACCCTGCCATTAGTCTGGGGATTAGACAGTCTTCTTTAAACCTCTTTATTGCTGGGACAAGCAACCTCTGAAGTTGGGACTACCATGAGAAAACAAAGAAACACCATGCAGGCAAAGGAGCAGGAAAAAAACCCCACAAGACCAAATAAATGAAGAGGAAATAGGAAAATTGCCTGAAAAAGAATTCAGAGTAATGATAGTAAAAATGATACAAAATCTTGATAACAAAATACAGAAAATACAAGAAACAGTTAATAAGGACTCAGAAGAACTAAAGAGCAAACAAACAATAATGGACAACAAAATAAGTGATATGAAAAATACTCTAGATGGTATAAACAGCAGAATGACTGAGGCAGAAGAACGAATAAGTGAGTTGGAACATAGAATGGGGGAAATAACTGACACAGAGCAGGAAAAAGAAAAAAGAATAGAAGACAGTCTCAGAGACCTTGGTGATAACATTAAGCACACCAACATTCGAATCATAGGCATCCCAGGAGAAGAAAAAAAAAGGATCTGAGAAAATATTTGAAGAGGTTATAGTGGAAAACGTCCCCAACATGGGAAACAAAATAATCAAGTCCAAGAAGCGTAGAGAGTCCCATGCGGAATAAACTCAAGGAGAAATACATCGAGGCACATAGTAATCAAACTAATGAAAATTAAACACAAAGAAAAAATATTAAAAACAGCAAGAGAAAAGCAACAAATAACATTTAAGGGAAAACCCATAAGGATAGCAGCTGACCTTTCTACAGAAACTCTGCAGGCCAGAAGGGAATGGCAGGATATACTGGAAGTCCTGAAAGAAAAAAACCTACAGCCAAGAATACACTACCCAGCAAGAATCTCATTCAGATTCGACAGAGAAACCAAAAGCTTTACAGACAAGCAAACGTTAAAAGAATTCAGCACCACCAAACCAGCCTTACAACAATTGCTAAAGGAACTTCTCTAAGTAGGAAACAGAAGAGAAGGAAAACAAACACCTGCAAAAACAAACCCAAAACAATTAAGAAAATGGTAATAGGAACACACATGTCAATAATCACCTTCAATGTAAGTGGATTAAATGCTCCAACCAAATGACACAGACTGGGTGAATGGATACAAAAACAAGACCCTTACATATGCTGCCTCCAAGAAACCCACTTCACACCAAGGGACACATATAGACTGAAAGGAAAGGGATGGAAAAAGATATTCCATGCAAATGGAAGTCAAAAGGAAGCTGGAGTAGCAATACTCATATCAGACAAATTAGACTTTAAAGACTATTACAAGCGACAAGGAAGGACACTACATAATGATCAAGGGATCAATCCAAGAAGAAGGCATAACAATTGTAAATATCTATGCACCCAACATAGGAGCACCTCAATACATAAGGCAAATGCTAACGGCCATAAAAGGGGAAATGGACAGTAACACAATAATAGGTGGAGACTTTAACACCCCACTTACATCAGTGGACAGATCATCCAAACAGAAAATAAATAAGGACACACAGGCTTTAAATGACACATTAGACCAGCTCGACTTAATTGATATCTATAGGACATTCCATCCAAAAACGACAGAATACACTTTCTTCTCAAGTGCACACGGAACATTCTCCAGCGTAGATCACATCTTGGGTCACAAATCAAACCTCAGTACATTCAAGAAAATTGAAATCCTATCAAGCACCTTCTCTGACCACAACGCCATTAGACTAGATATCAATTATAGGAAAAAATCTGTAAGAAATACAACCACATGGAGGCTAAACAATACACTATTAAACAACCAAGAAATCATTAAAGAAACCAGAGGAAATCAAAAAATATCTAGAAACAAATGACAATGAAAACACAACAACCCAAAACCTATGGGATGCAGCAAAGGCAGTTCTAAGAGGGAAGTTTATAGCAATACAGTCCTACCTGAAGAAACAAGAAAAATATCAAATAAACAACTTAACCTTACACCTGAAACAATTAGAGAAAGAAGAACAAAGAAACCCCAAAGTGAGCAGAAGGAAACAAATCA
This sequence comes from Hippopotamus amphibius kiboko, assembly GCF_030028045.1. NCBI lineage: Eukaryota > Metazoa > Chordata > Mammalia > Artiodactyla > Hippopotamidae > Hippopotamus > Hippopotamus amphibius. Next base: position 5,390,460 of record NC_080203.1, on the reverse strand, counting down.
TAAAGATCAGATCACAAATAAATGAAAAAGAAAGGAAGGAAACAATAGCAAAAATCAATAAAACTAAAAGCTGGTTCTTTGAGAAGATAAACAAAGTTGTTAAACCATTAGTCAGACTCATCAGGAAAAAAAGGGAGAAGACACAAATCAACAGAATTAGAAATGAAAAGGGGGAAGTAACAACTGACACCGCAGGATACAAAAGATCATGAGAGACTACTGCAAGCAACTATATGCCGATAAATTGGATAACCTGGAAGAAATGGATAAATTCTTAGAAAAATACAATCTTCCAAGACTGAACCAGGAAGAAATAGAAACTATGAACAGAGCAATCACAAGTACGGAAATTGAGACTGTGATTAAAAATCTCCCAACCAACAAAAGCCCAGGGCCAGATGGATTCACAGGTGAATTCTATCAAACATTTAGAGCAGAACTAACACCTATCCTTCTCAAACTCTTCCAAAATAGAGCAGAACATGGAACACTCCCAAACTCATTCTACAAGGCCACCATCACCCTGATACCAAAACCAGGCAAAGATGTCACAGAAAAAGAACATTACAGGCCAATATCAGTGATGAATATCGATGCAAAAATCCTCAACAAAATACTAGCAAACAGAATCCAACAGCACATTAAAAAAATCATACACCATGATCAAGTGGGGTTTATCCCTGGGATGCAAGGATTCTTCAATATACACAAATCAATCAATGTGATACATCATATCAATAAATTGAAGGATAAAAACCATATGATCATCTCAATAGACGCAGAAAAAGCTTTTGACAAAGTTCAACATCCATTTGTGATAAAAACTCTCCAGAAAATGGGCATAGAAGGAAATTACCTCAATATAATAAAAGCCATATATGAGACACCAAAAGGCAACATCGCTCTAAATGGTGAAAAACTGAAAGAATTCCCTCTAAGAACAGGAACAAGACAAGGGTGTCCACTCTCACCATTATTATTCAACATAGTTTTGGAAGTTTTAGCCATAGCAATCAGAGAAGAAAATGAAATAAAAGGGATCCAAATTGGAAAAGAAGAAGTGACATTGTCACTCGTTGCAGATGACATGATATTATACATAGAAAACCCGAAAGACTCTACCAGGAAACTGCTAGCACTAATTGATGAATTTAGTAAAGTAGCAGGATACAAAATTAATGCGCAGAAATCTCTTGCATTCCTATACACGAACAACGGAAGAGCAGAAAGAGAAATTAAGGAAACTCTCCCATTCACCATTGCAACAAAAGGAATAAAATCCCTAGGAGTAAACCTGCCTAAGGAGGCAAAAGATCTGTATGCAGAAAACTTTAAGACACTGATGAAAGAAATCAAAGACGATACAAACAGATGGAGGGACATACCATGTTCCTGGATTGGAAGAATCAACATTGTGAAAATGACTGTACTACTCAAAACAGTTTACAGATTCAGCGCAATCCCTATCAAATTACCAACAGTATTTTTCACAGAACTAGAGCAAAAAATCTTATGATGTGTATGGAAACGCAAAAGACCCCGAATAGCCAAAGCAATCTTGAGAAAGAAAAATGGAATTGGTGGAATTAGGTTTCCTGACTTCAAACGATACTACAAGGCCATAGGGATTAAGACAGTATCGTACTGGCACAAAAATAGAAAGGAAGATCAATGGAACAGAATAGAGAACTCAGAGGTAAGCCCAAACACATATGGGCACCTTATCTCTAACAACAGAGGCAAGAATATACAGTGGAAAAAAGACAGCCTCTTCAGTAAGTGGTGCTGGGAAAATTGGACAGCAACATGCAAAAGAATGAAATTAGAACACTTCCTAACACCATACACAAAATTAAACTCCAAATGGATTGAAGACCTACATGTAAGGCCAGACACTATAAAACTCCTAGAGGAAAACATAGGCAGAACACTCTATGACATCCATCAAAGCAAGATCCTTTAGGACCCACCTCCTAGAATAATGGAAATACAATTGAGAATAAACAAATGGGACCTAATGAAACTTAAAAGCTTTTGCACAGCGAAAGAAACCATTACCAAGACAAGAAGACAACCCTCAGAATGGGAAAAAATACTTGCCAACGAAGCAACGGACAAAGGATTAATCTCCAAAATATACAAGCAGCTCATGCAGCTTGATACCAGAAAAGCAAATAACCCAATCCACAAATGGGTGGAAGCCCTAAGTAGACATTTCTCCAAAGAAGACATACAGATGGCCAACAAACACATGAAAAGATGCTCAACATCACTAATTATCAGAGAAATGCAAGTCAAAGCCACAATGAGGTATCACCTCACACCGATCAGAATGGCCATCATCAGCAAATCTGGAAACAACAAATGTTGGAAAGGGTGTGGAGAAAAGGGAACCCTCATGCACTGTTGGTAGGAATGTAGGTTGGTACATCCACTATGGAAAACAGTTTGGAGGTTCATTAAAATACTAAAAGTAGAACTACCATATGGTCCAGTCATCCCACTCCTGGGCATATACCCAGAGAAAACCATAATTCAGAAAGAAACATGTACCATAATGTTTATTGCAGCACTATTTACAATAGCCATGACATGGAAACAACCTAAATGCCCATTGACAAATGAATGGATAAAGAACATGTGGCATATATATACAATGGAATATTAGCTATAAAAAGGGATGAGATGGAGCTATATGTCATGAGGTGGATAGACCTAGAGTCTGTCATACAGAGTGAAGTAAGTCAGAAAGAGAAAAACAAATATCGTATGCTAACTCGTATGCTAATACGGAATCTAAAAAAGAAAAAAAAATGATACTGATGAACCCAGTGACAAAACAAGAATAAGGATGTAGATGCCGAGAATGGACTGGAGGACACGAGTTTGGGGGGGGCAGGGGGTGAAAGGGAAGCTGGGACGAAGTGAGAGAGTAGCATAGACATATATATACTACCAACTGTAAAATAGCCAGTGGGAAGTTGTTGTATAACAAAGGGAGGTCAATTCGATGATGGGTGATGCCTTAGAGGGCCAGGACAGGGAAGGTGGGGGGAATCGAGGGAGGGAGGGAATATGGGGATATGTGTATAAATACAGCTGATTGACTTTGGTGTACCTCAAAAACTGGTACGAGAGTGTAAAGCAATTATAGTCCAATAAATAAATAAAAGATGTATTGAAGAATTGCTGCTTTAGGAACAGCAAATGGTGTTGCCACACCACTTATGGTCCATTCTTGCCAGTATTTTGATTTTGACCCGGCAAGAAAACAAAGCAACCTGTGAACCGAAGGCACACAAAGTCAATGTGAGAACCTCTCCCTACTTACTCCTTTGTGCTGGCACCTTCCCTAGGTTTTCTATGAGATTCTACTGAAGTGAAAGGGAATATACTCCTTTGTAAAAGTTAGAGAGTGACTGTCCAACTGAATTGCTCTTTAGGGCAAGATCTAAGTGGAATGTTTCCCAGAAGATATTATATATTCTTGGAAAACCTTTATTCAGCTACCAAACATTTGATGGCAGCCTTGGCTTAAGAAATGAAGACAACAATGGTAGAGGGAAAGGAGCATTTGACTCCTGAGTCAAGAGAACCCAAGAATGTGTTCCTGGCTTTGTTACTCACTAACTAGCATCTGAGACACAATTTCTAATAAGCTGCATTTTCCTCATCTGTAAAATGAGGCTCATGAAATCTTCCTTATCCACCTCAAAGTGAGATGGTAGATGTGAGAGTGATTTGGAAAGTGTAAAGCACTGGATGCTGTGATGGGTGGTTACCTGGGGTCCCTGGCAGGAAAGTGCTTGACCGTGTTCGCATCCCAGAGTACATTAGTGCACCTTGAGATCCCTGACAGTGGGTTAGCTTCTCATATTTATCCTTTATCCCAAGAACACCTAGAACAGGGTCTGGCATGTAGTTTGTGCTTACTGTATCTCTGTTGAATGAATGAATTATCCAGAAATTAATAGTCATTTGTCCAAGGATTCACCTCCATGAAGATGAAATCAGATATGTTAGAGTATATCTGTTTCTATTAAGTAAATTGTGGACAAAACATCATAAGCTAATATATTTTGGTAAAGGGTTAGAAGAAGTAATTTATTTGTCTAATTTTGCCATTAAAGTCTATCTGCACTCACCATACAAGCATGCCTGGATGCAAGCTCACATGCTTATTCCCATTGCCAGTAGCTAATTGACAAATTTCCCTGTTTTCCATTTCACCTTGGAAAAAGCACTTTTCATTGCAAATTAACCAATTTGCCAAATTGGAAAGAAGGATTCTGTCAGAAGGACTTCTGGGCAACTCGCTGAAAGAATATAAATGCCAGAGATTTTTCTTTTAATTCAATTTAGGTAAAGTCAGAGAAAGTCAGAGATAAAAGGAACCTTTCAGATTAGTCCAAAACCACCAATTTCCACATGTGAAAACTGAGGCCCAGAGAGGGGTAAGGACTTGCTCAGGGTCACATCTGTACATCCTAATGGTTTGAGAGCAGAGAGAATGATTGGGCAGAGCATGTTTTATTCCAGAGTCACAGAATTAATTGTATATCCTGATTTTACAGCTGTGTGAATCTGGCAAGGGACTTATTTCACTAAGCCTATGTTTTTGCCTGAAAATTGGGTATAGGCCATACAAACAGTAATTCTCATTTCATGGGGTACTGTGAGGACCAAATGGAATAATGTAACCCCTATCTCAGGATCTGGGACAGAGTAGGTGCTCAGTGAATGTGAACTCCTTCTCCTCTTCCCTTTGTTTTCCTTTTGATTAGCCTGGTGACTGGTACATAATAGGGACTTTCATAATATTTGGTGATTGGCTGTCACCCTGGTGCCATGCAATACTTTAGGGACAACTCGACTGTCCGAACACTGGCATATCTACTCCTTGGCACAGTCATCTGCTATCAGACCATTGCAGCGTGGGGGAAGGTGGAAGGAGTGAGGGTGAGATCAAAACTTCCAAAAGACATATATCTGGACTATAATTTGAAAAGACACATGCACCTCTATGTTCACAGCAGCACTATTTACAATAGCCAAGACATGGAAACAACCTGTGTCCATCAGCAGATGAAGGGACAAAGGAATAAAGAAGATGTGTACATACACACACACACACACACAGGTATGTATATAGTATATATACACAATGGAATATTGTATACAATGGAATATATACAATGGAATATTAAAGATGTACATATATACATATATATATACACAGACACATACACACACACACACATATATATACGTGTGTGTGTATATATATATATATATTTGAATATTACTCAGCCATAAAAAAGAATGAAAAAATGCCATTTGCAGAAACATGGATGGACCAAGAGATTATCGTACTAAGTGAAATAAGTCAGACAGAGAAAGGCAAATATCATATGATATCACTTATGTGTGGAATCTAAAAACATGATACAAATGAACTTATTTACAAAACAGAAATAGACTCACAGACATAGAGAACAGACTTGTGGTTACCAAAGGGGATAGGAGGGGAGGGGAGAAATAAATTAGGAGATTGGCATTAACAGATACACACTACTATGTATAAAATAGATAACCAACAAGGACCTGCTGTATAGCACAGGGAACTCTACTCAATATTCTGTAATAACCTATACAAGAAAAGAATTAAAAAGGAATGAATATATGTGTATGTATAACTGAATCACTTTGCTGTATACCCCAAACTAGCATAACATTGTAAATCAACTATACTTCAATAAAATAAAAAAAAAAAAACTGCTAGAAGAATAACTTTCCTTTCCTCCAAGCCCCCAGTCCATACAAGGATAATTTCTCTTATCTTGGCACTTTCCCACTTCATCTCATAATGGCAACAAAAGGCCTATCTGAAGCCCAGCTCAAGTGCCATCTCCTATGAGACCCCACAGCACTTCATACAGCTTTGTTTTACAAATAAAGAAATGAAAGCTCATAAAGGTTAAGTAATTAGCCCCAAGTCATGGACCTAGTAAGCAGCTGAGGGTGGGAGAATGCTGAGCACTTATTGGGCAGTTACTCTGTAACCTAGCTACTGTTACAATCTTGCCCATTTTACAGATGCAGCAGATTGACTTACAGATCTGCAGGTACACTGCTAGTAAGTGACAAGCTAAGATTCACAGTAAGATTTGCCGAGTGAACAATCATCTCACCAGGACGAGATTTCTCGACTTCAGCACTATTGATGTTTTGCGCTGGAAACTTGTATATGTGTGGCAGAGGCTGCCCTGTGAACTATGGGATGTTTAGTAGCATCCCTGGCCTCTTCCCACTAGATGCCAGTAGCACACCTCCTAAACTGTAACCACCAAACACATCTCCAAACATTGCCAGACGACCCCTGGGGGACAAAATTGCCCCATCCACCTTCATTTGAGACCTACTGCTCTGGACCCCTGGTCATAAGCCCTTACATGGAACTCCTGCTAGGTTCCAAACTTTGATTGATGCATTTGGAACAAAAGAGATAATCTTTATTTCCAGGAAGTTCTCTCAAGGATGTTCTCAAACTCATGTATGACTTAGAGATTTTAGTTTTGCCTAAATCTTTTATGAACACCTGTTGAGAAAAACTAGAAAAAGTCTAATTAGTTAGTAGAAATATATAATTCAGAAAAAAGTGAAATAAATCAAAGGTGGAATTATATTTTTACCTTACTTTCCATTTCTGTTTGTTCTTGACTCAAACCCAAGATGAGCTGTACTCTTTGGGTTTGTTATTCAAACTTCATTTACCCTGGGCTTCTGGACCTCTGATAATTATGAACTGGCCAGGGTGTTCATTTAATGCTGAATCTGAGACAATGTATGTAGCTATTATAATGGCTGAAGATATCTTGGGATGGGATTGGTGAAGAGGGACATCATCCTGGTTCTTGAAAACCTTAGTCTCCCACCATCCAGACTGTATACCAAGCCTTCCCTGGCCTGAGCCCTCTTTTACTACATTTACGGCAAGACCATGAGAAGGAAATTCTCCAGGGGGAGCAGATACATATTTGGCCTTGAGGTCATAGAAAAATCTTTTCCTTCTCGGATCCTCAGTTTCCTTCCGGAACAACATGAGAGGTGTGCAACAACTGACTATGACCGTTACCAAGTCTCTTTGGCTAATAAACCTAGGACCATTGTTATCTCATAATAAAAGTCACTTGGATTAGTAAAGCATTTTATAGATATAAAAGAGATGTATGATTTCATAGATTAGAAGACACACTCTTTTTTCATGTTTTCACATCTCTGAGATTGGGACACATCCTAGAATTGATGACATCTTAGGTTAGATGAAATATATTTTATTTTTCAAAAAATTGGGAGAACAATACAGAGTTGTCAGTCTTTTTTCTTTTTTTCTTTTTCAAAATAGGGACATCTGAAACAACTACCATCTTAGCATAATTTTGTTTAGAAATAGAAAGGTCTTTTATCAGAATGTAGGATAACCCTCCCCAAGAAAGAAAACTTTCAACTTTACATTGATGCAGTATCTAAAATAAAATTACGATGAACAATTTTTCCTGTCTCTTTGGCATGACTTACTGCATTACCACAATGCAGCATCATTTGGGAACTGATCTCTCTCCAAATGTCTGCGTATCCCTTATCTATCTGGATCCTCAAACACACTAGGGGGTGAAGGAAGTAGCTAATATCACCATTTTACAAACAAGTTAGCTGAGGTCCAAGGGAAATAAAATGCATTTTCCAAGATCATATTACTAGAAACTCAGAACATGTAGTCTAAAGGCTCTTGTCAGGGAATTTTAGGTTAGATGCATGGTGGTAGTGGAAAAAGACTTAAAAACTGTGGCACTGTGTCCTGGGGCAAATATTTCAAGTAGAGTTAAGATTATCTTTCTAAAGTCACAAGACAATTGTAGGACTAAATCTGACCTTTTGAGCTCACTGAAAACAGAGTTGTTCTTGTCATATCACACAATTTTACTGGCTTAGTCCACACAGAATACTTTATTACATTTGATTTTGATTATTTTGCATTAATTTAGTAATTTAGCCTGGTTGACTTGAGGTTTAGGATGAACGGAGTTTGACTGATGAAACAGTGATAAACTTTGGGAATGTTGGTCATTATATATTTATATAAAGATCCATCCCAGGCACAGGAGAAGAAGGAAAAAAAAATAGCCTCTGTTGTCTGGGCTGTGTTTCTGCTGGGGCAGGCCCTGGACAAAGCACTTCAAAAAAGCAATTGACAGCTCATTCATGTACAAGTTTTTGTGTGGGTATATATTTTTATTTCTCTTATGTATATACCTTGAAGTGAGAATTGCTTGGTCATGTGGTAACTTCATGTTTAAACTTTTGAGAAACAGTCAGATTGTTTTTATTTATTTATTTATTTATTTATTTATTTTTAAATCATTTATTTACTTTTGGCTGTGTTGGGTCTTCATTGCTGCTCATGGGCTTTCTCTAATTGTGGCGAGTGGGGCCTACTCTTTGTTGCAGTGCATGGACTCTTCATTGCCATGGCTTCTCTTGTTGTGGCTCGTAGGCTCTAGAGTGCAGGCTCAGTAGTTGTGGTGCACGGGCTTAGTTGCTTCACAGCATGTGGGATCTTCCCAGACCAGGGCTTGAACCCGTGTCCCCTGCATTGGCAGGTGGATTCTTAACCACTGGGCCACTACAGAAGCCCCTGTCAGATTGTTTTTAAAGGTGGCTGAACCATTTTACATTTCCACTAGCAGTCCATGAGGGCTCTAGTTTCTCCACATCCTCAATCAAAACTGTCTTTTGGATTATCGCCATTCTAGTGGGTATAAAGTGGTATCTCATTGTGTTTGATTTGCATTTCCCTAATGACTTGATAGTGTTGAACATTTTTTTCATGTGCTTATTGAGTATGTGTGTATCTTATTTGGAGAAACAGCTCTTCAAAAGTGTTGACGACTTAAATATTCATCAACTGATCAGTGGATAAACAAAATGTGGTACATCCACACAATGGAACATTATTCAGCCACTAAAAGGAATGAGATTCTATTTATGTGAAATGTCCAGAATAGGCAAGTCCACAGAGACAAAAAATAGATTAGTGGTTACACGGGACTGAAAGTAGTAGGGAATGTGGAGTGACTACTAATGAGTACAGCTACTTTTTGGAATGATAAAAAATGTCCTGGAATTAGATAGTGGTGATGGATTCACAACCTAATAAATATCCTGTAACTACCGAATTGTGCACTTTAAAATAGTGAATTTTATAGTATGTGAATTATTTCTCAATTTTTTTAAAAAGCAAGTGATCATAAATGTTTTCATCTATTTCTGAACTCTCCATTCTGTTCCATAGATCTATATTTCTAGCTGTTCTTCAGTACCATGCTGTCTTTTTTATTTTTTTATTTATTTTTAATTTTTGTTTTATATTGCAGGATAGTTGATTAACAATGTTCTGTTAATTTCAGGTATACCATGCTGTCTTGATAATACTAGTTCTTTATTGCCTAGAAATTAAGTAGTGTGAATCATTCAGCTTTGTTCTTGTTAAAGATTGTTTTGTAAATTTTAGTATCATCTTGTCAATTTCTGCAGAAAAGCCTGTTGGAATTTTAATTGAGAGTTTGTTAAATTTATCTAACAAGCCACCTGAACTCACCTTGCTCTGAGAAATACTCTTACTAGTGGTAGAATGATTCTTCTCAAAGGATGCTAAATAAAGATTAATATGGACAAATGGGGAAGCTTAGGTTTAGAGAGATTAATAACTGGCACACGGTTACAACTGATGTTGCAGGTGTGACTCAAACCTGGAACTGATTCACAAGCCTGTGTGCTTTCTCTCATGCCGCACTGCTAGTTTTAGGATTTTTCGTTGAAAACTCAGTGTGACTCAGCAGTGTGCTGTAGTTGCTGAAAGATGATCCTGATGGTGAGCTACACTAATCGGTTTGTTGTTTAGAAAGAGAGAGGTGGGACTTTTGCCCTGCTCTGACCTATCAGAACAGTTGTCAGGTATTGTGTCCAGTTCTGGGTAATATACTCTTAGAGGGCTTGGGGACAAACGTCACCGGTGTAGAAGGCTCCCAGAGGTCTGCCGGATGTGGAAGAGCTTCAGTTTAGCTTGGGAAGGGAGAAACCAGGAAAGAAATAATAAATAGCCTCAGAAATCTGACAGGCTGTCCTGGGAAGCTTCTAGGGGCAGAACTTGTGAAAGTATCTAGGGTTTGGCTCAGTGAGCTTAGGGACCTTTCCAGCTCTCATAGTCCATGAATTTGTGATCATTGGAAGTTGCTGTTTGTGCCTTTTCAAAGTGCTTCCTCACATTCTAGTACTTTGCTCAGGACCTTAGCATAGTACTGACTCATTATATGTTTGCTAAGTTGAATGGAATTCTTGCTATATAATGGAATCATTAAAAAAATTGAACTTCAGTTATATTGAAGTTTAACTTGACAGTAGAATTATTACCCAATTTTTCAACCCCTGAAACAAAAATCCTTTGTTAAGTGATACAATATTTATGTGAATTAGTATCAACCTTTGGGAGGGCATTAAACATTCTCCATTAATAATTGCTTCTAAGTGATAGTGCGTCCTTGGCAGGGAATGGGAGCATTTACGGGTTTTCTCTCCCACTATTCACAGCCTTTTAATGAAAGCAGTGGCTCACTTGAGGTGAGGGAATAAAGGACAAGGGAGCACTTGGATTCCTCCCTCTGCTCTTCACATTGTGACTGGTGAACAAGGCTGACTTCATTCCACAGCTGGATTGATATGCAAATTTAGCCCGACTAATTGGCTTCCCCAGCTGTCTCCAGAGGGCGGATGTATTCTTTTATAAAGTGCTGTCTAGGGCGGCATTGAGAACATTAGAACTACTTAATTGAATATCAATGAATCTTTATAAACTAATAATGATGGGGAGCCTGGGAAGCGTGATGTAGGTTTGGTGTATTGAGAAGAGGAGAGTCCTGATTTGAATTTGTGGGAAGTGAAAATTTCTCTGGGCTTTATAAAATCCAGTTTAGGCTTCTTTGATCTGACGTCCTTGAAAGCCCCACTGGTGCCTTCTTGAACACGTGATGTGGTGAGTGTGCGATGTGAGCAAGTGTGTGAGTCTATGTCCCCCCCCCCACCCAATATAGACACACGCACACCTTCCCTTAATACAGGAAAACTCAATGATTGTTGTGGTTAATTCTTGCTCCTGCAAGAAGCGTCACTACTTTCCCCAAGTTAACTTCAGGACCTGGGGCACTACAATCACACTGATCATACCTGGTGTCTCCAAGCACAGGGCAGTGGGGCATGTCCCTTCTGTCCCAGTAGAGGTGACATTTGGAGACTGATTTACACCTCCAAGTCTTACCAGGAAGTCCGCTGAACTAAAACAAACCAAAAGACCAAACCAAACAAAAGCAATAAACAGCGAACAGCAAACAAAACCCTGCACAGTTAAAAGCACCTGGGCTGATGTTGCTGGATCACTGAGTTGTACCTCAGAGGAGGACTTCATTTTCCTCCTTTTCTTTCCTTCCCTCTAAAACCTATGCTTCTAGACATTCAAAGGTATTATAAAGAAGCAACAAAACTGCAATATCACTAAAAGAAATAGACATAGATTGATGGAACAAAATAAAAAGTCTAGAAACAGGCCCCAGATCTGGAAAAAGAATGGCAATCCATAAATGGCACTGGGATAATTGGTTGACTACTTGATATAAACTTCTATTATTAAAGATAAACCTCAAATTCTGATTGTTTAAAAAGTTTGGTATGTGACTATTAAAAAAAAACGAGATAGATAGATACATATGTATAAACATGGGAGGCTAGCCTTAAGATATTGTTAGTTTAAAAAATCCACTTGCAGAATAATACATCTACTCAGATCTCTTTTGAGAAACCTCAATTAAAAAATGTCCCTAGTAAATAGAGAAGGTAATGAGTTTTGTTTTTAACAACAGCAAAAAAAAATTTTTATCCATGATTTAATGAATGGTGAGATTTGGTGTAAAACTGATATAAGTGCAGATTTTTGTCATGTTAATAGAGTTAGGGCTGCTGTTAGTGGAACACCTTGTGTAACTGCGGGAACTCAAATGTGAAATGGGGAAAGTCCTAATTCTATGACAAGGGCTAGCACTATGATGATGGATGCTGTTGGATCAAAGATTTTAGTAATTGTTCATTCTTTCATTTTCATTCTTTATTTTTAGTTAAAAACCAAAACCTCTCTAAAAAAATGTCCCTAGTAAGAATAATTGGTTAGTTTATTGAAGGCCTTTTCCCGTGCATGACATACCCCAATGACACTTTGACATATACTCGTAAAAACAAAACCACCTGCACCCCCCCACCCCCGAAATCTCTGTGTGTTTTGGAATAAGCATGAAATACACTTTGATTTTTTAAAAAAAGCAACAAGAGTTACATATACAAAAAGAAATAATGAAGGAAGGAGGCAATGAGGTGACTAATAATGTGATTTGGGGGTAAACAAAACGTTTTCAGCTTGAAAGCAGAGGAAGAAATCATAAAGAGAAAGTGTGATAAACTTGATTACAAAAAAGAACCACAAGTCAAGAAAATCACCAAAAATAAAATTAAAGGGCAAATGACAGAGTCAGAACAATATTTGCAATGAATATATATCAAGTGTTCTGACAAGTCAATAAGAGAAAGATGAACTCACTCAGTAGAAACATAGATTACGGATATCAACAGACAATTCACAATGAAGAAATAAAAAAAGCCAATAAACATGAGAACCATATTAGCAGTAAAACCCACAAATTTAAAAATACTGTGTTATGTGTCTAATGGGAAGCTTTTCTTTAAGTGCTAGTGCCCAGTTGTGGCAGAGATATGAGGAAAAGAGCATCTATCTACACTGCTGGAAGGCAATGGACAGTGAATATCAAGAGCCTTAAAACGTTGCATAGACTTTGGCCCAGGAATTCTACTTTTACTGACATACATCCTAAGCTCCTGCACAGGTATGTTCAAAGATTTATGTATAAAGGTGTTACTCATAATAGCCTCAAATTGTGAATAACCTAAATGTTCACCAATTGCCATTTAGTTCAATATATTAGTTAAGTATATTACTAGTTAAGCAATTACATTATTGCTGTATGAATGCTACATAGAAATTAAAAAAATGTAAAAGACTATTGATATGAGGAAATGCTCACTCTATAGAAAGTAGAAAAAAAAACAATATAAAGTAGGAATCAAGATTACTCTCTCCTCTAGGTAGTTTCACCTTAAAAAGAACTCTCCCTTGACACTTCATCCTCTTCTAACTACCTGCCCAAGATTCCTTTCCCTTCCACTCATGTCCAAACTTTTCACAAGAGTAGTCCACAAACTCATCTCTCTTTCACTCTTAAAGCATCACAATTTGGATTCTACCCCTGGAGCCGCTCCCAGCAACTAACCACTAATGACATCTCTGTTACAAAGTGTGCAGGTCTCCACACTGGTCGGGGCTGGTCTCTCTTCTTCCATGTGCCCTTTCAAGATCGGGTACCCAAGTGGGACTCTTCTCACTATTCACACTCTTCCTAGGTGATCTTGTCCACTCTCATGAGTTTCGTTATTACCTTGGGCAGAATACTCTCGGGATTCCTATCTTTAGCCCATATCTCTTCCTTCAAACCTCAGAACCATCTGTCTGTTGGATATTTCCACCTGGTTGTCCCTCAGTACAGCATTTACTCTGTCACTTGATGGTGTCACCACTCTTCCAGCAGGAATGCCTTTGTATGCTTATTTCTCGCTCTCTCTCTCCCTCTCTCTCTCTTTCATCCTCACTCCCTCACCACCCCCTTATGCACATACATGCATATTTAACCTCCTTAATAGCAGGTACCATGGCTTAGTCACCAATGTAACCCCAGCACCTTGCATAATGCCTGGTACCCAAGTAGGTACTTAAATATTGATTAAATGAATGAATGAAATTATTGACTCTTTTACTGATTTTGTTGGTATTTTTAAAACAAAGAGAGAAAAATGTAAATATTGCCTTCATTCTACATTCTTTTGAGGGAATAATATAAAATAAAAAACGAGAGTGCTCACTTTAGTCCCTCCAGTCACATCAAAGGGGTAAGGCTAGGCCTTAAAACATTTTAGTGCATAAACATCTTGACATTATCTATGCTTGTAAGTACATGGTTAAATGTAAATAGATAAAAATATGTCCTTTTTTATAGAAGTACAGTTGATGTACAAATCGTGTTAGTTTCAGGCATATAGCAAGGTGATTCAGTTATATACATATATATGTATGTATATATTTCTTAAATTGCAATCATATTAGACATATGAGACTGCAATTTATTCTTTCACCTAACAAGATATCATGAGTGTCTTTACAGGACATATTAATCTACCCCTACCCCTAACCCATACCCTGCTTTTTTATCTAGTGCTCCACTGTGTGGATATATTGTAATAAATTGAAGCATTCCCTATTAATAGACACTTAGGTTGTCCACCTCCCTTTTTAATTACTGAAAACAAGGCTGAAAAAAACATTTTCATACATATACCTTTATACATATATACATGTGGTAATATTTTTATAGAATGGATTATAGATTCTTGGAAATGGAATTTTAGTGTTGTGAAGCATATAGACACAAAATTTTATTAGCTATTACCTAGTTTCATATCTATATATATACACACAATGTGTGCACATTCTGCTTAACAGTCCATGAATATCCAGTTCCTTTCACACCCACTAATACATGATGTTACCAATCTTTTTAATGCTTATTGATCTCACTGGAAAAATAGTGTATGATTTTAATTTTTATGTTCTTATTTAGTAAAGCTGAACATATTTTAATAGATTTATTGGCTATTTATATTATTTTTAAAAAATCTGTGAATGACTTCTGGTGTTCTTTGATCATTTTTTGATTGACTTGTTTGTAGAAATGCTTTGCATAGAATAACTTTAACCCTTTGTCAGATGTGCTGCAAATATTTTCCCTAGTCTATTGCTTGTCCTTTAACTTTGTATATATTTTACCATGTAGTTTTAAGTCTTCTATGTAGTCATATTGTCAATATTTCACTTTATGGCTTTTGGGTTTGAATATTTTACTTGAATATTATTTCCTATTTTCTTGTAAAACTCCATAGTTTTTACATGTTGCTTTTTAACTGATCTGGATATTTTTTGTATAATGTGTGAAATAGAGTTGTACATTTTATTCCAAATAGATAATGGTCCCTACACTGTATTTGTTTAATACTGTTTACTTTCCCCAATGATTTGTAAGTATCAACCTTGTCATATGTTACATTCATAGACATATATATGTTTTATTCTGTGTGTTTGATCTACTTGATTCTTTCAGTGCTGGAATTATGCTGTTTTAATAGATTTGGATATTTATAATATATTTTGGTATTGAGTACATATGTTCTCCTTTATTCTCCTCTTTCAAAAATTCTTATTTATAATTACATTAAATCTCTCGGAAGAAATTCAGAATCAATTTGTAAAGTTTAAAAAAATCACTATTGATTCTTTGATTGGAGTCATATTTTTATATCAATTTGCAAAAAAATCTGCATCTTGATGATATTAAGTCTTTCGCTCTAGGAATCAGGTGTGTCAAATCCATTCATTCAGGTCTTGTTGTGTGTCCTTTGACACAGTTTGGACTCCTCTCTAAATCCTTCTAGATTTGCTGCTCCTCAAGTCTCTGTTCTCGCATTTGGGCCAGTACAGATAAAATAGATTTTTATTAATGAGGGATAGGATATGCAGATCAGGGACAGGGAGAGGGAATGATTGTCTCAGAGTCACACAGCAAATTAATGACGGGGCTATGGCTGTGGGAGAAAGAGAGATATGGAGAGAGAGAGAGGGAGAAAACAGGGACATTTTGAGCAGAAGTCAAATGATCTTTGCAAAGGAAGGAACTATGATCAACCCACAAAGTGGGTGGAAGGAGTGGTAAGGGCAAAGGGTGGGGGGACCATCGTGCCCCTCTTCTGCTCATGGAACTTACTGTCAAGAGAGTACAGAATGTGCATAGGTTGCTTAATACACGATTATTTTCAGTAGGTCTGTTATGAAAAGCTCAGAAACTCTGGGTGGGAGCTCAAGTCATTTAGAGACTGTTAACTGTAACCAGACCCTCAGTTTCTCAGTGGCAGTTTCTCATGGTCCAGGAAATGAGGGTTATTCGTAGATGGTTGGACTAAGTCAGAAGTTATTTAGGTAATGCATCATGGCAACATCTAATAGACAGACTATCCAGCTAAGAGCCAGGAAGCCTGGGTCATAGTCTTGCCCCAAACACCAACTCACCAAGGGAGTTTGGGTCAATCATGAAATCTCTCTGGGCTTCACCTTTCCCTATGCAAAATTGAGATGCTACCTGATCCCTGACCTATTTATCTAAAGGGGCACTAGAAGGTTAAGAACAAGTGTCACTTGTAAGTAAAAAATGAACGCAGGGAAGAAGACAACATGGCCACCGTGAAAAGGAGTGTAAGTAGCTCTTAAGAAGTGAAGTTCAGGATGCCAGATCTGGAAGGAGAAGAAGAGGGTGACAGATAGGGTAGGCATAAATCATGATGGGGAAGGAAACTTGACTAGGGCACCTGCTTTGGAGCCAGCTGCAAGCAAGAGTCCTTTGCAAGAGGTAAGATAAGGAAAACCCCCCCAAGCTGGGGCAGGTTGGAGGCGGGGAGGTAAATGTGAAGAATTTCAAGGATAACGTTGCTGTGTCTGCAGTGTCCTGACTAAACACATTGAGAGGAAGGAAAGGCCAGCGGAAGTGAGAAGCAAGTCTCCAGTTTCCGCAGAGTAAAGCTGGAGACCTCTGCGGGGGAAGATTTGTCCAGAGGGAGGACTAGAGCAGCTATTCGGTCAGAGACAATCTGGTGGGGACCTTACGTGCTAATTTGATTGCAACTGCCTCATGAGACGGATTAACTGTAATTCACATCCTGGGGAGTGAGAGGTCTGATGGCAGCTTCAGATGAGCAGAGAAATTTGATTTGTGGTGGAGACCATATCAGGAGAAAAGGGACCAGAGTGGCTGTGGGATGATTCTACTTGGCAGGCCGTAGCCAGGGAATCTGTTCATTCTCTGCAGGAATGAAACGCTGACCTGATTAGCGAGCCATTGTAGATGTATTCACAGTTGCAGGACAAGAAGCAGACAGCTTTGGGACCTGGCCTGAGCGTGCAAGTGTGACCCAAAGAGCTGGAGGGGCAAGTGGGGACTCTCCAGTTTGAGCCACGCAAGAGTTTGGTCTGGGGAAGGAACACATCATAAGAACTCAGTGGGATTTAGAGGAGACTTTATAATTGCAAAGCCCAAGTCAGAAAGAAGCCATCATTGTTCCAGTTTTGGTTTGGAAATTGTTTTCAGTGCAGGTGTTGGGGAGACCCAAAGACAAGATGTGGTTGTTGTACAAGAAATCACTGGTGGAATAAGGGGCTTCAGTGACTCAGCTGTGCCATTGGCAGAAGGGCACTGGGCATAAGCTTTGTCTAGGGAGAGAGGCATTGTGGCGGGACCACAATGCCAGACTTGAATGACAGAGGGAAAGGAGAAAGGAAGCACAGAGTGGCCTAGGCATCTCTGAAAAGGGGAAGGCAAACAAGGAGGAAGCTGCTTTTCAAGTTGCAGTGGGAGAGAAACAGAACTCAACTGGAAAAGGATCCATGGCGGACAGATGGGTCCCAGGATACGATAGCTGCCCCAGAGAGGACAGACAAGGAGCCAGAACCCTCACTCCCTTGCCTCCTCAAAAGAGGCTGCTTTGCAGGAATCTGCTGAGCAAGAAAGGCCAGGATGGAGGAGGTGGCAGGGGTAGGGAGGAGGGCTGCCAGGGTCCATTGAAGGGAAAGAGCAAAGAGAATGAGCTCAGCAGACCCAGCCTAGATGGAATGAGAGGTCGCCTCCAGCCTGAGATAGGGGAAAGCAAAAGAACTGAAGGGGAGGGAGGGGGGAGTGCAGGGAGTTCAAAGGCAGCCTCGAAGAACTCATTAAAATGACACAAACACAAATCACAACTTAGCCTAGGAACATGTACAATAAGTGGGCTAAGAATGCAGAAGGCCAGAGAGGTAGCCGCTGGGGCCCTGGGAGAAGAGAAACGGGATGTCACTTCAGTATAAGGACAAGGCTGAATACAAAGAGGACAGTGTATTGTGGGGGAGGCCAAGGGGGCTGGGGGCTCTTCACAAGGGGCAGCCGGGAGGAGAGCCTGAAGCAGAGGCTGTGTTTCTCACACAGTTTGCATTTTCTAGGACCTGCAAGATGAGGGTTTCAAGATGTACGATTGTGAAGGTGAACGTGGGAAGGAGAAAACAGCATTGTGAAGATGAAAAGCAAAATAAATACGAAAAGGAAACATTATTCAAAGCAAACTACACTTCCTCCCCAAAAAGATGAAATATAGGAGTGAAAGGAGATTTCCACTGTACCTATGCTGCAAAGATGGGCTGAAAGCAATTGGAGAGTGAGCATACCCAGTAGTAAAATTTAGTCTGGGCAATGGGTGTACAGCTTCAGTTTGGGAAGATGAAAAAGTTCTGGAGACAGATGGTGGTGATGGTTGCACAGCAATGTGAATGTGCTTAATGCCACTGAACTGCACACTTAAAATGGTAAATTTGATGTTACGTGTATTTTATCACAATAAAAAAATTAGTCTGCAAAAATTCAGAGAGCTGCATATACAAGTCACTCTATAAAAGGGTGTTGTGACTGACCAAGCTAGCTCAAGGAGAGGACAAAATGCTGTCAGAATCTAGGACATCTGATCACTAACAGCCACTGCTTGGCAGTGTAGCCTGGTGGTGAAGTGTGGTCTCTGGAGCCAGAATGCCTGGGTTTAATCCCAGCTCTACCACTTACTCCCTGTGTGACCTCAGACAATAGGTATTCTCATATGTAACACTGGCATCATCACCACCACCACCACCACCATTATCATCGCCATCATACCTACTCAAAGCATTGTGGGAGAAATTGAGTTCGTGCTTGTTATGTACTGACACAGAAGAAGCACTCAGTAAATGTGGGAACCAATCACTACCCCACAGCCGCTTTCCAATAATAAACTCTTAGTCTGGGGACCAATTTATGTAAAGCACCATGTACAGGGCCTGGGACAAAATACATGCTAAGTAAAATTTCGTTCTTTTTTTTTTTAGCTTTTTAGTTTATGAAGTATATCACAATCATTCTCTCAACAGTCACGGCAAATGAAAGACAAGGCTTTTTCCGGTCATGTTATAGAAAGAATAAAAATCAATTATATAATAAGAAGGGTGGTGATTGAAGAGAAGGAAGACTCTCCCTTTTGAAATTTAGAGCTAATTTTCTCAAAATGAGGTCCTGCAACCACCTGCCCCAGAATGACCCGGGTCACTGTTTCAAAGTGAAGACTCCTGGGCCCCTTCCAGACCTACGGGAGCAGACTTCCTGAGGTTCAGCCTAGGAATCTGCATTACAAAGCACCGCAGGTGATTTTTCTGTACACTCAAGACTGAGAATAGCTGCTTTAGGACACGTGTTGGTTTTTGAAACTCTGCTTGTCTTGGGAATGGTCAGCCCTGTGTTAGGCTTAATCTTCTCAAAATGGAGACTAGGGCCCTCTAAGCACTGAAACCTATCTGCCAGATTTCCCAAGGTGCATCTCCCGCAAGATGCCTTGATTCTTCCTTCGCCTCTGCTGAGAAATCCCAGTGCTTCATCTTGCACTTGGGGCCAATTACTTGCCTAGATTTCCATCTCTTCTTGCTGTTCGCCTTGGCAACTGGCCATGCATCCCCATCCATCTCAACAGCCATCATCTGCATCTGAGTTGTTAAATTCCCAAACAGCTGTCCCGCTGCCAGTAGGTGGATCAAATTCTTTTGCTACTCTGGGCTACCGTGTGACCCAGAAGATCATCTCTGCTTTAAAATATTTGCTTTGAATAAAAGAGAGAGGAGGATAGATGAAGTATGTTTGATGAAATATTGGTGGTTGTCAAAGCTGAGTGGTGAGTGTATGGAAGTTCATTATAGTATTCTATATATCTACTTTTTCATATATTGGTAAGTTTTCATCATGACAAAGAAGCTAGGTTATCCGCCCAGAATTCTGATTTCCTGGATATGGAATTTAGGTGACTAAGAATTGGTGTGCTGGAGCCAGTTCATACCTACTCATGAGAGTCGATTGTTACATTTATAGGCATGTGTGAGCTGGTTGTTAAACACATTCATTATTAAAAATTCAACTATATAAAATTATAATTAAATTATTTTTAAAGGGAATGGATAGTCTAAACTCATCATTGCCTATTTATTCACTGCATTTTATTATTATGTGTGGTCCTGATGTTATTTACCTATATTGTATCTGTATGATGGAAATGGTATACAATCGTGTGCCACTGAACATCTCTTCCCAACTTCGTATTCAATGATAGCTATTGTTAGCTTGAAATCTGCTGTAGTGAGAGTATTAATACCATGGGAATCAGAAAACACTGTAATTCAGGGCTTGGTTTATTGTCAAGACTTAAGAAAGTAATGGTGAAAATATTAATAATGCAAATGAAACTTAAAAATGTGTTGTGTTTGTAACCATCACATTTGTAAGTAGCACAGAAAATAAGGAAATATTCTTGCTGTATTTGAAAACTACCATCTGATTCAGCAAAAAGTCACTTACATCGTGGATAAACTAGTGAATTTCTGCTATACATAATGCATAAACTGAAAGATGTTTCAGTTTAATGAATATAATTTGTACAAGGGTGAAATATAGCTTATTTGTAATCATGTATCAGAGTTAATGACAATAAATTTATTGGGAAAGAGTTAACAGATTGAGATTAAGTTACATTTGTCAAACTGTGGTTGACTCTGATTGCAGCTATAGGTTGCTTATGGATGCAAGAGCTTGGCAAAGATCAGCAAAAGTATTCTGGGAAAATCAATTGGACACGTGGAATTTACCAAAAAAGAGTATTGTGTATTTTATTATTGTTTGTAAATTGTGTGGTACACAGTGTTTGTATCATATATATATGCACTAGCACACCACTACTTTAAGAAAAAAGATATTTTCCTCTAGCAAACTGAGTAAATGTTTAAAGACAGATTTTTTTTTCTGGCACACTTCTCCACTTATCTCAATCTAAAAACTCAGTTTCTAGATAACAAAGTGAAAGTCTTCGTCCTCATTCTGTTTAATGCATGTAGATTTCATGGAAACAAGCAAAGAACAGAGCATCGATGCCTCAGAGTTAAAGCAAATTTCCCCCTTAAGACTCTCCAAATGTCTTTAGAGATGACAAATGAAATATTGTGGTTGAAAAGCAACCAAAGTAGAACCATTATGAAAATTAGAAACATCCAAAGGAGGCTAGGCATAGAACAGTGTGGAAATTAAGAGCCAAGACATAGGATGCCGCTAGTCCCATACTTTCACATCCCCAAATTCCCTGTGGACTTAGTGCCTTAACAATTTTGACTTAAGGAGCTGGTAAGTATAGTTTTCCTCCTCTGAGGACACATTCACTTCCGACCTATAAGAAGAAAATACTTTTCTTTTAATATCCAAAGTGGAAAATATTTTGTTTTTAATACCCAAATAGTTTTTAGTCCAAAAGCTATTCTGCTGCATTAGAGAGTGTTAAGAAAATTTTGATTGCTCTGAAATACATACATACATATTAATTTTCATGTGAAAATATTCAAACATGCATAAAATAGAGAGAATAATATAATGAATCCCCATATGTTCGTTCTTCAGCTTCAACACTTAAGATTTTGCATTTGTATCTCAGGTTACATTATTAATATAATAAAGGAGCTAGTTATTTAAAGCAATTTCTTTTTTTTTTTTTTTTAAAGCAATTTCTTACTGAAGTTTTTTTTGTAAATGAGAGGATTCTTCTCCTACTTCTTCATTCCCTCTCTATCTGTCCAAATTCTATTCATCTTCAAAGTGTAGCTCCATTGACATCTCCTCCAGAAAGTCCTCCATCAGAGCTTATACCTATCCCTCAACACCTGTAAACACCTCCAGTCCTCTGAATTCCCATAACCCTTCTTATACCTCTCATATGGCTCTTTGCATTTTCTAGTGATATGTATTCTTGTCTCAGCCCTTCTGTTACCCTCTCTTGTTCACTTCTGTATCTACCACTCCCCAGCCTAAGATATTATTTCTTTCTAGGTATCCTGTAGCCCATAGTGAGTGTATTAGTTTCCTTAGGTTGCTGTAACAAAGTACCACAAACACTACAGATGTTTATTTTCTCATAATTCTTAAGGCTAGAAGTCTGAAATCAAGGTGTTGACAGGGTTGGTTCCTTCTGAGGGCTGTGAGGGAGAATCTGTTCCAGGTCTTGTTTCTTAGCTTCTGTAGCCTCAGGCATTCCTTGGCTTATAGATGACCCCTCTTCGTCTTCACATTGTCTTCCCTCTGTAGATGTCTGTGACTAAATTTCATCTTTTTAAAAGCACACCAGTCATATTGGTTAGGGTCCATTCCTAATGACCTCATTTTAACTTGATTACCTTTCTAAAGACCATATTTCCAGCTAAGGTTACTTTCTGAGGTATTAAGGGTTGGGACTTCAACATGTCTTCTTTGGGGACAAAACTCAACCTACAACCGTTGACATCCATAATTGTTAGTCAGATGTCTTCGTGGATGTAAGAATTTCTTTTTTAGAGTGAATTATCATTCCTAAAGTAGTTGCTAGTGAAAATCCAAATCACCCTTCTTAGAACAGCACACCCCTGTGTGCTCCCTCTTTATCAATAAAAAAGTGGGCAAAGCACAGCAACATGATGACACATTTCTTTTTTCTCTTACTTTCTAATTTTGCAATTTTTAAAGTCAAGGCTTTCTAGAGAGACTTTACAATGTGTGTAGCTCTCTTGTTTGTGTTACATGGCCTAGAAAAATAAGTTAATTTATCAGTGATCAAAGGATTTCACTTTATCCAACAGAAAAAAATACCTTTCCCATTTCATCTTTGGGCAACCACTTAGTCATTCACTACGTATTTATTTATTTATTTATTTATTTATTGAGCACCCACTATATGCCAGTTTCTAGGCTGGCAATGTGAGCACAGTGGTGAACAGTCATATTTGCTACCTTCACAGAGCTGAGTTACAATTGACGGATATGCAATTTCTCAAGCCCAATCTACCCATCAGAATTTGCTTCCTTCTCTAGGGCTTCCATCTCCTGGTCTGGCCAGATTTCACAGCACAGTCAGCTGACGATCAGCATTTGATAGTTCCAACGACTTCCAGTTACTAATATCTCTTCTCCCCTCTCTGAAAATGGCTTTATGAATAGTCCTTTCTTTGTGGTACCAGCCATTTTCTCAGTCCCTCTTCCAAGGCATTTGAGAGTCATCATGCTTATTGTTTCCTTTCAAACTAGACTTCAATTTTCCCTTGAGAGTTTTCTTCAGGTTGTTTCCAAACTGTCCACGTGCTCTCTAGATCAGTGGTTCTCCAATGTTAGTGGGCATGGACTTAAATGTTGGTAGTAGAGAATTGGAGAAGTAGGTGGTTAAAGACGAGTGGTTCACCAACTTTAGTATGTATAAGAATCACCCAGGATGCTGGTTTAAAGCACGCATTTCAAGATTTTATCCTGAGCAATTCTGATGCAAGAGGAAGCCAGTAGCTCTGGACCGCAGTTTGAGAAACACTGAACAGGGTGCTTGTGGGAAGGAAATGCACATTAGGGCTAGAGAGGGCAGGGCCAAGTCACTGAGAGCCTTGAATGCCAGGCTGAATAGTCTGGACCTTAGACTGTCTGCTCTAGGTGATTGACGGAAAGCTATGGGAGGCTGTGTGGCCCAGGACAGAGCCACCATTAGAACCTGGGTCTGGTGGGAGAATTTACCTTGACAGAGAGGGGAGGAGGAACCAGTGTGGCGTCGGGGAGCCCAGCAAGGGCAGTGGTACGAGAGTCCCAGGGAAGGAGTGGTGATGAATAAGGGTCTGGACTAGGGACACTCTCCATCCAAATACATTCCTTCTGGACACACATGGAAAGGAGAGAGTCGTTTCCAGAGATCTGGGCCAAGAAGGAAGCAAAGAAGTTGCTCTTTCCCCAGTGGCATGTGGAATTTTGCTGATGATTTATTGGAATTCTTCCCAAAGCTAGAATTACCCAAATAACTCACTGAAGCCACTCGGAAGGGATGTGATACCATAGTATCCCCGTTTCTAGGGATTAAATTAAACACCTTTGTGGGACAGCATTATGTTGCCTGCCACAGCCACTAGTGGGAGAAAGATGAAAGGGGAGCTTATTTAAATTCGGAGCTGAAGTGCAATGTCGGGATTAACAGTCCCTGGCTGTTGTGCAACAGCATGACCTCTGCTTCACAGGAGGGACTTGTCTGCAGAGGCTAGCAGTCTGTCAGCTCCAAGATAGAGTTTTCTTTTGTATCCTTCACCAGCCCAGTCAACCAGCACCCATGTTTGAGTGCTTACTCTTTAGAAGGCACTATGGAGAGTACAGTATGGAGCTGCCTGGTAGAATGAAAGTGCCCATCATTTAAAAACACTTTTTATTGTGGAAAATTTGCAACACGTACAGAAGTAGAACAGCGTAATGATTATGCATGTACCCAACCCTCAGCCTCAACAATGATCAATGTCTGTGCCAAACTTGCTTAATCTCTATCTTCCACTCACTTTTTTACCCCCCTCTTTTGGCCTTGGATTGTTTCAAAGCCAACCCAAGAGCATCATATCATTTCATCTGGAAAGACTTCAGTTTGCATTTTTAGCAGATGAGTCTCTGCCCTAGATTTTGTGAGGCCTGGCTTTGCTATCAACTACGTGTACAATATTGGACAAGAAGTGCCCCATTGGAGCCTCAGTTTCACTCTTCTATAAAATGAGCGCTTTGGGCTAGATGAGTCTGAAATTTCCACTAGTTTTTCTTCTGGGAGTCCGGGGTTATTATTTTTCTTATTTTCAGGTTTGTAATATAATTTTCTTTATTAAGTATACCTCCTAGAGAGAATATCTTTCTATATTAAAAAAAAAGAGATTCCATACATATATGTCCTGTGGCATGTACCTAAAGTTACGCAATGGAATGAGTCTTTTCCATCTGTCCTGAAGCCTCCTGTAGAGAAATAAATTTGAACACTTTAAGTCATAGAGAATAGTAACAACTCAATTCTGTCTACTCTCCCTCTCTGCAATCAAGTGAGTAATAATTCTGATGGTGGAGTAAAGAGTCAAACATCTTAAGTTAAAACTTTAAAGAAAGATATCCATTATTTAAATTATTTGACTTCAAGAATCATTCTTGCGGTGGAATGAAGCAAGGTAAAGACTTGCTGAAGCAAGCCTTAATTATCTGGATGACACTTCACTTAATCCTTAATCCAGTAACCTCAACTTTCCAGAACATAGTCAAGAAAAAACAAATAAGAAAAAGAAAAATATTTTCCATCCTCCACCTTTCAAAATCAAATATCTATCAGGAATGAAAGTGGATGTTGCACAATTCACACACCAATCCAAAATCCAGGGACAGTCTACCTGGGGACCGCTCAGAAACCTACACAAGAGGCTGCATGGCAAGACCCAAAACGCCAGCTGAAGCTCTGGCAGAAAGGCAAGTTAATTACACACACACACACACACACACTGACCTCTTAGCTTTAGCTTGGTTACTGTTATGCACTACTGGCTCCCTTAGTCAGCAGGACCACTGTGAAGGGCTCATTTACCTGTCACTAGGGAAGGCTTTGGTTAGTCAGCTAGAGAACAATCTTCCTCTCCATGGGTCTAGATGGGAGAGGAAGCTCTGAGGATCCAAGTACTTGTACAATGGAAGTGAAGGGTAATCTGGAGCTAGAGACACATATCTGAAGAGCAGATCTCAGTGAAAGTTCAAAGAAGAACTAATTGATGACCCCACTATACCTGCCAGCTGCCTAACCTGACCCTGCTCTAGGTGGCAAAGCCCGGTATTTTGGTCCACCACCTGGCCTCCAGCCAGCAACCCAAAGAAAAGGGCCTAAGAGGTTGGGTGCTTTCATAAAACCTTCCAGAAAGAGGATCAGGGACAAGTCACTAAAGTTAGGATCAGACACCTGCCTTCTGTGAATTCCACTGTTTCTCTGTTCTTTGATTTGTGTCTGCATTATTTTCTCTGTTTCAGCATGCATCTCTGAAAAATGCCTAGCTTCCCTCAAATGACCATCAGGATGGAGAGTGAGAGAAATCAGTTCATTGCTGAGGCACTGCAATAGATTGGACCATTCCTCAGTCAAAGTCCAGGCACCTTCTAGTCAGACATCAGGCAACTCAGGCTTGACTCTCCCAGAAGGTCAGAGACTACACTTACGAGGTAGAAGAGGGGTTTTGTACGTGACAGGATATGGCAAGGTTGAAAAGTAGGTGGGAGTTGGTTTGCAGAAGCCCTGTGTGCCAGTTTAAGAAACTTATGTATCATTTTCTAGGCAATGAAGAGCCTTTAAAAGTTACCGCTGGGAAGTAGCTCAGGCAGGGTACACCAGGTGTGTAGGGGGAGGGGCCAAGAATGGGGAAGGGTAGCCCAATTAGGAGACCATTGCGGCAGACCAGCCATGAGTGCCTGATTGAAGAGTGTCAAGACTCTGCTTATTCAAATAAACCCTATCGTCCCTGGAAAATTCTTTGTAAATCCACTTGGGAAGCGACACTGGGTTGTAACTTTGAAGTGTGGGAAAATAATCTATTTGGACGGACAACAAATTTTGAAGAATTTTGTACCTAAACCAAACAGGAAATATGAGAACAAGATATTGATTAATTATTTGCTTTTATAGGATATTAATTACTGGAAAACAGAACAAGAAAGAGATTGCCTTAGTGAGATGCTAACAGTGCAATGGCCTGCCTGCCTCACTCTCCTCTGCACTGCATAGCTCTTAAGGAATTCCAGAGTCTATTATCAGCACGGTTTAAAGGCTAATGAAGAAACAATCTTTTTGTAAAGCAACAAAGAACAGAGTTTGAAAGCAGGTCCAGGAGAATGCAAGAGGAAACACTTGGTTCAGTGAAAGGCAAACTTTCCTATGGACGTACAATTTTTTTTTTTAAATACCATACGTTGCTTCGCAACCTCTAAAGCCTGTGCTTTCAATTCCTGTTCTGTGGGCAGTACTTTGCTAAATGCACCATGTGTGGTTAACTGGGGTGATTTAGTGGAAAAAATTTCTAAGAAAAATGAAACTCAAAGCAAGAGAGTTCAGAACAGTTTCACTACGTATTTTCTAGACTTTTGAATAGATGCTGAGGTTACTCTCAAATGGAACGCGCTGTACTCATTAGTTTAAAACCTGCTGGATGCGGTGACTATGGGGAGTGTTCAAGGGAATTGCTTTATACAGGAAAAGAGGAGAAGGCACCCAAATCCAGACAGCCCTCCCAAAAGTGTGATGTTCATGCCATTTTAAAAGAGATATTTTGTAGGGTGACAAAGTGACGTCAATCAGGCAAATGGAAGGAAGAGAGAAAACTTGGAATCCTGCCTCTGGGGCTTATAAACTCTTGTGGCCTTGGGCACGTCACTTCATGCTTCTGAGCCTATTTTCCCATATGCAAAATTTATATAATAAATCCCTTCCTTGTCTACAGAGCAGAATGATTGGCAGGCTCCGAAGATATAATGCAGGGGAACACATTCTGCTTAAGCTAAGGTTTTAATAAATATGAACGGTCATCTTTTTTCTCCCCTACTAAACTCCGGGCAGCTTACATCTTATTCATTTTTTTTTAGATTGCCAGCACCAAGAGTCAGTCCGATGTTTGTTTAGTCATTCAACAAACATTTAATTATCCCCCTACACCTAACAAGTACCAAATGAAATGGGAAAAAAATGTTAGTGTTTTGTTTATATAGTATATCTTAGGCACTTCATAACTGCTTGTTAAATAAGAGGATGAAAGATTTTATTTTATTTTTTAGAACCATTAACCTGAAGCTATGGAACCTGGAAGCCCTGCTGCTCTCCTCAGTGCCATCTCTTATATCCTAACAGCTCTGGCCCCGCTCTTGTAGTCTTCCCCTCCATCCCAAGCATTGCCATCATCTTGAGTGACCTTGGCAGCTATGAGAATGATCCACCCAGCACCCAGGCCTCGGCTTCCTGACCGCCTTATCTCCAGTCCCTCGCTCACTCCATCACAGCCATGATGACTCTGGAAGTTATCATCACTCTCATCCGTTCCACCTTTGGAATCAAATTCATATGGCTTACTACCTGAGCTCCTCCACTTCCAGCTTGCTAATTCATTTATTTCCAGTATGTGGGTTATTCAACTATCTTAGTACTTCCAAGCAATGATGCTTCAGTTTTCTTATCCATTAGCTCTCTCCTGTCATCTTCACTTCCCCCTTCCCCAACTTAGCCCCCACACACTCCATCACTTCATCCAATACTGTTCTTAGTCCATGGCAAGCAGGGCCCTGCTCTGGCTTCAGGCCTCAAGAATCTGCATGCTTTGGGGCAGCTTCATGATGTTTTCTAAGTCTCCCTCCAGTGCCTGTGACCAGCCAGGGCCAGCATTGCTATCTAGACAGAGCACCCTGAGCCTAAACCAGGACTGTCATGGGCCTCAATCCTAGTTTATTCTCTTAAGAGCATTCTCTGACGGTATATCCCTCATATGGTGCTGACCAATGCCACAAGAAGTCCAGAGCATCATACTTACAGGGTTTTCCTAAGGTTCTAAGGCCGGGGCATGATTCTAGGAGGGAGGCCTGGTGAGAAGATGCCTCCCACTAAGTGGTATGGTATTGAGCAAGACAGAGTAGCCATAATGGTGCTGATATGCTGATTTGTGTGCTATGCTGTTTTGTCCACTCACAATGGGCACAGGATGAGTTCACGGCTCTGGGCTCCCGATGGCCCACCACTGAACCCGGGGCTGATGCAACGTGTGCGCATTCAGACCATTGTGCCACTTTCTGCCTACAGCACTCAATGGTGGGGGAAGGTGGTAGCGGGTGCCATTTATTCTGTGCACCTCCTCCACCTCCACCAACCACTGCTGGCACCCAGAGCATCACTTCACCCCTTCTGCAGGCTTCATGCCATTTGTCAAGCTGTCTTCTGGGGATGGCTGTGCCTATCTCTTCTGAAAGCTTTTGAGGCCATTGCTCTGTACCACTGAGAGAACATTCCATTTAATATCCTTTCTTGCTCCTGATCAATATGGTGGTGTCTGCACTCCCAGGTTGCTAGTAAGCTCTGCTAGAAGATGGACAGACAATTCTTACATGAATGGGACCACTCTTCATTTTCATGCTCTGCCAGTGGGCCCCTTGCCTATCCTCCCTTCTGGTGGCCGTGTGGTGGAATGCAGGGTGTGGTCAACATGGAAAAAGGTCCCATTCTAGGAATGCAATGATTACATCCTAGGGAGCTCAAGAGAGGACACAGTTGGAAGATGTGTTGTTCTCCATTTACACTACAAAATGCCAAGAGCAAATTAAACATGACCAGAAAACGACTTATCATTCACACTTTCTTGCATGTGCTGGGGAAGGCTTGCATTTGAGGTCATCGTCCATGAATCACAGTGACCATGTATGAGAGTCAGTTCAGAGCCAGTGTCCACAGGTGGCCCCATGGATCATGGCAGCATCATGAGTAATGGTGTAGCCAGCACTGAGCTAATGACTTCAGGGAGCTGCAGAGCCAAGAAGGTCTAGATTTTTTCAGTACAAGCAGATTCTGAAGAGCCATGGCATGTGAGTAACAGCAGCAATACTTCATTTTCTTCTTGGTGAGAGATGTTTAATTATCCACGCACTGTGCACCAGACAATAAGGAACAGGAAAAGATGGCTCCCAGACGTGAACAGGAAGACATGGAGCCCAAATCCTACATGGACCCTCACGTGTACTGATGGGACAAGAAGCAGACAGGGAACTCCCTCTTCTCTGCCTACTGTCCTAAATCTTCAGTTACAAAGTGACAAACCTCTATACATCATATTCACCCAGGAATTTTGTTACATATATTTTCATTAAATTGTTTATAAGGGCCCACAGAAAATATTTGTCTGGGCCCTACACACCCTAGGGGTAGCTCTAACTTCATCTACTCTTTTTTTTTTTAAATACCTTTATTTATTTATTTATTTATTTATTGGTTGTGTTGGGTCTTTGTTGCTGCACATGGGCTTTCTCTAGTTGTGGCAAGCAGGGGCTACTCTTCATTGTGGTGCCTGGGCTCCTCATTGCGGTGGCTTCTCTTGCTGCAGAGCACAGGCTCTAGGCACACAGGCTTCAGTAGTTGCAGCACACAGGCTCAATAGTTGTGGTGCATGGGCTTAGGTGCTCTGAGGCATGTGGGATCTTCCTCGACCAGGGATCAAATCCATGTCTCCTGCATTGGCAGGCGGATTCTTAACCACTGTGCCACCTAGGAAGTCCTCATCTACTCTTTAACCAACTTTCTTGGCACCCCCATTCCATTATCCATCTATGGCAACATATTGAAAAATTCTAGACTGGAAAGAATTCAACTGTAAGTTTCCTCTGGGACTGCCTTTAAGCTGCTGAATGATACTAGAGAAAAAACCCACATCATATAAAGATGGGTACAGGCATACCTCACTTTTTTTTTTTGCTTTTTAAAAAAATTGTGGTACATACATGTAATATAAAAGGTACCCTCTTGGGCTTCCTAGGTGGCACAGGGGCTAAGAATCTGCCTGCCAGTGCAGGGGACACGGGTTTGATCCCTGCTCTAGGAAGATCGCACATGCCGCAGAGCAACTAAGCCCGTGAGCCACAACTATTGAGCCCATGTGCCGCAACTACTGAAGCCCACGCGCCTAGAGCCTGTGCTCTGCAACAAGAGAAGACACGTCAATGAGAAGCCCGTGTACCACAATGAAGAGTATCCCCCACTCGCCGCAATATAGAAAGCCCACGTGCAGCAACGAAGACCCAACACAGCCAATAAATAAATAAATTAATTAATTAATAAAAAATGTACCCTCTTAACCATCTTTAAGTGTACAGTTCAGTGGCATTACATATACATATTCACATTGTTGTGCAACCATCACCACTTTCCATTTCTAGAACACTTTCCGTCTCCCAAAACTGAAAATTTGTACCTATTTACTCCCCATTCCCCTTCCCCTAGCCCCTGGCACCCATCATTCTATTTTCTGTCTCTTAATTTTACTAATCTATGTACCTCATACAAGTGGTAGCTCATACGGTATTCATCCTTTCATGACAGGCTTATTTTAATTAACATGCCTTTAATGTTTATCCACATTGTAGCATGTGTCTGAATTTCCTTTGTTTTTAAAGCTGAATAACATTCCATTGTATGCATACACTATATTTTGTTTATCCATTCATCCTTCAACGAACACTCGGGTTGCTTCCACCTCTTGTCTATTGCGAATAATGTTTCTATGAACATTGGTGTACAAATACCTCTCTAAGTTTCTGCTTTCAGGTCTTTTGGATATACACCCAGAAGTGGAATTGCTGGACCATATCATAATTCTATATTTTTTTGAGAAACTGCCGTACCATTTCCCACATCCTCATCAACACTTGTTATTTTTGTTTTTTTGATAATAGCCACCGTAATGGGTGTAAGACAATATCTCCTTGTGGTTTTGATTTGCATTTCCCTGATGATTAGTGATGTTGAGTATCCCTTCATGTGCTTCTTGGCCATTTGTATACGTTCTTTGGAGAAATGCCTTTTCAAATTCTTTACCCATTATTTTTTTAATTAATTTTTATTGGAGTATAGTTTTTCACACTGTTGTGTTAGTTTCTGCTATACAGCAAAGTGAATCAGCTATACATATACAAATATTCCTTCTTTTTTTGGATTTCCATCCCATTTAGGTCATCACAGAGCACTGAGTAGAGTTCTCTGCTATACAGCAGGTTCTTATTAGTTATCTATTTTATACATAGTATCAATAGTGTATATATGTCAATCCCAACCTCCCAATTCATCCCACCACCACCCCCCTTTCCCATTTGATATCTATATGCTTGTTCTTTGTCTCTATTTCTGCTTTGTAAATAAGATCATCTATACCATTTTTTTTTTAGATACAACATATAAGTGATATTACATGATACTTGTCTTTCTCTGTCTGACTTATTCCACTCACTAGGACAATCTCTAGGTTCATCTATGTTGTTGCAAATGGCATTATTTCATTCCTTTTTATGGCTGAGTAATATTCTATTGTATATATGTGTCACATCTTCTTTATCCATTCATCTCCTGATGGACATTTAGGTTGCTTCTATGTCCTGGCTATTGTATAGTGCTGCAATGAACGTTCAAGCAGACCTCATTTTACTGTGCTTCACTTTATTGCACTTCACAGATACTGCATTTTTTTTACAAATTGAAAGTTTATGGTAACCCTCTGTTGAGCAAGTCTATCAGTGCCATTTTTCCAACAGCATTTGCTCGCTTTCTGTATCATGTTTTGGTAACTCTCACAATATTTCTAACTTTTTCATTGTTATTGTATTTCTTATGGTGATCTTTGATCAGTGATCTTTGACGTTACTATTGTAATTATTTTGGGGTGCCATGAACGACCCCCATGCAAAACAGGGAAGTTAATTGATAAATGTGTGTATTCTGACTGCTCCACCTAACAGCCATCCCCCCATCTCTCTCCATCTCCTCAGGCCTCCCTATTCCCTGAGACACAACAATATTGAAAATAGGCCCATTAATAACCCTACAATGGTTTCTAAGTGTTCACGTGAAAGGCAGAGTCTCACATCGCTCCTTTTAAATCAAAAGCTAGAAATGATTTAGCTTGGCGAGGAAGGCACGTTGAAAGCTGAGATAGGCCAGAAGCTAGGCCTCTTGCACCAAACCATTAGCCAAGTTGTGAATGCAAAGGAAAACTATTTGAAGGAAATTAAAAGTGCTACTCAACTGAACACACAAATAATAAGAAAGTGTAACAGCCTTATTTCTGATCTGGAGAAACTTTTACTGGTCTGTATAGAAGATCAAACTAGCCACAACATTCCCTTAAGTCAAAGCCTAATCCAGAGCCAGGCCCTAACTCTCTTCAATTCTACGAAGGCTGAGAGAGGTGAGGAAGCTTCAGAAGAAAAGTTTGAAGCTGATAGAGGTTGGTTCATGAGGTTTGAGGAAAGAAGCCATCTCCATAACATGCGAGTGCCAGGTGAAGCAGCAAATGCTGATATAAAAGCTGCAGCAAGTTATCCAGAAGGGCTAGCTAACATCGTTAATGAAGGTGCTTACACTAAACAGCAGATTTTCAATGTAGACGAAACAGCCTTGTATTGGAAGAAGATGCTTTCTAGGACTTACATAGCTAGAGAGGAGAAGTCAATGCCTGATTGTAAAGCTTCAAAGCCCCCACTCACCACAACTAAAACAGAAAGCCTGCGCACAGCAAAAAAGACACAACACAGCCAATAAAATAAATAAATAAATTTATAAAAAAAAATAGAACATTCATGATTCATGGGAAGGGGTCCAAATATCAAAATTAACATGAGTTTGGAAGAAGTTGATTACAACCCTCATGGATGAAGGAAGTAGCTGCAGATGTGGTGGAAATAGAAGAGAACTGCAATTAGAAGTGGAGCCTGAAGATGTGACTGAGTTGCTGCAATCTCATGATAAAACTTCAGTGGATAAGGAGTTGCTTCTTATGGATGAGCAAAGGAAGTGGTTTCTTGAGATGGAATCTACGCCTGGTGAAGATGCTGTGCAGACTGTTGAAATGACAACAAAGGATTTAGAATATGACATAAACTTAGTTTTTAGTTGCTAAAGCAGTCACAGGGTTTGAGAGGATTGACTCCAATCTTGGAAGAAGTTCTACTGTGGGTAAAATGCTATCAAATAGCATTGCATGCTACAGAGAAATTGTTTGTGAAAGGAAGAGTCAATCAATACAGCAAACTTCATTGTTGTCTTACTTTAAGAAATTGCGAGGGGCAGAGTCAAGATGGCAGTGTGGGAAGATGCAGAGATCGCGTCTCCCCACAAATAGATCAGTTCCCAGAGGCCAGCAGGGGACCTGAGGCCCAAGCAGACCGCAGGAACCCCGGAGCAACTGGGTAGGACCTGGGGGAAGTCAGGGGGGCGGGGAAGGGGAAGCTGGCCGGGTCCATCGCCCCTGGGGGGTGGCTGGGTGAGGGGGCAGGTTCCTGCCTGGAGGGACCGTTGGGGGCTGGGGAGATCTGAAACTGCAACTTGGTTTCTCCCACCCAGGAGGCCAGGAGGCCTGCTGAGCTCCCCAACTGGGGGGTCTGCTGGGCTCCCCAGCAGGGTCCTCCACCCTCCAAGGCACCCTCCCAGCTGCCTGGGTCCTGGGGGTGTGGGAAGGAGGGAGGAGGGACAAGGAGGTGGAGAGGTGGACAGGTGGGGGTGGGCACTTTGAGACTGGGGGATGGGGAAGCGAGAGGGCGTTTCACCTGCCCTCTTGGCTAGGGTGGCCAACTGGGCTCCCTGGCCTGGTCGTTCACTCTCCGGGCCCCCCTCTGGCATGTGGGTCCTGGGGGCGTGGGGGGGAGGGGGACGGTGGGGAGGGAGAGAGGCAGACAGTGGGGGTGGGAAGGGATCTCTCCAGGTCAGAAAAATAGGGGAGGCACCACCGGCTATTTCTTCTTGGCAGGTCCTCCAGCTTCCAAGGTTCCTACCAGCCAGACTGTTGGTCCTAGAAGTACAGGAGGGAAGTGGTGGGGGGAAAAGAAGAGAGGCGGAAGAGGGGAGGGACCCTCTGGGATCAGAGGATCGGGGGAGGAGCGGAAGGCATTTCCACTGCCCACTGGCCCGGGAAGCCTGCTGGGCTCCCAGGCCTGGTCTCCAACTCTCCAGGGTCCTCTCCCAGACGCATTGGTCCCAGGGACATTGGAGCGTGGCAGGGGAAGAGGAAGAGAGGCAGACCAGTGGTGGGACATTCCAGGAGCAGAGGACCAGGGGAGGTGCGGAGGACCTTTCCCCTGCCCACCTGGGCCCAGCGGGCCTGCTGGGCTCCGGAGTCTGGTCCCTCAGTCTCTCCAGCTGAGTGGATCGTACAGGTGTGGGAGGGAGGGAGGGAGGAGAGGAGAAGAGGAAGAGAGGCAGACAGCAGTGGGGGGGTACCTTGCAGGACCAGAGGATCGGGGGGGATGTTGTGGGAAATCTCCCTACCCACTTGGCACCGGGAGGCCTGTTGTGCCTGCAGGCCTGGTCTTCAGTCCTCCAGGGGCCCCTCTAGGTCTCTCATTGGTCCTAGGGATGTAGAAGGAAAGCAGGGGAGAAGAGGAGAGGCGGGCAGGGGAGGGGGCCTTCTGGGATTGAAGGATCAAGGGAGGCGGAGAAGGTATTTCCCATGCCCACTAGCCCTGGGAAGCCTGCAAGGCTCATGGACCTGGTCTTTCACACTCCAGGACCCCCTCCAGCTGCTTGGGACCTAGGAGAGTGGGGGGCGGGGTAGAGGAAGAGAGGCAGACAGGGACCCTATGAGACTGGGAGATCTGGGGACGTGCCACAGGTGTTACCACAGCCCAGTTAGCCCTGGGAAGCCTGTTGTGCATCAGAGTCTGGTCTCCTGCCTTCCAGTGCCCCCTGCAGCTGTGAGGGTCCTAGGGGAACAGGAGAGAGGGGGTGAGGAAGAAGAGAAATCAAGGGGGAGCGACCTTTCAAGATTGGAGGACTAGGGGAGGTGCCTAGCATTTCTCACACCAACTCGGGCCCAGGGAGCCCGCTGGGTACCTCGACCTGGTCCTTTGCCCCCCAGGACCAGAGGCATTCCTGGTCCCCTCTGCCTCATTGGGCCTAAGCCCCATTCCCCACCACCCCCAGGGCCTTTTCTAAGCATAGACTCTGCCCATTGCCTAACCTCCCCCCACCCTTGTCTAAGCCCCGCCCTCACAGCCAAGGCCTTTTCTGTTTTTTTTTTCTTTTTCTTTTTTTTTCTTCCCACCTCCTCACTTAGGCTATCGCAGTTGTTTTACCTTCCAGTTGTTGCTCCATCTTTTTTTAAAATTTTTCTAACACATCTATTAGTTTCCTATTATTGTATTTTTTATCTTGCTAATGTTCTGCTGTTCTCCTACGTTTCTTTAAAATTTTTTTTCTTTTTCCTGCTCCACACGGCTTGTGGGATCTTGATTCACAAGCCCAGGGTCAGGCCTGAGCTCCTGAGGTGGGAGCTCTGAGTCCAAAACATTGGACTAACAGGGAAATCTAGTTCCTGGGGAATATTCATCAGAGTGAGGTCTCCCAGAGGTTCTCACCTCAATACCAAGAGCCAGCTATACTCAACAGCCTACAAACTCCAGTGCTTGAAACCTCAGGCCAAACACCCAGTGGGAAAGGAACACAATCCCACCCATCCAAAATGGGGGGAAAATGAGATGACAAAAAAATATGTCACAGATGAAGGAACAAGGTAAAAATACACAAGACCAAATAAATGAAGAGGAAATAGGAAAATTGCCTGAAAAAAAATTCAGAGTAATATTAGTAAAGATGATCCAAAATCTCGATAACAAAATACAGAAAATACAAGAAACAGTTAATAAGGACTCAGAAGAACTAAAAAGCAAACAAACAGTAATGAACAACAAAATAACCGAAATTAAAAATACTCTAGATGGTATAAAAGCAGAATAACTGAGGCAGAAGAACGAATAAGTGAGTTGGAAGATAGAATGGGGGAAATAACTGCCACAGAGCAGGAAAGAGAAAAAAGAATAAAAAGAATGGAAGACAGTCTCAGAGACCTTGGTGACAACATTAAGCACATCAATATTCTAATCATAGGCATCCCAGAAGAAGAAAAAAAAAGAAAGAGTCTGAGAAAATATTTCAAGAGGTTATAGTGGAAAACTTCCCCAACATGGGAAAGGAAATACTCAAGTCCAAGAAGCGCAGAGAGTCCCATACAGAATAAACCCAAGGAGAAATACACTGAGACACATAGTAATCAAACTAATGAAAATTAAACACAAAGAGAAAATATTAAAAGCAGCAAGAGAAAAGCAACAAATAACATTTAAGGGAAAACCCATAAGGATAGCAGCTGACCTTTCTACAGAAACTCTGCAGGCCAGAAGGGAATGGCAGGATATACTGGAAGTCCTGAAAGAGAAAAACCTACAGCCAAGAATACACTACCCAGCAAGAATCTCATTCAGATTCGACAGAGAAACCAAAAGCTTTACAGACAAGCAAAATTTAAGAGAATACAGCACCACCAAACCAGCCTTACAACAATTGCTAAAGGAACTTTTGTAAGTAGGAAACACAAGAGAAGGAAAAGACCTACAAAAACAAACCCAAAACAATTAAGAAAATGGTAATAGGAACACACATGTCAATAATCACCTTAAATGTAAATGGATTAAATGCTCCAACCAAAAGGCACAGACTGGGTGAATGGATATAAAAACAAGACCCTTACATATGCTGTCTACAAGAAACCCACTTCCAACCAAGGGACACATATAGACTGAAAGTAAAGGGATGGAAAAAGACATTGCATGCAAATGGAAGTCAAAAGAAAGCTGGAGTAGCAATACTCATGTCAGACAAATTAGACTTTAAAGTAAAGACTATTACAAGAGATAAGGAAGGACACTACATAATGATCAAGGGATCAGTCCAAGAAGAAGGCATAACAATTGTAAATATCTATGCACCCAACATAGGAGCACCTCAATACATAAGGCAAATGCTAACAGCCATAAAAGGGGAAATGGACAGTAACACAATAATAGTAGGAGACTTTAACACCCCACTTACATCAATGCACACATCATCCAAACAGAAAATAAATGATAGACAAGCTTTAAATGACACATCAGACCAGCTCAACTTAATTGATAGCTATAGGACATTCCATCCAAAAACGACAGAATACACTTTCTTCTCAAGTGCACACGGAACATTTTCCAGGATAGATCACATCTTGGGTCACAAGTCAAGCCTTGGTAAATTCAAAAAATTGAAATCATATCAAGCATTTTCTCTGACCACAATGCAATGAGACTAGATATCAATTACCTGAAAAAAATTGTAAAAAATACAACCACATGGAGGCTAAACAATTCGCTATTAAACAACCAAGAAATAACTAAAGAAATCAAAGTGGAAATCGAAAAATATCTAGAAACAAATGACAATGAAAACACAACAACCCAAAACCTATGGAATGCAGCAAAAGCAGTTCTAGGAGGGAATTTTATAGCAATACAGTCCTACCCCAAGAAACAAGAAAAATATCGAATAAACAACTTAACCTTACACCTAAAACAATTAGAGAAAGAAGAACAAAGAAAGCCCAAAGTGAGCAGAAGGAAACGAATCATAAAGATCAGATCAGAAATAAATGAAAAAGAAATGAAGGAAACAATAGCAAAGATCAATGAAAGTAAAAGCTTGTTCTTTGAGAAGATAATCAAAATTGATAAATCATTAGCCAAACTTATCAGGAAAAAAAAGGAGAAGACGCAAATCAACAGAATTAGAAATGAAAAAGAAGTAACAATTGACACCACAGAAATACAAAAGATCATGAGAGACTACTACAAGCAACTATATGCCAATAAATTGGATAACCTGGAAGAAATGGATAAATTCTTAGAAAAATACAATCCTCCAAGACTGAACCAGGAAGAAATAGAAGATATGAACAGATAAATCACCAGTACGGAAATTGAGATTGTGATTAAAAATCTCCCAACAAACAAAAGCCCAGGGCCAGATGGCTTCTCAGGCAAATTCTATCAAACATTTAGAGAAGAGCTAACACCTATCCTCCTCAAACTCTTCCAAAATAGAGCAGAACGTGGAAAACTCCCAAACTCATTCTATGAGGCCACCATCACCCTGATACCAAAACCAGGCAAAGATGTCACAAAAAAAGAACATTACAGGCCAATATCAGTGATGAATAGCGATGCAAAAATCCTCAACAAAATACTAGCAAACAGAATCCAACAGCACATTAAAAAAATCATACACCATGATCAAGTGGGGTTTATCCCTGGGATGCAAGGATTCTTCAATATATGCCAATCAATTAATGTGATACATCATATTAACAAATTGAAGGACAAAAACCATATGATAATCTCAATAGATGCAGAAAAAGCTTTTGACAAAATTCAACATCCATTTATGATAAAAAACTCTCCAGAAAATGGAATCCAAGGAAATTACCTGAACATAATAAAAGCCATATGTGAGAAACTAACAGCCAACATCATTCTACATGGTGAAAAACTGAAAGTATTCCCTCTAAGAAGAGGAACAAGACAAGGGTGTCCACTCTCACCATTATTATTCAACATAGTTTTGGAAGTTTTAGCCACAGCAATCAGGGAAGAAAATGAAATAAAAGGAATCCAAATTGGGAAAGAAGAAGTACAATTGTCACTCTTTGCAGATGACACGATATTATACATTGAAAACCCTAAAGATTCTACCAGCAAACTGCTAGTACTAATCGATGAATTTAGTAAAGTAGCAGGATACAAAATTAATGCGCAGAAATCTCTTGCATTCCTATACACTAACAATGAAGAGCAGAAAGAGAAATTAAGGAAACTCTCCCATTTACCATTGCAACAGAATGAATAAAATACCTAGGAATAAACCTGCCTAAGGAGGTGAAGACCTTTATGCAGAAAACTATAAGACACTGATGAAAGAAATCAAAGATGATACAAACAGATGGAGAGACATACCATGTTCTTAGATTGGAAGAATCAACATTGTGAAAATAAATATCTTACCCAAAGCAATTTACAGATTCAACGCAATCCCCATCAAATTACCAACGGCACTTTTCACAGACCTAGAAGAAGAAATCTTACGATTTGTATGGAAACGCAAAAGACCCTGAATAGCCAAAGCAATTTTGAGAAGGAAAGATGGTGTTGGTGAAATTAGGCTTCCTGACTTCAAACTATACTACAAGGCCACAGTGATCAAGACAGTATGGTACTGGCACAAAAATAGAAAGGGAGATCAATGGAACAGAATAGAAAACCCAGAAGTAAACTCACACACATATGGGCACCTTATCTCTGACAAAGGATGCAAGTATATACAATGGAAAAAAGGCAGCCTCTTCAAGAAGTGGTGCTGGGAAAACTGGACAGCTACATGTAAAACAATGAAATTAGAACACTTCCTAACACCATACACAAAAATAAACTCCAAATGGATTAAAGACCTACATGTAAGGCCAGACACTATAAAACTCCTAGAGGAAAACATAGGCAGAACACTCTATGACCTACATCAAAGCAAGATCCTTTTTGACCCACCTCCTAGAATCATGGAAATAAAATCAAGAATAAACAAATGGGACCTCATGAAACTTAAAAGCTTTTGCACAGCGAAAGAAACCAGAAACAAGACAAGAAGACAACACTCAGAATGGGAGAAAATGCTTGCCAACGAAGCAACAGACAAAGGATTAATCCCCAAAATATACAAGCAGCTCATGCAGCTTCATACCAAAAAAGCAAATAACCCAATCCACAAATGAGCAGAAGGCCTAAATAGACATTTCTCCAAAGAAGACATGCAGATGGCTAACATACACATGAAAAGATGCTCAACATCACTAATCATCAGAGAAATGCAAGTCAAAGCCACAGTGAGGTATCACCTCACACCGGTCAGAATAGCCTTCCTCAAAAAATCTAGACACAATAAATGTTGGAGAGGGTGTGGGGAAAAGGGAACTCTCCCGCACTGTTGGTGGGAATGTAAGTTGGTACAGCCACTATGGAAAACAGTTTGGAGGTTCCTCAAAAAACTAAAAATAGGACTACCATATGATCCAGTAATCCCACTACTGGGCATATACCCAGAGAAAACCATAATCCAAAAATAAACATGTACCATAATGTTCATTGCAAAACTATTTACAATAGCCAGGACATGGAAGCAACCTAAATGCCCTTCAACAGATGAATGGATATACAAGATATGGCACATATATACAATGGAATATTAGTCATTAAAAAGAATGAAATTGAACCATATATAATGAGGTGGATAGAGCCACAGACTGTCATACAGAGCGAAGTAAGCCAGAAAGAGAAAAACCAATACCGTATGCTAACTCATATATATGGAATCTGAAGAAATGGTACTGATGAACCCAGTGACAGGGCAAGAGTGGAGATGCAGATGTAGAAAATGGACTTGAGGACATGGGGCTGGGGTGGGGCAAAGGGGAAGCTGGGACGAAGTGAGAGAGTAGCATAGACATAGATATACTACCAACTGTAAAATAGATAGCTAGTGGGAAGTTGCTGTATAACAAAGGGAGATCAACTTGATGATGGGTGATGCTTTAGAGGGCCAAGACAGGGAGGATGGGAGGGAGTTGCGGGAGGGAGGGGCTATGGGGATATATGTATAAATACAGCTGATTCACTTTGGTGTACCTCAAAAGCTGGTACAAGAGTGTAAAGCAATTATATTCCAATAAAGAGCTTAAAAAAAAAGA
Organism: Hippopotamus amphibius kiboko; assembly: GCF_030028045.1. Classification (NCBI taxonomy): domain Eukaryota; kingdom Metazoa; phylum Chordata; class Mammalia; order Artiodactyla; family Hippopotamidae; genus Hippopotamus; species Hippopotamus amphibius. The sequence goes on along the minus strand of NC_080203.1, from coordinate 5,348,900 downwards.
AATTGCCACAGCCACCCCAAGGTTCAGTAACCACCACCCTGATCAGTCAGCAGCCATCAATATTGAGACAAAACCTTCCACCAACAAAAAGATTATGACTTGCTGAAGGCTCAGATGATAGTTAGCATTTTTTAGCAATAAAGTATTTTTTAATTAAGTTTTGCACATTATTTTTTTAGACATAATACTATTGGCTACTTAATAGACTACACTATAGTGTAAACGCAACCTTTATATGCATTGGGAAACCAGAAAGTCATGTGACTTGTCTTATTGTATTATTCACTTTATTACACTGGTCTGCAACCGAACCTGCAATATCTCCAAGTTGTGCTTATACTGTTATATATTCGCGAACCCCAACTGGGCCTGCTCTTCTCCTAATGTGCTTTGCCTTTCAATTCTTCATACTTATTTCTTTGAACATCCATCTTTGGGAAGCCTTCAATCACTCCCCTCTACTTCCCCTTCACTTTACAATGACCTGCTTCACAGAGAAAATTGATGCCACCAAATGAGAATGTCCGCAATTTCCAGCCACTAAGCCTGCAGGCATGTGTTCCAACTCCTCCCCTCCACTTCCAGCAGAAGTGTCCCTTCTTTCTAATCCAATCCTTGGACCTCTCCCCCAGATCCCAGTCCTCAAGGAATCACTCTTTGAGTTATCTTTGTACTCATGTATTTTCTATGCTTTCTATCTACGAGGTTCTTCCAAACAGCATTTAAATATGCTCATCTCTCCTATCTTAAAAAATCCTCCTCTAAACTTCACATTCCCTTTTAGCAACTACCCAAGCTCTCTCCTTCCTAGTCACAAACTTCTCAAAAGGGTTATCTACAGTCACGTTCTCTGCTGCCTCACCTTCAACTCCTCAACCCTGTTTAATGAGGTTTCCACCCCCATCACCCCATGAAGTTGTTCTAAAAAACATCATCAATGATCTCCATGTCACTAAATTCAAAAGACACCTTCATGCCTATTTTCTTGACCCCGCAGCAGCACTGACCACTACTGATCTCTTTGTTTTTCTTCTTAGGCACATTTGGCTTGGTTTCCACGAGGAGAGTGAGAGGGTGCTTGAAGTATGAGAAACAATAGTGGAAAGGAAGCTGTGGGCAAGGTGGTTCCAAGACCAGAATGCAGGTAATGAAGACAAGGATTACTGAGAAGCTATGAGAACCTGACTGAGGCTCTGCAGTCTGGATTTATAATGGGTGTATTCTGCACGGTGCTAGGCAACAAAGGGACAGGAAAAACTGCCAGGGGTGGGGGGATAGGCAGTGAGGGGGATTCCTCAGAACTGGGGATGGGAAAGATGAAAAAACTGAAAGGGCCTTGAAGGTGGCCTACCTGTACTAATTGAAAAGTCTGTGCTTGGGGCCCCAGCTGGGTAGAGAAGCATTGGTTGGGGAGGGGAGGCTGATTGGGAGAACCCTGAGGCCTTGAGAACCCAGAGGGACAACAGAGATAGGAAGGGCATGTTCTTAGGTGCCTGGAAAGGGGAGAGGTTGGGCTTCTGGCCTAGCTCTTGACAGCAGAGCAGAGTTCTGTGATTCGGGGGCTCCATGGGCTGGCTGTTTTTATGGGAGGCCAAGGGAGAGGGGCAAGGGACCAACACATCTGAGAAGATGACAGGATGAGAGGCAAAGTGTGGTAAAGCCATCAAAAGGGCCTGGGAGGGGAGGCAGGGAGAAGGGGAGACTGAGTCAGGGTGGAAGGGATGAATACTGTACCCCAATGAAGGGAAGAGGGGCCAAGCACTCTCAGACCAACCTTCTACAGAGTTGGCTGAATTTTAGGAAGAGGCCTTAACTGCTCTGGAGCCAGTTTCCTGTTGGATGACATCTTTGTTTTTTTAAGAACTTTTATTGAGATATAAGTGACATGCAATAAACTGCATGTATTTAAAGTGTACAATTTGACTTTTTTTCTTATTAATAATGTATATATAGCAATTCTAATCTCCCAATTCATCCCTCACCCTCCCCCGCTTTCCCCCCTTGGTGTCCATATGTTTGTTCTCTACATCTATGTTTCTATTTCTGCCTTGCAAACCGGTTGATCTGTACCATTTTTCTAGATTCTGCACATATGCATGACTATACAATATTTGTTTTTCTCTTTCTGACTTACTTCACTCTGTATGACAGTCTCTAGGTCCATCCATGTCTCTAAAAATGTCCCAATTTTGGTCCTTTTTATGGCTGAGTAATATTTCACTGTATGTACATACCACATCTTCTTTATCCATTCATCCATTGATGAACATTTAGGTTGTTTCCATGACCTGGCTATTGTAAATAGTGCTGCAAAGAACATTGTGGTGCATGTGTCCTTTTGAATTATTGTGTACTCTAGGTATATGCCCAGCAGTGGGATTGCTGGGTCATATGGTAATTCCATTTTTAGTTTTTTAAGGAACGTCTATGCTGTTCTCCATAGTGGCTGTATCAATTTACATTCCCACCAACAGTGCAAGAGCGTTCCCTTTTCTCCACACCCTCTCCAGCATTTAGTGTTTGCAGATTTTCTGATGATGGCCATTCTAACTGATGTGAGGTGATACCTAATTGTCATTTTGATTTGCATTTCTCTAATAATTAGTGATGTTGAGCAGCTTTTCATATGCCTCTTGGCCATCCGTATGTCTCCTTTGGAGAAATGCCTATTTAGGTCTTCTGCCCATTTTTGGATTGGGTTGTTTGTTTTTTTGATATTGAGCTGGATGAACTGTTTATATATTTTAGAGATTAATCCTTTGTTGATTTGTTTGCAAATATTTTTTCCCATTCTGAGGGTTGTCTTTTCATCTTGTTTATAGTTTCCTTTGCTGTGCAAAAGCTTTTAAGTTTCATTAGGTCCCACTTATTTATTTTTGTTTTTATTTCCATTATTCCAAGAGATGGGTCAAAAAAGATCTTCCTGTGATTTATGTCAAAGAGCGTTCTTCCTATGTTTTCCTCTAAGAGTTTTATAGTGTCTGGCCTTACATTTAGGTCTTTAATCTATTGTGAGTTTATTTTTGTGTGTGGTGTTAGGGAGTGTTCTAATTTCATTGTTTTACATGTAGCTGTCCAGTTTTCCCAGCACCACTTATGGATGACATCTTAATTGCCACAACATCAACATCAACAGGAACTTTAGGGAGCAGAGTATAATCTGGGCTTCAGTTGAAGGACTGGGAACATGAGTGCTGTTTTCATTACTTCTTCAAGATTTAAGAAGATAAACTCAGGTATGGTGAAGGAAACCATCATCAAAATGAAAAGACAAGCTACCGAATGGGAGAAGGTATTTCAAATCATATATATGCTATATGATAGCATATATATCCAAAATATATAAACTACTCATATAACTCAACAACAAAAACCAAACAACCCCATTTAAAAATGAGCAAAGGACCTGAATAGACATTTTTCCAAATAAGACATACAGATGGCCAACAGGCACATGAAAAGATGTTCAACATCACTAATCAGCAGGGAAATGTAAATCAAAACCACAGTGAGATATCACCTCACACTTGTCAGAATGGCTCTTACAAAAATGACAATAAGTAACAAATGTTGGAGAGGACGTGGAAAAAAGGGAACCCTCATACAGTATTGGTGGGACTGTAAATTGGTACAGACCCTATAGAAAACAGTATGTAGATTCCTCAAAAAATTAAAAATGAAACCACCATATGATCCAACAATTCCACTCCTGGGTATTTATCTGAAAAAAATGAAAACACTAGTTAGAAAAGATACATGCACCCCGCTATGTTCATTGCAGCATTGTTTACAATAGCCAAGATATGGAAGTAACCTAAGTGCCCATCAATAGATGAATGGATAAAGAAGATGTGGTACAGATATACCATGGAATACTACTCAGCCATAAAAAAGAATGAAATGTTGCTATTTGCAACATGGACAGACATTGTAAGTTTTATGGTAAGTGAAATAAGTCAGATGGAGAAAGGCAAATACCATATGATTTCACTCATATGTGGAGCCTTAAAAAACAAAACCAACACATAAACAAAATAAAACAAAAGCAAACTCATGTATACACAAAACAGATTAGTGGTGACCAGAGGGAAAGGGGGGTGGACAAAATGGGTGAAGGTGGTCAACTGTATGGCGATAGATGTAACTACACTTGTGGTGGTGATCACATTATAGAGTATACAGATAATGAATTATAATGCTGCATGCCTGGAAATTATATAATAATAATATTTTAAAAAAAAAAACAAGAGGCTTGGAAAAAAGAAGAGAAACTCAGCTGTGTAAATGTTTTGGTGGTATGAAGATACAATTTCCATTTCTCTGCTATGGCTAGATATTTGAATGTTTAGAGATAACCCCATTCTCCATGGCAATTTATTAAAGTGGTGATAAGTTAATGCTATTAAATTACTTGTTGGCTATCAATTTCTCCCACTAGAATGGAATTTCATGAGGGCAAGGACCTTGTTAATCTTCTCACTGTATTTAGGACAGTGCCTCACAGTCGATTGGACCCTCTGTTAATGTTAGTTCAATGAATGAATGCCTGGAGACTTATTGCTCTAATCCAGAGGGCGTTAAATAAAAAATAGCAAGGGATAGAGATGGAATGCTCAAATAGTTCCATAAACATGGGCACCTTGGAGGACTTTGAATATGGTAGAGAAAAAGAAAAACAATTGCAAAGATGCCCAGTAATTCTGAGGAGAAAATTATCAGAAGGGTGGTAAAGAACAAAACATACAGTTTCAAATGTCAATATACCAATGCAGTATGGGACATGAAGAGAGTGGCATTAATACTTATACACAAGCAGGGAAATACAATCTCATAGGTATCACCATGATTTGCAAGGATGCGATTCACAGCTGGAAGCCAGTCTGATAAATGCATACTTTGTCCAAAAGGGGCAGGTCTGGTAGACAAGGAGGCAAGATAGCATTTAAAGCAAGCAAATATCCAGAGCCCTAATGCTATAGTTCCATGAAAGGCCAATGGGCGGGGACAAAAGCCAGACAGTGCCTTGCGCATATTGCCTAGGTCAGTGTTTACTTCATGAATGAATGAGTAAATAAGTGATGAAATCCTCTTGTGGGGACAGAGCACCAAACATCTAGTCTGTTGAGAGATTATAGGAGTATAGTCTTTCTGTGGATTTCAAAACAGACCTAGAGACAAGGTTTACCAGTGATGGGTGACTGGCAAATCCTCAAGCCCTATATGCTACATGTTTGATATGACTCTGCAGCACTTGATCCAGCTGATTGCTCTAGCTACCTTCTTGGACCTGAGAATCCTCACCAGAACTAGAAAGTTCCAGAAGGTTCAGCTTCTGGAAATTTTAGGGTTCCTTACCATACTTCAGCTGAGCTGGAAGAAACTAGAGTTGGCTAAGTACCTAGAATTGTGTCTAGCTCTGAACTGCCATTCAATAAATGTTGACTGAATTGAATCTAATTATCCCCTCCACCCAATTGCCCTCTCACACTCACACTTTACAGGTGGAGAAATCAAGACCTAGAGAATAGAGGGCACTTGTCTAAATTCCATGTGAAAGACCTGGGACCAGAGTCCCAGGTTCCCAACTCTTAGGTTAGTACTTTTCACCATCTCTACGTCATTGCTTTTGGCAATTGCTAGTCTTCTCTACTTACCCTGGCTTCTGCTCCCTGAAGGTAGATTTTTAAAAGTTCTCTCACTTGTCACTCATTTCTTTTTTCCTTCTCCATACTATCCATATCAAACTTGTAGTGAATTCTCCTTAGCCATATTATTTGTCCCCTGTCCTCTTTCTCTCTTTCCCCCCAATGGAATATTTCCCTCATAATAAATAGGCTCAGTATCCTCATTATGAATGATCAGCAAAGTCAGAAAAAAGTATTCAAGTTAATGAAACTCTATATAAAGGTGGTAAGCAGGCTCTAAAATCACTAATAGCATTTTGTGTGCCAGACTGGAAAAAGTAGTACAGGTCTCTGGAAGGTAGGCTAAGATGCTAGTCGAGCTTTATATTACTCATTCAAGAATTGAGTATGTTAGTAATTGAATGCCAGAGACTTGAAGGACTGGCTTAAATTCTCTGGAAATATACCAGAGCAAATTCCAGGTTGGCTAGAGAATTAAATGTGAAAAATAAAACTATAAATATGCAGAAGAACATACAGGTGGAATATTTTCATACTCTTGAAGTGCAGAAGGCAACCTTATCTAGCATGACTTTAAAGACAGGAACCATAAAATAAAAGATTGATAGCTTTTATTACTTCTAAATCAAAATCTTTTGCACATCACACAGAAACAATAGATTGTGAAAAAAATTGCAATGTACATGACAAGAAAAGAGTTAACAGTCTTAATATTTTAAAACTCTTAACCTATAAGATAAACAACTTGACAGAAAAAATGAGCAAAGAACATGAATGAAAAAATTACCAAAAGTTAATTAAGATCTGAAAAGAGGTTTAGTCAAACTATTAATAAGGGAAATATATTGTTGATGTGAATACAGATTAGTGCAAACTCTCAGTGGGGCAATCTGGAGAAGTGTGTGAATCACACAAGAATGCAATATATTAGAAAAATGTCCATTAATGGGATTTAGTCAACTAAGTTATTAGTGTACCAATGCAAAGGAATATTATTAATGTGTTAAAAATGATGATGTAAATCTCTATTTACTGACATTAAACAATGTCAGCATATGATTGAGAAGCTCAGGTTACAAAGACAACATGCATAAAATAATCTTTCTTTTTCATGAAAATTTTGTATTTGCACACGATGAAAGCCTGCACCTACATCAAAATTTTAATTATGGTTTCTCTAGAAACCATGGGACTAGATGTGATTTTCATAGTCCTCTTTATATTTTTTGAATTGTCTGAGATTTTTTTAATGATAATAATGTTTACTCTATTTGATTTATTTAACATTGTTTTACAGCTTTTATATGTCAAGCATTGTTCTAAGAACTTTACGAATATTAACTCATTTTCCCAGAACAGAAAAATGTAAGTAAGAAAATATTTGCCTGCGGGGGGTAGAGTGGAGGGGGAGCATCTCCGAAGTGAGAGGATGCTGGATAATATGAGACTCTTACAGAAGAAAACCACCATGTTTTGACTCAAAGCTATCTGCTTTTAATGACACAACAAGGTCAGCAGGTCATGGGAGCCCCATTCCTTTGCCTTTCTCTGATTCCTTTTAATGATGGAACAACTAATTAGTCATTAAGGATTAGCCAAAGAGGGCTTAAGCAGAGGAGTATGCTGGAGCTGGGGGATGGGGGGGGTTCCAGTCATACAGGCCCAGCTTTGATTCTGGGCTCCACTACTTAGGAGCTGTGTGATTTGGTGCAAGTTGCTTCATTTTTCAGAATCTCAGTTTCCTTATCTGTAAGGTGGGGAGGGCAGCTAGAATGTTTATATTATGAGACCATTATCTATTAAATTTGAGCTCCCTCACTTTTTCCTCTTCCTTAAAGAGCTAGGAAGGTTGACTTCCATCCTTCTGAAATCATCCCAGGACTCTGGTCTGGGCCACCTGGACCATAGAAAGTGTTATATTATTTGATGGCTGGATTACCTCCAGAACAAGCTGGGAAGGCAAGCTTGGCTTATCTGCTGGGATCTGGAATTATTGATCCTTGGTCTTGGTGTTCTGAATGTTTTTCACTTTCAAATCTGTTTGCTGTCTTTTCTGTTCAAGCTGCCCTGAAAGCACCATCACTAAACAGGGTGTTTGATTACCACATGGATAGACTACTTGATACATTTGTTCTCTGGCTAGAAACGCCTCTAAGGATGGTTCACTTTTGCAAATTACAGGCAAACATCAAATTTTTCTCGGTCCTCTCCATCTCAGCTCCAAACTGCCAAAGAATATCTCCTCCCCAACTTTCCAAATTTTTAACTATTCCCCTCTTCACCACCCCCAACTTATCTCATACTTTTGAATATAACACCAAGATTTGGAGCATAAATGACAGGGCTTAGGGCCAGGGGCAAGGTCATGCCATGGGTTTAGCCTGACTCTACCTGGAGGCTTGGATTTAATGATGGCAGAGGCTTCTAGACTATCATATAAGGTAGGTCTCTTAGAGTGTACCACTTTCATTCTACAGATGGCAAGACTTAAGTCCAGAAAAGGGCAGAGTTTTAAAGGTCATGGGAGTTAATGGTAGAAACAGGACTGGTTCTAAAGACAGGTATACTGGTTCTCCAGACAGCACAGAATGATTTTGTCATGTCAGCTCAGCCCAACTCTACTTCTTCATTTATTCAAAAAATATTTATTGAATGCCTTCTTTGTATTCAGTACGAAGGATAAAGCAGTTACCAAGATACACATGGTTTCTGTCCCTATGGAGCTCACAATCTGGTAGAGGATACAGACTTGAGTTTTAGAATAGTAACAAGAGGTAGTATAGCATGGTATGTAGAGCCACAATCTCTAATGCTCTGCCCAGTGTTTCTAATCATCCTTCTGTCACTTAATAACTGTGTGAACTGGGGCAATTTCTTTAACTTCTCTTGATCTTGGTTTCCTCATCTCTAAAATTGAGATGTTAATAAGGTTTTGTAGATAAATCACTAAAAGCAAATTCTGCCACATAGTAAGTGCTGAAAAGTGTTAGCCAGTACAGTATCATCACTATGAAACCACATAGGGAAATGTGCTAAGAAGAAATCCATTTTGAGTACCCAAAGTAGGCATTCAGCATCCTAACTGGAGCCATCAAAATGGTGGTGGAGAGCCAGGGGCTAGCAAGAACAGGGTCCATTAAAGTTCCTTCTTCCATAGCCTATAGGAATTTGGAAAGGGCTCTGGCACTGGCTCCAAATCCCTGGTGACCTGGTCAAGCTCTTTCACCTCGCAGACTCCGGTTGCCATAGCTGTGGTGGGAGGAAGCTGGGTGACCTCTGTGATTGCTGACAGCTGGGTCAAGGAGAATTCTCACCACCCAGTGTTAAAATCATGGAAGAAACCACTATGCAGATTTACTTTCCAAGTTGTCCAGGGGCTGTTCTTGTTCTTTCTTATTTAATGAGTTCTCTTATACAGCTTGTTGCTTTTCAAAGGATGCCTGTGAAAGGCACTACTAAGGCATAGTCTTCACGGCTTCCAACAATTAAGTCTTGTTATTTCTTTACTTCCAGACCACCTCTGCAGCTGGTCTCATAAAGGCAATTGGATTAGTAAATAAGCTCTCTCCCTTGCTTGAACCATCCTGGTATTATTTTTCTGTCTTTTTAGAATACTTGTCACTTTCTCCCCTGAAATCCAGTTTTGTGCTTATGTGGCTTGCCTTGGAGACTGGGAACAACTTGAGGATAGGGACTCAGCTTCTTTCCTTGTGAACCCCTCAAAGTGCTTAACACAGAGCCTTGAAAAGACAAAGCCAAGATAACTCTGTGTGTGTGTGTGTGTGTGTGTGTGTGTGTGATAAATAAATGTTCTATGGGGCAATGATGCTTGAAGTCCACTTGCATTAGAGTCACCTGGGGGAAACTGATTTGGAAATGTAGATTCAAGGCCTCCTCCCCACCTGAATGAATCAGAATCTTAGAAGAGAAGGAGCAGTAATTTGCATTTTTAATAGTTAAAATGGTTTGGATGCATCCTACAGTCTGAAGACCACTGGGTTAGATGTTCTAATTATTTAGTTGAAGCCTCAGAGGGACAGCAATTCATTTTCCCAGTTGTCAGCCAGAGAAACTACCTGAGTGAGTTTTAAAGTCCTGTTCAGCACTTATGTGTTCAGCTCCCAAGAATAAAATTTTAGAAAATTTCTTTGTTTTTCTAACTACAACAAACTCCATGTACACCTCTGCAGAGTTGACTTATTAAAGCAAAGTATGATATCAGATCCCTTCCGAGTGGCTTCAGTGAGTTATTTGGGTAATTCCAGCTTTGGGAAGAATTCCAATAAATCATCAGCAAAATTCCACATGCCACTGAGGAAAGAGCAACTTCTTTGCTTCCTTCTTGGCCCAGGTTTCTGGAAATGACTCTCTCCTTTCCATGTGCGTCCAGAAGGAATGTATTTGGTTGGAGAGTGTCCCTGGTCCAGATGCTTATTCATCACCACTCCTTCCCTGGGACTCTCGCACCACTGCCCTTGCTGGGCTCCCCGACGCCACGCTGGTTCCTCCTTCCCTCTTTGTCAAGGTAAATTCTCCCACCAGACCCAGGTTCTAATGGTGGCTCTGTCCTGGGCCCCACAGCCTCCCATAGCTTTCCGTCAATCACCTAGAGCAGACAGTCTAAGGTCCAGACTATTCAGCCTGGCATTCAAGGCTCTCAGTGACTTGGCCCTGCCCTCTCTAGCCCTAATGTGCATTGCCTTCCCACAAACACCCTGTACTCAGTATTTCTCAAAGTGTGGTCCTGGTGCTAGTGGCTTCAGAGTACCTGGAAGTGTTTTTGCATTTGTGACCCTATAGTGTGGCATTCTCCCTATGAGAATTCTAAAAATCTGCAAGCTCCTGCTACTCCAAAGCTCCCTCTGTTGCCAGACAGTACTACGGAGTTGCTGCCAAAGCCTCCATCATCTTGACAGAGACTCTGGCAAGTTGTACTTCCATTTAATCTATTTTTCCTGACACCTTCAAGTGGAGCCAGTGGATGTTCAGTAGACCAGGGTTAGCATAGCCAAGAAGTCAACATCCTATCCCAAACAGTCCAAGATTTTATTGTCAAACCAGAGGGTTAGGTCTGAGACACAAATCTTATGGGAGAGCTGAGCGACAATCTGAGAAGATCAGCTGCAAAGATCATCAGTAGGATTATGTATAGAAGATGGACCCTAGGAGGATTGGAAGAGAAACGTGTTGTGAACCAGTGAAATTGCCAGCATTTGAAGTCAACAGTGTTGGGTTACACTTGAGTCTTTGTTATTGATTATAAGGTGTGTGCCTTTGAGGAAGTCATTCCTCTAACTTAACACCTTTCAATGGCTTCCCACTGCCTACAGAATAAATACCAATACCCTTATCCTTGCTTATAATGCACTCCACTCTATGCTTCTTTCCTACATATTCATCCTCACCTCCTTCCTCTCCACAACCGCGCCCCCTCCCATGACCTGATCAGTTGTCTGGACCCACTGAGCTATTTGCAGTTTCCATACAGACCATTGCCTTTCCATTCTCCAAATCTTCTCAATGCTCTCTCCACTTCCTGAATACCCATTGATTTTTCTTGTCTGTGTCCCATGACGGTCTGTCCGTGATCCCCTCCACATCATCAGAACTGGAATCTCAAGTGAGCCTCAGGGTGGAGTTGGGGGTGAGGGTGGTGGTGACAGGGTCAAGAGAACCTTTGCAGAGGAGAAATATACCCACAAAGGCCTCACTGATGGGACCTCTGCTTTCAGTAGTTTCCCGCACAGATCGACTAAGGTCACCATCCCAGTGACTGATTCTTCAATCAAGTCTGTTTTGTACTGGTGTTAGAGCCATATCATATCAGTCTAACTAGCAAATCTCTAACCTGTTATACTCTAAGAGCTGTGAAAACCCGACTGGTACTTCATAAAAATCCTTATTAAGTTCCAAGTTTAGAATAAAATGGGAGGCACCGCAAGGGCATTTATAGGAAGAAGAACCACCACCACAGCAACAAAAATAATCTTTAAAAACTTGGCTTTGTGGATACTGCCTTTTTTCATATCTTGATCAGTCCAAATTTTAGCAGTTGCTGCAGTTTTACAATTGCTTCAGAACAGTGAATAGGTTTCGGACCCCAACGGATTTCCCTTATGCACATAAATAGCATATGATACAATCAACTGAAAAATGAGACTATAACAAATTGGTGGCATATTAAAATTCATTTCATTGCTGCAGTTTAATAGGTTTTATATTAAATATGATTGTGCCCAAGACCATGTAAAACATATGAGTTATAAAGAGCAAGATCAAATGTTACACTAGGTAACTGCCTCAAACATCACTTAATGACTAGACAGGACTGTAAAGGCAAAAGCCAAAACTAAATCTCAATTGCTACTTATTCCTGGAGCCTGCAATTGACACATCTTCCTGGCATCACTTCCCATTCTCCTCAGAGAAATTATAGTATTTCCTAGACTATTTTCTTGGCTCCTAGGAAAACACAGTCTAGGTCTACTCAGCCTTTAATGCCCTTCATGAAGAATTTGGCTTTATATGGGCTAGAGGATCTTTCCAAATTGGAGAAATAACATTGGTATTCCCCAGGGCTATGTACTCTACTCATACTGTCCTTAAACATTCCTGTTCAGTCCCATGGTTTAGCTACCTAGGGGGTGTTAAAATGGACCAGATTGTATTGCAATTGCAAATACACCCTCACATCTCAGTAGCTTAAAATGATAACGTTTTTTCCCCCAGACGAAGTGCAATGCAAATATTCCTGATAAGGTGCCCTTCCTGAGTAGCTCTCTTCTGAATGGGGAATCAGAAATTCTAAGATTCTTCCATCTCATGATGCTGCCATCTAAAATACCACTGAGGGGAAGGAAAATGGAAGGGGAAGACAAATGTGGAGACAACACACCCAATGCTTCACTACCTTGGCCTGAGGGTGGCACATCTGACTTGTTCACATTTCATTGTCAAAAAAAAAAAAAAAAGGCATATGACCCCACTCAGATGTAAGGGGTGACTGGGAAATGTAGTCATTGGCCGAGAAACTACTTCCCATTCTATACTGTGGAATGGGAGCACAAATAATTACCTAACCACCTCTGCCTCAGACCCCCAAATCTGTATGTCACCCAACATTTATTTATTCATTGAAAAAACTTTTATTGAAATTCTACTCTACACTAAATTTGAAAATGAATCAAATAGGATCTCTATCCTCAAGGAGCACACAGCCCAGTGGAATACACAGTCACACATAAGTCACCTTGTTGCCTTCTTCCTGTCAACTTAACAATCATATGATGTCTAATTACCCAAGGACAGAGACTTCTCAGTGACTAATCTTGATAATCTTCATACACATGTGATCCTTTTGTCCTCCATGTACAAGGGGTCAAGGGTTTCCAGAAAAGTATTGAACCTCAAGGAGATTCCTCTATAACCCCAGTTAGGGTTCTCTTAACTCTCTCCTATTCTTCCTATTCCTGATGATCTTCTTGGCTGTTTCCTTGCCTGGTATTGCTCTCTGAAAGCAAAGCCTTAATACAACTCAGTTAAAAACAAAACCTTTGATTACATCATGCTTACATCATTCTCTGCCTGAAATGTTTCAAATGGGTTCCCATAATTCAGAATAAACTCTATACTATTTCCCCTAGCCCATAAGGCCCTTCATGAACTGGCCTTTGCAACCTCATATCCTGCCATTCTCATCACACCCCAGTCTCACTGGCCTTGCTGTTCCTCAAGTATGGCAAACTTACTTTTATCTCTAAATTTGCTATACTTTTTGCCTGGAGTGCTTTTTTCCACTCATCTTTGCCTAACTTGTGCCTTCTTGTCATTCAGATCTCAAGTCAAATGTCACCTCTGCAGAGAAGCCGTCTCTGACCACCTAGTCACTTCCAGTAATGTCATCTTGTTTTTGTACACTGCCTGGCACTTACAGCTATTTGAAATTATCTTCCTTGATTATTTTTATGTCTTGGGGCTGCCTACCTTGACTTAAATGGCAGCTCCATAGCAGCAGGGACTTTGTTTGTCTTGTTCATTTCTCACCCCCCACCAGTGGAATAGTGACACATAGCAGCTTCTCAGCGCAGGCTTGTTGCATTAATGTGTGCATGCATGAATAACTGAACATCATGCCATTACTGAGTTCTTGTCACCACTCTTGTCACTAACGTCACTGCCTTCACCAACTTCATTGCCATCACTGACATTGTCAGTGTCTCCACAAGTCTCTTGTCTTTGCTTGCCTTGGGCAAACAGACAAGGAAAATTCAGAGCAACACTTTCTTTCTTCTTAAAGAGGAAGCACTTGGTGGTACTTTGATAACAGGAATTTGAAAGAGTAGACACAAGGTTCATATACTTGAGTGCCCATATTTTACACATAGATTAAGATTCTCCAGACACAATTCTAAAAAGTCAACAGTACTTTCTCTGAACTCATTGTTGGCTCCTCCTCCCCCATCCTAAACACAGATTTTTCCCCCCTAACATTCTGTCCTTGGCACTCTTCTTTTCTCTCTTTACACTCTTTCTCTTGACAATCTCACACAGCTTCAATTATCATCTCTATGGTATTCATTAACAAATATTTTAGGAAGCCACAATATCTCTAAGGAGCTCCAACTGCCTACTGGGCAGAGAATGCCACCTGTGTCCACCTTGAACTCTCAAACTCAGTGTACTCAAATTGACTCTCATTCATCTCCTGTCTCTCATACCTCCTCCCACCAACCTGCCCCCTACTAACGTATCTCTATTTTTTGTTATAGCCAAATGAACCTTGAAAACTCAGGATCAAATGCTATCTTTGACTACTCTGTATGCCGTGTTCTCTCCATACAATTCGTGGACATCTCCGTCAATTATACTTCCCCAGTATCTCTATTCTCAGTTCTTGGTGCCATGGTCATTGTTCATATCTTATTGCCAATCACTTGACATAATCATTTTGATTGCCAACCTCTTGGTCAAAATCTTCAGTGGCTCCCTATTTTCTACAAAAATAGTCTTAATTCTTCAGTCTGCCATTCAAGGACTTCCACAGTCCAGTGGAACTGGAAAGTCCAACTTTCCTTTCCAATTTTAATCTCCCCTTTAACTACATGACTACCTTGCCTACATTCGTTTTGGGGGCAAATATTTATCGAGTACCTATTATGTGTTAGGCTTGGAGATTTTGCTTATATTTCTCTTTCTGCTTGAAATGCCCTTTCCATCTCCATATTTCCAACCTTATCATTTTTCAAGACCCAGATTAAATGCCTCCACCCCTAAGTAGTCTTCTCTGGTGTCCTAGCCATTAGTTGATTTATCCCTTCTAAGAATGCCCTGACACATTACCTGTACTGTTCTTTCAGAGTGTATGACTCTGCACTGTACATGTGCACACAGCTGTTCTTCACCACTGGATTAGAAGCACCTCAAGAATGGGATCAGCGTCTGATTCCCTTCTGTGGTCCCCAGTTTGTGCATATTGGGCATTCAAAATGCTTAATGAGTGAGTAAACAAATGAATGAGGCTTGGTTCTCTGTTTTCCCATCCATGCCACTTTAGAAGCAGAGGGCAGTGCTTCAGGAAGCAAACAGGATGAGAGTTGGTGTGATTGATGGACTAGTTACGAGGAAACTTACAGAAAACCTACACAAATCTGACACAAAAGTTCAGAAACTAGTTTAGGGCCATCAAGAACACAGGGCAAATAGATCCTGACTGCTGCCCTGTGTACTGCCCAATGCAATAATTTTATTTCAGAATGATGAACTTTGGTCAGTGCAGAAAGTGGGACTTTGAATATCATTCTCTTTAAATAATAGGCAAGTTTGTAAGCCTTCTTGCAGGATTTCATCAAAAATGATTAAAATGATTTTTAAAGTGTTCTTGGTTTTAAAAGGGGTTATATTAAGTTATGTGCAAAGTTCACGTCTGAGTAATACCTCATTTCCAGCAATGCTGGTGGATAAATGAAGCATTACTCTAATAGATTAAACCGCATAGTTTGTATATCTAATTTTTCTTTCCATTCCCTTCCCTCCTCCGTATGTTCTGCATAGTGAAGGAAAAAAGAGAAAGATGCTTTTTAATCCTCTAATTAAATGTCAAACCATTACCCAGGTACCCACAGGACAGTGTCCTCAGCACATCTGTCAAGGCTGTTATCCATCAACCTTCCTCTTCAAGGCAGAAATGTGATTACCTCTTGGAACGATGTCAACAATTTCTAACTGCAGAAAGTTGATCTAGTTTGATATTACTCATGATGGGATGTATTACTGGAAATATGATGGATAAAAAAGTATATTCTGATTGTATTTTGGTTATGGATTAGAAATCAGTACTTAAAATGTTGACCTTTCTTTCTTCTTTCTTGGCCTCAGGTACACAAATTGTATTGTGTTAATCATAAGTCTCCTTTCATGGCACTTCATCATCCTCAGACTATGCAGGACTTTATTTGTTTATTTTATTTTATTTTATTATTATTTTTCTTCGAGTTGTATTGATATAATTGACATACAGCACTGTACAAGTTTAAGATATACAGCATAATGATTTGACTTACATACATCAGGAAATGATTGTCACAGTAAGTTTAGTGAACATCTATCATCTCATATAGATACAAAATTAAAGAAATAGGAAAAACTATTTTTTCCATGTGATGAGAACTCAAGATTTACTCTTGTAACAGCTTTCATATAGAACGTACAGCAGTATTAGTTATATTTATCATCCTGTACATTACATCCCTAGTACATATTTATCTTTTATAACTGAATGTTTGTACCTTTTGACCACTTTCATCCAATTCCCCCTCCCCCTAACCCCCGCCTCTGGGAACCACAAATCTGATTTTTTCTATGAGTTTGTTTTTGAAGTATAATTGACCTACAACACTATGTTAGTTCCTGGTACACAACATACTGATTTGATATTCCTATGCATTTCAAAATGATCATCACAAAAATTCTAGGTACCACCTGTCACCATACAAAGATATCACACAGTTACTGACTGTATTCCCCACACTGTACATTTCATACCTGTGACTCATTTATTTTACAACTGGAAGTTTATACTTCTTAATCTCCCTTACCTATTTCTTTTTCCTCCCACTCCCTTCCCATCTGTCAACAATCTGTTTATTCTCTATAACTCTGTTTCTGTTTTGTTTTGTGTGTTCATTTGTTTTGTTTTCTGATGCCACATGTAAGTGAACTCATGCAGTATTTGTCTTTCTCTCTGACTTATTTCACTTAGCATAATGCCCTCTAGGTTCATCAGTGTTTTCATGAATGGCAAGATTTCATTTTTTAATATGGCTGAGAAAAATTACATTATATATATATATATATATGTATATATACTGTATCTTCTTTATCCATTCTTCTATTGATGGGCACTTATGTTGCTTCCATATTTTGGCTATTGTAAATACTGCTGCAATGAACATAGGGGTGCATACTTTTTCTAATTAGAATTTTCATTTTCTTCAGATAAATACCCAGGAGTGGAATTATTGTATCATATGTAGTTTTATTTTTGATTTTTGGAAGAATCTCTGTACTGTTTTCCACAGCGGCTGCGCCAACTTACATTCCCACAAACAGCACATGAGGGTTCCCTTTTCTCCACATCCTCACCAATATTTGTTATTTGTTGTCTTTTTGATAATAGCCATTCTGACAGGTGCGAGGTGATATCTCAATGTAGTTTTGATTTGCATTTCACTGATGATTAATGATGTTGAGCATCTTTTCATGTGGCTGTTGGCCATCTGTATATCTTCTCTGGAAAGATGTGTGTTCGGATGCTCTGCCCGTTTTTTAATCAGATTGTTTTTTTTTCTTTGATGTTGAATTGTATTAGCTCCTTATATATTTTGGATATTAACCCCTTGTCAGATATATTATTTGCAAGTATCTTCTCCCATTAAATAGGTGGTTTTTTCATTTTGTTGATAATTTCCCTCACTGTGTAAAAGCTTTTTGGTTTGATTTAGTCCCATTTGTTTATTTTTGCTTTTGTTTCCCTTGACTGAGGGGACCTATCCAAAAAGATATTAATTAGACTGATGCAAAAACAGAACTACATAGAACGGCATATGTTTCCTTACAGAAGTTTTCTTACATTTAAGTCTTTAATATATTTTAAATTTATTTTTGAGCATGGTATGACAACATAGTCCAGTTTGATTCTTTAGCATGTAGCTGTCAAGTTTTCCCAATGCTATTTATTGAACAGGCTATCTTTCCTCCATTGTATATTCTTGCCTCCTTTGTTGTACATTAATTGCCCATATGAGTGTGAGTTGATTTCTGTGCTCTCTATTCTGTTCCATTGATCTATGTGTCTGTTTTTGTGCTACTACCATGCTGTTTTGATGACTTAGCTTTGTAGTATAGTTTGAAATCAGGGAGGATGATTACCTCCAGCTTTGTTCTTTCTCAAGATTGTTTTGCCTATTCAGTGTTTTTGTGTTTCCATATAAATATTAGAATTATTTGTACTAGTTCTGTGAAAAATGCCACTGGTATTTTGATAGGGATTGCATTGAATTTGTAGTTCGCCTTTAGTAGTATGGTCATTTTAGCAATATTAATGCTTCTAGTTCATGAACACCATATATTTTCCCATCTGTTTGTGTCATATTAAATTTCACTCATCAGTGTCTTATAGTTTTCAGAGTATAGGTCTTTTACCTCCTTAGTTAGATTTATTCCTAGGTATTTTATTCTTTTTGATGTGATTGTAAAGGGGATTGTTTCCTTAATTTCTCTTCCTGATAGTTCATTGTCAGTGAATAGAAATACAATAGATTTTTATATCCTGAAACTTTGCCAAATTTGTTGGTAAGCTCTAGTAGTTTTCTGGTGGCATCGTTAGAATTTTCTATGTATAGTGTCATGTCATCTGCAAACAGCGACGTGACAAATTTTATTTCTTCCTTTTCAATTTAGATTCCTTTTATTTTTCTTCTCTGATTGCTGTGACTAGGACTTCCAATACTATGTTGCATAAGAGTGGTGAGGGTGAGTGTGCATCCTTGTCTTGCTCCTGATCTTAGGGAAATGTTTACAGCTTTTCACGATTGAGTATGTTGTTAGCTGTGGGCTTATCATATATTGCCTTTATTTTGTTGGGATATGTTCCCTCTATGCCCACTTTCTAGAGAATTTTTATTATAAATGGATGTTGAATTTTATCAAAAGCTTTTTCTATATCTATTGATATGATCATATGGTTTTTATTCTTTACTTTGTTAATGTGGTGTATCACATTGATTGATTTGCAGATACTGAAAAATTCTTGCATCCCTGGAATAAATCCCATTCAATCATGAAGTACGATCCTTTTAATGTGCTGTTGGAGTCAGTTTGCTAGTATTTTGTTGAGGATTTTTGCATCTATCTATCTTCAACAGTGATATTGGCCTGTAATTTTCTTTGTGTGATATCTTTGTCTCATTTGGGTATCAGGGTGATGCTGTTCTCATAGAATGAGTTTGGGTGTGTTTCTTCCTTCACAATTTTTTGGAATAATTTAAGAAGGTTAGGTGTTACCTCTTCTCTGAATGTTTAGTAGAATTCACCTGTGACGTTATCTGGTCCTGAACTGTTGTTTACTGGGAGTTTTTAATTTATTTTTTTAATATTTATTTATTTATTGGCTGCATTGGGTCTTCATTGTGCATGCAGGCTTTCTCTAGTTGCAGAGAGTGGGGGCTACTGTTTGTTGTGGTGCATGGGATTCTCATTGTGGTGGCTTCTCTTGTTGCAGAGCATGGGCTCTAGGCACGTGGGCTTCAGTAGTTGTGGCATGTGGGCTCAATAGTTGTGGCTCATGGGCTCTAGAACACAGGCTCAGTAGTTGTGATGCATAGGTTTTGTTGCTCTACAGCATGTAGGATCTTCCCCGCCCAGGGATGGAACCCGTGTCTCCTGCATTGGCAGGCAGATTCTTAACCACTGCACCACCAGGGAAGCCCTATTGGGAGTTTTTAAATCACAGATTCAATTTCAGTACTTTTAATTGGTTTGCTCATATTTTCTATTTCTTCCTGGTTCAGTCTTAGGAGATTGTACCTTTCTACAAATTTGCCCTCTTCTTGGTTGTCCATTTTATTGGCATATTGTTGCTTGCAGTAGTCCCTTATGATCCTTTGTATTTCTGTGATGTTGGTTGTAACTTCTTTTCTATTTCTGATTTTATTGATTTGGGCCTTCTCTCTTCTTTCCTTGATGAGTCTAGCTAAAGGTTTATCAATTTTGTTTATCTGTTCAAAGAATCAGCTTTTAGTTTTGTTGATCTTTTTATTTATTTATTTTTTTAGTCTCTATCTCATTTATTTCTGCTCTGATCTTTATGATTTCTTTCCTTCTCAGATTGATGCTTTGATTGTTATGCAGTGTCCTTACTTGTCTCTTGTAATAGTCTTTATTTTAAAGTCTATTTTGTCTGATTCAAGTATCGCTGCTCCAGCTTTCTTGTGATTTCCATTTGCATGATTTCCATCCCCTCAGTTTCATTCTGTATGTATTTCTAGATCTGAAGTGAGTCTCTTGTAGGAAGAACATATATGGGACTGTTTTTGTATCCATTCAGCCAGTCTATGTCTTTTGGTTGGAGCATTTAGTCTGCTTACATTTAAGGTAATTATAGATATGTATGTTCTTAATGCCATTTTGTTAATAGTTTTGGATTTCTTTTTGTAGGTCTTCCATGACCCCCACCCCATTCTTCTTTTGTTCTCTTCTCTTGTGATTTGATGACTAAGTGTTATTTTTTAATTCCTTTTTCTTTTTTTGTGTGTATCTGTTATAGATTTTTGTTTTGCAGTTACCATGAGGTTTTTTATAGCAATAGATATATGCTTGTTTTAAGTTGCTGATCTCTTAATTTCAAATGCATTTTAAATATCCTTCATTTGTACTCTTCTCTCATGATTGCTGGTTTTGATATCATATTTTATATCTAATTGTCTTGTGTATCCCTTAACTGCTTATTGTGGATACAGATGGTTTTATTACTTTTGTCTTTGAACCTCCCTACTAAATTGTGGATGATTTCCTACCTTTATTGTATTTCTGCCTTTACCAGTGAGCTTTTCCATTTCAAAATTTTCTATTTCTTGTTATAGCCTTTTCTTTTCCACCTAGGGCAGTTCCTTTAGTATTTGTCATAAAGCTGATCTGGTGGTGCAGAATTCTTTTAGGTTTGCTTGTCTATAAAGCTTTTCACTTCTCCATCAAATCTGAATGAGAAGGGGGGGAGTCAAGGAAGGGAGGGAATACGGGGATATGTGTATAAAAACAGATGATTGAACTTGGTGTACCCCCCAAAAAATAATAAAAAAAAAGAAAATACAAAAAAAAAATCTGAATGAGAGCCTTGATGGGTAGAGTATTCTTGGTTATATGTTTTTTTTTTTTTAGAACTTTTATTCAGATACAGTTAACATACAATAAACTGCATATATTCAGAGCGTACAATTTGGTATCCCACTCTGCCAGTTCATTCCCCCCCAACCCTCCCTGCTTTCCCCACTTGGTGTCCGTATGTTTGTTCTCTACATCTGGGTCTCTATTTCTGCCTTGCAAACCAGTTGATTTGTACCATTTTTCTATATTCCGCGTATATGTGTTAATATACGATATTTGTTTTTCACTTTCTGACTCACTTCACTCTATATGACAGTCTCTAGGTCCATCCATGTCTCTGCAAATATCCCAGTTTCATTGCTTTTTAGAGCTGAGTAATATTCCATTGTATATATGTACCACATCTTCTTTATCCATTCATCTGTGGATGGACATTTAGGTTGCTTCCATGTCCTGGCTATTGTAAATAGTGCTACAATGAACATTGGAGTGCATGTGTCTTTTTGAATTATGGTGTTCTCTGGTTATATGCCCAGGAGTGGGATTGCTGGGTCATATGGTAACTCTATTTTTAGTTTTGCAAGGAACCACCATACTGTTCTCCATAGTGGCTGTATCAATTTACATTCCCACCAACAGTGCAGGAGAGTTCCCTTTTCTCCACACCCTCTCCAGCATTTACTGTTTGTAGATTTTCTGATGACGCCCATTCTGACTGGTGTGAGGTGATATCTCATTGTAGTTTTGATTTGCATTTCTCTAATAATTAGTGATGTTGAGCAGCCTTTCATGTGCCTCTTGGCTATCATATGTCTTCTTTGGAGAAATGCCTACTTAGGTCTTCTGCCCATTTTTGGATTGGGTTGCTTGTTTTTTTGATATTGAGCTGGATGAACTGCTTATATATTTTGGAGATTATTCCTTTGTCTGTTAATTCTTTTGCGAATATTTTCTCCCATTCTGAGGGTTGCCTTTTCGTCTTGCTTATAGGTTCCTTTGCTGTGCAGAAGCTTTGAAGTTTCGTTAGGTCCCACTTATTTATTTTTGATTTTATTTCCATTACTCTAGGGGGTGGATCAAAAAAGATCTTGCTGTTATTTACATCAAAGAGTGTTTTCCCTATGTTTTCCTCTATGAGTTTTATACTGTCTGGCCTTACATTTAGGTCTTTAATCCATTTGGAGTTTATTTTTGTGTATGGAGCTAGGGAGTGTTCTAATTTCATTATTTTCCATGTAGCTGTCCTGTTTTCCCAGTACCACTTATTGAAGAGGCTGCCTTTTCTCCAATGTATATTCTTGGCTTCTTTGTCATAGATTAGTTGACCATAGTTTATCTCTGGGCTTTCTATCCTGCTTCATTGATCTATATTTCTGTGTTTGTGCCAGTACCATACTGTCTTGATCACTGTAGCCTTGTAGTATAGCCTGAAGTCAGGAAGCCTGATTCCACCAACTCCATCTTTCCTTCTTAAGATTGCTTTGGCTATTCGGGGTCTTTTGCATTTCCATACAAATCATAAAATTTCTTGTTCTAGTTCTGTGAAAAATGCCATTGGTAATTTGACAGGGATTGCATTGAATCTGTAAATTGCTTTGGGTAGTATAGTCATTTTCACAATGTTGATTCTTTCAATCCGAGAACATGGTATGTCCCTCCATCTATTTGTGTTGTCTTTGACTTCTTTCATTAGTGTCTTATAGTTTTCTGAGTACAGGTCTTTTACCTCCTTGGTTATGTTTATTCCTAGGTCTTTTATTCTTTTTGTTGCAATGGTGAATGGGATTGTTTCCTTAATTTCTATTTCTGATCTTTCATTGCTGGTGTATAGAAATGCAAGAGATTTCTGTGTGTTAATTTTGTATCCTGCAACTTTACCGAATTCATTGATTAGCTCAAGAAGTTTTCTGATGGCATCTTTAGGATTTTCTATGTATAGTATCATGTCATCTGTGAACGGTGACAGTTTTACGTCTTCTTTTCCAATTTAGATTCCTTTTATTTCTTTTCCTTCTCTGATTTCTGTGGCAAAGACTTGCAAAACTATGTTGAATAGTAGTGGAGAGAATGGACATCCTTGTCTTGTTCCTGATTTTAGAGGGAATGCTTTCAGTTTTTCACCATTGAGAATGATGTTTGCTGTAGGTTTGTTGCATATGGTCTTTATTATGTTGAGGTAGGTTCCCTCTATGCCCACCTTCTGGAGAGTTTTTTAACATAAATGGGTGTTGAATTTTGTGAAATCTTTTTCTGTGTCTATTGAGATGATCATGTGGTTTTTATCCTTCAGTTTGTTAATATGCTGTAACACATTGATTGATTTCCATATGTTGAAGAATCCTTGCATTCCAGGAATAAACCCCACTTGATCATGGTGTATGATCCTTTTAATGTGTTGTTGGATTCTGTTGGCTAGTATTTTGTTGAGGATTTTTGCATCTAAATTCATCAATGATATTTGTCTGTAATTTTATTTATTTATTTATGTATTTATTTATTTATTTATTTATTTATAGTATCTTTGTCTGCTTTTGGTGTCAGGGTGATGATGGTCTCATAAAATGAGTTTTGGAGTGTTCCTTCCTCTGCAATTTTTTGGAAGAGCTTGAGAAGGATGGGTGTTAGCTCTTCTCTAAATGTTTGATAAAATTCACTTGTGAATCCATCTGGTCCTGGACTTTTGTTTGTTGGGAGATTTTAAATCACAGTTTCAATTTCATTACTTGTGATTGGTCTGTTCATATTTTCTATGTCTTCCTGATTTAGTCTTGGAAGGTTATACCTTTCTAAGAATCTTTCCATTTCATCCAGGTTGTCCATTTTATTGGCATATAGTTGCTTGTAGTAGTCTCTTATGGTGCTTTTTATTTCTGTGGTGTCCATTGTAACTTCTCCTGTTTCCTTTCTAATTTTATCGATTTGAGTCCTCTCCCTCTTTTTCTTGATGACTCTTCCTAGAGGTTTATCAATTTTATTTATCTTCTGAAAGAACCAGCTTTTAGTTTTATTGATTTTTGCTGTTGTTTTCTTTGTTTCTATTTCATTTATTTCTGCTCTGATCTTTATGATTTCTCTCCATCTACTAACTTTGGGTTTTGTTTGCTCTCCTTTCTCTAGTTTCTTTAGGTGTAAGGTTAGATTGTTTATTTGGGATTTTTCTTGTTTCTTGAGGTAGGGTTGTATTGCTATAAACTTCCTTCTTAGAACTGCCTTTGCTGCATCCCATAGGTTTTGGATCATTGTGTTTTCACTGTCATTTGTCTCTAGGTATTTTTTGATTTCCTCTTTGATTTCTTCAGTGATCTGTTGGTTATTTAGTAGTGTATTGTTTAGCCTCCAAGTTTTTTACAGTTTTTTTCCTGTAATTGATTTCTAATCTCATAGCATTGTGGTTGGAAAAGATGCTTGATATGATTTCAATTTTCTTAAATTTACCAAGGCTTGATTTATGACCCAAAATGTGATCTATCCTGGAGAATGTTCCATGTGCACTTGAGAAGAATGTGTAATCTGCTGTTTTTGGATGTAATTTCCTATAAATATCTTTTAAATCTAACTGGTGTATTGTGTCACTTAAAGCTTGTGTTTCCTTATTAATTTTCTGTGTGGATGATCTGTCCATTGGTGTAAGTGGGGTGTTAAAGTCCCCCATTATGATTGTGTTACTATTGATTTCCTCTTTCATAGTTGTTAGCATTTGCCTTATGTATTGAGGTGCTCCTATATTGGGTGCATATATATTTATAATTGTTATCTCTTCTTCTTGGATTGATCCTTCAATATTTATGTAGTGTCCTTTCTTGTCTCTTGTAACATTTTTTGTTTTAAAGTTTATTTTATCTGATATGAGTATCACTACTCCAGCTTTCGTTTGATTTCCATTTGCATGGAATATCTTTTTCCATCCCCTCACTTTCAGTCTGTATGTGTCCCTAGGTCTGAAGTGGGTCTCTTGTAGACAGGATATATATGGGTCTTGTTTTTGTGTCCATTCAGCTAGTCTGTGTCTTTTGGTTGGGGCATTTAGTCCATTTACATTCAACTAATTATCGATATATATGTTTCTATTACCATTTTCTTAATTGTTTTGTTTTTGTTTTTGCAGGTCCTTTTCTTCTTTTATGTTTCCCGCTTAGAGAAGTTCCTTTAGCACTTGTTGTAGGGCTGGTTTGGTGGTGCTGAATTCTCTTAGCTGTTGCTTGTCTGTAAAGCTTTTGATTTCTCTGTCGAATCTGAATGAGATCCTTGTTGGGTAGAGTATGCTTGGTTGTAGGTTCTTCCCTTTCATCACTGTAAATATATCATGCCACTCCCTTCTGGCTTGCAGAGTTTCTGCTGAGAAATCAGCTGTTACCCTTATGGGAGTTCCCTTGTATGTTATTTGTTGTTTTCCCCTTGTTGCTTTTAATAAATTTTCTCTGTCTTTAATTTTTGTCAATTTGCCAATATGTGTCTTGGCATGTTTCTCCTTGGGTTTATCCTGCCTGGGACTCTCTGCATTTCCTCGACTTGGGTAGCTATTTCCTTTCCCATATTAGGGAATTTTCAGCTACAATCTCTTCCAATATTTTCTTGGGTCCTTTCTCTCTCTCTCCTCCTTCTGGGACCCCTATGATGAGAATGTTGGTGCATTTAACATTGTCCCAGAAGTCTCTTAGGCTGTCTTCAGTTCTTTTCATTCTTTTTTCTTTATTCTTTTCCACATCAGTGATTATCACCATTTTGTCTTCCAGGTCACTTATTCACCCTTCTGCCTCAGTTAATTTGCTATTGGTTCATTCTAGTGTATTTTTCATTTCAGTTATTGTGTTGCATATCTCTGTTTGTTCTTTAATTCTTCTAGGTCTTTGGTAAACTTTTCTTGCAACTTTTCAATCTTTGCATCCAGTCTTTTTTAAAAGTCCTGGATCATCTTCACCATCATTATGCTGAATTCTCTTTCTGTAAGGGTGCCTATCTCCTCTTCATTTAGTTGTTTTTCTGGGGTTTTATCTTGTCCCTTCATCTGGTACAAAGTCCTCTGCCTTTTCATTTTCTCTATCTTTTTGTGGCTGTGGTTTTCAGTTCCATAAGATGAATTACTGCTGATACTGCTTGATACTGCTGTCTGCCCTCTTGTGGAGGAAGCTATCTAGGAGGCTCATGGGTGCTTCCTGATGAGAGGGACTGATGGTGGGTAGTGCTGGATGGGCAGAGCTCAGTAAAACTTTAATCTGATTTGGTGGGTGGAGCTCAGTTAACCTTTAATCTGCTGGTCTGCTAATGGGTGGGGCTGTGTTCACAACTTGTTGGTTGTTTGGCCTGAGGCTACTTAGCACTGGAGCTTACAGGCTCCTTGGTGGGGCTAATGGTGGACCAATGAGCACTTCCCAGAACCCCTGCCACCAGTGCCCCTGTCTCCTCAGTGAGTCACAGCTGCCCCCCACCTCTGCAGGCAACCCTCCAACACCAGCAGGTAGGACTGGTTCAGTCTCCTGTGGGGTCACTGCTCCTTCCCCCGGGTCCTGGTGAGCACACTATTTTTTTGTGTGCCCTCCAAGAGTGGAGTCTCTGTTTCCCCCAGTCCTGTGGAGGTCCTGCAATCAAATCCCAGTGGCTTTCAAAGTCTGTTTCTTTGGGGATTCCTCTCCCGTTGCTGGACTCCCAGGTTGGGAAGCCTGATGTGGGGCTCAGAACCTTCACTTTAGTGGGTGGACTTCTGTGGTATAACTGTTCTCCAGTTTGTGAGTCACCTACCCAGCATATATGGGATTTGATTTTAACGCGATTGCACCCCTCCTACCGTCTCATTGCAGCTTCTCCGTTGTCTCTGTATGTAGGGTGTCTTTTTTGGTGAGTTCCAGTGTCTTTCTGTCGATGATTGTTCAGCAGTTAGTTGTAATTCTGGTGCTCTTGCAAGAGGGAGTGAGTGCACGTCCTCCTACTCCACCATCTTGATCTATCGATCTTTTCCTTTGTGTTTTTTGCTTGCCTTATTTAAGAAATGTTCCTTTACCATGAGGTCAGAAAAGCATTCACCTCTATTTTCATCTAAAATTCTTCCTCTTTTTTTAAAATAGTTTATACTTATTTATTTTGGTTGTGCTGAGTCTTAGTTGCAGCATGCGGGATCTTCATTTGTGGCATGCAGACTTCTTAGTTGTGGCATGCGTGCAGGATTTAGTTCCTCAACCAGGGATAAAACCTGAGCCCCCTGCATTGGGAGCACAGAGTCTTACCCACTGGACCACCAGGCAAGTCCCTCAAATTCTTCTTTTCCTCTTTTAAAATTCTTAAAAGTTTGTTTTCGACATTAAAGTCTTGAATCACTCTGAAGTTGATTTTTCTGTGTGATGTAAGATAGAGACCACATGGATAACTATTTTTTTTTCAGTTCCAGTTATTGAATAGAGCTGAATGCCTTCCTATCTATTCTTCTGAAATTGTTCTTTATTCATGAGTCTCCTAGTAAATTTCCTAAGAATAACTACTTTGTCTTAAGTAAGCTAAGGAAAGCAGGGTGTTTGTACAGCTACATCAGTTTAAGGAAAATGGGTGGAGGTGTTGATAAGAGTGTATGACTCCAGCCACTTTTCTGCATGTGCTGGTGAGATTGGGGCTAGAGTACTACCATGTACTGCTCTAGAGAACTGACTCAGAAGTCAGACAGCCCTAGTTTCAAATCTCAGCTCTTCCACATAGAAGATGTGGAACCTAGGGCAAGTTACTTAACCACTTTGAGCCTCCATTTCCTTGTATGAAAAATAAGAGTTAGGGTATATCACCTCATTAGATAAATGTGAGAATTAAATGAGAAGACACATGTAAAGGGCCCAGCTAAGCCCAGCATACATAGTTAGCTTGAGTAAGTGAGAGTTGGGATTATTATTACGGCCTTTAGCCCAACTTGAGTGTCCCCATCACTTTCAATCCTGTTTGCAATGTAGTTATGGTGGTGGAAAAGGAAATCTGTATCCTTGATATATATACCTATATATCTTTATATATCTATATACCTTTTAATACCTATACGTTTACATATATGTTTACATATACATATATATCTCTGTATCTTCACTATCCAGTGCTTAACTGGGGAAAAAAAGTGTTGGTGACTGAGAGATTGACAGACTGAATGTTAGCAGTTGGTCACAGCTAATGTTGGGAGTGATTGATATGGATTCCTTTTAGATTTTGCCAAGGCACATTGTTTATCTTTTATCTTTTATTGAAGCTTCTAAACAACATACACTTCTTAAGCGAGGATGGCCTTTTCAATTGTGGCCCACAGTCTGATTATTTCGCACTTTCTCAGCACTATTCTAATGCTATTCTCCTGTCCTCTTTTATCTTAGCCTTTATCTTTCTTTCTGGTTCAAGGTACTTGATTACTCTGTTTTCTCATTTTCCTGTTGCAAGTTTTTCTGATTTATTTTTTGCATCTTGAGAAATAGAACTCTTATTTTATGAGCTTTTATTTCCTTTATGTCTTATGCCTTTGAGAGCACCCATTTCTCTGGGTGCTCATTTTCCTTCCTGTTGTACATAGGATTCTGTATATTGGTGAAGTTTCATACATATGAGCTGTGATTGAAGTGTATTTTTCCATGGTCATTAAAAGCAGACTTTATTAAGCCATGTAAAGAAAAAAACATGTCCTCGCCCTTATTTTCAAGGTGCTGCAGTAAAGCTTTCAGCTGCTGAAGTCATTCTTAATATTATTTGCTTTATTTTTCTGTTTTGAACTTCCTTAAGAATCTTCCTCTCAGGAACCAGCATAAGGGGAAAAGGGCAATGGAGATCTGTGAACTTCACAATGCCTGCCCATATGCTTTTCCAGTAGGGTCCTACTGTTTTACATGTCTTCCAGCTGAGAAATAAAGTCCTTCCTCACCTATATGCTTTCCAGAATTTATTACTGATATTTTTCCATATTGATGCAAGCATATTAGTGAATAATTATATCTTTTTACAAATTTAATTTGCATCTCTTTCAGATACATGAGATTTGTAAATCATATTAATTTTTCTCACTATAATGATATCAGTGACCAGTTTGATGTCCCCAGGGAAAAGCAGGGGCAATTTTCTTGCTTTTAAAAGCATTATACTCTGTAAGCAAAAGAGTTAGATTTTGATAGGAAAGCATATTTGTCTTGTAGATGTGATATGTGCAGGTACTCCCTCTCCCTGGGGTGACAATAATGCACACTGGAAAGAGCACTGGATTCAGAATCCAAAGCCCTGGGTACCAGCACTCCTGCCACCCTCAACTAGCTCTATGACTTTGGGTGAATCCTCCACCTCTCTTTATCTCAGTTTCCTCATCTGTAAAGCAGAGATATGGATCCTTGCCTTGGCTACCTCATATGGTTAGAGTGTAAGCTATGGAACACAATGTGAGTGGAAGCATCCTGACACTCCAGCACTACCAACACCGTTATCATTAGTGGATGCCTAGGTACTGAATAGGAAGAAAGTCTTCCAAGGCTGTCAGTAGACAAACCCACAATTCAAAATCTAACAACAACAATAACAACACCTAACATTTGATGAGCGTTTACTGTGTGTGCCAGGTACTATGCTAAGTGCCTTCCATGTTTCATCTCATATAATCCCCATAACAATCCTATAAGGTAAGTGCTTGCATTATCCATATTTTACAGGTAAGGTAACTGAGACACAGAGAAGATAAAGCAACTTTACCTACATCAGAACTCGGCCTGAATCCAGGCAGCCTGCCTCCAGGCTGCCTGCCTCCTGGCCTGTACACTTAATTCTCCACTCTATTAGGAATTGCCTGGGCCATAGTAACTTGTGATGAGGGCCCTGCCCATGTGAAGAACACTTCTACAGCTTGAAGATTATTTCCTTAAATATTATCTCATATAAGCCTCACATCTGACTCATTTTTATAGACTGAGCAAAATAGCTTAAATATCTTAGTTAAGATTATCCAGCTACTCGGTTATAGGGATTACCCAAACTCCAGCCATATATCTTTCCACTGCCTTTTGGGGTGAACTGATGGGTGCTTACTGGCAATCTCCCCTCACCTCACCTCATTGCCCACATTTGCTTTCATTTTGAGAATAGAAGAATGTCTAAACCATAAAGTTACACCCTTGATGAAAATCTTCTAGAAAAATTGATGTTTTATTTGATGTTTTCAACAGTTTCTCAGAGAATCCTAAATCAATACTGTGAAAAGAGGCTCTAACCCTCACCTATATTGAATCATTGGATGTTCATTGAATGATTTTATAAGTCTGCATGTAAGGAAACTGTTTTTTAACATAGTCTGTGGCTAAAAGGAATCCAACCAAGTATTTCAAGTATATTAAAGATGCAGTCATCTTGATCATTCATTTTAGACACGCCTGTAGCCATGCCGCACTGTTACCCATGGTGTGTTTATTTGCAAAAGACTTGGCATCTAGTAAGAGACACTTGACTAATAAGGTAAAAGACACTCTGCTAATGAGGAGACTGATGCTTTATCCATGTCAGGTCTCAGCCGTGATGGTCTCTGTCTATCAAAGAACTGAGTCAATGTCATTTTTTGTTTTCCAGCTTCTCGAAGACCACCTGTAATATTTGGACTTCCAGTGCCCTTTCTTTTCCTCCTCCACTTTTGTACTTGATTTTTCATCTCTGAAAATTGTGGGTTTTCAAATACAACTTGAAATTTGAGTGGAAAACGCAAGACTCTGAGCGTTGTATGCCTAAAGCAAGTTAGTGGAGCATCTCTAGTTAATACTTGGATGCTGAAAATTAATGAGTCACTGCCTCTCAGATCCTTCAGAACACACCCTTAGGCCTCTGCATCATTAAGACTTTGAAATCATTCATTGCATTTTACTCAGGAAGTATTTTAGCCTTCTAAAGTAAGCTGCTTGAGTTTGGGGATGTCATTTATTCCTCCTTGTGGCTCCTCAAAACAAACCTTGGTACCATTTTGTTTCTGTGGATTCTCCCTTTGTCCTGGTGAGTTTTCCCAAAGGAAGCTGCAAGCTGTGGAGATGGCTCACAATGAGCTTTTGAAAATCCAAACCTGGAAACAAAAAGGGCCCTCAAAGGCCTGTGTGTGAAGCCTTCTATGAGCAAGGCTACCTAGTTTGTAAACTTACTAGGGGAACTCAGATTTTTTCTTCCTCAAAGAAAAATTACTGTG
This sequence comes from Hippopotamus amphibius kiboko, assembly GCF_030028045.1. Classification (NCBI taxonomy): domain Eukaryota; kingdom Metazoa; phylum Chordata; class Mammalia; order Artiodactyla; family Hippopotamidae; genus Hippopotamus; species Hippopotamus amphibius. Next base: position 5,317,724 of record NC_080203.1, on the reverse strand, counting down.
GTATCAGAATGTCAAAGTTCCACTGACCCACAGGTCATGGTTTGGAAGGACTATTTCAATCAGCACAGGATTATAGAGTCCAGCTCTTTGCAAGGAAGAGCTCAGTAGCAGTCAGAGCCTTTGGACCCCAATTGAAGAGACTGTTTCATGAAATAGTGAGTTCCTAAGGATCTCTGGGGACAGTCAAGTAGGGGCTGGATGACCTCTTGGTTGGAATGCTCTCAGAAGTTTAGAGTGACAGAGATTTGAGCTTGATGGCTGTTAAAAGTCTCAAACAGCCTTAAAAGCTTAGGACTTTACATATTTCTCTAATGGCAGATCTATGCGGGAAAGCAAACTCGGCGAATGATTGGATAATGTGAATGGTGAAAATAGCCTGTGATTTTTTTCAGGCAAAGTTCTCCTAATCTTATTTTTATTGAATTAAATCTGTATAATTCTAATAGTTAAGGACTGATCAAGATCTGAACCTAAGAGAATATCTTCGTAAAGTGAAGTGCCACAGGAAAGTACTCAGTAGTTGAAATCTAGATATGTCACTCACTGGTCTTTTCTGTTCATAGCCAAATTCCACTCTCTTTGTGTCCCTTGGGTCCCCCTTCAAGGAAGAATGTGCCTTTAAGCTGCAAGGAGTGCAATGAGCTGACAATGTGTGAGTCAAGGCTATATTCTTCCTGGGCAGCTCCCAAGCAGTGACTGTACACAGTGAGGGCACCAGTGCCTGATCATTCCTGACCAGTGTGGGATTCCTGTGAGAGGCAGTTTTGGCTGAAAGTTGGTTAGCTCTGCAGTGCCCTCTGAAGGCTCTCCCTGCCCATCCTATTTCCATCCCCTTTTATCTTTCAGAGGCATTACACTCCTAACTCGCCTCACATCTGTTCCCCAGAGGACCCGAACAAATGCAGTCCCAGATGTGCTCTCAGGCACCGTGCTGCAATGTCACAACCTCCATGCACTGTTCTTTATTTTTTTTCCAACCACCTTATTCAACAGCTTTTTAGCCAACAGTATCTCTTTTTGTGTGATTCTGGTCAACTCTCTTGGAATCCCTGGCTCCCAGAATGTTCAAGCAGAAATGAAACTCTCCAATAGATCACCTCACTTTACAAAGGAGGTAACTGAGGCCCAGAGATAAGGACAAACTTGCCAAAGGTCATAGAAAAAGGGAGTAGCAAAGTTAAAATCAGTTTGGTGCTCTTCTAGGGTGGGACTTCCAAAAATTCTGTCCAACATAGTCCTACATGTGTGACAAGGAATCTGTCTTCTTTGTCTGAGTAGACATTTTTCTTAGAGGTTCTGAAACCTGTGTCCAGAATCAGTATCTTTCATCTCTGCTCAATTTGGTACATTTAATATCTCATTAAAGCTAAACTATGCTCACTGTCCAACTACTTAGGAACTATCTCCAACTCTCACTGTGTTCAACTTCTGAGTCTAGTGACTTGGCTTCCACCATAGAAAACTTTGCATGAAATAAAGTGTCAGGGATCTCCCTGTGTCTTTGTGTCCTTCCCTCCCTGTATGCTTGTATCCTTGCTATTCTGGGTTTTCTGTGGCTAGCCAACTCAGTGCACATTTTTATTCCTGTTCAGCACTGCTGCCCTGTCTTTCTGCCTCCTTTCCCATCCCAAGAAACAAGACCAGATAGTAACTAAAAAGGAAACCTGAGGGCTTCCTCATCTCACTCCTTGGACCCTTGGTCAGTGCTAGTAAAACATAGTAGTTAAAAGGATAGGCTTTGGAGGCAAGAAAACCTCTCTGTGCCCAAGTCCCTACCCTAAAGGGTCAAGATGGGGTTGACTAGAGATAATGCATGCAAAACACATTAAGCACTCAATAAATGCTAGCCAGTCCAGAGGCCAGCTTCCAGCACACGTCAGCCATGAGATTTCTCCAGTCTGTCTTAGCTCTACAGAGCTAAAGAGGGTTCCTGAGCAGAAGGCAGCCATACTCAAGAGAGCAAAAGGAGGCCCTTGAATATTTCAACAGGTGTCATTTTTATAATTCCTTCTAAAAGCATCATATTCCATTCTCCCATGTTTTGGTTTGGGATTCCTGTGTGTCAGTCTCTCTGCCCTAGTGCAAAAGACTCCTTCACCTCTTCCCATTCTTCCTCTGTCTGTTACTAACTGATGATGAATTTGTTGATACTTTGGGCCCATCTCCTTTCCAGTGTTGGTTCTGTCTGTCATCTCCCCTGCAGCTCTTTGTGCCTTCCTCCATGCCTCTCACCATTTGGGGTGCTCCCGAGGAGGAGGCTGAATGGGAGGACTCTCTCTCTGCTCTTCAGAGATTCTGGTGGTAAAGCAAAGAATTTGGGCACATTCAATGATCTCTCAAGAAAAAGTCATGGGAGTCTCCTCAAATTCCTTATTTCCATCTCCAAGCATTGGCCAGAAATGCCTATAGAAAATGACATGGTAGCATGAAAGAGTCCTGTGTCTTTACCTTTCTTCTGTTCCTCTTGGACTGCCCCCCTCTCAGAGTTCCCTGAGCCCATGGCTCCAGTAAGGGTAATGGGAAATATAGACAGAGGGTCTTCCATTTCCTTATGGATGTTGCAGCCAGATGTGAGGCCAAGACTAAAGAGAGGTTCAAAACATTTCTTTTTCTGTTTTCAAGCTACTTTGATCCTGCAACAAACACAAATCCAAGAATAAAGGTAACACTCCATAATATGGTGTGATAAGGCAGCAATATGTTGAGAAAGAAATGGCATCTGAACCCTGGTTCAACTTGGGCTGTGCTTCTGAGTAGTCCCTTCTGCTCTGTGGACCAGTTTTCCATGTGTACAATTAGGAAGTTGGACTAGTTAGAGAGCTTTATGAGGGTAGACCTGTGCCTCAATGATCTTTTACTTTTCCAGCATCAACTACAAGTCTTGGCATACAGTACGTACTCATGATTTGTTGTCTGGTTTTGAAGTATCTTCCAATGCAAACACTATATGATGAGTGATTCAAAGATGTCCCCTGTGACATTGAGCTAAGAAAGCCAGTTTTCAGCAAAGGGAGGACTGAGAAGTAGTTGATGAGTCTCCCAGGATCACTGATCCATCCTTTGAGGGCTCTTATCTATTGTTGGCATAAGGTGATAGGACTTCGAGACAGTTGATAATTACTTTTGTTGCCCCAAGCCTGCCCTGTCCTCCCCTGCTTCTTCTTCACCTTGCCTGATCCAGGTACTCTTGCTTTAAAGTGTATTTAAGCATTCATATAATATTGTAAATGAGTGAAAATTGTGATTTAAAGGATCAATTTGATATGCAAGGTGTAGCCACTCTAAACATGTTCTGGTTGAAGTTTGATTTCTAAATCCTTGTGGTGGAAAAGCATCTTGTTTCACACTCCAGAAGCCCTGGGAGATTTCCCATTTGAATGAGGAGGCATTCTGAATAGCTCACTTAGGGGCCAGTTTGAGGGGGAAAAATTCATCCCAAATACCCATCGCAGAATGAGGTCATAACATCTAGCACATTTTTCCAGTGTCATTTTAGAACTTATTGCTAATAAAATTGGTAAATCTATTGAATACATAATCTGTAGAAAATCTTGTTGTATTCTAAAATGTGTTTTTGAGAATAAATTGTTTCTTTCCCATCAGGAGCACTTATCTATTTTTTGTAGTGTTACACAATGGGAAAATATGATATAATATAAATATAATATAATGTGATATAATTCTATAAACAGATTTTCCCTTAGCAAAACTCTTTATGACAATATCAGATATATCAATCAAAGAAATATTAATGAAATTGTTCTTGTGTGCAAAAATGAACATTCAGTTTTGGGCTCTTTTACGTGACTCATGGATGTCTGTTGCCAGTGTTTTAATTCAATCTCTATTCAAAGGACTCCAATAGTCACAAAAAGTAATTAGTGATAATATTTCAGGAGAAGCATCGGGATTTAAATTCCAGTTGTTATTGGGCAACACACACTTTGAAGGAATTAGGATGGGTATGTTCTGGAATTGTCCAGAAACCTCATTAAATTGAGGGAGTTTTGCCAATTACTGCATGAAATGTGCTTCGAATGGGTTAATCCACCATGAGATAGGGAAGAAAATATTTAAGGCAGAGAATGCGAGAATATGAGAAAATGTGACTTTGGAAGACTTTAGCAAATCCCTAGGCCTGAGGCAACATACTTTCACACAACAGTTTAAACAGAACAGAAACTGTTTATCACATATGAATTGCTTTTTCCTCACACAATTACAACAAAAACTCGTAGAAATATATGTCTTTTTGAGGCTCCCCTTTACCCGCCTGCACCCTGTGAGATGGAAAGTGCAGATGTCGGCCAAGTGACAAGTTAGTGACTCTTGCCACGTGCCAGTAGGTCAACTCTAGTTTTAAGGATAAAGGTAGTACTCAGGAAGACAGACATAAACACATACTTTATGTTTAAATGACCATGAAGAAAGAGGGTGTGCAGATGCCAGGGCCCTTTTTCCCCCACCTCACATTTCTTCAGGGGTGACTTGTGGCATTTGGGGCCTGGGCATCATTCTTATTGCTCAGTGTTAACTCATTGGCAGCCCCACGAAGCTGCCTCTATGTTATTTCAGACATTTCTCAAGGAAAACAAATCAGAGTCTTCCCATATTTTGTCTCACAGCATCCTCAGGGCAACCCTGAAGTAGACAGCGCAGAGATTCCTGTTCTGATTTTTCACATGATGTAACTGAGACTCAGAGAGGTTAAATGACTTGCCCAAGACAAAACAGTCAGTGATAACAGTTGAATTTGAAAGTGGTTCTGATTTTACTCTTTCCTTGACAATAGCTCATGCAATAGACCCTTTTTCCTGGGTTTGATCTGCTTCATCCTTGGCCTCAGACACAAAATAGCTCAGCGAATAAAGTGGAATCAATGGACTTAGAACCTCTTAAGATAACTCTTTTTTAAAAATTTTTTTAGTGAAGAATAGTTGATTTACAATGTTGTGTTAATTTCTGGTGTACAGCAAAGTGATTCAGTTACACGTATATATACATTCTTTTTCATATTCTTTTCCATTGTGCTTTATCATAGGATATTGAATATAGTTTCCTGTGCTCTACAGTAGGACCTTGTTGTTTATCCATTCTATACATAATAGTTTGCATCTGCTAATCCCAAACTCCCAATCCTTCCCTCCCTCAATCCTCTTGGCAACTACAAATCTTTTCTCTATGTCTGTGAGTCTGTTTCTGTTTCATGGATAAGTTCATTTGCATCATATTTTAGATTCCATGTATAAGTGATATCATTATGATATTTGGCTTTCTCTGTCTGACTTACTTCACTTAACATGATAATCTCTAGGTCCATCCATGTTGATGCAAATGGCATTATTTAATTCTTTTTTATGGCTGAGTAATATTCCATTGTATGTATGTACCACATCTTCTTTATCCATTCACCTGTCGATGGACATTTAGGTTGATTCCATGTCTTGGCTATTATAAATAGTGCTGCTATGAACATAGGGGTGCATGTGCCTTTTTGAATTAGAGTTCTCTCTGGATATATGCCCAAGAGTGGGATTGCTGGATCAGATGGCAACTCTATTTTTATTTTTTTAAGGAACCTCTATACTGTTTTCCATAGTGGCTGCACCAGTTTACGTTCCCATCAACAGTGTAGGAGGGTTCCCTTTTCTCCATACCCTCTCCAGCATTTGTGATTTGTAGAATGTTTAATGATGGCCGTTCTGAGTGGTGGGAAGTGGTAAGATAACTCTTATGTTGAGCACGTTGATAAACTGTCCAGATGCCCTGCTCCTACAACTCTTGGTTCCAAATTTTAAGTTGGACATTTTCTTTCTAGGCCTTAATCTTAGAGGTATGCTCATTTTTCTGGCTCAAAGACTGTCAATATCCAGAAAAATTACCAAAGCTCTGTAAATTCGATTGATCCACTTCTTTCAAGTTGCACTGGGAGCTAGTTGAGCCTTGGAGAGCTCTGGGATCCCTGGGCTGATGGGAAGGCCAGACCTGCACAAATAATTCTGTGTTTCACGGGGGTAGGGTGGGAAGACTTAGATATGTGAGGTGTAGAGGCCCCAGGGAGCAGGATGGCTGTCTTATTAGCAAACTTTGTTTGCCCAGGGCCTCCAGGCCAGCTCCTCTTCCATATCCCTGAAGTGTGGGCTAGGCCAAGTAATGGAAAACTCCAGAGGAAGATAGAAAAGGAGGAAGAATTTGTTCCCAGGACACTGTACCATATGAAGGGGAGAAGGCAGTGCTCACACCAAGACCCAGAGTGTGCAAGAAGTCTGTGGCCCCAGTTCTGCACTGTGAGTGGGTGGATGTTATCCTGCCATTTAGGCATTTAACAAGCCATTGATCTCTCCTTGACAATATCTATACATGGAAACAAGAATCAATCACTTCCAGCCCCTAGGGGATGTTTGCTAAATAATCCATCAGATGGCTGAAAGGGTAATCCAATGTGGTGGGCTCGATGGTGAAGTACAGTTGTCTGAGTCATTTGCGTCATGTACTGAAGAGTTGGTGAGGGCCAAACTGCCAAAATGATTGACTGAAGAAGACAGATTTGTTGTGGTGTGACTTTGGGGTACAGAAGACAGAACAAGGTCCCAGAGACATGAGGAAGACAGATTCTATCTCAGCCCTGGAAGGATCCTAGCAACAGTGCTGCAGACATGGGTACCGACTGACTTCATGAGAGAAGAGGCACCTGCCATGTCCCAGGCAGTGCTTGTAGATGCTTGGCCCCTCTGGCAAGGACTCTGTAGAGGAGATTCCAATTTCAGGTGAGAGGCTGAGCTGAGCTCCATTTCCTCAAGTATCCTATGGTTACTATCCCAAGGACTGCTCAAGAGAAGACCATTATGAGAGTTCCAAGATATGGAACTGGTCTCACAAGTGGCAAATGTTGTATTCTGTGCAAACAGGGCCTGAGTTTCTCCTCAGAGAGAAGCGATGTATTTAGGTTGGTGATTGTAAATTTTTTGAGGTAAGGGATCATGTCTTTTTTTTTTTTTGAAGTGTAGTTGATTTACAATGTTGTGTTAGTTTCAGGTATACAACACAGTGATTCAATGATATATTCTTTTACAGATTCTTTTCCCTTATAGTTTATTACAGAATATTGAGTAGAGTTTCCTGTGATATACAGTAGGTTTTTGTTAGTTATCTATTTTATACGTAGTAGTATATATATGTTAATCCCAAACTCTTAATTTACCCCCTCCCGAGCATATCTCATTCATCTACTTTGTGTAAGACACTTCACTGGGCTCTTAAAAGGGTTATGAAGGTGAGTAAATTCTGCCCCCAAAGTCACTATGACCTACGGGAGGAGGTGGTCAGCACACTCTATAAAATGCTTGTAAACAGCATGAATCAAAGGCAAACTGTGGAAAGTGCCATGAGAGAAGTTTGTAGTTCTCCAGGGGTGTAGAAAAGGGAGGATGATTCCAAGGAGGAGGATCTGGGAAGGCGTCATGTAGGAGGAGGCATCCCTTGACCTCAAGGGAAGGGAGGAATTTTGACAAATGGGGGGAAGCATCTGAGGAATAGGGAGCAGTATAAGCAAAGATTATGAGGCAGGAAACTTAGGCACAGTAATGCCACTTGGAGCCAGGAAGCCTGGGTTTGAATCCCAGCTTGGCCACCTAGTAGCTATAATTTTTAGCAAGTTGCTTAGCCTCCATGTGCCACAGTACTTCATCTGTAAAATTGGAATAATGATAGTAGTTGCCTTATGAAGATGACTGAATAAGTTAACATACCTAAAATACCCAAAACAGCGCCTGACAGTCGAGAAGCGCTATGTGCCTGCCATTATTTTTATGTCATGCATACAGTTGTCAAAAGTATTTATATTTTGCTTGCATCACATTCTGAGGTAATAAACGTCCTGCTTCTCAATTGCTCACAGCTTAATGAGGCAGATAGTAAAAACTGGAGCATTTTTCCTAAGTAAAAGTGTCAGAACACAAGTCATCCCCAATTTACTAATAAATAGGCTGTGCACCAAAAGTTTATTGATACATCCCATGTTTGGAACTCAAGACGTTCCTCCACAGAGGCACTGTATTTGGTTATTGCTGGACCAGTCCATCAACAGCTAGGTAAGCCACAATGGAGCAAATATCCAGGCCTAAGGGCACCAATGGAAGTTCTAGAATGGAAGCCAGAAGTTCCTCTCATGGAGTGGAAGGAAAAGGAAACCCCTACACAAAATTAGTAATGGGACAAGTCACTTCAATTCAAGTACCATTTCCTAAGGAACCCACTGTGCTTGGCACTAGATAGGGATTTTGGAGAGGAACTTGTCTGGTATTTTCGTTATAATTGACTAGGTTGTCTCCTTCTGCCTCTTTGCTGGTCTTCAGTGCTCTCAGGCTGTACTAAGAGACTTTCACTCCTTTAGGCTTGCTCCCTAACTCCCTCTAGTGAAGAAAAACCCGGGGGTCACTTACAGCGCAACCCAGTGTTAGAAGGCAAGCAATCAAATTGAACAAATTCACCTTGAAAGTGGAGCTAACAAGTAGGCAGCTCAACTCAGTCTTCCATCTGCTCCCTGGGTGCTCGTCTTACTCTGCTGTCCTGCCAAACCTACATGCTCTCAGAAAGCGTCGTTATTTTCACAAAAACTTTCACCACAGCTTAGTGGGACTACAGCTACGGCTCAGGGGCAAACATGGAGTGAGAAGGTGTTGAGATGATCATTTGTAAGTCAGGGACTGGTATATATACATAGTTATATATATATACACACACACACATATATATACACACATACCATGACTGACCTTGATCCCATTGACCCTACATAAGCTGATAAGCTTAGCAGTTGATCCAACATCATTCAAGATGTGGAAGAGTGGGATTGGTGACAAGCACGTAACCCTAGTTCTACAATGTGTTGCCCCCACGCCCTCCCCTCAATGGGCTCATGGGAAAAAAAGTCTTCTCCCAGAGGTGATGAAAAGTTTGACATGGCCAAGAAAGTTTCTGTTGAAATGAATTTATCATAACAAAGGTGCTGAAATTAAAAGCTACTCTCTAGGGTTTCCGGTTTCAAAATAAGCAAGTCTCTGGTTATTGTCGTATATCAACACCATGTCATAGAGAGAGGGAGAAAGATTGTTCTGCAAAAGCTAATGCAGACAGGCAGCAAGTTCCCTTTTAGCTAAACTTATTTAAAAACTCTCAAGAGAACAAATCTGAATTGATCATGGAACAATTGATCAATGATGACTAAGTGTGGTTCAACTTTGATTTGTCTTGCATAGGAACAGAGCTAGTTGTCCAAATGACAAAGCCAACCCCTTCATCAATGTGCGAGATCAACTTCAACCTCCAGTCTTTTGACTTGCCTAACCTCTACATTTCATTCAGTTTTTTTCTGGAGAGGAAACTTTCGTTTCTTAGAATAGGGAGAAGGTGCTACGTAGTGAATGGTCAATATGCTTCCAAATTTAACTGGTAATTTTTTAAATAGAAATTTATATTGACTTTTAAAATGTAGAAAATTGATGAAGGCAAATGAATCCTCAATTCCATTAGATGAAATCACTTTTGTTTTCCAGTTTGTTAAGACAGAATATCAGAATTGTACAGAAATAATATTGGAGAGAGCCAATAAGACCATTTGAGTCAACAGAAGGAATGAAGTTTTTAAATCAAATGTTTAATCAAAGTTTTAATCAAACTTTCCCTGGTTGCTCACCAACAGAAACAATATTAAATGAAGGTAAACTATGTTTTGGTAACCATATTGATAGCATTTTCAGTATGTCTGAGGGTAGATATGTGGGAGGATTTTACTGGCCCTACAGTTCCTAAACCTACTGTATGCATGGTTATCCACCTGTGGTTTGTGGTAGCATTCAATGGTTCCTTACTGTTGACCTCAGAACACATGCTGTGCTCCTGCCTTAGGGTGTGGAGGTAGGAATGGAAGGGTCCGTGGTAAGTGCAAGCTTCTTCTCCTCTGTTTAACTCTTAAATGCCAGAGTTTTTAAGGATTCTTCTGCTCTAGACCATCTTCTTTCCCCAGACCATGCATTCTACAGGTCAAATTCAGTCATTATTTTTAAATTGGAGTATAGTTGCTTTACAACATTGTGTTAGTTTTTGTTGTACAATGAAGTGAATCAGCTATATGTATACATATATCCCCTCCCTCTTGCACCTCACCCCCATGCCACCCCTCTAGGTCATCGTGGAGCCACGAGCTGAGCTCCCTGTGCTATACAGTAGGTTCCCAATAGCTATCTATTTTACATATGGTAGTGTACATATGATTAGGATTGACATACATAAGCTCAGTCATTTTTATAGCTTCCTTATGAACTGCCTGTATGACCTTGTATACCCAGCTGCCTACTGGTAATCTTTATCCAAATGTCCTGCAAACTCAGCACATTTTTTCCCTAAATGTTTTTGTATTTCTTATCCTGATTAATGGCATCTTCTGCTAATCACCTAAGCCGGAAACCTAGGATTCATCCTAGTCTCCTCTCTTTCTCCCACACCTACATGCAATTTATCATCAACTCTTATTGATTCTATCTTTTGAGCAGCTTCTCTGATCTGTTAATTTCTGTATTTCTCTACTGCTACTACCTTTAGTCCAAGGCACCCTGTCTGTTGCCTGGACCTTCATTTTCTCCTTACCGTCTAACAATCTATTCTCCACACTGCACCCAGAATTGTGCTACTAGCAAAACAAAACAAAAACACAATCTGATCATATCACCCCCTTCTTTATAAACATGCATTTCTTCCCTATTGATTATAGAATCAAGTTCAATTTTGCCCCCACCACTGGGAGGCTTCTTATTTCTGGAACAAATCATCCTGGTTCTTTCACCTTTCTGTGCTTTTGGACCCTCTGACCAAATTCCCAATATACTATAGTAGTAGCTAAGATAACAGGCTTTGGCATGAGATAGATCTAGATTCAAATCCTGGCTCTGTCTTATACTTGAACTAGCTGTGTGATGTTACCTAATCTCTCTGAACCCCGACTCCCTCATCTTTTAATTGGTGAGAATAGAGGTACCTAATGCACACGAATAAATGTGATAGTATCCGTGAAGCGCTTATGATCAGCCCCTGCTTCCTCTACTGAGTGAGTGCCTATCTAAGACCCAGGTCAAGTACCTCCTCCTCTGTGAAGCTTTTCTTGGCTGCTGGTGTCATAGTCCGCTTGTTCTCTCCTTTGTATCTCCTTAGGCCCTTTGGTTAAGATGTAGTTTTTGCTGCATGCCCTCTTGCACTCTGAGTATTTATTTGTGCCTCTGTCCCATCCCTAGTACCTGGCACAACACCCAACCCAGTGAGTGCACAGTAAGTGTTTGCTGAATGCTGAATGAGTGAGGAAGACTTTAGGAATGTTAGATTTGTCCTCTAGATTTGAAGGTGTAATATATCACAGGATAACTTCAGCTATGAGGAAGGGATTCTCTTAGTACTCTAGTGTCTCGTCAGTATTTTTATTTATGAAATAGAACTCTTTGCCAAGTTTTTGTTTATCTATATCTCTGATTTTTTCCCCCTCTCTGTCCTGTGAGAGGAGAGTTTCCAGTGTAATTCCACCGAAACTCTCAGAGCTGTCAATGTTTGCCTACACCCCTTTGCTCTGCCAGAGACTGCATCTGGGGAAGGCAAGGTCAAAGCCATGTTTACCCCAGACTGTCTTTCCTTCACGCAGTGATCATCATTTGTATTGAAGGAAGAAAGCAAAGGCACCTTCTTGTGTTGATTATCCTATGCATATTCCTTGCCCTTTCTGGGTCTCTGTTTCCTCAACTATTAAGTGAGGCCTCACCAGATGATCTCAAAAGTCCTACTCAAGGATAAAGTTCTCTAAGGATAACCAACATTCTTCTGTTGGTTTGTAGAGATTATACAGTGTTTTTACACATATTATCTTCATTTATGAAATAATACCTCTGAGGTACATATTATCATCCCTATTTTTCAAATTAAACTGGGGCTGAGGTGGGTGCATGGAATGACTTGGCCAGTTCTACAGCTCCTATGAAGTCAAATCCCTGATTCCATCCTTTTGTTATGAGGTCTTCCATGTAGGCTAAGCTGGGAAGAATACCTCTCTCTGGTGTGCACTTTAAAAAGTGATATCTCTGTTACCATGCATGTTCTCAGGATTGCCTTGGTGGAGGGCAGGGCACCCAGCAATGATGAAGAGCCCAGATGAATTAGGGGGAGAATGCACCTAGTCTGTGGGTGGTCTTTGGGAGAAGGTAGCTCTGGATCTCATTCTCTCAGACTCCAGGGGCAATGAAAATAAAGAAAAATGACGAAATGACATTGAACACTGAGATATTCAGTGCAGCTCCTAGAGGCAGAAGCTATATTTTACAGAATTGGGTTCCATCAATGCAATGTTTATGAAGACATCTTGGCTTCATAGTTTTTATTATTGCTCCATATCCTCATAAGTGGATGACCCCAAACTTAAGCGATATCATCTTTTTTAAAAATAATTAAAAGTATTTCTCTGTCTTAAGATATTATTCCCAGTACTGATAAACTATTATCAGCTTATCATATGTTAAATATATATGTTAGGGAACATATATGTTAAATAGCATATATTTAATTATGCTATTATTTAAGGAATAAATGATCTTCTTGCTTTATCACTAATCTAGTGTTTCTTTCTCCAATGAAACAAAAATTTCCCAAGTTTGAAAGTAAGAGCATCATTTACAAAAATAGTAGAATGTGTTTGTTAAGATTCACTTTACCATAATTCCACATTTCAGAATAAGATCTGTCAGTTTAAACTCCAATGTCAACATTTTCCTGTTGAGCAGAAATAAGCAATATCATCTTTGAGAAAGGAGCCAGGTTATATATTCCATTGACACATGATTTTTTTTTTAATCTGGAAGAGCTCTTAAGGATCATTTAGTCTAACACCCTTTATTTTACATACATGGAAACTGAGGTATAGCAAGGTGAAGTGACTTGTTCAAGTTCTCACAGAAAGTTAGTAGAGGAGTAAAATGAGAACGTAGGTCTGCGGACTCCCAGCCCAAGTCTCTTTTTTGTTGTACTTTGTATCACTTAGTTATAGTCAAATGCTAAAAGTACAACAATACCTCAGTGGAAGAGAAAGGTAAAAAGCAAAAAGAGGGTTTCCCTGGTAGCACAGTGGTTAAGAATCCGCCTGCCAATGCAGGGGACACAGGGTCGATCCCTGGTCCGGGAAGATCCCACATGCCACAGAGCAACTAAGCCCGTGCGCCACAACTACTGAGACGGTGCTCTAGAGCCTGTGAGCCACAACTAATGAGCCCACGCTCTACAACTACTGAAGCCCATGCACCTAGCGCCCGTGCTCTGCAACAAGAGAAGCCATCATATTGGGAAGCCCGTGCACCACAATGAAGAGTAGGCCCCACTTCCCACAACTAGAGAAAGCCCGTGTGCAGCAATGAAGACCCAACACAGCCAATAAATAAAAATAAATAAATTTATTTTTTAAAAAGTTTTAAGAAAAGTAAAAAGAAAGATGCATCTATGTTTCTGTTTAAAGCAAAAAAAAGGGTACCAAAATGACTCAGATTATAGCTATTAATCAGTTAAAATAATACAAAAATATCAAAATACTGTTACCACTGGGACCTCCTCTTCCCCACCTCCACCACACCACATTCACACATACATACATCCTGCTTGACACGAAAAACTCAGATCTGTTAGTGATCGAAACCAGCCCTGGGTCTGGAATAGCCTTTTCTGGGAATATATATACAAACTTTGGCAGGAGTTCAATCAGTGCAGCTCAAATACCCACACCCACACCAAATCCTGGGTAATATCAGTCCCCTGTCAAATGCAGACATTTTCTGGGAACCTGGGAATGATAGTCATGGCAAACTGTGGCCCTGAAGACTCACAGGCTAATCTAGGTGAATTTAATTAAGCAAATGGGTATAGTGAAATAAGATTTAACATTCTATCATTTTCATTCTTCATGAAAGTTGATTAAGTATCAAAAATGACCTCATTAGGAAAATTGTTCTATTGTTCATATCTTTTCAAAAGCTGAAGCTCAGACTTAGAGGAAGAGTTGCTTTGTTTCCTATATTTCATGCTGTTCACATACTTGTGAGTGTAGACCTCCACGGCTTGTCATTTTGAACACTCCAAAAGGACTATTTTGAAAAGTAGGTAAAAGTACTGATGTGGGAACAGTGTTGTGTAAGATGAGGATTTTTACTATGGAAGCAGGATCTCAAACAGTAGTTGTGCTGCTTAGAGTCAAGTCAATGGAGTTCTTAACCCAGGCATATCGTGCCTGAGGGGCCAAATGAATGGGGCAACAAGACTACAGTTGACCCTTGAACAACAGGGGTTTGAACTGCATGGGTCTACTTACACATAGATTTTTTTTTCCCAATAAATATACAGTCGGCCCTCCGTGTTCTTGGGTTTTATATCTGCAGATACAGAGGGCTGACTGTACTCCAGCATTTTATATAAGGGACTTGAGTATCCCTGGATTTTGGTATACTCACGGGAGTCTTGGAACTCATCCCCTGGGGCCATCGAGGAACGACTGTAGTTTCAGAGCCTACTTGCTGCAGGGAGTGGGGGAGGTGGGAGAGGTAGATGGTTAGAGCACCTATTCCCATTCCAGGTTTGGCTCTAGGGTTCAGGGACTGAGTGGGGTCAAATCTAAGAGTGGAAGGTCTTCAGTTCTGTGGCTGAGTGGAGTTTGACCAGTTAAGAACTGACATCAACACTCAGTAAAGATGTGAAGGGGAATTTGACAGAGTGGAGAAGGTGGATGAGGACACGGAAATGCAAAACCGTGAAAGATCATGCAATGAAATGGAAAAAGGAATCATGGTAAAAAAAGGGAGTTGGGAACTGATAAACCTGAAGGTAATTCCATAGAATTAGTACTAGAGCAAAGCAGAAACACTCTGGGAAATGTCTTGCAGACCCAGTCACTGGGTTACAATCCTAAATTTCCTGATAGAAGAAATAATTCTTCCCCCAAAAGAAAGGTACTAGAAATATGCCTCAAGTTTTGCTCTCTTAGAGACTTTGGATTCAGTGGATGAAGTTTATACAACAGAAAGAGAGTGTAAGTGCTTCGTGCAAAGACCTTATTGAAAGGAATTAAAATGATAAAGATAAAAGAATTGGGCTGTTGGGGAAAATGATTTCAAATACTGAATTTCAGAAATGTGTGAGTGCATCAGCAGCCCAATTGGACAACAGGGCCAAAGATATTGCAGAAAAGAAAAGGAGGAAAGAAAGCTGAACTGCAAGTCTGCCTGTATACAAGTGGAAAGGAGACCTGTGTGAAATTTCTTACAGAAACCACCAGGCAACGCAAAGGCAGCACCGAGGCAGCAAGACTGAGCTTCACTTCCTCGCCTCCCCGTCATGTCTTCATTTGTGCAATCTGAACTCACCCCCTTCCACTCTCAGATTGTTCTACCAAAGGTCACTATTATTTATTTATTTAGTCATTCATTCATCAATGCATTCAGCAGGTATTTAGTAAGGACCTACCCACTGCTTGGCACTGACCTGGGCACTTGACATCTAGATAGGATTAGACAGGGTCTAATCTGCCAAACCAGAACACTAAGTCCAAGTCTCTCTCGTTTCCTACACCCAACCCTTCACCACATTCTGCCAGCGCTACCACCTAAATATGTCTTGGCCTTGCCTCTGCTCTCCGTCATCCCTAGCACTTTGTCCTAGCCTCATCATCTGTCTCTTGGATTGCTGCAATGTTCCTCATTGACCTTTCATCACCGAACTCTCCTGCATGTAAACCATCCACCACACTACCACCAATTACCTAACACCAGGCTATTCTTATAACTCGTATACTTTAAACTTTTGATGGCTCCCCCATTTTCCTCCAGAATAATTTTCAAAATACTTAGCCTTCTCTTCAAGGCTCTTCCTAATTTGATCCCTCTTACCACAAGCATTCTAGCTTTACCTCCTATCACTCTCCTCAAAACACACCATGCTCTGGTCATGCTGGCCACTTCCCCTTCCCTGAATGGCATTGTCCCCAGACACTTTCATGCCTCTGCGTCTTTGCTAATGCTGGTGCCTCTGATTACAATTCTTTACACTCTGCCACCTCCCACTCATCCCTCAAGGTCTTGCTCAAATACCACCTTCTCTGTATAATCACTTTCTCCATTTTTATGACTTTTCCTCTCAACTATTTCTAAAAATCTCTATGACATCCTATTAGTTTACTTGTTTGCTTAACGTCCCACCTCTACTGGATTTAATTTATCTCTGCATCTCCAGTGCTCAATGTACACTTTGGAATGAATGCATGCATGCATGATTGAACAAGTTAGCTAATGAGTTTAACCACTGTAACACTAGTTAACTAAGTAACTGCCTCACAATCCTCCCTTACCTTCTGGATGTTCAGGGGAGTTTGGTGTGTGTGTGTGTATGTGTGTGGTGTTCACTCACTGTTATTCTGTTGTTTGTTAGCTAAGTTATTAAGCTGTCGCCTTTTCTCTCCATCTTTTTCTGGTTCTCATGGAGGTGGCTGGGAAGGCGGTCTGGTGGAACCGGTCTGAACACAGCAGAGTATCAGCAGTGCCTCATCATCTAGGGCTAAGGCAATCTGCAGAAAAACTCTCACAACTGCTACCCAAGCAGCCAGGGGACCCACATGCGGACCTCAGAATCTCAAGTTTTTGTCACAATCACACTTTGGAATGATGAGTTTTAATCCCCTTATCTCCTAGCCTGTTGCCAGGAGGTTTTCACTGTTCTGTTTCTTCTTTTCTCTTACAGACATCTCTTTCAATGTCTTCTGTAGATCTCAGCACATCTCTGTGTGTGGCAGTTTATCACAATGTTTTCCCCCAATGTTTTGTTCTTCTATTATAGCAGGACCCATTTAATTTTTGTATAGGTGCTCAGACCTAAAGGTTAAATCTCTTGCTTCACACTGGATACTAGTCATTCTTTACTTAGAACATTTTTAAGAATATAATTTGGGGAGTTGTTTCTATCGTTTAGTTATATCATATAATGAGCACTTATCATGTGCTGGACACTGTTCTAGATTCTCAGGCCACAGCGGTAGAGAAAAGAGATCATAGTACTTGCCTTGATGAAGCTTACAGCCAGAGATGTATATAACGCAGGGCAGCTGTGAAGGTGGGGTGACAATGGCAATGAAGAAGTGCACAAGAGCAAGTAACCAATCAAATATAAAAATAATTATGATTTCTCCATAAATGCAGTGAAAGGAGTGATCAAATTTAGATCTTCCAAGGTCAGCACATTTCAAGTCATACAAAAGTTACTTTCTGTAGTGCCTACCAGACCATCACTGAGCAGTTAGAAGAAGGAAGGAATGGAGAGAGGAATATAAAAAGCCACTTGGAATTTTAACTGTGGTTAAACCAGTTTCAGATATTCATTGAAGGTCCTCCCCAGGGGAGACAATGTTATTTCTCGACCTTCCTTGTCTTCCTTACCTGCCTGTCTCCACCACCAGGAGAACTGCCTGAAAGGCTCCTTAGCCATTGACTGTCAATGGACCTTCTCGAGTCTTCCCTGGTTACATATCCCTTGGCTATGGGGCCCCTGTTGCCTTGATATCATTTCCTCTCACAGTTCAATTTGGTGACTTGTTATTAGATAAGTCATGCCCCATGTTTGAATACTTTGTTGTCCTCCCTTGAAGAATTATGATGAAGGAAATAAAGGGGAGATGGTGTGCTTGGTGAAGTGAGCATCAGATGGGGAATTGAAATACCCAGTTTCCAGTCCTGTTATAGCCATTAACTAACTCTATGACCTAGGAGAGACCATAGTATATCTCCAGGCCATGGTATCTACACCAAGACAATGGAGGTGGTGGTGTAAAAGTAGGAATCAGCAAAACCTGGCAAACCAATACAAGGTCTATTCAGATAAACTAACCTAATGCTTGGTCACAAGAGTAGTCACAAAACCCTAGTCCATCACAAAGCTGTGGAAGAGTCCCTACAAATCATGCCCTGCAACACTGGCCCTAGAAAGCAGCTGCACTGTTTTCTAGGCTGAGACTCATTTGGACTAGTACACAGACCTAGTAATGATGAAATTACTGAAGTACCTGGGTAGGTAAATAGGAAGAAGAAGAACCAGTTATTTTGGTCGATAATTTTCTTACAGCTGCTCCTCCCCGTGTTCAAGTGATTTCTGAGTGTGCTCAGCCTGGAACCCTACTCAGGAGAAGATAGGCAGCTCACTGTGTTCTTAGACAGGCCGTTTGCAGACCCTCTTACCTGTGTAGCAAAGGAAGCATGTGTTTTTCTTCTTCCTACTTCTGTATAATAAATTCCCAGTCTAAAACTAAGCTGTTCAGTAAATATTTCTTTTTATTACCGCAACTACCAGAGACCCAGGGCTTGGTTCCATAATTTATGATGGTCTTTGCTCTCTCACTCTCTGCTAAGGTTTTCAAGATCTAAAAAGTTTTGGCAGGCTCTCGGAGGTCTGATTTGAAAGCCAAATCCCATTTCTTCTATCTATAGTGTCTCCCAAATCCATCATCCTCTCTTCTCCAATTTCAATGTCTCTACTCATGCTTAGGCCTTTATCATCTCATATCTAGACCTTTGCAGTAGCCTTCTAACTACTCTTCTTATGGGACTCTTTCAAAAGCAGAACTCTGATTCTAGCACTCTTCTGATCAGAAATCTTCCATGACTCCCCATTTGCTACAGAATTAAGTCTAAATTCTTCCATTTTTCATTCCCAATTATTTTCCTCAATTTTCTGCCACTACTCAACTTTCTTAATCTTTTTCAAAAAATATACGAAATGTATCAAGTATATAGAAAAATATGGAGACGTACATAGAAAATAACCACGTGCCCACCACTTGGCTTTTTCAGATCCTACGATTTTAGCATATTTGCTTCAGATCCTTTTTTAAAATTAATTAATTAATTAATTGGCTGCATTGGGTCTTCATTGCTGTGTGCGGGCTTTCTCTAGTTGTGGCGAGTGGAGGCTACTCTTCGTTGCGGTGCGCAGACTTCTCATTGTGGTAGCTTCTCTTCTTGCAAAGCATGGGCCCTAGGTGCACAGGCTTCAGTAGTTGTGGCAATCCTTTTTTAAGACACAAAATGTTGGAGATCCAAATGAAGCACTGGAAATCCCCTCTCACTGCAATTCTTCTCTCTCTGATTAACTACTATCTTATTTTTAAACTGAAATATACTTGACATATAACATTGTGTACATTTAAGGTGTACAGCATGTTGATTTGAGACACATATATTATAATTTGGTTGCCATTGTAGTGATAGTGAGCCCCTGTTTCATGTCACATGATTATCATTTCTTTTTGTGTGTGGTGGGAATAATTAAGATCTATTTGGCTTTTATAATTCCCATGTATGTTTTCCTGATTTTACTACAAGATGACATATCTATAAACTATATATACATTGGTTGTATGCTTTTAAACTTTATGTAAATGGCAATACACTCTAGCCTTTGCAATGACTTTCTTCACTCAAAGTTATCTTCCTGTGATTTTTCATGTTGACACATGTAGCCTATACTTCACTCATTTTTATTGCCCTGAAGTATTCTGTTTTATAAATGTGCCTCGTTTTATCTATTTTCCTATTTCTTATTTGCAATTTTTTTCTATTACAGAAGAAGTTGCAGTGAAAACTCATGTACAAGTCTCCTTGTGCACTATGGGAAAGTGTTTTTCTAGAGTATTTCTTTCTTAGATATGGAATTGTTATGTGTTACTTTTCAGCTTTGCCAAATATTGCCATACTGCTCTCCTAGGTTGTACCATTTTATGCTCTTACCAGTGGTTTGTGAGAGTTCCTGTTCTTCTACTTCCTTGACATTAGTATTATCAAACTTTCAGATATGTCAATTATACGAGTGTGAAATGGTATTTTATTGTTGTTTCACTTTGCATTTCTCTGATTACTAGTGGGTTGAACACATTTTCGTAAATTCAATAGGCATTAAGTGTCTACTGTTGGTAATTAATTACCTGTTAATATTTGTTGCCCATTTTTTTGAGTTGTTTGTCTGTCTTACTGATATTATGAGCTCTTTATTAATTCTCGATATTAATGTTTACAACTGATATGCATTGTACATTTCTTCTGATCTGTGGCTTTTCATTATGTTTATGTTGTCTTACATTGAATAGGTATTTTACATTTTATATGGTAAAAATGATCATTTTTTTCCCTTATGGTTTGTGTTTTGTGACTTGATTAAAATCCCTTCCTTCATTTGAGGCTATAATGATAGTCCCCTATATTTTCTCATAAAAGCTTAAAATTTGCTTTTTATATTTAGAACTGTAGCCCACTTGAGATTCATTTTTGTACTTGGTTTGAGGTAGGGATATATACATTTATATTTGTTTTTATGTGGATAACCAATTTTCTCCATATCATTTATTAAATAGTTTTTCCTTTCCTCACTCATTTGTAGTGCTATCTCTGCTGTATAACAAGTTTCCATACATGTTTCGATCTGGTCTAAGCTCATTCTACTGTTTCATTGATCTGTTTGTCTATCCCTGTGAAATATCACATTGTCTTATAGCTTTATAATAAGACTTGATATCTAGTAGGGAAAATCTCCCACCATGTTTGTTTTTTTCCAATATTTTGTTGTTTATTTTCAGCCCTTTACTCTTCTGTATGAATTTAAAAAATAAGCTCCCTAAGTGTCACATAAAACCAGTTGCTATTTTGAGTGAAAGCCCATTGAATATACAGAGTAATCTGGAGAATTGACATCTTTATGATATTGAGGTTTTGCATTCATGAGCATAGTGTATCTTCCTATTTAGGTCATCTTTTATGTTTTTTTTTTTAAATCATGTTGTAGAATTTTATCTAAAATATCTTGCATACACTCATAGATTTATATCTAAGCATCTTATAATTTGTTTTGCAATTATAAATGGTGTATTTTTAAATTACATTTTCTGATTGTGTGTTGCCATCATTTGCTTTCTAACACATTATCATCAGGTTCTTACCTTTATTATTCTGCTAACATTACTCTCATTTATAGCTCTCAACTAAAAAACTCAGTTGGACACATTTCAGACCTTAATATTTATGATATTAAATATTCCTGCCTTGTTGTTGAAACAACTTGTTCTTGAAACAACTCTTTCCTCTTTTGCCTCATAAAACCATATTCTTGGTTTTCTTCCAACTTTTGGTCAGCCTCCTTTATAAGTCCTTACACTTCTTTCTGAATATTTGTTTCCTAGGGTTCTTGACTTTTTTTCCCTGATCATGGGCGATCTGATCATCTCCCATGGCATCAACAACTCTATCTATGAAGTGAGTCTATACAAAATGTCATCTCAAACCTCCATCTTAAGATCCAGACCCATAGATTCAATCACCTATTGGATTCACTCAGCATATCCCAAACTGCATTCCACACTTTCCCCTCTCAGTCTGCCTTTCTTCTTGTGTTCCCAATATCAGTGAATAATTTCGCCAGCCACTCAGGTGCTCAAGCCAGAAACTTGGACGTATCCTTGACTCCTCCATCCCCCTCATTTCAGCACATTGCACTTTAATACTGCAGTTAGAGTGAATATTCCAAAATGCAATATGATAATACTTTCCTGATTAAAACTCTTCCACATTCCCTGATTTTCAAGGTCTTTCATGTTCCAGTGTTGCTTATGTTAATGTGGCTTTCCCCAAGTAGGCCCTTGCCTGTCTTTTCAGTCTCTTCTCAGCCCATATCCAATTCTCTTGTAAGTGCTATCAGGGTTAACGACACCCAGTTACCTAGGTCAGAGACCCAAAATTGATCTTTGATTCCCACCTCTTTATTTATGCACTTGGTCACCAAGTCCTATACATTCTATATCCTAAATATCTCTCACACTTACTCTCTCTTTCTGTCTATAATACCAGTACCCTAATGCAGCACACATCGCTCTCCTGTTTGTGCTCTTGACTCCATGCCCACAGCTGACAACTTGCAGCCCATAAAACCGTTACACTATTTCACATCTTCATGTTTTTGCACATACTTTGGTTTTCCCTCTTCCATAATTGCTCTTTTTTCTTTCTCAACTTAGCTGCCTGGCAAATGCTTCTTAAGTCTTCAAGGCTTAGCTCAGGAATCCATCCTCTAGGAAGGTGATCCTGACTCCGTCAAATAGACCTGATCTCTCTCTATTTGTGTACTTGCACTCTATTAGACTGGAAACAACCTAAGGGCAAGGATTGTCTTCTTCATCTGTGAATCCCTGGAATTCTGCACAGGACTTTGTACATAGTAGACACTGAAAAACATTGGTTGGAAGGCTTGAATGATCAAATGCTTCCCCTGTACATACTTTATGCGTCCTCAAACTGACTACTTGACCTTCCCCAAATACATGATGGACTTTCCTGCCTTATTAATTCTATTTTCCTACTTGTCTGCCTTCTGCCATTGACAGTGGCCCAGCAAGCTTAACTTTATTAGCATGTTACAACCTCTTTAAAACAAGTTTCATCATGGTACAGAACTGGAGAAAACAGGGTTGTGGTATGTGTGAGCAGACAAGAGTGATATAAATATCTCAACAATATCTTGCTCCTATACTGACTGGCTTTTCTATTCATCCACTCACCCATCCACTCATTAAATATTTGAAGTGACTCCTGGAAGGAAGAACATTATTTCCCTGTTTGCTGGAGGCTCCCCTCAGGGATGATGGGATCTCAGACTGCCTAATCTGCTCAGAAATCCTGAGTTCATCCTCCTTGAGGTGGCTGTAGGCCAGGACCAACTGATATGGTAGTTCAGACAGGTGTCTGACATCAGATATAAATGCTGGCCTCTAATCAAGCACACTTGTGTCAAAGAATCATGGATGGAGAAAAACTTGGTTGAGCTAGAAGATGGTCAGTAAGGTGTTGTAAAAAGGGCATTAAATCAGGAGTCAGAGAAACCAGACTTGTCCCTTGTCTGCTAGCCATCAGTCTTGTTACATCTCTGAACCTCAGCTTCTCCAGCCACAATTTAGGGAAAAAGGTAGGGGTCTACACAGCCTGTTTCACAGGACTTCCATAAAAGAGCAGTGAGAAAAAAAGATAGGAGCTTGTCTTGTGTTTTAGTTATCTGGGAACTGATCTTATCCTCCCGACCAGAATGCAAACTCCTTAATTTCAGGGACTGTTACTTTTATTTATTCTTTCCACCAGTCAACAAATCCTTATCAAGTGCCCACGGTGTGCCACTAAGATCCGTGTTGAGGATATTGCAGTGACTAAGACAGACAAAAATCCCTGCCTCCTTGGGCCTCACTATATGAAAAGGCAGACAGTAAAGAAGTAACTGAAACTGATAAGAGCTGTGCAGAGAGGTGCACAGGACGCTATGGGAGCACAATGAAGGGGCTGGAGATACAGTGCTGATGAAAACTGCCTTGATGGTCTCCCAGCGCTGCTCAGCAGAAGGTAGGGTGGTCTTTCTGCGGCCATCCCCACCAGAGAGACTTGGTTTGTCCCATCTGGCATTCCGTACGAACTTAACATGAACACTCACAAGATATCAGGAACAGTCCTCATGGGCTATAAACGTATAAAACTCAAATGTATAAACCCAAGCTTTCCCATTTGATAGAGATTTATGGTGTTCCTTGTTCATACCACGCAGTATTCTTGATGAATAAGATGTGATTTCTACCCTACAGAGTTCCCCGCCTCATGGATTAATTGTGAATTCTTTTAAATAGTGACACACAGGGAAATACAAAGTGTTATAACTATGATTGCTTTTGAGAGTTGAAACTAGAGATGTTTTTGGTCCTATGTTTCTGTGTTTTTCAAATGTTCTATAATGAACTTTTGTTACTTTAACTATGGAAAAAAAGAAACTTTATTAAAAATTAGAAAATAAAATAGGAAAAAAGGCAACCCATGTGTTCTGCAGCCAAACTGATCCTAGAAGCTTGATTTGTTGTTGTAGCCTGAGCTGGTGCCATTCATAAATCCCCAGTTTCCAGCCTGTGGTTTGTAGTTACCATGGAGAAGGACAGGCAATTAGAAATACACCTTTAATACTTCATGGAAATATGGACTCTTGTGTACAACTCATGAAAAATAAGAGTTCAGAAAAATGGTATAAAAAACATCCAGCTATCAGATATACAAGAACAATATTTTGTTCCTTTTCCCCTAACAAGAAAAGAATTAGAAGAAAGGCAATCAGAGGGACCTAGAGACTGTCACACAGAGTGAAGTAACTCAGAAAGAGAAAAACAAATATCGTATAGTAACGTATAGATGTGGAATCTAGAAAAACGGTATAGATGAACCAGTCTGCAAGGCAGAAATAGAGACACAGATGTAGAGAACAAACATATGGACACCAAGGGGGGAAAGCGGGGGTGGTGGTGGGATGAATTGGGAGATTAAGGTTGACATATATACACTAATATATATAAAATAGATAGCTAATAAAAACAGAAAGGTAATCATTATAATTATTTTAGAAGTGGGATGAGAAAGAATATAACAGAAAAGACAAAAAGAAATCACTGCCTAGAAGAAGCAAAGATCCCTAAAAATAGAGCAGGAAGCTCAGCTGGGTGCTCTGTGATGACCTAGATGGGCGGGATGGGGTGGGGTGGGGGGAAGGTCCAAGAGGGAGAGGATATATGTACATATATAGCTGATTCACCTTGTTGTACAGCAGAAACTAACACAACACTGTAAAGCAATTATACTCCAAAAAATAAATAAAATAAAATAAAATCAACCCAACCACCCCCCAGAAAAAGAAAGAAAGGGGGAAAGAGCAGGGAGGGGGAAGGGAGAGTTGGGCTCAGAGATGTTAACGTTCACACGCAAGTCACAAGAAAGACTGGCCAACAGCTATGTTAGGATGTGGGAGGATGGACAGTGGTGCCAGAGTGTGTGTTGAATGTGAAAGCGAGTGAGTAAACGCCAATTAGCTAGCTTTAGAGCTTGCGAAGAAATCAAGAAAGATGATAGAACCTAAAGCAAGAGACGGGTGCTCAAAGGTGGTCCGTTGAAGCATTGGGGCACAGCAGGGAAAAGGCATTGGGCCCAACGCTTGGCACTGGGGATAATGGTGGGCCTGTGTGGGGGGAATCATTTACTTGTCATTGAGTCCACAAATGGCAAGGGTGAGCCTCTGTGCAGGACACCGATGGGAAGGCTGCACATTGGGATAAGGTCTGGAAGTTGCAAAGCAGGTTCACACTTCCTAGATCTGTAGATTGTTAGATCCTAACTCTCCATGAAGTGGTTAAGATACTATCTGCACCCATTTTACAGGTGAACAAACCGAGAGTGGTAACATGACTTCCCCATGAAAATCTGTCTCTGAGTGTGTTAGCCCTTCCCCTGCACAGGCATTTATCTCAGAATGAATTGACTCTGAGAGGGGCTGCACGTGTACCCAGGTAATTAACCACTCACCACAGCGCAGCACAGCACAGCCAGGGGACTTACTCCAGTCCCCTTACTCCAAGCCTACCCCACCATAACTGCACACACACACACACACACACACACACACACACACACATACACACAAAGGGAGAACTGACCCGGATCCAACCTTGAACTCTCCTAGGCCCAGGATGGAACTAAGGTTCTGGTCTGTGTCCCTCAGACAGAAAGTACAATTCCCCAGGGACTGAAGGGGCCCAGGAAGCACCTCTTGAAGAAACAAGAGGACTGCTCTGAGCTCCCTGCCTTGGAGATAACTGTGGGAACAGGACAACATTGAACTGCTGGGGACCTGAGGAGGGAGTCTGAGCAGAGAGGCCCGAAGCCAGGCTTCTAAGAGTCTCCTCTGTGTTTATTTGGGGGAATGAAACACTGATTGCAAGCCTGAATCTTTTAGCAATTTGTAGAGAAAGGGAAAGCCTTGTTCAGAGATGCAGCTCACAGAGATGTCACATCCAAGGTAAATGCAGGGAGAAGGGCAGAACCACAGGACCAGTTTCCATTCAGTGGGCATCCTTGGTCTGAGACTATGAAAAATCTGAACATATTGGACAAAAGACTTTGGGGAGAAGCAAGCAAACTCTTTCCTTATTTTTGCTTGAAAACCATTTGCATAATAACACTGCCTCAACCTCTCTTCCCTGCCACATTCTTCCCCAGGGAAACAGCAGAGTGGGGCGAGAGGGACCCGAGCCAGGAGAGGAGGCCCAGAGCCCTGCAGTCCAATCCTGGTCCAGCCACTGAGCCTTTGGTTGCCATTATGACCCAACACCTCCGAGCTTCCTTTTCTTCATCTTCCGATGGGACAATCATGCCTACCCCTTCGGGTTATGATAAGGATGAGAAAAAACATGTTGAAGTCCCTTTGGGCTGAAAGACTGTTGGAGCAGGTGAGCATGTGGGGGCCTTCAAGCTCCTTGTCTCCAGGGAGACGAGGAAAGTGAGGTCCAGAGAGGGAGGCACTCGACCAAGCTCACCAAGGAAGTCAGAGGCTGGACGCAGGCATGTGAGCCCAGGCTGGGTCCAGTACCTGGAGAGGCTGGCGTCAGCAGGGCCCTGGGCTCTGAAGGCCTCTGAGCAACCCTGAGAGTGTAGAGCCAGGGTGGGGCTGGGCGGCTGGGGTGTTGCCAGGGCAGCTGCTCTCAAGAAATAAAGAGTTTCTGCCAACACCCTTCCTTTCCCTGCCAGGGAAGGAAATGAGAGAACTGGGCTTCATTTACCTATTTCAAACTCCAAAACATTCAATGGTCTTTAGGCAGTAAAGGAGCAGCTAATTTCTTTTTAATTGAAGGAAAGTAGAGAGACTTCAGGACATGGCCAAGTACACAGTCTTACTCCCACCAGACACATAGCCTTGACCCCACACCCTTAATTGAGAGGAAAGGACATCTCCAAGATGACAGCACCTTGCAGCAGACCACAGGCAAAGGCAGCTCAACTGCAAAGTCCTTATTTCCTGAGTGTCTGCCCTAAAAGAGGAACGTCACCATGTCCTGCAGAGCCCCCTTCTGTGAGGCCCAGAATTCCCTTTGTCTGCTGGATAGTATTGGATTTTGGTCTCAATTATCATAAGTGCATATTTATTGAGTTATTTCGTTTAAGAAATAAAGGAACAAATTAGCTATGGTGCAATTAAGTTAGTCAATTGCTTTTGGCATTTCAATCCACACGACTTCCTTGATTTGTACCCCTAACTTCAAAGTTCCCTGTGCCCAAGGGGTCAGCTTCCAGAACAATTTCCACAGCTCCTTCTTTAGCCGGTGTCCCCTGCGCGTAGCTGCTCCACTACCCTTCTACTTGCGCTGTCTTGCACCTTCCTTAGGTAGCAGCAGCAGCTGTGGCCCCATGAGAGCCACACTTTGCATTTACAAGGTTCTTGCACATATTACGTCCTGTGACCTCTCAGTAGCCTGAGGTGGGGGGCAGAGTGGGAATGCTGAAACCGCCTGCAGATTCCAAAGGACTTGTGTTTTGTTGTTGTTGCTGTGATCAAGGCTTCCTTGGAATCACACTGAGCGAATGCTACATGCTAAAAGAATACCTTGATATTTGCACACCCCTGTTCATAGCAGCATGATTCACAATAGCCAGAAAGTGGAAGCAACTCAAGTGTCCGTTGACAGATGGATGGGTAAACAGAGTGTGGTCTTCCTATACAGTGGAATATTATTCGACCTTGAAAAGGAAGGGCATTATGACTAAGCTACAACATGGACAAGCCTTGAAAGCATTATGCTAAGTGATATGTCAGACACCAAAAGTCAAATACTATACAGTTCCGGTAACATGAGGGCCCTAGAATAGTCAGATTCATAGAGACAGAAAGCAGAACGGTGGGTGCCAGGAGCTGAGGGAAGGAGGGATCGGGAGTTGGTGTTTAATGAGTACAGACTTCAGTTTAGGGAGATGAAAAGAGCTCTGGAGATTGGCTGCACAACGATGTGAATGTACTTAATGCTATTGAATATAAAATACACACTGAGTGTCCACATCTCTTTCTTCCTCTCGTTACATCACATCCTGTTCGAAACCTTCAGTGCCAACTCCCTTCACAGAGAATAAAGGCCACACCTCTGAGCTCAGTCTGTGGACTTACCCACCTCTTTTCTCTTTCGTGCATCCAGCCTATCTGCCTTTTCCAGTCCCCTGCCTGGGAAGGTGTGGGTTTGGGTGCCAGTGCTGTGGAGCTGAAGCCCCTGCTCTCAGCTTTGGCATTGTGTACATTCATAGAATCCCCTGTTTTGGGTAGTGACTGCTGTCTTCAACTCTACCTGGTATACTTTGGCGCAGAAATCCTCTCTTTAATCCTCTCCAGAGCATTGCTTCTCCATACTCCAGTTCCAGAGGTACCTGGGGATACCTGTCCTTGAGCCAATTGAGGATTCTGTGACATGCGTTAGATTGGTTCTCAGTGTCCCCACTGCTGACCTGGATTCGGCTTTCTTGGCTCTGCTAAGTCAGCTACCCAGGGTACATCTCTCAGTGTGAAAAATGTTGCTATGCTGGTCTCCCTTTCTATTCTTCCTGCCATTGTGAGTTTATTGTTTTTGTAAAAAATATTTCATTTATTTATTTATTTATATTATTTTGGCTGCACCGGGTCTTAGTTACAGCATGCGGGATTTTTTAGTTGCGGCTTGTGGACTTCTTAGTTGCGGCATGTGGACTTCTTAGTTGCGGCATACATGTGAGATCTAGTTCCCAGACCAGGGACTGAATCCGGGCCCCCTGCATTGGGAGCACGGAGTCTTACCCACCGGACCACCAGGGAAGTCCCTATAAGTTTATTGTTGAAAGGAGGGAGTGAAATGAGATGTCCATGACCGTTCCACCATCTTTACCCGAAGCCTGAGCTGAGTAGGAAATGGCTACTAGAAGTGGCCAGGAGAAGTCAGGAGGAAAGCATTTCAGACAGAGGGAGCAGCATTAGTCAGATCTGGAAGCTATGAAATAGGTTTATGTGTGCAGAAAACCTAGGTCATGGAGGGCCCGTGCTCTACTAGTCCCCTATGGTGACTTACCTTAGACAGCCTCAAAGTTGGTCATGAGGAGCTTGGGAAGCTGCCATGACGGCCCATGGGGACCAGACCTGTGCTGTGCTCTGCAACACATGCACCCCACTGCCATCTCAGGGGCCAGGAGCCCTAGGTGGCTGGCATGGCTTGAGCTGCAGAGAGAACAGTACTAGCTGGACCGTCCGTTCCCAGAACAGGGGCTTCTATCTGCTTTGGTGAGCCTGGTTGAATTAAGCCATGAGCTGATTCCTTCACTTAATTGAAGGAATCGACTCATGGAAAAACTTTTTTTTCTAATAATGTCTCAATTTAGGATTGATTTGCTGAACAGATAGCCATGAAATTATAGAAATGGTTTAAAAGGCAGCAGAAAGGATGCATATCTTGTATGTTGTCTTCACTGCTCCTGCTGATCTTTGCCATAAATAAAAGTATAAAGTGAGACTATTAGGTGTCAGCAGTGGTTATCTGAAAAGGCCCTTTCAGTTCTTTTTAAATTTCTGGGTCTTGTGGCTTAAATCTAACCAAGCATAACATAAAATGACACAGCACTTCAGACGTGATCAACATAAATTTTTTTAATTTAATTTTTATTTTATGTTGGAGTATAGTTGATTTACAATGTTGTCTTAGTTTTAGGTGTACAGCACAGTGATTCAGTTATATATATATATATATATATATATGTGTGTGTATACATATACATATATATATATATATATTCTTTTTCAGATTCTTTTCCTTTACAGGTTATTTAAGAATACTGAGTATAGTCCCCTGTGCTATGCAGTGGATCCTTGTTGGTTATCTATTTTATATATAGAAGTGTGTGTATATGTTGATCCCAACCTCCTAATTTATCCCTACCCCACCCTTTTCCCCTTTGGTTACCATAGGTTTGTTTTGTATGTCTGTGGGTCTATTTCTGTTTTGTATTTAAGTTCATTTGCATCATTTAAAAAATATTCCACATATAAGTGATATCATATGATATTTGTCCTTTTCTGTCTGGCTTACTTCACTTAGTATGATCATCTCTACGTGCATCCTTGTTGCTGCAAATGGCATTATTTCATTCTTTTTGATGGCTGAGTAATAGTCCATTGTATATATGCACCACATGTTCTTGATCCATTCATTTGTCGATGGACATTTAGGTTGCTTCCATGTCTTGGCTATTGTGAATAGTGCTGCTATGAACATAGGGGTGCATGTGTCTTTTTGAATTATAGTGTTGGCCGAATATGTGCCCAGGAGTGGGATTACTGGATCACATGGCAACTTTATTTTTAGCTTTTTGAGGAACCTCCATACTGTTTTCCATAGTGGCTGCACCAACTTACATTCCCACCAGCAGTGTAGGAGGGGTCCCTTTTCTCCACACCCTCTCCAGCATTTATTATTTGCAGACTTTTTCATGATGGCCATTCTGACCAATGTGAGATGATGCCTCATTGTAGTTTTGATTTGTAATGCAATATTTTTAAAAATGCAAAGCAGCAAACCAAACTATACTTGTGAACCAGCTGCCTGGTTTTGTAAATGAGATTTTACTGGACACAAGGCCGGGGTTAGGGTGAACAAAGTGAGGCATGGTTCTACCAGTGCAGGATTAGATCCTGTCTTTACCTCAAAGTTTGATATTTTGTTCATCATGGATTTTTTTGCATTCATTTTGATTTTTAGCATATTGCATTAAAATATTATCTCAGTTATTGAGGTTTTGGGTGCCCCTTTAAATTTTGCACCCTGGGTGAGTGCCTCACTCACCTCACCTTAGTCTTGGCCCTGTTCGGTTAAACCTAACTGAGAGCTGTTCCCCTCCAGAGGC
Source organism: Hippopotamus amphibius kiboko (assembly GCF_030028045.1). Taxonomy (NCBI): domain Eukaryota; kingdom Metazoa; phylum Chordata; class Mammalia; order Artiodactyla; family Hippopotamidae; genus Hippopotamus; species Hippopotamus amphibius. Next base: position 5,286,879 of record NC_080203.1, on the reverse strand, counting down.
TTCCACCCCTCACAGTGAGCCACAGGGTCATGATTGTATAAAGGGACTATAGGCACACACACTCCTTAGTTAAAACCATGGGCTTTCCCCAACCTTTATTCAAAGGCACAAATTAATCCATCTTCAGAAACAGCTAAGCGAGCAGAGTATTAGATTATGAATCTTGCCTGCATATGGTATTCTTAATATCCATCAATCTTTCCTTTTTCCTTTGTTATAGCCAAGTCCCAGCTGAAATTAAAATTTGGACTTCCAAACCATTAAATACAAAGATCAAAGCCTAATTGAATTATGACATACACATTAAATCCAACCTGAGAGATAGACAAATGGGACAATTTGAGTAGTATGTGCTTATATACAGATGTGTCCCCACCTAGCTTTTTGGCAGAAACTAGCTTAAGACAGGTGAAATCCCATCTCTATGTCAAAATTTCTGAATTTATGGTATTTGATTATTTTCTAAAGAGATCAGGCCTCTCGAAAGCATGGTTCTAGCAATAAAAACGTACTTTCAACTCCATACAGCTCAATTTTCATTAACTCATATTGTGCCAAAACAAGGCTTTGGAGCTAGAGGATTTTCGCATCCCTTGCTGTGAGAACAGCGGCATAAGTGAGGTTGGGGGCATTGGCGCATCCTATACACGAAAGAGCTGACAGCTCTCCTAAGACATCTGAAGATGTCTTTAAAATGTGGCTAATATTTGCAGTGATGGACATACATCCCTTTCATCAGGCACACAATTGCTTTATCAGCTCTAATGACTTCCTTAGTGCCATTGTAGTCTACTAAATAAATGAGCGTTTTTTATAAAACGCAAGTGATCTAATGAGCAGGGTTGATTGGGCACTGTGGAAACACAGCACGTGATTAAAGTACACTAGCAGAAGAAAACCTACCAAGTGAGTCATTGGCAGCTCCTCCTCCCCCGCCCCTCACCCCCCACCAATAATCTCATTTATGTCTTTGTCCTTCCCCAGAATAAAGCTTTAACTGCAAACAGGGTACAGCAGCATCAGGCAATGTCATGTCTGCTGATAGCTCCCAGCCAGGGCCAGTGTAGGTCACTGGAGTTTCAGGCCCCAGAGAAGAAGGATGAGGACAGGCCTCATCCGTGCATGGGCCAGGCTTGGAGAACAGCCCAGAAACAGAACGATGGAGCCTGGTACCAGGAGAGCATCAAGCCATATACACTGGGGAGGCAGATCCCAAGTAGTTGCAATACTGCCAAGAAAGCATGGCCTGGCAACAAGAAATTTAGGAACAAGTAAATTCAGAGTCCCGGGACAAACTGACAGATTTTTCTTAACAGTGACATTTGAAGCTAAGATCTGGGGAAGTGTTTAGTGGGGAGAGAAAGAACAGATCAGGATTTGAGATTTGTTGCCTGAAACATCTACCGTGTTGTTTTAGAGGATGTCACAAACAAAACTAAATAGCCAAGTAGCTGGTAAAACAGAGAGGGTGTTCCAATCTTCTAGTCGGTAACTGAAATTAAAGAGTTTACCAAAATCAAGGTATACTTCATTCTAGACTAGCCAAATAAAATCCATTTGTTCAATTTGTCTGTAGCTAGAGGGGGCTCAGCCATCATGTTGGCTTTGAAAGAAGGACTCAGGTCATGGGGTGGGGCCTGGCAGGAACATGGTCACAGATTCAGTTGTAACAACTCGGAAAGGAACTGGCACTTACTCTCCAACGGCACAAGGCTGGAGGCTTGGGTACAAGTGGGAGGGAGCTGAGAGGGCTTGATGTTGCAGTCTAGCTGCCACTGTCTCCCTACTTTGGGACACGGGTGTCCCACTACCAAGTGTGCACCCAGCTCTGGACAGAGCACAACTTCTGAGGCTGCCAGACGGGCACCTGCTCCTGTGAGTTAGTTTCCTGTGACTGCTGTAACCAAGACCCACTTGTCGTTTAAAACAATGGAATTTTATTGTCTCAGTTCTGGAGGTTAAAAGTCTTAAATCAAGGTGTGCATAGGGCTGGGGTCCCTCAAGCCCCCAGGGGACAAGCCTTTCTTGCCTCTTCCAGATTCTGGTGGCCCCAGGAATTCCTTCACATCATCTTCTCCCCTGTGGGCCTTCTCCTCTTCTCTCTTATAAGGATGTCTTAAATCCAGGATGATCTCATCCTGAGATCCTTCATTACATCTGAAAACATTCTTTTCTCGAATAAGGTCACATTCACAGGTTTGGGTAGACTCATCTTTTCGAGAGCCACCATTTCATCCGCTCCACCCTGGATTTTAAATCCCCCAATCATCACACATTCCTCTGTGTGAAGGATGAATCAGTGCAGTGTGGTACAGCGCACAGACCCTTGTAGAGTGTTCCAAAGCCTTCTGGGGAACCAAGAGCACTGCTCAGTGGGCCATGATGTGAAAAGAGGCCGAGGGCCCAGGCCTTGCAAGGCAATAAGCATTTAGGTGCAGATCAGCGAATTTGTCTTCCTTCCATTTGTCTTTCTTTCTGAGTTTCTACAAAGGAGCTGCTTAGAGTTTTACCTCATTTAGCCACCCTTCCAAGATTCAGCAGACTTTGTCCTGGGGAATCAGTTGAAGGAGACCAGCCCCCATGGATCATTGCATCTCTTTTATGAGTGGTCTCCTGGTCCTTCAGCCATGCTCATGGAGCCGGGCTCACAGCAAGCATCAAGAAACGTTTGCGGAAGATGGAATGAAGAACTGAAGAAAGGGAAGAAGGAAGGCAGACAGGAAGACAGGCAGTCTCCATTTGTCCCTCCAACCTTCAACCTTTCAAGCTCCCTCCTATACAGGTCTCTCCTGGACCGCAGCTCTGACAGTCATCATGCTGCAACTGGCGTGTTTGCTCTACCTGATATGAATCAGGCTGAATGCTTTTCAGATGGCTTTCCAATCTTCTTGTGGAAGAAGAATCATTCCTTGACTCATAACTAAATGAGCCTTTTCTTGTTTTCTTGTACCAAATACATTTGGCTTGAAGTCAGCAGATCTAGTTTCTCATCCCAGCTGGGTCACTACCAAGGTGTGTGACTTTGACCAAAGCCCTTTCCCTCTCTGGGCTCCAGTTTCTTTGAAGGTAAAATAAAGGATTAGACAAAGTGATCTCTGAGGGCCTTTCCACAACTGAGGATCTTCTCCATTGGTGATGCTTCTGGAGAAAATGCGCTGCATTTAAACAAAGATGTGAATTTCAAAGTCTCCTATACCAGAAATTGTTGACCTCACCCCACTCCCCCACTCCAGGCTCCAGACAGAGTGACACTCGTTTGGGATGAACAACAAGCGTCCAGGACTCCAATAGCTTTGCTTCCTGAAACCTGGGACCAGTGACCAGACCTTTCCTCTGGGAGGGAAAGAGCAGAAATTTAAGACAGAAGAGCCATGTGCATGAATCCAATAGTCCTCGCCACACTCCAAACCTTCACACACACCCATACACATGCGACATGCCTGCACCTTTCTGTGGCCAACTCCTAGAGATGGTTTATAATTATATATCCGGTTATCTGAGCCTGATTCACCTCTTTTAAAATAAATAGATGTTTTCTCATGGCTTATTTTTGTGAGTATTCTTTCCAAATTGAAGTCAGTAATACATGTTCATCAAAGAGGGAAACAAAATTTACCTTTTACAAACTCCTACAAACTACATCAATTAATATAGATGAGAGAGAATCTAGATTCTGTCAACATTTTATATATAAGGAAACCATAAAATGTCTTTCTTTAAAACCGTCTTGAAAGTCTTCTTCCCATTGGCTTTCACATATGGAGGGTGCATTCTCTTCCACAAGCCCAGAGGGCTCTGGGATGAGTAGAAAGTGGCACCAGGGTTCCACATCAACTCTCACCACTTACCGGCTTCAGGACCTTGGGCAGGTCATTTCCCATCTATGAGCTTTAACTCTCTTCCCTGAAGTCAGGGTTGTGGCATAACTGGCCTGGCTACCTGCCCAACTCAAGGGGCCACCAGGAGCATTAGAGGGTAAGGCCACCACTAGCCAATCACTGTGTCCATAGTCCATCACTAGCCCTCTGTCCTATGAAGGTGCTTGGCAGGGCCTCTGAGGTACATGGCTCAAGGACACCATTCACATCAAATAAAGTATAAACAGTGACTCCTGGAGCTGTGTCACTGGGAGGAGGCCTGACCTGTATCACAATTTGATGTGGACAGAGCTGCTTCTGGGGCCCCTGGCTGTGTGGAGGAAGAAACAGTGTGATTGGCCTGTGGGGGATCCGACTCTTGGATGGCATTTTGCTCTCTGTAAAGTGGTTTCAAATCAATTATTTTATCTATCCAGGCATCCTACGAGGCAGAGGCTATTATCATTATTATCTCTATTTTCTAGAAGAGGAATGTAAGGATCAGAGAGGTTGAATGACTTATCCAAAGTGTACAGCTTATAAGGGACAAGTGTGGGAGCTTACATCCAAGTGTTCAGGCTTCTGGAAGCTCTTCCCATGATTCAGATAAGTTTTAACTTTGAGGTTATCAAGGATAAATGTGTGGATGATGCAGTTTTGCACATGTAAACTGAAACTTTACCCATACGTTCATTCATTTATTTATTCATCTAATATTTATTCAGTAAATATTAACTAGAGGCTTCTGCTGTGCCAGGTAGAGCACTGAACTTTTCATATTCGTCATTTAAAATGGGGCTTGATCAAATAAGATGTCAGGTTTGCCTTTTTCCTCCCCTTCAGCCAGCATATAATCTTGCAGTCAGTTTCAGGACTTTGTTCTAGGATAACATCAACATCTGTTTACAAGGGAAGGATTCTCTTCCAATTTTTCATCCTGTCTTCTTTTCTCTCTGAGAGCCTCTCCTAACTGTGATTCAGAGCACAGACTCTGGGCTCAAATTGTCTGTGTTCAAATCTCAACTCCACTACTTGCTAGCTGTGTGACCTTAGTCAGGTTACTCACCCTCTCTCTTCTTCTGTTTTCTCAAGTGTAGAATGGGGTTTATATCAGTACCCCACCTCATAAAGTTGTGAGGAGAATTAAATGAGTTACTATTTGCTATATAAGTATCTGCCATTATTACCATTATTGTCCTTGTGATGAGAAGGTGGGAAAGAAACGTGGAAATTCTCAGGAAAAACTCAGAGAAAGTGGGAAGTGGAGCAAACTGGTATAATTAGATATAATCAGACAACTTCTTAAAGTATCTGCAAGTATCCCAATCTCCACTGTAAGCAGGAACAGATTCCCTAGAAACACAGATGCCTTCTGTCTGTGTTACTTTTCATCCTTTGCTCACTGAAGGTGAAACCCGCCCATTAAAAAGGAAACAGTCAGAAGGCGCTGCTTTGGACACATGCAGTACAGAGAGGAGTAGAGCAACTCAATGGGAGGATTGAACCCGTAACCATCGTGTCCAGGGAGACACCTTGCCTGTCCTCCTCCAGCCCATCTGAGACATACATATTGGGTCATGAGTATTCCCTTAGTCAAGGACGTGAACTTAATTAATACAAGGAGGTACAACTCTTTTCTTTCTTCCAGGTTTTTAAGTCTCAGCTGAGTTCTCAGCATGATTTCTTCTTCTTGAATCCATCACCCCTGTGGAAATGAGGTGAGAGAACTAGATATTTTGATACTGAGTCCTGGCTCCACCAGTATATGACCTTGAGCCAATTGTCTCCACTCTCTGTCCCTCTGTGCCCCACCTTAAGGAGAGCTTAGAGTTTACACTTAGCTCTGATGTTGGGGATTGTGGTGATGGGACCATTCAATTACCTTTTGGGAGGAAGGCATCTCCCATCCGGACTCCCTCCAGTTTCCTGTAAGTCTGGAGTGATGACTCGCTTCAGTGGACCACCTCCCCCATCCCTGTATGTGTGTGTGTCCAGGCTTCTCCTCTAGTGGCCTGGGAGTCCCCTGACAATAAGGGCTGGTCTGATTCCTCTCTCTGCCTTCACCTTCTCCTAAGTACTTGCAAAGCATCTGTGGCCTAAATGATTGGATGAGGAAAGTGGAGAGTGCACTGTACGAGCCTGAACGGCCCCGTGGGCAGGGCTCCCCAGCTAGGAGCAGCAAGCTTAGCTGGCACTGGTGCTTGCTCTCCATCTGATTTTGAGCTGAGGCTGTCTCCCACTTTGGGCCTCAGTTTCCCCAATTCTGGCATCCTACAACCCTAGGGATGCTTCTATAATAACTCTCCTGTGTTTTCCTCTAGTGATATGAACCCATGTCTACTCCTCCTTTGGCCTGGAAAGCTCTTTGTCCACACGCTGTGTGTCATCTGGAGGAGACTGGCACTCTCTTCTGAGGTGGCCATGTCTCCGCTCTGACTTTTCTAGAGAGACAGTGACTCCCTTCTTGGAGTTCCACCACCTGCAAGCAGCTCCCAAACCCCTGGACATGTCGCCTCTACAGGCTCAGGGCATCTCCCACCCAAGATCCATTCTTCTTCCCTGACCTCTGACCCAAGCGGCTGAGCTGGGGGAGGCTAATAGGCCAGTCAGTGAGTGGTTCCCCAAATTGGCTGCATGTCAGAATCCCTAGGAGCACATGCACAATACAGAAAACTAAGCAAACCCTAGTCTCCACTGAATTCAGCGTTCTGGTGATATGAACAGAGATCTGTATAACATATAAAATGAAAGCTTTTTTACCCCAGTTGTTCTAGAACAGGGTAAAATATAGTCTTCCTTACCTTCCCATGCCATCCCCTCAGAGTTCACTCTTGCTAAGACATGGCAACTGTGTTCTACACTCAGAGATGAGGCCCAGCTACCCTTCAGGGGAACCAGGTAAAAGAAACTTGGGTTAGTCACGAATGTCACGCTCTGTATCATATAACAGCTTTGGTCTTCATGCTGATGGTCTCAGGTTGCAGAGGGCTGAGTTTTCACTACGTCCCTGTGCAAAATTTAATTAAATTTTCCCAACAAAGACGTTGTCTCCTGCTACAGCCCGTGGAGATATCTGCACCGGAAATTAACGGGAAGTTTTTTTAAAGAAGGTGTTTATGAGAATTGTATCACCTTCCTCCCATTTCAGGATGTCTATGATGGATGTTTTGTTTGGAAGGGGGGAGGGGGAAGAATTTGGGTGAAGAGGAATTGGAATGCTCCAGAAGAGTCAGTTTCATCTGAAAGTCACTGGCTCCTTACTGAGAGGTGAGGTTGGCAGCCCTGGCATCAGGGAGCACCAAACCAGGCATCTGCAGGGCTGAGTTCCAATTCTAGCTCTGCAACTAGTTTGTCGTAAGGCCTTGGGCAGGTCCTTTGGCTTTTGCAGCCTTTGATGGTCCCATCTGTAAGTCTCCCCTGCACGAAGTCTAAGGGAAACACCATTTCTGGCAGAACAGTCTCCAGTCTGTCATGTGCACGTATCCCCTCTGCAGGCCACCAATTTCATGGTGACAGTGCACATTCTCGTCTCAAAAATAGCTCCTCTTCGGTCCTCAACTGGAGGCTTCTTGAAAGCTTGTGAGGTACGGCAGGCAAACAGCAAAACGGGAACTCATGGGTGGCCCCTAAATTGCCTGCGATCAACAAAAAGGACGTTGCTCATACACAGTAAAGCACAGGCAGAGAGTACCTGTCTTCCCTAACCCTAACCCTAACCTTAACCCTAACCCTAACCCTAACTCAGCAGAATGAAACAAAACAAACCAAAACCATCCACACATCAACCCTCAAAACAAAAACTATCCTAAAAGTGACTTCTGCTAGAGGGAAGATTTTTCCATTTTCTGTTTGGTGGTGGAGGTGGGGGGCAGGTGAGGAATGTGGGATATTCTCTGAATACTGTGTGGTAATGGGCAGTGATGGCTCCAAATGGGAGCAGCCTGGAGGGCTGGATGATGGGACATGAATACTGAGGCAAGCCATTCGTTTCAGAGCACCTGGGCCTGACGCATGTGCAGTAACCACCTCAAACGTCTCAGTTTCCACTGGCAACCTGGCTCCCAGCACTATCGTGTGCCATCGAGGCAGCAACGCCCACAGCAAGCACAGCGAGGGCCACCTTCAAAGGTGCAGTCGTTGTCCCCAGATGGAGTCCTGAAGATGGCCCAGAGGTTACTCCTCTGAGATGGCAAGGCATCCAAGTGGAAAGAGGGTACTCTGAGCCACACAGCTTCTGCAGCTCTCTGTGTCAGAGGCCACTCTTCCTTTCCACCTTTCCCCTTCTCAGCCCTCTCTGTGCCTGGGATTAGATGCGCAGGAAGATGGGTAGGACAGAGGTGTTATCAGAGCATTTGCTTCAACTGTTTTATTCTGAAATCAGCACAGAACATGATAACTTGAGTGCTACCTTTCTAGTTAGCCAAGGAGGTTCTCTTAGAAGTGCTCATTTTATTATTAAATAAACATTTGGGCTGTGTTGAAGTTGGCACAAACTGTAGGACAACTACTCAGCTTGGAGGAATCTGCTAGGTTTTTTTATTTTCCTAATTGGTCTACGGATGACACTCATATATTCATAGTCCTTTTTCTTCTGTGTGAAGCATAAATAATAGATTGTGATTCCCTTATTAAAGTTGAGACCGAAGCAGGAAAGCAGGGCAAGTAGCAGGAGGAAGACGTGCTCAAGCTAGCATTGTCGAGACCCTTAAGGAGGGAAAGATTCCAGACGCTGCTCATACCTCAAAGCACTGACCTTTTGCTATGAATTAATCGTTTGGAGATCATATTTCTCATGTGCTTTACTCACAGGAGGAATTGATTAGAAGCTGAAATTAATTGCAAACTGGGATTAACCATTTGCTTTTATACCATGGTTGAAATTTATTTTTTAGCTGTAGTTGCCTTAATGCTTTTATGCCAAGGTTTTTCTTTACTGTACTGCTAATTCCAGGAAATTCCCCACAGTGAATGGACATGTCTGCCCACTCAGTCACTCAAAAACACATGAAGCCTGAAAGGCAATAAACTAAACACTGCCCTGGATTAGCAGAGCTTGGCCAGAGTAGAAAATGTTTAATTCCTAATCAGAAATGAATTGAAGCACTCCAGAGGTTCGGGGGATAAAAGCGGGAGCCGCTACCATCAGGGGCACTCAAAGTGGCTGAAATGCAAACACCACCACCAACACAACTGAACGTGCTCAGTTCACAGCCAGCTTAACCTGAAGCAACAATGCCAGGTGGTCACCCTGGAGCGGATGCACTTTTCGGCTGTCTCGGTATTGATGATATGGAGTGTCCTGTCAGGGGAAGGCTGCACCCTCTGCACTGGCCAAAAAGCCATTTGGAATATTCTGGGGTGTGCTATGGGTCACCCTGCAGAGTGGGGAGCAGCCAGACGGCAGCAGGGTCCAAGAAAGTGTTACTGAACATGTCAAAAAGAGTGAAAGATGCTGTGGGAATCCCCAGGTTGATTTCCACCCGTTTTTCTATGGAAGGAGCTCATAGCCTGACTAGCACCAGGGGGGCCTGGAGAAAGTGCTGGGTGCATTCAGGGAGGGGTGCTCACTTCCACCTGGGGTCTCAGGGCTGGGGGCCTGGCCAGCTGCGTGGAGAAGGGGCTTTGGTAATTGCTCTCTCCTCTGACCTCCCACAGCACATTGTTTACTCCTCTGCTCGAGCACTCAGCAAGCTGGACTGCAATTGTCTGTTTATGTGTCTGTCTCTCCAATTAGACCACAAGCCTGAGAGGGCAAGGGGCACGCTTTGTTCAAATCCCCATTCCCAGGGCCAGACACAGTCTCTGCACACAGAAGGGTCTCAGGAAAGCTTTGCTGCAAGAGCAGCACTTTGGTTTTCTCTGTAAGAAGGGAGGTGATTCATTCCAGCCAGAGAAGCAGAGGATAGAAATATCTGTGTGTGTGTCCTTGGGCCATCTCCCAACTGGACTGTCAACCCCTTTAGCAAGGATTGTGAGCTTATGTCTCTAAGTTTCCTAAATGCCCATCCTTGTGCCTGCCCAGGTCAGGAGCTCACCAACATGGACTACCAAGCTAATGGGACCCCTCCTCTCCCCCCAAATTCAGAGAAACATGGACAAAACAGAACAAAATTCTGCTTTTAATACATAGTCAACACCTCACAGATGACTTGCTTGTCACAAGAGAAAAAAAATGTAACTTTACAACACAGGTATCAGGTGCTCATTACCTTAACCTAGATCCCTAATAATGGACGACCAGACCTTATATATCTTCTAATGTGATGCAGTAGGAAGAATACAGCATCCCCTATAAATATGCTTGCCAAAAATCAGGACATTTAAACCTGGCTTTCAATTTCTAGAAAATAAGGAAGCAGGGGATTAAGTTAAACAATCACAAGGAAATAATCAGACAAGGCCAAAATATTAGACAATCTACAACACAACTAGACTGGTTTCTTCCAGAAGTCAGTGTTACAGGGTTTGTTCCAGATTAAAATAGAATAAAAACACTTAATAAAAATGTAATATGTGATTCTTGACAGGATCCTGATTTCTTTTTACAAATTTCAAATTTATTTACACATCAGTGGAAGATACACCTGGACTGCATAAGATACACCTTGTCCTATGGACAAGTCAAGAGGATCTTGACTCTTTTTTAAAACCAGCTATAAAATGTAGTTTGGAAACAATTTGTGAAATTTAAATATTATTTGATAATAGGTTGATTTTCTTAAGTATAATGATGGTGTTGGTTAAGTATGATGATGATTATGGTTATGTAGGAGAATGTCTTTATTTTTAGGAGATGCAAACTGAACTAATTCAGAGGAAGACATCATAATGACTGCAACTTATTTTGTACTGGTTCAGAAATCTAATAGATGAAGAAAATGTGGCCAAAGAAACACACATTTTTAAATCTAGGCTGTAGGTCTTTGGGTATTTATTATACTATTCGCTCCATTTTTCTAAAAATAAAATAACAAATAAAATATATGCCAAACTAAAAAAATACATGAAAATCTCCAGGCACCCCAAATACAGAGAAATATTAAACCCAGAGCAGTAAGGATAAGCTAATCCTGGAGTAGCCCTCAGAGAATTTGAATCTGATATAGGTCCCAAGGCCTGGGTATTGGGTCCCAGGTACAGAGAAGAGACATGGCCAAGAAGACACATCCACGTTAGGTAGGGGACTTAGAACAGAGGCCTTTACATAAAGCCCAGAGCCTTGGGATAACCCTTTTCTTCACATACTAGACAATACATGATCATCCTAGAGAAGAAATGAGGAAGCGTAAAGTCCATCCAAGCTTTGGATGGGGAAATTGTCCCCCATGAAAAATCAAAACTCCAAATTCCACACTTTTCATAGATGTGGGGTCAGAATTTATACTATTTGTATGGGACAGGGACCACAAGTCAAGACATTATTATAAACGTTGGTCTGGATCCATGGAAACCCCTGGGTCCCTGAGCAAAAGAAAGCACCAAACCAGCCTTCAGTGACTCTTTCACAAACCAGGACACATTATCCTCCAACATAATAAATAATAGCTTCACCCTAAAATGAAAATTACAAACTATACAAGAAAATAAACCTTCACAAGGGAGAATCAGCAGACATAACAGAAAAACTATCACTCTAAAATCTTGAAATAATAGAACAATCTGAAAGAAATGGTAAAGTAAGTGTGTTTAAAATAATCACAGAGATGAAAAATAAGCCATAGTGAAAGAACACGGCAATGTGGTAAAAGAAAAGTTGAAAAAGAACCAGCTAGAACTTCTCAAAAAGAAAAATGTAATTATTAAATTAAAAAAACTTAAAAAAATAGCAGATGGGACACTGCTGAAGAAAGAAAAAGTTAACTAATCGTTCAGAATGCCAGACAGAGATATAAAGAAATAGGAAGCATGAAAACGTCATTAAGAACTTTAGAGAATAGAATAAGAGGATTCGACATATCAAATAGGAGATCTAGGAAGAGAAGACATAGATGAGGAGATCTATCTATCTAATCTATCTGTCTATCTATCTATCACCTATCTACCTATCTATCTAGAGAGAATATTTGATGTGGCAAAGGCCAATAATTGAAATAAGATACAAGTTATCGAGATGGAGGAATCACACTGAGTCCTGAGCAGAATATATAAATGAAAACAAATTTGCCCCCAGACACATTATGATGAAATTTGAGGACATTGAAGAGAAGGGAAAAAATCTTAAAAGCTTCCAGAGAGAAAAAATAAATCTTGCCCTCAAGCAAATGACAAGTAGACTGAATATAGACTTCTCATCAGCACAAATACATGTCAAAAGACAGGTGCATACCCTCAATGTCTTCAGGGAAAAAATATCAAACTTACTTCATACTCAATTTCATACTCAACTAAATTATCATTCATAAATATAGAAAAATAAAACATTAATTAGCAAATAAAGCTTCAATAAAATTAGCAAATCAATTCTAGCAATATATAAAAAGGATACTATAACACAACCAAGTGGGGTTTATTCCAGGAGTGAATGGCTGGTTCAATATTTGAAAATCAATCAATGTAATTCACCCCATTAACCAAATAAAAGGGAAAAGTAATATCACCTAAATTTTTTAAAAAATTTGTAAAATCCAACATATATTCATTATTTAAAACAACAACAACAACTCAGCAAACCAGGATAACAGGGAATCTGATAAAGGCTATATGTTCAGAACCAACAACAAACACTGCACTTAATGGTAAAATACTGAATGCTTTCCCCCTAAGATCAGGAACAAGACAAAGATGTCCACACTAACCATTTCCACTTGATATTGCACTAGAGGCCCTAGACAGTGTAAAATGGTGAGAAAAATAAATAAAAAATAAAAAGAATAGAAAAGTGGTGTAACTGTTTTTATCCACAGGCAGCATGGTTATGTACACAAAAATTTCTAAGGCATCTAAAAAAGCTTATTAGAACTCATAAATGAATTTAGCAAAGTCACAGATATAAGACCAAAATACAAAATTATAGCAGTAGACAATATATATTAAAAACAATTGGAAAATGACAATGTTTAAAAAACCATTTACAATAGCATCAAAATGCAGTAAATACTTAGTAATAAATTTAACAAAGAAATATGCTAGTCCCCCATGTTGCAACTACAAAGCGTTACAGAGAAAAATTAAAGATATCTAAATAAACGTAGAGATATACCATGTCCATGGATTGGAAGACATTATTTCTCCTCAAATTGATCTAAAGATACACCACCATCCTAATCAAAATTTCAGCAGGCTTTTTTTGGGGGTAAAATTTAACAAATTTATCCTAAAATATATATGGAAATATAAAGTACCTAGAACAGTCATACAAATAAAGACTGAGAGAGTTTATTGTTCATTCTTTCATTTAACATTTATTTATTGAGAACATACTATGTGACAGTGTATTCTTACTGTGGACATAAAACATTAAGACAAAAACATAGATCTTTGTTCAAAGACCTACTAAAATATGAACTTCAGCAAGGAAATTAAACTTAGAAAGAAAGGGTGGAATTCAAGAAGCAATGATAAGCCAAGAAACTGGTAAATATTTTGGTATAAGTATAGACTACATAGAGTAAAAGCAGATGAAAACAAATTGCGTTGCATTCATACATTGGATCCTACATCAGGCAGGTCCAGAAATAAACTGGGAAGATTCAAGGATGGAAGGCCAAAAAGGGATTCTGGTCCAGTAGAGGAGATAAACAGGTAAACATAGAATTACATTGGAGGTGCCCTGGTAGACCTCTACATTCACATAGACAGCCCATAGGAGAAGAGGGTCTCTGCACATGGGAAGGCACTATTAGGGAGGGCTTCATGAAGAAGCTGATATTTCAGTACACTTAAGGAACTACAAGTTATTTGGATACAGCTGGAACATCAAGATTGATGATAGTGGGGGCAGGAGAAGAGATGAGACTGCACAGGAAGTAAGAGGCCATATCATGAGGCATTTTCTGTGTCAAGACAAGGGAGTTGCCCTTTAATCTTTAGCCTGAAAAGATTGTCTTGGCTGTCTGCTTTTGTGAATTTGAGATAAGGGTGGTGGTTATTATTTTGACCTCCAGAATTCAAAATAATAATGAACACACACATTGCTTTGGAGTTTACAAAGCACTATATACACAGTCTCTTACCTGATCTCACAGCAATACTGTGAGGTATAGAGTCCTCATTTTTTGTGGTGAATAAACAGTTTCAGCAAAGTTAAAGGATTTGGTCAAGGACGTGGAATTTGTAAGTAGGTGATTTTGTTCTAGACTCTGGCATTTTAGATTCCCCCAGTCAATGCATTGTACCGTCCCTATATTAAGTTGCCCCTTCCCAAACAACATTTACTTCAGGAAAGTGACAGGCTGAATTAGCAAGAATGTGTGAAGGACTGTTTCTGTTTTGAAGGTATTCATAGCTGAAGAATTCATGATCTCTTTAGTGGATCTTTTTAGAATTCCTGGAGAAAGTTCTCCTTTATGTCTAATCAAAATGAAGACTGGGCTCCCCTGGTAGCACAGTGGTTAAGAATCCGCCTGCCAATGCAGGGGACATGGGCTCGGGCCCTGGTCTGGGAAGATCCCACATGCCGTGGAGCAACTAAGCCTGTGTGCCACAGCTATTGAGCCCATGTGCTGCAACTATTGAAGCCCACGTGCCTAGAGCCCATGCTCCACAACAAGAGGAGCCACTACAATGAGGAGCCCATGCACTACAATGAGGAGCCCATGCACCACAATGAAGAGTAGCCCCTGCTCTCAGCAACTAGGGAAAGCCCATGCGCAGTAACGAAGACCCAACACAGCCAATAAATAAAATAAAATAAAATAATTAATTTAAAAAAATGAGGACTGCTTCAGTGAAAGATCATTTCCTCTTATTTTTTTTTAGCTCTTTATTGGAATATAATTGCTTTACACTTTTCATTAACAAAAGGAACACCTTGGTCAGGATCCTCCTATCCAATTGCAGGAAAAATGAAGCATCGATGCTCTCAAGGGGAGCTCTCTTGCTATCTCATTGACTTTTAATCCACACTTTTTTATTTTTAAACTGACTTCGAAAGCACTCTTCCCACTTTAATCTCTAAGTTTAGGATTTGACATGTTCTTTCTTGGAGAAATTTCTGCACATCAATCAATCAATCATTATTAAATATCTCTGAAATACTCACAGTATGCTTAATGCTTCACATTTATAAAAGAAGAAATTGACTTAGTCTAACCTGGCAGTAAGTATTAGACAAGTGGTAACAGACATGTCACCACACACTCTATATCAATTCCATGCACTCTGAGTGGATAAAATCTCTCCTCAAGTTTGATTCCAGATGTTACATAAATGGATCAGCTGTATAATGAAGGATTCACAGTCGCTTCTACTTGTAAACTGGCACTCCATTTTCTTACAAAGTTCAGTAGTATTTCTTCTTGCAGAAAAATAGGTCACTTCTTCCTCCTCCCACCTAAGCTAGTTTCCTTTTTTAGCTCTCCTGTTTTAGAGAAGGATGGGCACTACCCTTCTCCCAATCCAAATGACACAATTCTCAGATAATCTTTTTTCCCTTCTTTCACCTTTCTTTCTTTTCATCCCTCTCTGCGTCCTTCTCTTCTCTTTCCTCACATCCCTCCTTCCTTCCTTTCTTCCTGTGATTCACTCATTCATCACACACTCATTAGGCACCATGTTTGAAGTACTAGAGGTACAGAGGTGGATCAGACAGGGTCCCTACCCTTAATTTGCTTTTAGTCTATAGCATAGACAAACAAGTAAATAGACAGTGAGAATGTGATATGGTAATGCTGTGATTGGGGAAAGCAGAGGAAGCTGGTGGAGAGTAGAGGAAGGGTCAAGGAGAGATAGGGGTTGGGTTCCCCATGAGTCAAGATAGGCTTTCCATTGACTTCTCTCAGGAAGAACAAGCAGTACAGTCATCAACCACATTTTCCTTACTTCAACAAGCATTGATTAGTGCCTACCCTGCCCACCATTGAAAGGGCATGATCATAGCTTCTGTGGGAGTTTTCAAGGTGAATAAGGCAGAGTTCTTCCCTCTTGGGGCTCACAAACTATTGAGGGAGACCACCAGGGACACAAATAACTGGGATCCCTGACAGACCATGAAAAGGGCCGTTAATAGGAATACAAACAATGTGCCATAGAACCCAGGGAAAGCAGTGGTTCATTCCTACTAGGGGAAAATGGGAAGTCTGTAGCCCATTAACATATTTCCACGTTCTTATTTGATATTGACATACATTTTGTTTCAAAATTCAGCAGTCGAAGAAATGACAAAGTGTACTTGATTTGAGAAAGCCTTTGTGGGTCACTTTTGTGGAACACTATTCTTCACTTTATCTCTTGCTGTCATCTATACACTGCAGCCTGCACATGGGGGTCAGCTAAGCTGTGAGAACTGAGGGAGTCTGAGAGCCACCTTTACATAGTGGTCCATGTGTGGGGATTGGGGGAGCCTGGAAATGACTCTCAGGGTAGTTGAAGCCTTGTTACAGGGATAATCTTTTTTGTGTGTGTAATTTTACTATTTTAATTATGAGTCTAAAATAAACACAACATAAAATCTAACAGCCCATCAGCTCCTATTTTTTTACAGCTTTATTGGGGTACAATTGCTTTACAATGTTGTGTTAGTTTCTGCTTTACAACAAAGTGAATCAGCTATATGTATACATATATACCCATATCCCCTCCCTCTTGATTCTCCATCCCATCCTCCCTATCCCACACCTCTAGGTCGTCACAAAGCATGGAGCTGATCTCCATATGCTATGCAGCAGCTTCCCACTAGCTATCTATTTTACATTTGGTGATGTATATATGTCAATGCTACTCTCGCACTACATTCCAGCCTCCCCTTCCTCCCCTGTGTCCTCAACTCCATTCTCTATGACTGTGTCTTTATTCTACAGGGATAATCTTGAGAATGGAACATCTCTCTCTGTTACTCATCTGTCAAATAGCATTTCTTTGTTTCTTGTCATTGTCATTGTCATTGTCATTGTCTATTTACGCTCCCTGGGCAGTCTCTCTCATCTACTCTCATGGTTTCAGCTACCATCTTCACGCTAGTGATTCTCAGATCTTTATTTTCAGTCCAGACCTTTCTTCTGAGAACCCAGACCCACATACTCAGCTGCCTTCTGGTCATCTTAATGCATGTGTCCCTTAAGCACCTCAAGCTCATGTGCTCAAAGCTGAGCCCTACTTAAGGAGTTTTCAGACACTAGGCGAAACGTCACTTAAAAAATTTTTTTTATTGAAGTATATTTGATTTACAATGTTTCAGGTGTATAGTAAAGTGATTCAGTTACACATATATATTCTTTTTCAGATTATTTTCCATTATAGGTTATTACAAGATATTGAATATAATTCCCTGTGCTATATAGTAAGTCCTTGTTGTTTATTTTATATATAGTAGTGTGTATCTGTTAATCCCAAATTCCCAATTTATCCCTCCCCCACTTTTCTCTTCAGTAACCATAAGATTGTTTTCTATGTGTGTTGTTCTGTTTCCACTTTGTAAATAAGTTCATTTGTGTCATTTTTTTAGATTCCAGATATGTGATATCATATATTTGTCTTTCTCTGACTTACTTCATTTAGTATGATTCTCTAAGTCTATCCATGTTTCTGCAAGTGGCATTATTTAATCTTTTTTATGGCTGAGTAATATTCCATTGTATATATACCACATCTTCTTTATTCATTTATCTGTCAATGGACACTTAGGTTGCTTCCATGTCTTGGCTACTGTAAATAGTGCTTCTATGAACATCGGGGTGCATGTATCTTTTCGAATTAGAGTTCTTGTCTTTTCTGGATATATGCCCAGGAGTGGGATTGTAGGATCATATGGCAGCCCTATTTGCAGTTTTTTAGGGAAGCTCCATACTGTCCTCCATACTGATTGCACCAATTTACATCCCCACCAGCAGTGTAGGAAGGTTCCATTTTTGCCACACCTCAAGCTCGGGTGCTCAAAGGTGAGCCCTACTTAAGGAGTTTTCAGCCACTAAGTGAAACTCCAGCATTTACTGTTTGTAGACTTTTTGATGACGGCTATTTTGAATGTTGTGAGTCATAGCTCATTGTAGTTTTGATTTGCATTTCTCTGATAAATAGTGATGTTGGGCATCTTTTCATGTGCCTGTTGGCCATCTGTATATTTTCTTTGGGGCAATATCTATTTAGGTCTTCTACCCATTTTTAATTGGTTTTTTTTGATATTGAGTTGTATAAGCTCTTTGTATATTTTGGACATTAAGCCCTTGTCAATCATATCATTTGTGAATATTTCCCCCCAGTCCATAGGTTGTCTTTTTGTTTTAAAACCTCACTTTTTACTGAGGCAATTAAGTGAGAGTTCAAAGAGGAAGTGGCTTATGAATCAAGGCTTCAAATAAGGATGTGATTTGACTTAGACTTGGTGAGAGGAAAGGGAAATCATTCAAGTGAAAGACAAGTGAGCAGAAGCAGGAAAGCTTCACAGTGTACAGTAAGGAAACAGTTTTGGTTATGCATCTCCAAATCTTCCTTCTTAATATTCTATTTCACTCTTTAGCAAATACCTAGCTCCTGATAACTCTCTCTACCTCTAGATATTTGAAACCTGCATAAAATCATAGACTGGTGCTGGGATGGCTGAGGCCAGACTGGAATGAACCAGTTCCTCCCCAACTATGATTCATCGTCTAAGGACCTCATGGGCCATACTATCATCCCTCTTCCTTGGTCTAATGATACTGAGGTGAATAGAAAGACTTTGTCCCCATTGAGAACTGCTCATCAGAGAGCATAGAATACCCGGATGACTGTGCAATACCATCCATGAATAGCACTTAATAATCATTGCTGAAGTGAGGACCCCATTTTAAAAGAAATTAACATGGAAGTTAGGTTATATTTCAATGAACTTCATGTATACAGTGAAGGACAAACAACCTGAGTGATAACTACAATTGTTTACCATGTGCCTAATAAGTACCAAAGCTGCCCTATCTTTTACAGTGATGGGTGTGGTCTCAGGCACAATGATAATGCATAAGTCAGGTGCAAATATTTTTTAATTGTTTGAATTCCATTAAGCCATCTACTATTTTGCAAAGAACTGACTTGTGACCAGCCTGGAACCGATAGCTATTCAGTTGGTTGATAAGACAGACTGACAACGCTTTGGTGGTACATTGCTATTACACATTCTGATGAGCTACAGAGGCCAAAAAGATCCATGGCATTTTTTCCAAGAGGAAGAGACTAGTCCTTTCACTGTTGGATGAATGCACAACACATGACTACAGTTCTTTCCATATCAATGATCCTCAAAGGCTAGAGTTAGCTGGCTAGCTAACTGCAGGGGCTGATGAGCTCCCTGCCATTGAAGAGTTCAAGCCCAGGCTAGAGAACCACATGGTAGGAATCTTAGAAGGGGACTCAAGCATCTGAAGGGTATGACCTTTTGTTTACCTAAGACTGTACAATTATGCGACTGTATTAGTTTCTAACAATCAACTGCACACTTGTGAAAGTCTCATCCTCTAAAGAGAAGCCTCTGTAAAATGGTTATTAGTTGTTGTTTTTTTCAGGTCCAGACACAAATTGAAACAAGGCTTCTGGGAGCAATTAGACAAATGGGGGAATTCTTGTGTGGCTTAGGCCTTAAATCCTTTGGGATCTCACTTTTTGGGCCTTTTCTTTTTAATATTGTGTGCTTGTTTGTGTCCTTTTTATTTGGCTGAAGATGGGAGCAAGTGGGGGCCAGGCAGGCAGTCTATCCCCCAGGAGCAGGAAATGAGAAAATTGGGTGCTGGCTTTAGGATTAACTGTCCCTTGAGGCCCAGACTCCGCAGCCACGCATCTATCTCTTGGCCATGCTGCTGGCCTTCTGCCAAGGAGTTCTTCCAGAGGAAAAAAATCTGCCTGACAGTGAAAACTGGAGAGCTGTGCCACTGTTTTCCATCTGTAAACTGGGTATATTCCCTCCAGCTTTGTCATTCTGTGATTCTATATTTTTAAAACTTTTGCAGAGTTTCAAGCTCTTAGCAACTGTATGATTCTGCCTGGTTATAATACAAATCTTAAAATACCTCTGTTCCTATATTCCAGCTGATGGATGCTATACTGTAGCAAATTGGTTTGCTTGTTTCCTCCCTTCCTCTCCTCCCACCCCATCTCTCTCTCCCTCTCTCTCTCTCCCTTTCTCTCTCTTCCCCTGCCCTCCCTTTCTTTCTCTGAAGATCAGCATTTCCTTTGGATGTCAACAATTGGTTTACTATTTAAATGTCAAGTTTTCCTTTAAGATAGTGCATTGGAAAGAGAGTCTTGCATCCTTCAAATAATTCCCCCTGATTGATTGAGGGATGGGTGAATGCAGGCTGTCATCACCTGACATATGCCAATAAAAAGCCAAGGACAAGACAAAAAAACCCAGGAGATGACTGACATCTCTCCAATGGTGCAGGTGAGGAATCATATGTTCAAGCAGGAAAGACACACCTGTGTGAGAAGTCCAGGTCATTCCATAGGAAAGGATCTAAAACTAACATGGAGAGATTTAGGTCCAAAAGATTGAGGCAATGGGAAGCACAGTGGAGAGAGAATAGAACAGCCTCTGTGAGTGGTAAGCACCTCTCTCTACCCAGCCACCTGTTCCACTGACATTAAAATGCCCATATGTTTTACTTCTTGAAATCAATGTTCTATTTTGTTCATATTATGAGCATATACCCCTGATACATGAAACCATATAATTTCAGAACTATAGGGATAATGTCCTCTGCTCCAGTGTTTTTCAAACTTTGCATGATTAAAGGATCATAAAATTAATGTAGTGGGCAATGATCAGAAAATTTTAAAAAGTAAAATATAATGAAAAGATCAGATTGATCTTATTCAGTTTCATGGAACTTATTATATTTTTACATACCTATATGTATGTGTGTACTGGGTCATGATGCACAATTTATTTCTTACAGTGAGTGGTGTATCAGTCATCTATTGCTGCATAAAAATTCAACAAGCATTTGTTATCTCATCATTTCTGAGGGTCAGAAATTTAAGGGTAAGTGAGCTTAGATGGTTCTCATTCAGGATCTCATGAGGTTGCAGTCAAATTGTCAGCCAGGGCTGCAATCATCTGAAAGCGTGACTAGGACTAGAGGATTTGCTTCCAAGATGGCACACTCATGTGGCTAGAAATTTGGTGGTGATTAATTGGCTGAAGGCTTCATTCTCTGCTGGGTGGTCCTTACTATAGAGTTGCTTTACTGCCCTTGCAATATGGTGCTGGCTTCCCCCAGAAGAAGCAACCCAAGATAGCAAGGCAGAAATGGCAATGTCTTTATGACTTAGCCTCAGAAATCACATACAATCATTTTTATCATATTTGGCTGGTAATACAGACCAACATTGATACAATATTGGGAGCAACTAGATAGGGGTGTGAATATCAACAGATGAGGTTTATTAGGGACCATCTTGGAGGTGGCTACCAAAATTGGGGTCAAAAAAGTTTGAGAACCTGACTTGTTCGAACACCTACTTTATACATAAATCTCTAAGTATCACCAAACCCTGAAGACTGCCCATTCATTTGTAGGTTTTACTATTGTAATTACATGATACTTACAAAGTTAATGTGGCATGTATTCAGTGATTAATGAGAACTTACTGAGGCCACTTACTATAAGCACAAATAGTAAGTGGCCTAAATAAATCATTATAGTGAGCATGACTTTTAGTCAGTCTTTTATAACTTGATTATTGCAGTGGTCTCCTAACTGGTCTCCCTGCTTCCATCCCTGCCCTCCTCAGTCTCTTCACCACACACCAGCCAGAGCAACTTACCTACTTACTTATTTATTTTACTTTTTGTTATGAACGTTTTCAAACATACAATGAACCCTCATATATCCATTACTCAGCTTCAACAGTTATTAACTTCTTGTTCTTGTTTGAAGACACCTTTCTCTCTCAGTGTTCCTATGTCTGTCTGTGTCTGTCTGTCTCTTTCAGCGTGTGCGTCTCTGTCTCTCTCTCTCCCTCTCTCACACACACATACACACTCTTTTGTTGTTATTGCTGTTGTTGTTTGGCTGGAGTATTTTAAAGCAAATCTCAGACATTATATCATTTCACTTGTAAGTACTTCAGGATGTGTCTCTAATAGATAAGAACTTTTTTGAAAAACATAATCCTGTGAACACGGCCAATAAAATTAACAATAATTCATTATTATCTAATACTCAGTTCATATTCATTTTTCCTTGATTGTCTAAATGTCTTTTTTATTGTTTGTTTGTTCAAATCAGGATTCTACTGTATTACATTTGGTTGGTATTCTTCTATTTATTTATGTATTTATTTATTTATTTATTGGCTGCTTTGGGTCTTGGTTGCTGCACAAGGGCTTTCTCTAGTTGCAGTGAGCGGGGGCTACTCTTCATTGTGGTGTTCAGGCTCCTCATTGAGGTGGCTTCTCTTCTTGTGGAGCACAGGCTCTAGGTGTGCAGGCTTCAGTAGTTGTGGCATGTGGGCTCAGTAGTTGTGGCTCACAGGCCCTAGAGTGCAGGCTCAGTAGTTGTAGTGCATGGGCTTAGTTGCTCCGCAGCATGTGGGATCTTCCAGGACTAGGGCTTGGACCCATGTCCCCTGCATTGGCAGGCGGATTCTTAACCACTGAGCAACCAGGGAAGCCCAGTTGGTATTCTTCTTAAGTCTCTTTTAATCTATAATAGCTAGCTCTCCTTTTTTCATACTATTCACTTATTTAAGAAACTGCGTCATTTCTCGTATAGAATTTCCTGCTTTCTGGATTTGGCAGATAATGCATTTAATGTATTTATTCTTCTTCTTTCCTGTAAATTAGTGATAAAGGCAGAGGCATGATTAGAATTGGGATTCATTATTTTTTCAAGAATATTTAAGAGATTTTATTATAAATTCGTGAGGTTTTATTGATTAGTTATGTTTCAATCCATTGCAAGTAATTATTCTTTCTTATGCTAAAATTGTCCTATTTTTGGTCAATGGGAGCTTCTTCAAGTTGGGTGTCTGTAGAATTTATAATATTCCCTTTTTAAAAATATTTATTTATTTATTTAGTCTGTACCGGGGCTTAGTTGTGGCACACGGGATTTTTAGTTGTAGCATGCATGTGGCATCTAGTTCCCCAGCCAGGGATTGAACCTGGGCCCCCTGCATTCGGAGCACAGAGTCTTACTCACTGAACCACCAGGGAAGTCCCTATAATGCTCCCTTTTTCATCCCTGATAGAGGTTATCTGTGCCTTCTCTCTTTCTTTCTTGATCAGTCTTTGTTCATTCTGTCCACTGTATATTTGTTTTCTGCTTCATTAATTTCTTCTCAACTCTATTATTGCTTCCTTCTATTTTCTTTGTACTTGATTTTCTCTTTATTTTCTGGCTTTGATGCATGTTTAATTTCTAGACTTCTTTTGCAGTATGTGCATTTAACACTATAATTTCCTTCTAAGCATGGCTTTAGCTTCATCCCACAAGTTTTAATATGTCAAGTTTTAATAGGCGCTCACTTAAATATTTTCTAATTTCCCTCATTATTTCTTTTTAAAATTCAGGTTATTTAGAATTGTGTTTTTTAATTTCTAATCTTAGGTAGACTTTCTTTTTAAATTCATATGTGGCTTAATTCCACCATAGTGAGAGACCATATTCAATATTATTTCAAGTTTTTGAAATTTTTTGAGACTTGCTTTATGTTCTACACATGGTATATTTTGGCAAAAATTTCATGTGCACATGAAAAGAATGTGCATTCTGCAGTTGTTATGTAAATTGCTCTACATATGCCAATTATGTCAAGTTTTTAACCCTGTTGTTCAAATCTAGTATACTTTTACTGATTTTATTTTATTTTCTTGTTCCATTAGTTGCTGAGAATTGTATTAAATTCCCCCACTATATGCTAACTCATATATATGGAATCTAAAAAATTGGTACTGATGAACCCAGTGACAGGGCAAGAATAGAGATGCAGATGTAGAGAAGGGACTTGAGGACATGGGGTGGGGGGGTGGGGGGGGGAAAGCTGGGACGAAGTGAGAGTAGCATGGACATATATACACTACCAAATGTAAAATAGATAGCTAGTGGGAAGTTGCTGCATAACACAGGGAGATCAACTCGATGATGGGTGATGACTTAGAGGGCCAGGTTAGGGAGGGTGGGAGGAAGTCGTGGGAGGGAAGGGATATGGGGATATATGTATAAATATAGCTGATTCACTTTGGTGTACCTCAAAAACTGGCACAAGAGTGTAAAGCAATTATATTCCAATAAAGAGCTTTAAAAAAAAAAGAATAATCTGAAGTTGATTGTAATAGTCACAAGATTCATCAGGAAAAGAAAATATTCCCCCACTATGACTGTGGATTTGTCTATATCTCCTTATAGAGCTATAGTTTTTGCTTTGTATATATTTGAGGCTATGTTAATAGGTACATGCAAGTTTAGAATTGTTATGTGTTTCTGCTAGATAAAACTTTATTATGCAATGTTCTATTTTTTTGCAGGGATTTTTCTTACCTTAAAGTCTACCTTAAATGATATTAGCATAACTATACTAGCTTTCTTTTGGTTATGCTCTGCATAGTGTATCTTTTTCCATCCTTCTATTTTCAATCTTCTATATCCTTCATTTTAAAGTGTCGTTTGTGAGCAAGTTTTTTTTTTTCCATTCTGACAATTTTCATTCTTTAATTAGGGTATGTAGACCAACTAAATTATATTTAAAGTGCTGATATTTTGAGGTTTAAATCTTGCTTATTACTATTTATTTTTATTTGTCCTGCTTTTTACTGTCTTTTGTTGTCCTTTTATATTAAAAAAAAACCTTTTTAGTTAAAATATAGCCTATATACAGAAAATATTACAGCCCATAAGATTAATGAGTTATCATTCCATACCCTTGTAACTATCATCCAGGACCAAAGGAACTTACCAGCAAACCAGAAGCTGGTTTCATGACCTCTCCTAATCACCACCTCCTCCTTCTTCCCCCAAAATAACCACTACAGAAAAATTACAAGAATAGTACAAAGAATTCCTGTATACCCTTCAGCCAAGGTAAACAATTGTTAACATTTCGTCACATTCATTTTATCACTCTTGTTCTCTTTCCCTCTCCATCTCTCCCTCCCTGTGTATCTTTACTAGTCATTTCCCCCTCTAAAGTTTGTAGATGTGTATTTACTACTCTTTTTTTTATTGTGGTAAAACATACATCACAAAATTTTACCATTTTCACCGTTTTTAAGTGTACTGCTAAGTGGCATTAAGTACGTTCACATTATTGTACAACTCACTACTCTTCTAGTGGTTGCCCTGGAACTATCTCTTTGAGACATCAAAGACTAGCATTATTGACTACTTGCATTACATTCTGGACAAAATAATGACCTTAGAACACACTAATGTTATTTATATTTGTCCCTCTTTTTGTGCTATTGCTGTCCTATATTTTAACTATGTGTGTGTTTTAAAAGCTGTAGGATTTTACTATTACTGTTTTATAGA
Organism: Hippopotamus amphibius kiboko; assembly: GCF_030028045.1. Classification (NCBI taxonomy): domain Eukaryota; kingdom Metazoa; phylum Chordata; class Mammalia; order Artiodactyla; family Hippopotamidae; genus Hippopotamus; species Hippopotamus amphibius. The sequence continues at coordinate 5,261,423 of NC_080203.1, read as the reverse complement.
GTCCATCTTCATTTTGATTTACCCATACAGTTACCTTTCCTGTTGGTCTGTATCTCCATGCTTCCATCTGTGTTCAGTTTTTTCTTCTGCCTGAATTATTTCCTTTACGTTTTTCCTTTAGTGCATTTTTGTTCACGATAAATGGTCTCAACTTTTTTTTGTTAAATCTCCATTTCACCTTCATTTTTTTCCACCTTCATTTTTGAAGGAAACTTTGTTTTATATCAGATTTGAGGTTGGCAGTTTTTTTCTTTCAAGGCTTTGAAGATGTCATTCCCTTTTCTGCTGGCTTTCAGTATTTCTGTGGAGAAGTCTGCTATGAGGCTTGTGATTGTTTCTTTGAGGCAATATATCTTTTTTTTTTTTTGATGATTTTTAACATTTCAGTTTGTCTTTGTCTTTCAACAAAAAGAAAACCAACAAAAAGAAAACTTGTTTCAGGTTTTATTATGATGCACTTAAGTGTGGTTTTCTTTGTGTTTTTCCTGGGGTCAATGGTGCTTCTTGAATCTGTAGCTTGATGCCTTTTGCCAGTTTGGAAAATTGTTGGGTATTATTTCTTCAAATACCTTTTATGTTCCATTGTCTCTCTCTTCTCTCCTTCTAGAAAATAATGCACAGAGCCTTTTAACCACGCCCTGTATATCTCTTACACACTCTCCTGTATTCTTCACCCTTTCATTTTTTGTGTGTGTGCTTCAGTATGAATTTTTTTCTTCTAATTTCTCTTCCAGTTTACTGACCTTCCTTCAGCTGTATCTAATCTGCTGCTAAACCTCATAGATTGCACTGTTAATTTTCTATTATTGTATTTTTTAGTACTAGAATTTCCGTTTAATTCTTCTATATGACTCTCAGTTCTCTGTTGATAATCGTTAGTCATGTGATAACATTTAGCCATGTGATTTCTTGGACCTATCAATCACAGTTATTTTAAAGTCCATGTCTGGTAGCTCTGAAATCTGTATCTTCTATTGTTTATTTTTTTCTCTTGCCTCTTGGCTATGGGATTTTTATCTCCTTGTATGCTTGGTAATTTTTTATTGAATGCTACACATTATATATGAATATATAAAGAGATAATGTGAGGAGCTGGATGATGTCCTCTTCCTGGAGAGAGATTTACTTTGACTTCTTGCAGATAGTGTAGGTAGGAGCAGATCACTTAAGTTTTTAAAATTAATTAATTAATTAGCTGTGTTGGATCTTCGTTGCTGCTACGTGGGCTTTCTCTAGTTGCAGTGAGTGGGGACTACTCTTCGTTGCAGTGCACAGGCTTCTCATTGCAGTGGCTTCTCTTGTTGTGGAGCACAGGCTCTAGGTGCGCAGGCTTCAGTAGTTGTGGCACGCAGGCTCAGTAGTTGTGGCACTTGGGATCTAGAGCGCAGGCTCAGTAGTTGTGGTGCACAGGCTTAGTTGTTCTGCGGCATGTGGGATCTTCCCGGACCAGGGCTCAAACACATGTCCCCTGCATTGGCAGGTGGATACCTAACCACTGAGCCACCAGGGAAGCCCCAGATCACTTAAGTTTAAAGGGGGATTGAACGAACTCAAAGCTGGCCTTCAATATTTGTGAGGACTGATAACTTTCTTGTTCACTCCTAATCCTGGTTTTAGCCCTTTGGGGATCCCAACGTAGAGCCTGTTTACCAGACCCCTCCTCCTTGGGGGGCCCTAACTGACAATGGTTTTCCCTCCAGCCCCAAAAGACTGTGGGAATCCTGCTCAGCCCCTCAGTCTCTTAGCCACTGCTTGGAACTGACCAATGCCTTGAAGGGAAAAGTGGTGCCCAATGTCGGGCTCACCTCTGTTTGTCTCCCTTCTCTTTGGCATCTTGGTTTCTCAGATCCTCACTGTATGGTAGTTCCCCAGTGTCTTCAAAGAGATTGTTTTCCATATTTTGTTCAACTATTCTAGTTGTTCTCTGCAGAAAGGTTGGTCTGCAAGAAGCTAAGCTGCCATTAGCAGAAGTGAATTTCCTCCTATGACCTTTTGACTTGACTCTAAGTAATCTTTGATAATTTTAGGCACCACAAGAGGTTTTCAGCTCATCTTGTATATTTTCTGCCAGAGCCCTGAAATTAACCATTTTTCCAAGGATCCCTGTCACGTTTCAGTGGGAAATAATATTTAAAGACCATAAGCTGGACATTAGCAATGGTCTTTACTACTCAATTGCATTGTTTCTTTGCCTTTTCAGTGGATAAAGTAAGGAAGTATGCAACTTTTCAAAAGCAAAACTGAAGAGTTCATACTGTTAATTTCAATTCCTGAGGAAGATTATAGTGAATTTTAGTTAAATTCTTTGATTTTATAAGATCTCTTTTCTCTTATGCTGAAAATCATTGTTCCTAATAACATGAATATTTTTATTTATTTGCTTTATATATGTATATATACATATATATAATTTGCTTATATATACATAGTGTTTTATCCTAATATGTATGTCTGTGTTAAAATAACAAAACCATCATAACCACTAATAGAGGACTGAATGCAATTTAAACTCTTTTTCTGTTTATTTGCCTTCAGTATATATTCCACGAGGGATATGCAGTCAGCATACTGTGTTTCAGAATCTTCAAATTATTCTGTTTTGTATGATTATGCCATCAACTTGATATACAGACAAGTTTATTTATTTAAATTTGTTTTCAATTTTAAGGGATTGATTTTTTCTCTTTGATTTAATTTCGCTTTAAAATTATATGAAATATTAAACGATTCTCAATCCAAGACTATTAACCAACTTAGATTTAGACAGATTTAACTCTCATCACTGTCTCCTCTCCCCATTTTCCTTTTTCACCTACAGGCAACCACTTTTTGTTGCTTTTTCATTTATTCTTTCACTCTTTCAGTACTGTGTGTGTATGTGTGTATTTGTATATTACTATATACTGTACACCACTATCTATATAAATATATATGTATATATGTGAGTGTGTTTGTATATATATACAATGGGGACTTGGAGATATATAGAGATATATTTTGAAGATATAGAGATATATCTGCAAATCCTCATTTTCTTTACATGAAAGATTTCATACTATGTACATTCTTCTTCACTTTGCTTTCTTTACTCAGCTATATATTCTCTATAAATATCTCTATAGCAGCATATCAAGACCTTCCTTATTCTTTTTCAGTGCAGCTTTATGTAGATGGACTTTTGTTTATTCAACCAATCCCCCACTAATGGACATTAGGTTGTTGCCAAACATTTGATATTATGAATAGTGCTGCAATGAAGAGCCTGTGCACATATAATTTCATATTTTTGTCAGCATACCTTTGTGATTGAACCATAGATGTAAGATTGTTGGCTCAAAGGGTAAATGAATATGCAATTTTGCTAAATATTGCCAAATTCTTCTCTGTGGGGGTTATGCTATTTTAGAATGAACTTTTTAGAAATACAAATGTGACCATATATACCCTCTGTCTGAAACTCTTCTGTGGGCTTTCTGCAGTCCTGAGGATAAAATCCAAACTCATCACCAAGGGCAACAAGGGTGGGCACAACCTGGCCCCGTGGGCCTCCTCAACCTCACACCATTGATCCTTTGTGCAACATGCCCCTTGATCTTACCTTATTTTCCCTCTCCATTGTGCCTTTTCACATGCCGGAATTCCTTTCTTCTCTTTCTTTGCTGGCCCCCTACTGTTCATTCAAGACTCAGTTTATCTGTCACTTATTCCAGAAGGCCTTCCTTAACCACTCTGCTCTTCTCTGTGCCTACAAGTCCCTGGACTTCCCTGATCACAGAACTCATCATCTGCGAGCATGGAAAGTGGCTATTCAAAAGCCCAGCATCCCCAGAGGACTGTAACCAACTAGTAGCTCTACTTTTAGCTTTTTAAGGAACCTCCATACTGTTTTCCATAGTGGCTGCACCAATCTACATTCCCACCAACAGTGTAGGAGGGTTCCTTTTCCTCCATAATTCGAAAAGATACTTGTACCTCAATGTTCACTGCAGCACTATCTACAATAGCCGAGACATAGAAGCAAAAAGGTCCTACTGTATAGCACAGAGAACTATACTCAATATCTTGTAATAACCTATAAGGGAAAAGAATCTGAAGAAGGATAGATATATGTATCTATGATTGAATCACTTTTCTGTACACCTGAAATGAATACAACACTGTAAATCAACTATACTTCAATAAAAAAAGAATAATAAACATTTCCTGAGGCCTCTTTTGGCTCCAGGAGACATACCTACCCATCACAGCCACCATTTCAGGTAATCCTGTTATCCAAGTGGATGTCTAACAGGCATCTGAAATTTAACCTGACCAAAACCCAAGTCCTCGTTCCTAAGCACCTTAGTGTGGAGAGGTAGTATAGCATGGTAGTCAAGAACACTGAACCTGGAGCAAATCAGTTGGTTTCATATCCCATCTCTGTTAACTTGCTGTATGACCTTGACAAATTATTCTCTGTGCCTTAATGTCTCATGTGTAAAATGGTCATGATAACAGTGGTCCCTACCTCATCAGGTTGTTAGGGGGATTAAATCCATTACTGTATGTAAAGCGCATAAACAATGCCTGGTACAGAGAAAGCACTGTAATTTTTTTCCAATACCACTCCCAAATCCACTCCTCCCCAGGTATACCTGGGGAGGCCACATTCAAGAGAAAACCTAGATCCCATCCTCAGGTATTCTCTTTTCCTCACTCTACAAATTCCATCCATCAGTAAGTCCAAGGGCTACTTCCAAAGAATGTCTTAAATCCCAGTGGAGCTGCCTTGTGTCCTGCCTGGACGATTGCAACAGCCCTCAGCAACCCTCAACTGATCCATTAATGTGCCTTCCAAAGCAGGCGCCCTGCTGCAGCCAGACAGAACTTTTCAAAGCACTTTTCAAAAGCAGCACTAATCTGCTCTCTTGCCTGCTGGGAACTCTCCCACATCTAGCACGATCTGCTTCCAGTGTTCTCCTCCCTAGACTGCCAGCCACGTTGTAACCTGTGCCTAGATACACATACATTCTCCCAATACTCCCGAGAACGTGCCAGATCTTCCCATCTAGAGAGCTCTTCCCAGGATCTCAGCTTGATGAACTCGCAGCACAGTAATGTTTTTAAATCCTATTTGGCACAACTTGACAGTTGTCCATCAGAGAGGAAGAGGAACTTGCTCAGGTTCCCATAAAGGGGTTTTTCCACTTGTTCTTCTAACAACTTTTCTTGAGCTGTGGACCAAGCCCTATCCTTAGACATTCAGAAAGCAGAGATGATTTAGCCTAGAGTTGCCTTCCCTAAAGGAAATCTTAGCTGTAAAGACACTGTAAAGCAACACAGCACTGTGAAGACATAGGTATTGCCATGAGCATCTCACTGAGCATCTGTTGGTGTCCCTACCAATCCCACCTTTTTCTGGCCCCTTCCCTTCCCCCATCTGGCCTGGTCCTCGAGGTCAGCACACTGGCAAGCGAGCTGTCCCTACTGCTGCTGCTGCTGGGGTGATTTATAAAGGGCATCGGCTGTTATGCCTTTGTAATGGCCTTGCCTCTGGAGCCTCAGTCATTCCTTCCCTTTTAAAGATGCAGCATGGGGTCTCGTGCCAAGGACAGTGGCAAAGCCAAGCTGGTGGCCTTGGAGAGCAGCAGCCTTTCACTGCATCCCATTGCCCAGGCTCCTGGAGCCCCACGGGGACCAGGGTGCCCAGAGAGCCCAAGACCATCTTCCTCCAGCCTGCGCCCTCCAGGTGACACAGAACGGCTCCGCAGTGCCACCCAGAGGCCACCAGCACCAGTTGGTGGAGTGTTTTTGTCTCTGAATGTGGACTCTGGGGGATTGCCGAGAAGTGGCTGGTACTTTGGAGGTTTGGAACTGTGCCTGGCTGAACTATATTTGGAGAAGGTCATTTCTGAGTGTGTGGCTGTACATTCAGTCCCCTCGGAGCCTGTCTCCTGTAGCTGCCACCCCACCTTCAATGCATCCTCTTATGACCACCGTGACACAGAAAGCTCTGGAGAAAGCCAGGAGCTGCCTCCAAATCTCTAGTCTTGACCAAATAGTAGAAACAGCAGAGCACGTCCTGCAAGTCACCCCCAGGCAGAAATTGTTCACCAGATGAGATAAAGATAGCATTGCCAGGAACTGAAGTGGAGGGACTGCCAGTTTGGGTGTTGGCCATTTCAAAAAAGGCCATTTGAACCTCCACATCACACCATGCATTCAAATAACATCCAGACGTATTGAAGAGTTTAATGTCACAGTAGAAGAAATTATTGGTAAATGTTTGCATAGACTTGGAGCTGGAGGACTTTCTAAATATAACACCAAACACAAAAACTATAAAGGCAAAGACTAATAAATTTAATGTGAAGTTTAAAAAATTCTGTGCCTCAAAAAATCAGAGATAAAGTTAAAGACCAAAGGAACATACTTGGAAATAATGACCTTATGAAAAACAGTGATTAATATCCTTAATATATAAGGAGCTTTTATAAATCCAGGAAAAAGCACAAACATCCCAGTGGGAAAACTGGGAAAAAAATGACAAGCAACCCATCAAAAGACAAACAGGTGACTGAGAAACATTAAGAAATGGCCAGCCCTAGGACTAATCAATGATCATTGAGACGACACAGAGATTGTTTTTCAACTACCAAAAGAACAAAAATTTCAAAGAGTGGGACTAACGTGTGGAGGGGATAGATGATGTGGAGGCCAGGCTGGCTCCCACGCTGCTGAGGGATGGAGCAAGGGCAAAGCTTTTCTGGAAAGCACTTTGTTGTCAGAGACTAAAATCCTTGACAACAATTACACATTCTTGTACCCAGCAGTTTCACGTTCAGGAATTTATCCTAAGGACATAATATTAGATGCATGCAAAGATTTAACTGCCCAATAGTGCTGACAGTAGCCTTTTAAAAATTAGAGGCATAAAAAGGAAGAACCCTAAATATAATAACCATCGAAAATGAAAAGAAATGTATTTTTTTCAACTTGGAAAGATGTTCGTGCTATATTATTAGGTGAGAAAAGCAGGTTAAAAGGGAATAGTATGCATAATATAATCCCTTTTATGTAAGTAAAGTAATGTGTGTGTAATATGGAGGAAGAAAATATTAACAGTGATTGCCTCCAGGTGGGGAAGTAAGAATTATACACGACGTTTAGCATGTATAATAGCATTTTGGCTTTTGATATTTTCTTTCTTTTTCAATGTAGAAATATTCATACTAGCTCTTCTCTGGCCTTTCTTTCTCTTTTACTTCCTTAGATTTTTTTTTTTATTACAAGAGTGATACAGGCTTGTTGTAAAAAATTCAAACCACACAGAAGTACATAGAGGGCTTCCCTCTCACCTCTCTATTCCCCAGAGGCAACCGCTGTGGACATGTTGGTATATATTTTTCCAGACATTATGTATGTGCATATGTATAAACAGATATATGTGTACCTTAATACAAATGCGATCACAATATATACACTGTTCTGTAGCTTGCTTTTTTCACTAAACAATATGTCATAGACATTGTTCCATGTCAAGACATACAGACCTATCTTAGCCTTAAAAAAAAATGCGTGCTTTTCAACATCTGCGTGTTATTACTATGTACAGATATACCCAAATCTTTGTTTTCTGATTGCTCTGCAATGAGTAGGTATTACATGTGCAGTGGAAATATAAAAAATGTTTTCTTGAAAAAAATAGAGGGACTTCCTAGATGGTGCAGCGGTTAAGAATCCGCCTGCCAGTGCACGGGTTGTGGGTTCGATACCTGCTCCAGGAAGAGCCCACATGCCGCAAAGCAACTAAGCCCATCCGCCACAACTACTGAGCCCGTGTGCTGCAACTACTGAAGCCCACATGCTTAGAGCCCGTGCTCTGCAACAAGAGAAGCCACTGCAATGAGGAGCCCGCGCACCACAACGAAGAGTAGCCCCCGCTCGCTGCAACTAGAGAAAGCCCACGTGCAGCAACGAAGACCCAACACAGCAATAAATAAGTAAAAATAAATAAATAAAATAAATTTTTTAAAAATAGAAAAAAAAAAAGACCAAGAAAGGAAAGAAGGAAGAGAGGGAGGACGGGAGACAATTTTGTTTGTTCACTTGCACTTTCATACAGATTTGGGCTCCCTACTACTGGCGAGATACCTTTGATTCTAGAGAGGCATTGGGGCTTGACGAGGTCCAGAAGAAAAGATGAACTTAATCCATGAGTAAAGAAAAGAGATCCAGGGACTTTGGGATTTCTAGTGGGCTTTAGAGGAGGCCAGCGTCAGAGCAGAAGGTCTAGCTGGGACTCCAGTGGCATTTAGAGAAGACAACAATCAAACTAGAAACGAAATCAATCATAACAACAGTGTCAGCAGTAAACAAACCGCCTTTTGATCACTTGCCAAAACGTAGGACAAAGCTCTCCGTCCACTCACACCCCAGTGACCTGTCCTCGGGGTGTGACGACCATAAACTTGCTGTACAGTGGCCCAATTCACCTGCTTTCTTCTACAGAGGTAGGAAAGGAGCCCCAGAGAAGAGAAGGGCCAAGGCCAAGGCCAGCAGGGAGCTGGTGACAGACATGAGCCTAAGACCCAGCAAATCTGATCCTGACTCACTGATACCTTACCTTTCCCCCTTTTCTTCTTATCTTTTTCTATTTACTAAGACTATTTTCATCATAAAATGCATACATACTAATTATGTAAATATAAAAGCAGAAGTAACAAAAAGACCCAATTGCAACACCTTCGTGTAGCAGAATGCTCCTGAGTCTCTCTGTGGCTCTGGTCTATCATCTGTCTTTCGGCCATCTTTCCATCTGGGGTGCGCTGAGAGCTGCTCTTCTTATCTCCAAGCAGTCCTCTGTCTGGGTGCGGGCATCCTTCTCTCTGTCCCCACACACCTGTGGTTCCGCGCAGGGGTACCCTGTGGTGTGTGCAGTTGGCATCTCTCAGCCAGTGTTTGTCTGGCATCATTTCCATGGCACGCTCAGGGTCGGATTTCATCTCAGGGATGGCATGCTGATTATCAAGGGGTTTGTGGCTCAACTCTGGCCCCAGGTGTAACATTGAAGCATTGGACATGTTCGCTGTATCACTCAAGTCCTGCTTTGTGTTTAGACTGAGTTCTGTGGCTCTGAGCTCCAGAAGAGAAAAGCCCCCAAGTGGAGGGGTCACAGCTGCAGCCACACAGCATCTGCAGTAAAGGAAGAGCTCCCCACTACTCTGAGAATCCCTCTGGGATCTCTGAGAGTTGCCTTGAGTGGAGGCAGAGGCCCCTGGGGTAGCTTCTCTTTATGGGGGAAAAGCAAGAGTAGGCAGGTCAGATCAAGTCAAGCAAATCGAGAATGGGCCATGCGCACGTGCAGAGACTAGGAGTGTAGGAGCGAGAAATAAAAAAAAGAAAAAAAAAAATAAGATACAAGATTGTAAGAGCGGGCCCTTATTTTGTGTGAGCCACTGCTCTAAGGGTATTATGTGCACTAAGTCATTTTTCCCTGTGACCCTGTAAAGTGCATACAGTTTTACAGGTGGGGACAGCTACTGGGAACGCCACAGTCTGTCTCTAGAAGCCATGGGCCACAGCAGGGGTGGGGTGGGGCACGGAGGGGAAACAGCATTCATTTGTTGATTCATTCCTTCAAGGAGCATTGATGAATGCCCATGATGGATCAAACACTGTGCCTGGTGTGGGCAGGGTGGGATGAGTGGTTTTGGGGGGGGGGGTGGGGACACAAAAATCAGATACTGACCCTGTCCTTCAGGAGTATGTAGACTGAGCAAGGGTGAAAGCAAACAGCTGATTCTGAGACCAGGTACAAAGGACACGCATGTGAGTGGCCATGAAAATTCAGAGAAGGGAGAGGTGCCATCCTCCTGGAGGAATCAGGGAAACCTTCATGGAAGAGGTGGCTGGCTTTGCAGTGCGTTAGGTGGGGGAGGGTGAGGCAGCACGAGTCCAGGCACAGTGTCGGGGGAGCCCAAAGTGTATATGGGGAAGATCATGGGGGCCAGTTTAGCAGAAAAACAGGGAGCCTGAAAGTAGAGATACAAATAAAGCTGGAAAGATCCCCAGGGTCCTGCCTGTAGAAAGCCTTGGATGAGAGGCCTGGAAAAGGAAGCTGAAGCCTGGGAATGGGAGTGTGTGGTGTAGTGAGACGGGGACTTGCCCAAGCTTGTAAAGAGAGGTAGTGCAAGACACCAGTCAGAGCCGGGTCCACCAGACTCTCATGTTAGTGATTTTCCACCACCCATCAGGTCTCTAGGTCCCCTGCCCACCACATTGAGCCAGTGTGGAAACATTTCATGAGCAGAAAGGAGGAGCAAAGGGGGAGGCAACCCAGGGTGCTGTGACGAGTACCAGCTTTGGATTCGGGCAAGACCTGGATTCCCGTCCAAGCTCAGCCCTCATTCCCTGTGTGACCTTGAGCAGGTGGCTCAACCTCTTGAAGCCTCAGTTTCCTCAAGCGTGAAGAGCAGACCTGCCTCTCGGGTCTGTAGGGGGAAGAAGTGAGCTAGTGGATGCAAAGCGCTCAGCCCAGCTCCGGAAGTTAGTGAGCATTTTTGCAGCGGTTGATCTTCTTACTATTGCCATCATTCCTATTCATTTTAATTAGGGCGAGTGGGGCTTCCTAGGTGGCGTGGTGGTTAAGAATCTGCCTGCCAATGCAGGGGACACGGGTTCGAGCCCTGCTCCAGGAAGATCCCACATGCCGCGGAGCAACGAAGCCCGTGCGCCACAACTATTGAGCCTGTGCTCTAGAGCCCGTGAGCCACAACTATTGAGCCCATGGGCTGCACCTACTGAAGCCCAGGCGCCTAGAGCCAGTGCTCCGCAACAAGAGAAGCCACGGCAATAAGGAGTCTGTGCACCACAACGAAGAGTAGCCCCCACTCACCGCAACTAAAAAGAAAACCTGCGCACAGCAAAAGAAGACCCAACACAGCCAATAAAATAAATTAATTAATTAAAAAAAAAATTAGGGCGAGCATATGTCCCAGTTGCTAGGGACTGGCCCATGTGTGCTGCTGTCCCAGCATAATTGTTAAACATCCTGGTTTGGATGATAAATGGCATGTTCACTGTAATTACAAAAAAGCGGGCTGGCTCTTGAACTGCCTCCGATGTTTCTCGCTCCGATGTTTCTCGCCCACCTTTGCTGTCCTCTGTCTTTCCCCAGTCCCAGGACCAAGGCCATGTGTCCCCTCCATGAGTCCTGGATCGAGCGTGAGCGAGGACAGCCTGAGTTCTGCCCCTGAGTTGTGGTGTGTCCACAGGTGGGTCCCTCCATCAGTCTTCCCATTTGTAAATGACAAGAGTGGATTAAATGATCTCCACGGGCACTTCTGGCTCAGACTTTCTACGCTGCAAAATTCCTCTGTGCCGAGGGACATGGCAGAGGCCCTCTTGCACGCCACGAGCATTTACTGGGCACCTCCCATAGGCAGGCTCCGTGCGACACAGATGTGTCCACCGTCTGCAGGGCTTGGTAGATGTCAGGGTGAAGCTTCCCTGTGACCGCTCTTGGGGCCTGATCTTTCTTGGTGCCTCCCAGCAGCGTGCCCCTTTGACGGTGGCTGAGAGCATGTAGTCTGGAGTCAGATGCTCTAGCACTGTTGACTTCCCCACTCTGACCCTCAAGCTTCCTCATAAGGTTGTCATTATTGCCCAAGTATGGCTGGGCTCCCCGGTGGGCGGGGCAGGCATTCCCCTTTCATCAGTGAAGGTCACTTGAATTCGGTGGGTGTCTTGGGGCTGTACAAGACCCAGAACAGTCTCTGCTCAAAGTGAGCACTCTGTCTCTTAAACTCAAAATCTAAGTCGCTACATCAAACAGGTGTCACCATTCAGTGTGCCTGGGATTTGAGACACCAAGTCCCATAAAAAAAATGAGCAGTGTTCTATTGTATATGTTTACTTACTGCCAAGCCAGAATCCACACAGTCTTTTCACTTAAAACACTAGAAAGCTTGTTGAAGCAGTTGCAAGATGATTCCCAGCAGCCAAAAGTGGTGGCTTCGGGACAGGCTCTGTGCTCGTGATGACTCCACCCAGAAAATGAAGAGCCCAGAGGCAGTTCCTGTCCCAACACATGCCATCACTTCTGTTGTGGAGAGAGGACCACAGAGCTTGGGGCTGTATGTCTGTCCCAGGAAGTGCAGATTGTTGGAAAAGTCTGACCCAGCAAATCTGTGCCACTCAGGTGGTCCCTGGGAGTGGCCCCCCTTCCTGTTTTATAATAGCAAATCCACTTTACTTACACTGGAAAGACGCCAGGCAATTCCCAGTAAAAGTAAGGAATCTTTTGGGGAAAGTAATGGGCCCACAAAAGAAAGCTTATACAGCTGGCCCCAGGATTTCACTAAAGAAATATGTCTTCAAAGGAAGTTGTCCATAGTAATTTGTTTAAAGGAGATGGCAGTTACATTGTAGAACATAAAGGACAAAACTGAAATAGTGGCCCAAAGACAACTTGATCCAATTAGAGAACGTGTACAGAGCGCTGCACTCAGGTTAAGTAGCTGCAGTGCTGGCATTCTGTTGTTCTTAACTTTCCACTCAATGCCTGGGCACTGCCATGCCCACTACCTTGCTTCATCCCTATGGCAAACTAGGCAGGAGCATCAGCTTCACCCGTGGGGCCCAGTGGGCGGGGATTAGTGTCCCATGGCAGATGTGCATTAGATCCTCCATTTGGTGTACCGAATGGGTTCCTGGTGGGCAAGAAGATAGGGCAAGCAATGAAGCCCCCTACCCCAGATACTTTCAAGGACAGAGAGATTTAGGGTAGAAGTACAGTCTGAATGCAACAAAGCTCTGGTTCTGGGGGGAAAGAAAAACATCTTTTTTTTTTCAATTAAAAAAGGAGAGAGAATCAATTGCAGATGATTGCAAATCTGTGTGACTAGGTATTACAGCACTTCAGAACCAGATAAGTACTCTGGGAGGGATTATACAGAAAAGAACACCCTTTAAGTACAAAATTGAGGCCATTTTTAAGCAAAAATATTCACTGGGCCTTTCATAGACTAATCACTCCTCCTTTACAAAATTACTTCCCTTCCATTATCTCATTTGATCCTTAAAGCAGCCCTATGAGTGATGAAGGGCAGGATGATTATCCTCATTTGGGAGATGAGCAGATTGCAGCGATTACTGCCAACGCAATGTCAAGAGAAGAGCGTGGCAGGGCTGGACCTGGATCCCAGGGCTTGGATCTCCAGACCACTGGGTTTTCTAACTCACTCAGGGGTCTGCCTCTGAGCAGATTCAGGTGTGAGATGAGAAAGCGGAGCTAGGTTTCCAGTGGGATGAATTGGGATCAAGGCCCCAGGAACTGGCCATTGGTGGTGGTGGAGGCGGGGAAGAGGGCACTTTGCCCCAGTGAAAGCCAACCCCATTGATGGGCCGCGTACCCCAGGACAGACCAGGTGCAAGCAGTTTACCATGGGCAGGAGTGAGGATCACTCTCATATCAACTCCAGGGGTAGGTAGGCTCTATTATTCTGCTCATTTCACAGACGAGAATGCAGAGGCACAGCGAAGTCAAGTATCTTGCCCATGGTCACACAGCTAGCAAGTTTGAGGTGATTTGAACCCACCTGGTCTGATTCCAGAATGTCCCCTCCAAGTCTCCTTGTTCTTTTGCCTGCTGGCTAGACCTTTTTTATTCTGATGAATCCATAAAGAAACGAACTGCTTGTTTTCAATCCTCTTATTTGAGGTGGACCATTATTCCTGCCCACCCCTGATGGTTGGGAAATTGCTCCTTTAATCGGTCCACCATTCCTGGGCAGCTGCCCCAGTCCATTCATCTGATTTTCTCCAAACCTGTGTCTCCTTATATCCTAGGAAGGGTATCCCGCTATTGTCATAGAGACTTGGGGACGGGATTGTTGCATGGACGGATTCTAGCCGGCACACTTCGCAGAGTGCCTAGAGCAAGACCTGGATACCTGCCTCCTGAATAAATAAGATAGCTGGGTTACGGTTTAGTTTTTCTCCCTTTTAATAACCTCGGAAGAACCCAGAGGGGAGGAGGGGCGGTACAGAGTGGCCCCGCCCCTCGCCGCTTTCCGGAGCCGGTTCCCACGCCAGGCGGATGCTGAAGCTTCAGCTTTCTTCTCTACGAGTTGGTAGTGCTGGGAATGTTTGAAAAGCAGAGCGCTCTTGGTGATGTGGGAATGTGCGGAGCGCCCCGGCCGGCCTTAGGCTGGTGAGGTTTAGGAGGGCTCAGAGCCGACCCCGCCCCGACCCCGGCTGCGGCCGCGCTCCCAGACCAGAGGGGCCCTCCCGGAGCACCGGCGGGACCAGGGCCGCGGGACAGAGAAGGCGGGTCGGGGAGGGAAGAGGTCTCTTAAATGACTTTTTTCACACATCCCAGACAAGTTGTAAAACCATGAGAAAGGATAAAATATGAAACAAAAATCAGCCCTAACCCTCCCAACCAATGTGAACCCTTGTAAACATTTTGGAATGTGACACACACACACACACACACACACATTTACTGGGACTTTTACAAAATTGGATCACACTCATTATCCAGCTTGGGTGTTGATATTTTAATACTTACTGAGAATTTCCCAATATTATTCAACCTTCTTCAAAAATATGATTTAAAACAGCTCCATTATATGAATGTGCCAAATTAATGTAACTATTCCTATATTATTGGACATTTATGTTGTTTTCAATTTTTTACCATTATAATATCACTGAGTTGAACGTCTTCGAATATAGTAATTAGAGCATATGTCATGATCATTAAATGATAGGCATTTTGCTAAAAACGACATTAGAGCCATCACATGGGTGTACGAGCAAAGGCGCCAGCCAGGGGGCAAAGTAGGTGCTTACATCAAGCCCACTCTCCACTCTGCAGGCTAAGTATCCTGGCGCAGGCCTGCCTCCAGTTGGAGGAAGGGGTGACTTTTTCTTCCCGCAAAGTCCCTGTCCGTTGCCCAAGCTCTGGACATCTACTTGGAAAAGACTCAGTTCATCCCCAGAGTGGGGACGCCTTTTATGAATTTCCCCAAAGAATCTTACAGGTTAGCAACTCTAAGGGCATGGTCTTACTCATGCTCATAACAAGTTTATGAGGAAGGCACTATTATCCCCATTTAGCAGGTAAGGAAAGTGAGGCATGCTAATCTGATGACTTCCTTAGAACTAATGTCTAGACGTAGAACTGTTCAGTATACCTGGCCAAGTGTCCTACAGAAACATGTGCATTTATACTCTGGTCAGCAACAATTTATACTCCGGACAGATGTTTTCCTTCCCTCCTTTCCTCTGTGAAGACTTAATGAAATGCTTACCAGTTTACCAGAGTTACGGGTGAAAAATATGTCATTGTTTTAATCTTTCTTTGCAAGTGAGGTTGAACTTTTTTATGTTTACTATTTGTTTACCTAACTTCTTGTGGGCATATCCTATTTAAATCTTTAACCCACTCTCCTCCTGGGAGAATCAGTATTTTTCTTGTTGACTCGTGATAATGTTTTAGGTTAAGGGGATTATCCCTTGGTCCACAATGTTTGTTGCAAATGTTTACTGCCAAATATATCTCTCAGGTTAGGTTCATTCCTGGATATTTTATATATTTTATATTACATTTGTGAATAGGAGCTTTTTTTTTCCTATTATGTGTTCAAACTAATTATTGCCAGATTATAAGCAAGCTTTGGCTTTTTGTGTATTTAATCTGTGCTCAGTCTCTTTCGTGAAATCTTACATTGGTGCCAATAATTTTCCAATTTTCCAAACTATTCCGAGTTTCCTAGCATCAAAAATTTAAAGTAAATAAGAATAAATTTAAGAGATATGCAAGGGTATTAAGGAAGGCCTAAATACATTAAGAAATATACCATGTCCATGGTTTGGAAATCTCAACAATGCATAGATGACCATTCTCTTCCAAATTAATCTGCAGATTCAATGCATTTCTAGTAAAAATTTCAATGCATTTTTCTCATGGTGCTTGACAAGCAGATTCAGAACTATAGATGAGAGAACGAATGGCCAAGAAAAACCAAGGCATTTCTTGCTGGAGAGGGTGTGGAGCAAGGGGAACACTTCTACACCGTCTGTGGGAATGTAAATTGGTGCATCCACTATGGAGAACAGTGTGGAGTTTCCTCAAAAGACTGAAAATGGAACTACCATATGATCCAGCAGTCCCACTCCTGGGCATATATCTGGAGAAAACTCTAATTTGAAAAGATACATGCATCCCAATGTTCATAGCAGCACTATTTATAATAACCAAGACATGGAAGCAACCTAAATTTCATTGACAGAGGAATGGATAAAGAAGATGGGGTGTGTGTGTGTAAGAGAATATTACTCAGCCATAAAAAATGATGAAATAATGCCATTTGCAGCAACATGGGTGGACCTAGACATTATCATACTAAGTGAAGTAAGTCAGACAAAGAAAGACAAATATCATATGATATCACTTATATGTGGAATCTAAAAACATCATACAAATGAACTTATTTACAAAACAGAAATAGACTCACAGACATAGAAAACAAACATATGGTTACTGAAGAGGAAAGGTGAGGGGGACACGTAAATTTGGAGTTTAGGATTAACAGATACACACGACTATATATAAAAGAGATAACCAACAAGGACCTACTGTGTGGCATAGGCAACTATACTCAATATCTTGTAATAACCTATAATGGAAAATAATCTGAAAAACTATATATATATATATATATATATCTATATATATATATATCTATATATCTGAATCACTTTGCTGTATACCTGAAACTAACACAACATTGTAAATCTACTATATTTCAATAAAATTTAAAAAAAAATAAAACAAGGCATTTCTGAAGACGGGAACAAGGTGAGGGACATGATCTTACCAAACATAAGAGCGGTCTTTATAGATTATTGGGGTGCAGAAAGTGGACTATTTGCGACATGGTTCCAAAACAACTGATTCTGTACACTGAAAAAATGAAATTGGATCCCTACAATTCACCATGCACAAAAATAACTTCCCTGTGAATTAAAGACTTAAATGTGGGTCTCCAGGTCCGCCCTACTCTGCCCCCTAATTACAATGGAAATCGTGGATAAATATCAGAAGACTGGGAGATGAGGCACAGAGAGGGAGGACTGACGAGGGGTCTCAGGAGTCGAGGAATGACAAATCAGCGAGTCCTCTGGATGTTTGTTTCACCTTATAGCTTAGGTGCTAGAACAGGACACAAACCGGAAATACAGACAAAAGCAGTCCTAAGAAAAGCCTATTCCTTCTGGCAAGTCCTCTTCGGAATGGGAAGAGGGCAGCTCTGCAGGACAGAACCCTTCAGCTAAAACCTGCTCTACTTCACCAAAAACATAACCATTAAAACGTTCATAAATTGGACTTCAAAATTTAAAACGTTTGCTCTGCAAAAGACACTGTTAAGAGAATAAAAAGACAAGCTATAGACTAGAAGAAAATATTTGCAAATCACGAATCTGACAAAGGGCTTGTGTCCAGAAAATATAAAGCACTCTCTGAACTCAGCAGTTGAAAGAAAGAAAGAAAGAAAGAAAGAAAGAAAGAAAGAAGAAAGAAAGAAAAAGAAAGAAAGAAAGAAAGAAAGAAAGAAAGAAAGAAAGAAAGAAAGAAAGAAAAGAAAAGAAAAGAAAGAAAGAAAAAAGAACAATTCATTTGGCTAAAGGGTTAAACTTACACTTCATTGCAGAGGAAATACAGTTGGCAAATAAGCACATGAAAAGTTGTTCAGCATCATTAGTCATTAGGAAAACACAAATCAAAACCACAATGAGGGACTTCCCTGGTGGTGCAGTGGTTAAGAATCTGCCTGCCAATGCAGGGGTCATGGGTTCGAGCCCTGGTCTGGGAAGATCCCACATGCTGCGGAGCCCCGGTGCCTACAGCCTGTGGTCTGCAACAAGAGAAGCCACTGCAATGAGAAGCCCGTGCACCACAATGAAGAGTAGCCCTGGCTCGCTGCAACTAGGGAGAGCCCGCATGCAGCAACGAAGACCCAATGCAGCCAATAAATAAAATAAATTTATAACAAAATAAAAGACATCAAAGGATAAATTTCCTTTAAAAAAAACCCACAATGAAACATCAGTACACACTTATCAGGTGGCTAAAATAAAAATCATAAATAAAAAGTAAATAAAATTTTGTGATAACACTAAATGCTGGTAAGAATATGGGGAAACTGGATCACTCACTGATTGCTAGTGGGAATGTGAAACAGTACAGCCACTTTGGAAAACATTTTGACAGTTTTTTAGGAAGTTAAATGTACGTTTACCATATGACCAGCAATCCCACTTTTGTATATTCATCCCAGAGAAATGAAGCTTCATGTTCACACATAAACCTGCACATGAATGTTCATAGTAGCTTTTTTTTTTGTAATAGTCAAAAGCTGGAAACAATGTAAATGTCCCTTAGTAGGTGAATTAAAAAAGAAAATGGTGGTACACCCATACAATGGGATAGTACTCAGTAGTAAAAAGAAACAGACTATTGACACACACAACTTGGATGGAGCTCAAGAGCATTCCGCTAAGTGAAAAAAAAAACGAGTCTTGAAAGATTACATACTGTGTGATTCTGCTTATATAGCATTCTTGAAAGGACAAAACTATAGTGATGGAGATCACATCAATGGTTGCTGGGGGTTAGGGTGAGGGGAGGGTAGTTCAAGGTAGTACACTGACTGTGATGGTGGCTAAACACATCTATACATGGGGTCAAATTTCATAGAACTATACACCAAAATTAAAAAGCCTGCGTGTAAAAAGTAGTGAAATTGAATAAGGTCTGTAGTTCAGTTAATAGTATCATACCAGTGTCAGTTTCCCAGGTTTAACAATTGCGCTATGGTTAGACAGCTATTATCATTTGAGGAAGCTGAGTGAAGAGTACAGGAACTCGCTGTACTATTTTGTTTCAATTTTTATGAGTCTAAAATTACTTCAAAGTAAAAGCTTTAAAAAACACTAAAATGAAAGACAAAGCTATAGATATTTTAGAAGGTAATACAAGACAAGATCTTTACACCCTTGGAGTAGGGAAATATTCCTTAAACAAGATACAGAAAAGTCCAAACCATAAGGGAAAAGACAAATAATTTAAAATATGCTACTATTAAGAACTTCTGTTCATCAGAATAACCCCATATGCTGTCTCCTGAGATAGCATATAGTATGGTGCCTTTTTAATATAGCTAATAAAACAAGCAAAACTGAAGAGTATATTATTTAGGCACACATAAATATGTAATTAAAATTTTAAGGCAATGAAATGAGAAACACAAAATTTTATATAGTGATTAACAATAAGCAGTATAGCAAAATGGTTAAGGAGAAGACTGCCTGGGTTCAAATTCTGACTTTATCACCAAATGCTGCCACGGCCTTGGCAAGTAACTTAACCTCTCTGTGTTTCTGTGGTCTTGTGTGTAAAACGTGGGTAACTCACAGGGTTATAGTAAGGCTTAAACGAGTTAATACACATAAAGTGTGTAAAACAATACCTGGCAAGTAGTGAGAACCATATAAGTATTAGCTACTATTATTATTTCGAGGAAATGAATGGCAGAGGGATGGACTAGGTGATGAGGCCATAGGAGAACTTATGTTATTATTAATGTTCTAGTTTTTGAGTTCGCAGCAAGTTCACAAATATTCATTATATTATTAAAATAAAAAAAAATAAAACACATGATATACCAGCATAGACCAGTGAGGATGGTATAAAATTGAGTGAAAAGAGAAGCCACACATTGAGAAGATATAGGTTGCAATTCATACATGGCCAAATGATTAAAGTCTGAAATATATAGAGAGGTGGGTGACAAATTAACAAGAAAAAGACAACCCAACAACAATAATAACAACAAATGGGCAAATGGCATTACCAGGCATTTTTCATGAGTGAGGAAACTAAATAGCCCATCCACATACAAAAAGATGCTCAAACTCAATAAATGCAAATTTCAGTTACAGCAAAACACTGACTAGTTGCCTAGGGCTGCCATAACAAAAAAACCACAGACTGAGTCGCTTCAACAACAGAAAGCTCTTGTTTCACAGTTCTGGAGGCTGGAAGTTCAAGATCAGGGTACTGGCAGTTTTGATTTCTCCAGAGGCCTCTCTCCTTGGATTGCAGATGGCCGCCTTCTCCCTGTGTTCTCACGTGGTTGCTCTTCAGTCTGTCTGTTGTCTGTGTCCTAATCTCCTTCTGTTATAAGGGCACTAGTCATATTGGATTAGGGCCCACGCTAGTGACCTCATTTTGTCATAGTCATCTCTTCAAGACTCTATCTCCAGATACAGTTGCATTCTGAGGTACTAGAGGTTAAGATTTCAATATATGAATTTGGGGGAGACACAACTCAGTTCATAACATACACCCATCAGAATGGCAATGTCTGTCTCTAAGGAGGACCTGTGCACATGTGCACCTGGAGACACACAGATGTATAGGAATACTCATAATCACATTTTGCTTATTATAAATGTCTACCACCAGTAGAAAGCATTAATAAATTACAGTAGATGTATACAATTGGATCATATATAGCAGAGAAAATAAATGAGATGCAGTTATGTGCAACAATATATATATATATAATCTCAGGAGCATTGCTTTTGGCAAAAAAACAAATCACCATAATGTATGTAGCACAAAGTTCAAAAGCAAATGAAAGTAAGCAATATGTTGTTTAGATATAAGTGCAGGTGTTGAATTTAAAAAACACCAAGGGAGTAAACAACAACTGCAACAAAATAGAATAGTGGTTGGCCCTGAGAGGGAGAGGAAAAGGATACATGTTTCAAAAATAAACTGAGTGGTAATGATGTGGGTGTTTGTAGACTCAGTATTTTTTTAAAATCTTGTACATGCTTTATAAATATTTTCTATTTACTCATTTTATTTTAAAAATATCTTCAAGAACTACGCATTTGAAGAATCTGAAGGAATAACAGAGCTGGAGTTGAACCCATAATGACAGTGCTTAACAAACGAACGAACAAACAATGAAAGTATTCTACATACCTTCTCAGCCAACATCCCTTGCTAGGCAGCCTCTAAAATGCTGTCTAAACAAGCTCACCTCCTTGTATGTGTGTCCTTGTGTGATCCCCTCTCCTTGCATGTGGGCCAGACCTAGAGACTCATTTCTAATAAATAGAATGCAGCAAGAGTGACAGGAAGCCACTTCCAAGAATAAGCTACAAAAAGCCTGTGACTTCTGCCTTGCTGGCCCCGTCCTGATCTCTCACTCCTTTGCTTTGCTGTTGGAAGTCAGCTGCCATATTGTGAGCTGCCCTACAGGGAGGCTCATGTGGCAAGGAATCGAGGGTGGCCTCTGGTCAACGGCCAGCCAGTGAGGAGCTGAGACCCTCAGTCCACGGCCTAGAAGGGATGAAAATCTTCAACAATGTAAGTGAGCTGGAAGCAAATCCTCCCCAAATCAAGCCCTAAGATAACTGTAGCTCCAGGTTCTTTTCCCATACATGTCATTACAGAGTACTGAATAGAGTTCCCTGAGCTATACAGTAGGTCCTTATTAATTATCTCTTTTATATATAGTAGTGTATACATGTTAATCCCATACTCCTAATTTATACCCTGCCCCCCACCTTTCCCCTTCGGTAACAGCAAGTTTGTTTTTGAAGTCTGTGAGTTTGTTCCTGTTTTATAAGTAATTTATTTTGTATCATTTCTTTAGATGTCACATGTAAGTGATATGATATGGTATTTGTCTTTCTCTGCCTGGCTTACTTCACTTAGCATGATGATCTCAAGGTCCATCCATGTTGCTGTAAATCAAATTATTTCATTCTTCCTAATGGCCGAGTAGTATTCCGCTGTATATATGTACCACATCTTCTTGATCCATTCATTTGTCGATGGACATTTAGGTTGCTTCCATGTCTAGGCTGTTGTAAACAGTGCTGCAATGAACACTGGGGTGCGTGCATCTTTTCAAATTATGGTTTTCTCCAGATATATGCCCAGGAGTGGGATTGCTGGGTCATATGGTAGCTCTATTTTTACAAACAGATCTTGAAGAAACACAGTGTGAAGTGAAATGAGGAGACAAAATGTTTGTTTCTTTAGACCACTGAGTTTGGAGGTAATTTTTACGGAGCAATAAATGCAAATATAAATTCTGTTTCTAGGCCTTATCTAAAGAAGTCAGACATCCCTACAAAGCTGTATATACATATGTGTTGATCATACTCATATGGTGAAAAAACAAAAGTAATCTAAAAGTTCAATAATAACAGAATAGTTACATTAATTTTGATGCTTTATATAATGTAATATCAGGCAACTATGAAAAATGGCACTATACTACAGACATTAACAGGATAATAAGGACTATAAATAACACTGTGCCCATAAATTTCACTACTTAGATGAAATAGACATATGCCATGAAAGACACAAACTACTGACATTTACTCAAAAAGGAATAGATAACCAGAAGTCATACATCTATTAAAATGAATTGAATGGAATTCTGAGTTGAAAATCTTCCCATAAATTAAAGCCACATGAATTCAGTTTCAACTTTTATTAAAAGTTTAAGGAATATGTAATACCAATTCTACAAAAACTTTTTGAGAAAATAGAAAATGAGGGGATACTTCTTAAATTATTTTATAATGCCAGCCAGCATTACCCTGACACCAAATCCAGACAAAACAGTATACAAAAAAAAAAAAACTAAACTAAAACCCAATTTTCCTCATGAACACAGTGCAAAAAATGTTCAACAAAATATTAGCAAATTGATCAAATAATGTGTAAAGAAACTAAGCGATGTTTATTCTGGCAATGCAAAGTTGTCTCAACATTCAAAAATAAATCATATTAAGAGTCTAAAGAGGCAAAACCACATGATCACACATTCATTCATAATAAAACTATCAGCAAACTAGGAATAAAAGGGAACTTTCTCTTCTTGAAAATGGCATTTATGAAACAAACAATAACAACAACAAAATGCTCCTAACATCATAATTAATTATAAAAGACTGAATGCTTCCTCCCTAAGTTTGGGAGCACAATAGGGATATTCACTCTTATTACTCCTGTTCAACATCATCCCTGAGGTCTTAGTCAATGCAATAAGGTAAGGAAAATGTATAGAAGCCTTCAGATTGGAAGTGGAAATATAAAGCTGTCTATATTCACAGGCAATATGACTGTCTATGTAGAAAATCACAAGGAATCTACAAAAAAGCTTCTAAAACAGGATAAAAAGCCAACATACAAAAAGTCAATTGTATTGCTATAAAATAGAAGACAAAAACAATAAACAACAAAAGTATCAATTTAAAAAAAGAACAAAATCAGAGTACTCACACCATCAAATTTGAAGACTTACTATAAAAACAATGGTTATCAAGACAATGTAGTATTGATGAAGGGACTGACACAAATCAATTGAATGCAACAAAGTTCAGAAATAACTAGATATAGTCAACTGGTTTTTGATGAGGTACAAAAGCAATTCAGTGAAGAAAGTACAGTCTTTTTAACAAATGGTGCTGGAACAACTGGCCATCTACATGCAAAGTAATGAAATTGGACCCATATCTTGCACCACTTACAAAAATTAACTTAAAATTCTTATAGTCTTTAGTGTAAAATCCAAAACTATAAAATATCTGGAAGTAAATATAGGAGAAAATCTTTGTGACCTTGGGTTATGCAAAGATCATTTAGATAGCACACACAAAGTACAAACCACAATAGAAAAAAATTGATATAATTTATAAATTGGACTTCACAAAAATAAATTTCTTTAAAATTGTGCTCTTCAAGAGATAATGTTGAGAAAACAAAAAGGCAAGCCACAGGCAGGGAGAAAATATTTGCAAAGCACATATCTGATAAAGGACAGCGAATCAAAATCTATGAAGAACTCTCTAAGCTCATGTGGTAGGCTGAATAATATCCCCCAAAGTTACCTGGGGCCTAACTCCTGAAATCTGTGAATGTCAACTTATATGACAAAAAGGAACTTTGCAGATGTGATTCAATTAAGGATCTTGAGCTGGAGAGATTATCCTGGATTATCTGGATGGGCTCTAAATGTAATCACAAGTGGCCTAATAAGAGGGAGGCAGAAGGAAGCTTGACTATAGAAAAGAAGATAGTGTGTCCATGGAGGCGAGGGATGGAGCCTTGTACCCACAAGACATGTATTCCACATAAGGTTACATTTCACCCATGCAAACACAGGTACACATGTGCATATGTGTATATATCTGGAAGAAAATACATTAAAATGTTAATCGCAGTCGTCCATGGGTGTCAGGATCTCTCATTCACTCATTCCCTCCTTGATACGAGGCCTTGGAAAAGACACTTCCCCTCTTTTGACCTTAATTTTTTCATTAGTGAAGTGACAGAACCGTACTAACATATTTCTGTCTCAGGGCCTTTGCACTTGCTATTCTTCCCTTTGCCTAGGACATGGCTGGGCTCATAGCTTCATTCAGCTTTGGCTCAAATATCATCACCTCAGAGAAGCCTTCCGTGTGCAACTTGGCTGAAAAGACTCCCATCACTCTCAGTCCCCTTACACTGTTTTGTATCTTCATGGCAGTTATCACTGCCCAACATTGTCTTATATACGTATTATGCTTATTGTCTGTTTGTCCCACTAGAATATGAGCTCTGTGAGGAAAGAACTTTGGTTTGTTTTCTCCACTGCTGTTTCCCAAGCACCAAGAACAATGCAGGCACTTAGTAGGTGCTCAGTAAATATTTATTTACTAGTTGGCTGAATGCATCTTTCAGAGGGATATTTCTAAAATCTGTTACCTTTTCCTAAATGTTCATGATCTTAAGAAACTTACAATCCAATTGCAGGGACACAGCCCTAAAGTGAAACAGCTACCACCTGAGTCACCACGAGCAGCACTGGAACAGAATGAGGGGGAAGATTTGAGTCAGGAAGCAAAAAGGGGGCTTGGAATTGGCAAAGAGACTTTTGAGGATAGGCTTTGTGTGACTGGGGTTCTGGGGGTGCCAACTGGGAAGACTCTTGCGATAAATCCTGCCCTCAGAATACGTCTTGATCTTATAGGTCTTCCAGGAGTCAGTCCTCCAAGAAACGTGGAAAACACTCTCTGAATCCTCCACAGCCAAACCTTCCATAGTTTATGCATCATTAAAAATTTAGGACATGCCCAGTCTATTCCATCAGCCTTCCCAGGTAAGAGGAAGCCCAGGTCAAGAAAAAAAAGTGATGTGGTCCCATGGGAGTGGCGAGGCTGGAGCCAAGCTTCCTACTGCAGGCCCTCATTAGCTAAGATGCTGAAGGGCTTTGGCTCTCCCAGCTGCCTCTGTGCCAGCTGCCAGGGCCGTGTTTGCTCCGCAGAGGCCCAGCAGCTGCCAGACTTGGCCATAAGTGTTTACCCTGCTGTGCCGGCCACAGCCCCAGTTCCTTGCCTGCTTCTGCGCCTTCTCTAACTCAACAGTAGCTCAAGGCACCGGGTCTCTGAGAGTTCTCTCTCAAAGGATCCCCTCCCCAAAAGATGCTTCTGAGCCCAAGCAACCCTGGGGGACTTAGTGAGGGTTAGAAAAATTGTGGGATAGCCAGCTCCAAGCTGCAGGTTCAAATCGATGCAGTTACTGTACAAGTCTCTCCATGAGCCCCACAATGACCATCATCTCTAACATTGCAGCCCCTACCTGCCTACTCCCAACTTCCCTTGCCTATTGTTTATTATTTATCATCATTTATTGTACATCGTTTATCACTTCCTAATGCAATTTCCTTTGTTGTTGTTGCTGTTAATTGTTCATCTCCTTCTACTAGCATTTAAGCTCAATAAGGGCAAAGATTTTCACTGGTTTTGTTCACTGATATATATATTCACAGTGCCTAAAATAATCGCCACTGCTTAAACAGAGCTTACTATGTGCCAAGCCAGATTTTAAGTACTCAGTATCAATTAAATCATTTATAACCCTCACAAGAACCTATGAGGAAGGGACTATTATGATCCCCATTTTACAGATTAAGAAACTGAGGAACAGAGAAGTTAAGTAGCTTGTCTGAGGTTACATAGGTAGTAAGTGACAGAATTGGTATTTGAATCCAGGCTTACCCATAACTGCTAGAGTGCACCACCAAAGAACAAAACAAAACGGTGCCTTCCATAAGTGAATGAATGATTGAATCAATGAATGAAACTGTGAAGTGTTCCCCCTTGTGTGGAAACTCTGGCCTGCCATCTACCAGCACCACCATCACGCGTGTCTCTCCCCAGGAAATTCTCAGGACAATGAAAGCTGATGTGTTTGCTCAACAGCCCTCCCTCCCTCCCTGCCCCCACCTCCATCTCAGCATCCCTTCCTCCCCTCCTTTGCTCTGGGCAATGTTGGAGGGGAAGTGCAGCTTTCTGAAGTGGGTGCAGCCAGGCAGCAATGCCCCCTCTTCAGTCATTCTTTCCTTTGGGCATTCAACTGGGCCACTGATGCTCCCTGAGTACGTACAACACCAGGGACTAGAGAAGCTACGGGTACTCATGAAAGAAGTTCTCTGTGCTCCATAAATGAACAATGGGAAGGGAGGTCCAGGCGAGGGAGAGAGACGCGACACCCAATACATCAGCACTGATCCAGGAGCAGACTAATACAAAGCAGATCGAGATGGGTGCTGAAGAAGGGGACATCTCCAGTGGTGGGGATGAAGAGCTAGGGCTTGACATTGAAAACTGCTTCACTGAAGAGGTGGCATTTTGGCTGAGCTATTACAGATGGGTGGGATTTCAAGATTGTCAGTGAGAAGTGCATTCTGAGACCCCAAGGTCCCAACTTCCACCAAGGGCAGGGGTGCGGGGATATACTAGGCTTTGTGGGCCGTGCTTTGTCAGCCAAGGAAGGGGTGCCCAGGGTCTGCCCTGAGTTGAGGAACAGAGGGACCTGTTCAGTGTGGCCAGCACCCCTCCTTTACAGGGATGACATCTTTCCTTGAGCTTCCAAGTCACACCCGAGGGAGGTATGGGCTGGTGTTCTTGGTCCTGTCACATCACATTGACCTATAGGGTGATCTTCCCCAACAGGGCCTCCCTCCTCCTTTCTTTTATGCCTCCTTTCCTGCTTTCTCCCACCTGTCCACGCAATCTCATTTCCAGTTCCTGTCTATATCACTGTCTTACCTGCAGCCACCTCTGCATCTCACTTGGGCCACACCGCCTTGCCTGGGTGGTGGTGAAGACTGATCTCTGGGCCCACTCTGCCATCGCCTTTCTGGGCTCACTGTCAAGCAGGTAAGGAGCAAGGCTCTCGTAGGTTCCCACCATGTGCCAGGCCTTGGGCCAGGGAAGGCATTCCCCTCCCCTCAGCCCCGCGGCTGGTGCCTTGGTTTCGCCATCTGGGAAATGAAAGGGTTGGATTCTGTGATCTTGAAAGTTCCTTCCAGCTGCAGCCTTCTAGGGGAGTAGTTGAATGCCCTCCTTTTGAAGCTCCGAGTTCTGTAGGAAAATGATTACCATAAAAATGTTTCCAGGTTGGTGCACTGGCTTCTGTCAGGGCCTCACTGTTTGACAACCACCGTGCAGACTTAAGTGATATTTACACACAAAAATGTTTTACTGTGGGACGCCATCATTACCCCAATGTCAGGGGCCAAGGATAACACCCCATTACAGGCCTTCCCTGTTATATGAAGAAAGAAAGATTCATTCACTCATTCAGCTAAGCCCAACTGTGTACACAAATCTGTAGTAGGTGCTATAAAAAATACGCCTGATCTCACCAAGGGCTCAGACAACACAAAATCATCTGATCTGGGGAGGAAGGGACTAGTCATCTAAGAGCATCCACCCTCCACTTCCACCTCTACCCCAGGGCACAGATGTTGCGAGCATCTGCTCTAATAGTCCGACCGGTAGGAAGCGATTCTTGAGAATGAGAGGAAGGAAACTCCCTGTGGCTTCTACCCTTGGATTCTAGTTCTGTACCCGCTCTGCTTTGTACTCGCTACTCATTTCATCTCCCTTCCCTGTGAAAGCCCTTCCAACACCTGAAGATAGAGCTCTTCCCGGCCTTCTCTTCCTCAAGCTACATGGCCTGTTCCTGCAGCTATTCCTCAGGTGCCACCTGTGTGCGAGGCTTACCACCCACCGTACTGACACTCTGCTCTCCTTCCTTTGAAGCAGCTTCCTGTGTTTCATCCTGGGAATCTTTTTCTTGCAGCAGATCACAAAGCTGTCTGTGGAACAAAGAGATGCCTTGGCTCTTAGAAAAGAACTTACACTCTCAAAAAACAGATGATTCTCCAACTGCCACCTTTCTTCACATATCCTGGAAAGCCAAGTAGACATGCCTTTAGTCCCACCCATATCTTGTTCTGACATTGACCGATGGGGAAGTAAAGAGGCTTGCTCAAGGACACACAGGAATCCCAGACAGAGTCACACTGATCCCCAGCTCTTTTTGCCCCCAGCCCTGTTCTCTGTCTCCTGTGCCACATCAGGGCTTCTCAGTTTATCCAGTAACTACTATACCTGCTTGGTCATCAGATCCTCATAACAAACTATTTCCAGATGAAGTAAATGAATGCCCAGAAAGGGATATTGACTTGTGTATGGTCCCGGAGCTAGGAAGTAACAGAGGAACCCAGATTCAAATCCAGGTCCTTACCCCACAAAAAATAATAATAAAAAAAAAATCCAGGTCCTTGGCTTCAAGTCTAGTTCTTTCCACTGTAATTCAGCTGTTTCCCCACTGGGTCTTGTGTATCTGCCTTGTGGACACAGAGGTGAGACACCACAATGACCAATGTGGGGACAGACATTTGGTTCTAAAAATCCACCTGGGACAGGACTGAGAAGACCTGAAGAGAGAAGATTTGAGGCCCTTGTGAGATGAATGTGTTTCGGCAGTGAAATGTGGTCACCAACAAGTGTTGGCAAGGTTAATAGGAGGCCACCACCCGAACGGGGAGGAGATGGTTAGGCTGACCTCTGCCATCTACAGGTTACTTATGGAGGCAAGGAAACAATTTGGCTGTCTTGGGAGGCACTGAGCTCCTCATTTCTGGAAGGGGAAATAGAAGCTGGATGACCACTTGGCAGTTTACAGCTCTAGCAAGGATTTCTTTTGTGATGGTGTGAGCCTCCATTGCCTCACACAGTCCCAGAGGTGATGTTTGCTCTAACTTGTCTTGTGGGGCTCAGGGCCTTTTTGAGAGGAAAGATAGGAATGGTGGCTGTCTTGGTCTGGCTCTGGGACAGGTGGAAAGCCAGATACAGTGCCATGTATCCAGATAAAGTATGTGGTACTGATGTCAAGGTGGCACTCCCAAAGGAAAGTGGGTGGTGGGTAGCTGCCAGGCTGCCTTCTTGGTACAGAACTTTCCAGGAGAAAGTTCTTTTAACTTTTATTCTCCTGCAGTCAGATCTCAGCCTGACCTGGAAGCAGAGGACTGAGCATACAACTTCTCCAAATCAGGATTTCCAAAGGAGCAGCAATTTTGTGGTGCAAATTTTGGCCTTCTTGGTTGACAGGGCCATGGACGAGCCTGCCTGGATAGGCCTCTCCAGGAAGCTGGCTCCTCTCTCACCCCCTCTGGCTTCCTCAGGCCTGAAGCACCAGCTTGTTCACCACAAGGGGGTGCTGGACATAATTCCTTGCAAGAAAACCTAGGTTCCCTAGGGCTTTACACAATGAGGTGCTCAGAGCCTGGAGGGTGGGAGGCAACGTGGGGAGGCAGAAAGCTTGGCCCTTACACAGGTCAAGTGCCCTAAGTCAGCTCTGTATTCTAAGGACTCTTCGGGGAATTGCCTTGGGAACAGAGCTTGTAAATTCTTCTTCTCCTGCCTTTAATCGTCTCACAGCAGAGTTTAGGGAGCAGAGAGGCAGAAAGAGGGTTAAAGGGGGGAAGCCAGAGAGGTGGGCCTAGCAGGATTCTCAGTGCAGCTCTGACTGAGGGCATGTGTTCAAGGCCCTGTGCTGTGGCAGTAGAGAGATGAAAAAGCCACCAGCCATGCTCTCCTCTCCCCCACTGCTGTACAGTCTAGTGGGGATGACTAGAAGCCCAAGGATGCTAATAGGTGATAGAAGATGTCAACGGAAAAAAAAAAGGGCAACCTAAAAGTTGCAAAGTTATGTTTTATTCGGGGACCTTACTGAGGACTATAGCCTGGAGAACAGCCTCTCAGCTCAGAGGAACTGCTCCAAACAGGTAAGGGAGGAGCCAGGATATGTAGGAGTTTTTGCTTTAAAAAAAAAAAAAAAGGTGTAGTTGAACATCAAAAGATTACTGCTAATCACAAACCCCAGACATTTCAACTTAATGAATTTAGTGCTTTTCTATGTATGGGAAGATGCAATAGTCTAGGGCTATTGAAATTATTCCTTAGACACGCATCTTAACTATGTAGGGCCAGTACCCTGTTTTTCTCCATTCCGAATTCCCCTCAGGGCTCACAGGTAGGGGTGGCTGCAGTGGCTGGTGCCTTGATGGCAGGCAACATTTTTTGTCCATAGCAAGATCGCAAACTATCACTTAGGCCGGAAGAGCCACAGGGGATACTGAAAGGAGAGATAGCACTTGGGAGGTGACAGAAATGTGGGCAGTGTCACTTCAGGTGTGAACACGGAAGGATCCAATTCATGACGGGCTTGTTTTGGATGTCCTACAAAGTGGTCCAAGTGTTTGTAGGGATGGTGAGGGGGGAAAGAGGAGTTGGGAGGGTATGAGAGAGGGAAGTGTAGGGGGAGGGGAGGGCACACTGGAGAGATGGGTGTCCTGGGGCCACGTGGGGCAGGCCTTGACCTGGGAGCTGAAGGAGCCGGCAAATGTATATACATGTTTTTAATGGCTAAATAAGCCTCTCGCCAGTCTCACAACTCAGGAGTTTCTTTCAGGGCCCGGAGCCAAATCCTTGCGATGTAATCGTCAGGGAAGAGAACACCTTATCTCCCAGTTTCATGGGAGGAAATGGGCCTACCTTTGACTGTCACCTGACTCCAAATTGTTAAACCCAAGAATGTAATGGCTTGTATTCACTTAGCCACACGAGATTTCTGTCTTTTGCAGTCCCTTCAAGGGGTTGCCTGGGATGTGCAGTACATTCCACTTTCCTGCTTATTCAATGATAAAGTTTTCTTTCTCTACCTTTCTGGAGACGTTTCCTGGGCTGGGAGGAGAGTATGTTTTTTTTTTTTTTTAACTTTTTATTTGTTTATTTTTTACAATAAACTGCGTATATTTAGAGTGTACAATTTGGTATCCCAGTCTCCCAATTCTTCCCCCGAGAGTATGTTTTTAACCGTATTTCCCCAGCAGTGTTCCTCTCAGCCAGGAAGGCCAAGCCCTTGCGTGGCCAGCCCGTGCGTTCTTCCTTTTTCTTCCTCTTTTATTGTGTCTTTTCCATGGTGCCCAAACCACCGACTCCTCCACGTCTTGCTTCTCCTGAGTTTCATTTACCAGCTTCGGCTGCACTTTTTCCTTTCTCTGCTGTTTGTAACTTTTCCAACCCAATCACAGAAAAAGTAAAGAGAGAGAACACGAAGCATTACGGTGTACACCTGAAACTCATATAATGTTATTTGTCGATTAAACCTCAGTAAAAGAAAATCAAAAACGGAGAATAAGAAAACAAAAGCAAAAACAAAACAAAATTCCGAAACAAAACTTACTGCTCTTTCCGCATTGCGAAGCTGCTAGAACTTTGGGTTTTTCCTTGGGTTTCTCTCATTCACTCACTCACTCACTCATCAATTATGTATTAATTATATTCGATGACTATTGGGAGTGCAGCTCGGGCTAGGCAAGCCAGCCTGGGGTAACAGGAGAACTTGGAGACCCGGGAGTCCCCGCTTGACAGCCGGGAACACACACTGCGCCCGCCCCGGACCCCGCCCCCTTTGAGGAGCAGTGGGTGGGCGGGGCTTCCCTCCGCTCCTGGCCCCGCCCAGGCCGGCCTGGAAAGTGCTCGGTGACGGTGAAGGAGACTTCCAGCCAATCAGAGCCGCCCGAGCTGGAGGAGTGCCGTGCCCCGCCCGCCCCCGCCGGCCCACCTGCCGCTTGAGGGGACCGTGTGGGAACCCGACCCTGAGGTCTTGGGCACCTGGTCCGCGAGCTCCGCAGTGATCGTGTTTCCGAACCTTAGGGTCTGGATGAGGCCCGGCCTCGCGCTCTCGACCCTGGCAGTTGCTTCTTCATTCAACCAACGAGTGCCTGCTCTCACCCTGGGACTTGGACACAGTGTGTGTATATGGTGGGATGTGACCCTGTCACAGCAATCCTCAGGGTGCCATTGTCCAGTCCCCCTTCCCGTAGCACAGCCTTTGGTGGCAAGGCCGTCTGGAAAGCCCTCGGGCCTGGATCCTTCACTTGGCGTGGGCTACTGGGGCCCTGCTGCCCCTCGCGGGGTTCCTCTCCTGGTAACAAGCGCCACGGTGTGCTGGGGGTGCGGGTCCCTAGGCTTGTTACACTGATCCCCAGTGTCTACTTCCACTTTGCCAGAAGGTCCACAGGCTTTACTGAGTGCACTACAGGTCTCAACTCCTAGGTTCCAAATCCTGTGGAGTCACGTGGGTGAGAAGAGTCCTCAGCCAGGGACCCGAACGTTCCTTGACTGCCTGAGGAGGTCCCTTCACTAGCTCTGGATCCCAGCTTAGCTCTCCAGCAGTAGGGCTGGAAGAAATAGCCTTAGGTACACTTTAGGGAAATGGAATGAGAGTAGGGCACAAGGAGTACTGGGAGGCCTTCACTCAACTCCAAAATTCTCCTTAGCCTCAGTTTTTCCACCTATGAAATGGGGATATAAATTGTAGGAATAGTGAACAGGCACAGTAAAATGAACCACCGGACACATCCTTTACCGCAATGGTGGTAGCCAGAGGTGGAGTGAGACGAAATAATGGAAAGAGGCAGTATTCAAGGAAAAATGCTCATCCTTGAGTAAAACTTGCATTTCATTAATAAGTGTTTGTTGAATAAATTAGTTAATTCTCTGTTGCAAGAGACATCAAAAAATAAACAAAACAAAACCACAAAACCCCTTGCATTTCATTGCTCAGGGGGTCCTGACAGAGGAGGTTTTTACTACAACCCCCAGAAAAAACCCCTTAGTTATTTTTTTTCTAGAAAACGAACTAAGTTTTTCACCAGGGGGCATATTTTACCAATTTGTATTTTTAGAAAAGAAAAACGCATCGTGCCCCACGTTATAAAGAAGCCATAGTTCCTCTCTCTCTCTCTCTCTAAGCATGAGTTTTGTTGATTGTATGCTGGAGCTTATTTCTATTTTCTTCATGGCTTAGTTTTTAAAATGCCACGCTGTGCAAGGACGGCTTCAGAAAGTATCAGTTGGTGTTTTAAGTATGGCCGTTCCTCTCTGACCCCACTGTGGGCCACCCAAAGGTGAACTTGGGTGAACTTGTTATGCTTTTGAATCAGTAAAGCAAATTGGGGATTGTTGTCAAATTGGACTTTGAGGGACTTCTCTGGTGGTCCAGTGGTTAGGACTCGGGGCTTTCACTGCCACTGGGGTTCCATCCCTGGTCAGGGAACTAAGATCCCACAAGCCGTGAGGCACAGCCAAAAACCAAACAAAAATCCAAACAAATTATGCTTTGGAGGACTTCCCTGGCAGTACAGTGGTTAAGAATCAGCCTGCCAATGCAGGCGACACAGGTTTGAGCCCTTGTCCGGGAAGATCCCACGTGCTGTGGAGCAACTTAGCCTGTGAGCCACAACTACTGAGCCAGTGTGCCGCAACTACTGAGCCTGCATGTTGCAACTACTGAAGCCCGAGCGCCTAGAGCCTGTGCTCAGCAACAAGAGAAGACACCACACTGAGAAGTGCAAGCACCGCAACAAAGAGTAGCCCCTGCTCACTGCAACTAGAGAAAGTTCGTGTGCAGTAACAAAGACCCAACACAGCCAAAATAAATAAATAAATAAACAAATAAATAAATATTTTTTTTAAAAAAACCTCTCAAAACCAAAAAGAAAAACAAATTGTTCTTTGGGTGTACACATTCCATGTCACTGGGTTTATACTACAGAGTATAAAAAAATACAGTGGAAAAAAACATTATTAGACAAATGAATTAGAAACTATGAATTCTCTAATTCCCTCAGTGATCCAGTGAATTTGGAGCAAGTCATTTCCCACCTTTAGCTCTCATTTTTCTCTACTAAAATGAAAGGGCCTGACTGGGGATCTTTCAGTTTGAGAATCACTTTCTGCTTCTCAGGGGGAAGAACGGAGGCATTACTTACTGATGCCTCCATAATGACCACGCCCCTTGACATGCCATTTCATTCCCATGGCAACAGCTCTGTTTGGGCTCCGCTGGCCTCTAGCTCTTTAGTAGCTGCTGCAGGTAGGAAGCTTCAGGACTTTATTGAGGGGCCAGAGGGCTGGCTAATTTCTTTCTTTCACTTACAGTTTCTGAGTATATCCTAAAAGTCCTGTCTCCATTTACTGTGAGGTGAGCTCACGGGAAATATTGGTAGAGTGTAGAAATCAGCCAGAAAAAGAGGTACAGAGGTTTACTTTAATATAAAACAACAATATGCAAATAAGGTTAGCCAGGCATTTTTGTCCCACCTCAAATCTCTCTTATGAATGGTTCTTGATTGAGTTATCACACAGCTGCCCCAGAGGCTGCTAATGTGGCAGCCTGGGAGGCAGGAATTGAGTTACGTTCCACTAGATAAATGTGCGCCTTCTGACAAGTCCCTTCCAGACCCGTTTCCTTGTGTGTTTAGACACTGT
Source organism: Hippopotamus amphibius kiboko (assembly GCF_030028045.1). Classification (NCBI taxonomy): domain Eukaryota; kingdom Metazoa; phylum Chordata; class Mammalia; order Artiodactyla; family Hippopotamidae; genus Hippopotamus; species Hippopotamus amphibius. Next base: position 5,226,662 of record NC_080203.1, on the reverse strand, counting down.
TTAGACACTGTTATGGACTGAATTGTTTGCTCCCCCCCACCCCAAGTTCATATGTTGAACTCCTAACCCCCAGTACCTCAGAATGTGACCTTACTTGGAAATAGGGTCATTGTAGTTGTAATTGGTTAAGATAAGGTCATACTTGAATATATTGGAGGGTCCCTAATCCAATATGACCGGTGTCCTTATACAAAGGAGAAGTTTGGATACAGATACAGACATAGAATGCCATGTGAAGAGAAATGCAGACATCAGGGGGGTGTGTCTACAAATCAAGGTTCACCAAAGATTGCCAGCACAGCACCGGAAGCTGGGGGAGAGGCATGGAACACATTCACCTTCATCACCCTCAGAAAGAACCACTCTTGCTGACACCTTGAGCTCAGACTTCTATCCTCCAGAACTATGTGACAATAAATGTCTGTTGTTTAAGCCACTCACTTTGTGGTATGTTGTTATGACAGCCCTAGCAAGCTAATACAACTGCATCAGTGGTTTCCCATCTTTTCACTACCAAGAATCCCTCTGCTCTTTGTCCTTTTGTGGACTCAATTCATTTATTTAACAAATATTTATTGAACACCTACTATATGCCAGGCCCTTACTCTAGGCATTGGAGATACACAAAATCAAAAAAGCAAAGATCCCTCCCTCCTGTGTTCATTCCATGTTTTAAAAGATTTAGTTGGCCTGGTATAGCATAGTTAATTTTAGTTTAGTAATAATTTGTGTATTTTCTCATGAGATAACCGGGATTACCTCATTAACATGATATAATTAGTGCCAAAAATCAAAGGAAGGTGATGTTTTTAAGTAGCTGTTGATCATTTACGGCAAGTAAATACATTCAATTCATTAGGTTTTTAAAAATATTAAAAATTGTCAGAACCTCTTTTACTACATTTATGGATCTCTAGGGGCTCAGGGACTTCATCACAAGGTGATTAGCTAGAGCAGGGGTCCTCAAACTTTTCCTGGAAAGGGCTACATAGGAAATACTTCAGGCTTTGTGGCCCATACAGTGTCTGTCACAAACAGCTACACAATGCTGCCATTGTAGCATGAAAGCAGCCATTGGCAATACAAAAGAATGAACATGTCTGAGTTCCAGTAACATTTTATTTATGGATACTGAAATCTGAATTTCATATAATTTTCACGTGTGGAGAAATATTCTTGTTTTGATTTTTTTCAACCATTTGAAAATGGAAAAACCTTTCTTAACTCAGGGGCTGTAGAAAAACAGGTGGCAGGCAGGCTGTAGGTATTTGGCTGGCTGGCCAGTTTGCCCACCCATGAGTTAGATTCTCTCTAATTCTGCTCTAGTTCTGGCATTAGGTGGTTCTTATACCCTCAAAGGTCTAGATGAGGCCCAGAGAGGGATTACAAATTTAGTAATTTGAGCTCAAACCCGGACTTCCCGCTTTCCAGCCCACGGCTCCTAACACCGCTCTAAGCTGCTGGTTTAGTTACGATTTCAGATGTGGTCTTTGTATCCATGTGGTGCAGAAAATAGATGTGTGGTCAGCGGCCCTTTCCAGGCGTTGACCATGTAAGGGCTGTCCTCTTGTTAGCAGCCAGTGGCAACCTAATTTTGTCAAGCCTGACCCTAGGCTTACGCACCCTTTTCGTTTATACTTCTCTCGGGTTGCGCTGCCCCGGAGGCCCATCTGCCCCTTATATTTGAGTCCCTGTTGTCTCATTGGCAGCTTTCTGAGCAGCTGCAAAATATGTTTTTAACTTTTAGTGGAAGTTGGGATCACCAACGTCTGGCCTGGAACAGTCACTCTCAGCAAGGGCTCTTTCAGCTCTGACATTTCCTAGCTTTACGGACTTGGGTGAGTGTTAAACTGACTCCTCCCAGCTTCCCACGGCTGGAGTTTCACTGCAGGCAATAATTAATGATGCGTTTACTCAAGGGCTGGGGAATAATGTGCACTGCTTTTTTGTGTTGTTGTTGTCGTCGGAAACTGCTTGGTTGCCTAGCACCCCAGTCGTCTGCCTGGTCGTCCTTCCTCGCAGATCATCTGTTCCAGTCGCCTCGCAACCAGAGCTCGGCGACAAGAGCCGAACGGGGACGAGAGGTGCTCGCGCGCGCTCAGAGGGCGGCCGCAGCACCGCCCTCCCCGGAAGACCATGCTGCGAGGCAAGTCCCGGCTCAACGTGGAGTGGCTGGGCTACTCCCCGGGCCTGCTCCTGGAGCGCAGACCGCTCCTGGCAGGGCGCACGCCCCGCAGCCCGAGCCGGTAAGTCACGTGAACTCGCGCGCCCGCGCCCGCGCCTGCGCCCGCCGCCGCCCGGCGTCACCTTGGCGCGCCGCGCCTGCGCGCTGCTGCCTACCGCCCGGCGCTCGCCGGCACTTCCGGAGCGGCCCACCTCCACTGGTCGGCCGCGGAGCCGACTGAACGCGGCTGCGGAGCCCAGCCTGCCTCTGAGCACCTGCTGCGGGCGTGGCGACGCCATGGAGCGCCTTGATAAAGCGGCGCTGAACGCGCTGCAGCCGTCCGACTTCAGGTAGTCCGGAGCGGGGACGGGGTCGGGCGCGGGCCTCGAGCGCGAGGCCGGCCGGGCCGGGCCGGGGGCGGGGCAGGAGGGAAGGCCGGGGACGACCGAGGTGGCCAGCGGTGGGTGGGCGTGAGGTCTGGACCCTCCGGGCCGGGGCTGCGGGCTGGAGGAGAGAAGGGGAAGCAGGTTGGGGCCTGCAGCGTCTGCACGCCCGGTCCCTACCCTTCGCTCGGGAGCATGGGACTCAGGGTCATGGGGGATAGGTCGGCGGGCCTTCAGCTCTTGTCTCTGGCCTAGCACATTTCGCTGTTGTGTATATTGCGATCTTGCTGTTTGCAGCCTTTCTCCCCACTACAGGGTGAGCTCCCTGAGGAGAGGAACCCGGCCTTCTCCATCTCCGTGTCCCCTACAGATAGGGTCTGCATCGTCGGGGCTTAATAAATGTTTGCTGTATGAATGAACGAATGGAAGGGAGAAAGAACTGTGCCTGGTTTGAGTCTGCTTCACTTGGGGAGTCAGTAGGATGGGGCCTGGTGGCCCAGTAGAAGGAACCTGAGCAGAGAGCAGGTGGTTCTGGCCGACTAGCATACCCAGTGATGCCTCAAGAGGCAAGAGGGTGGGGAGGGGTTTAGCTACCATTCAGTGTGTGCCAGGCTCAGCTTAGGTGCTTCGTTAGATACATTATCAGAATTAAGACAGTGCTTAGTTTCCTGATTTTTAAAAACGGTGAAATTGATTCAGGACAAGGGACTTGCCCAAAATCACACAATTAGGTCACACAGTTAGTAAGTGTTGAAGCTGGCAGTTGTCCAAAACCACTGACTCCAAAACCCGTGATCTTTGGAGCCCCGTGATCTTTTTCACTCTCACAATGGCAATATAGGTGTTTGTTTATTTTTTATTAACTGTTTACTAGTGAGGTTACCGACAGATATTTTTGTTAAGTACACTTAGTACAGTATAGTCCTCCTAGACTGATTCTAGTGTTTCCTAATGGGATTTGCAGTGAAATCCACTTGCAGTGGAAGTCTTGCTTGCCATAAAAGGAAAGGTGGTAAGCTCTGTCTGCTTAGGGTTTGTTGCTGAAGTTTATATGAAGTGAGTAAACTCTAGGTGGTTTTAAGAGTGGGGGCACAATAAGGTTCATCCTGAATTATTTCTTTTGTGTGAGGCCATTTCTAATTCTGAATGTTCGCATTCTTCATTTCTAACAAGTCTCAGTAACACCCAATCAGAGACATAGGAGAAATCACTTGAATGACATCAGTTGCTTTGTTTTAGAATAAATCACTGGTTATACCCAAGCTGGCTTGTGCCAGCAGAACTGTCAGCTGTAGTGGGCTGTGCCTGGGAGCCAAGGAGAAAATGTCCTGTAAACACTAGAGGAAGTTTGAAAACTAGTTTTCAAAAGTTAGTATGCTTAACTTTGTAGTTAGTCTTATATTTGTGAGAATGAAAGTCAAATTTTTTGAAGCTTAAGGTAAAGAGAGAGGTGAGAAGCAGTTGGAGATAAGCTGCAAATTGTTAAGATCTGCTGTATGTAGAGTGTGTGGGGCTAGAAATTAACATGCAGAGAAGGTTATGTTTGCGTGGTGGGATCATAAGTGATTATGTGTGCTTTAAAACATTTTTATGGTATTATATCATCTTTTCAATAATGAAATTTTCCCCAAGGCAGGCCAGATAATAGATATTCAAGAGGTAATCTAAAGAACAGGAGAACCGGTTAACCTTCCCTTTCTTTAAATTCTCAAGCTTTGTTTCTTTATCAGGTTAGATGATCTGAAATTTGCACACCAAAAACACATACTTTAACTCACCAGAGAAACACTGTGAAAGATATGTTTTTTTTGGGGGGGTGCACAAAAGAACTGTCCAAATACTGAGTTTTTGTATGTATGTATGTATGTATTTTTAAATTTTTTCTACAACTTTTAAAGGTTAGACTCCATTTATAGTTATTACAAAATATTGGCCATGTTCTCCGTGTTGTACAGTACATCCTTGTAGCTTATCTACACAACATTTTGTGTCCCCCACTCCCCTTCCCCTACATTGCCCCTCCCACCCCTCCTCACCGGTAACCACTAGTGTGTTCTCTGTATCTGTGGATCTGTTGCTTTTTTGTTATGTTCACTAGTTTGTTGTATTTTTTAGATTCCACATGTAAACAATACCATACAGTATTTGTCTTTCTCTGTGTGACTTATTTCACTTAGCATAATGCCCTCCAAGTCCGTCCATGTTGCTGCAAATGGCATATTTTCATTCTTTTCTTTTATGGCTGAGTAATATTCCATTGTATGTATGTATTGATGTGGGGTTGTGTGTGTGTGTATGTATGTATACATACATATATTGCATTTGCTTTGTCCATTCATCTGTTGACGGATGCTTAGGTTGCTTCTGTATCTTGGCAATTGTAAATAATGCTGCTGTGAACATTGGGGTGCATGTATCTTTTCAAATTAGTTTTTGTTTTCTTTGGATATGACTTTTTGTATTTTTATATAGAACTACTGCAGATGCTCACATTCTTCATGAAGAGTACACAATAAATTTTTCCAAAAGTTTTCTATTAGGAAATTGTGTAAGGGAGCTTATGTATATCAGATGAGAATATATAGCTCAGTGATCACCAAAGTGGGATGTATTAAAAGATGATTCGTTGAAGTATGGAAAGAAAATAGTAGAATTTCTACATAAATTTATTTTAACCTTATCCTTTTTAGTGTCTGTTTTTGCATGTGTTTTATATTTTAAAGAATGCATGAGTAATACGTGTATAGATAATTTAAAAATCATTATGCCTGTATGGGGGTGTGTGCTCAAAACTTTTATTTAATGATGGATTGCACAGTCAAAAAAGTTTGTAGACCATTGGTATAAACTTGAGATGTTCCCTTCCTTTCTGGGCTGCCAGAAGCCCCACCCCTAATGGTATACACAATTATAAGAACTTTGCCTGGATTTTCTAGGGGTACAGAGGAATGGGCAGGACTGTGTAGGACACGAGCTGTCAAGTGCTGTAATAACAGGCATGAACTAAGTGTGATTGGATCCCGGAGCAATGAATCGTTCCAGCTGGTGTAATCAGGAAATGTGCCTAGAAGAGAGGTTTTTTTTTTTGGGGGGGGGGGGTACTTTGAAGACTGGGCTGTATTATTCCTAGAGATATAAATAAAAACTGGAACCTCTTGCTGAGGATTACCAGAAAGTATCAAGTTCAAGTGTTGACTCTGAGCATAAAGTTAGACGTGTGTTAAGGTTGCAGGGGAGCAACACTTGCCACCCCAAAATGTCTCTTTGGTATGCAGATTATTTCAAAGTGAAAACAGTCAAGGCCCAAAAGACTCAGGAAGAAACTTTGACCTTCCCCTTAATTGCCTGAAAAAGTTTAGATAGAGGGCCTGCTCCTGGACGAGAGCTATCACCAGAGATATCTGCAAAGAATATGAGCCAGGTGTGGTGGGGGGAATGGGGCATAGAAACCAGAGTCCATTCTGTGTGCATAGACTCTGTATGACCTAGCAAACACTTTTGCTTTTCCAGACATTTGCTTTTCCATCTTCAGTTGAATTGCCTTTTTCCCCTTTGAAATCTCAAACCCCTACCCACAACATCCTCTTTTGTCTTTAGCTGAAGATGGTATTTATGGCAAGGGTTTTGGCCATTTTGGCGAGTTACTTAGTTCTCCTGGGTCTCTCCCATGTAGACATGTTATTCAGCTTTGATTTTCTCCTGTTAATCTGTCTCATGTCAGTTTAATTCTTAGACCGGCCAGAAGAACCCAGAATGGTAGAGGAAAATGTCTTCCTCCCTGACAAGGTAGTGTGAGGATGGTTAGATTTAAGGAACAAGAGACCTTTATCTAAAGAATAAAAGCCATAGGGCTTACTGCCTTTATTTATTATTTTTTTAAAATTATTTATTTACTTATTTTATTATGTTTTGTGGCATGTGGGATCTTCCTGGAGCAGGGCTCGAACCTGGGTCCTTCGCATTGGCAGGCGGATTCTTAACCACTGCACCACCTAGGAAGTTCCGGGCTTACTGCTTTTAAAACATAATGTGTGAGGTGGTATGTATGAGGTATGTGTGTGTCCAGGATTGCTGGAAGCTTACTATAGCTTCACTGTCAGTAGTGTTGCTCATTTGTGACAATGCATAGGACAAATGCTGGCATATCTACTTATTGAAAACTCAGTAAAACAACATTAAGGAATATTTGAAAGTGGGGAAATAACTTCATTATATATTAATCTGGAGTCCTTTTTCATGCTCACACATTTTTAACATAATTGGAATAGTATACATCAGGGGTTGTGAAAGTTTTTCTGGAAAGGGCCAGATAGTAAATATTTTAGGTTTTGAGGGCCGTGTTGGTCTGGTGCCACTACTGAGCTCTGCCTCTGTAGCTCCATGGAGTCTTAGGTGATACATAAACAAGTGGGTGTGGCTGTGTGCCAGGTACACTTTATTTACAGAAGTAGGCAAGGGGCCTGTCAGAGCTTATTTGGCAGACCCCTGACATACATAAAACAGTGTAATCTGCCTTGTTCACTTGTCACATGGATATTTTCTGAATAATTGTCAAAATTATTTTTAATATTTTCATATTGATGTGAATCATTTTCCTATTACTGGACATTTTTATATTATCCAGTTTGTACTGTTATATTAATCTTTACATTGTTAATGTTTTAAGTAGCAGTTTATCTGACTTGTTTTTCTTTTAAGCATATAATTTTAGAAGCTTGATTCATTCTTTAGAATCGTTTTACTGTATTCTGTAAACTTTTCCCGTTGGAATATTTCCATTGATTTTAAAATAGTCTGTGGACAAATAGAATTCACTGAATAGAAAGTTTTTTGATATCAGACTTTTAATGCATCCATGTTGCGTGAAGGCCATCAAAGCTATACTCTAGCTACTTAATTACAAAAAAATTTGAGTAAGTTTCCTTCAGCTGCATCCAAATTGTTCTAGGCTCCTTTTTCTTTGGAGATTCTTATACCTTGTCTGTACTGTATTCAGCTAGCCACTGATAGGATGCTTTGTGAAGGAACATTCATTAGTTGTTTTCTGTGTATCTTCTCCCTTGCTACGTCTATTGTGAATTCTGTGAATCGTGTACGTTTGCATAGCACTTGGTAGATTACAAACCACTTTTTGCACTTTACACTTCCTTTCACACTGGATCTGCCGCTGGATCTCTAGGATCTTCCAGTTTTGAGTCCCTGGCACTGCTCCTTCCTCCCCTGGCCACTGCTTTCAAGGCACGGTTCCCAGCGTCTTTTCTGTGGCGTATTTATAGCATTTATGGACACAGGAATAGTTGGAAATGGCTGTGCAGGCTCTGATTTTCTCTTTGTTTGCTTTATTCCAGAAATGAAAGTTCATTAGCATCCACTCTGAAGACGCTCCTGTTCTTCACAGCTTTAATGATCACTGTACCTATTGGGTTATATTTCACGACTAAATCTTATGTTTTTGAAGGTAATCCTAGACCATAAAACAAGACATTTTCCCCCTTGACTGTGCTTGAGATTCTATGCTCATGACCTCTTTATATCTGTAAACCGGTTAGTCTTAATTTTGCTTCTTCTGTTTTGCTTTTCAAAAATCACGTTGCTCATAATCTTACTTCATGAAATGAACTTTTTCGTCACTCGGTTATTTCAGTTTGACATCGTATTCGTTTATGGTTTTCTGTGGAACAGTTGCAGATCCTTTCTTTTAACAGCCCTTTGAGAGCAAGAGTTGGCTGACATGGGAGGAGGAATTTGGGGGAATGTACCTTTGGTGGAAGACATTGGAAGGAAGAGAAAATAAAACCCTCTTTTTTATGTCAGAGTCCTTAGATGAAGTGATTAATTGTGGTTTTCATTCAAAATAATGTTCTTCATGTATAGAAGGTATTCACATCTTTAAGTGAATACTTGATTTATCACCACGCAGAGTATTCCTTTTTAATTGTGTGACTGGTTAAATAAATTTATAGCTAATAAAAATTAGTGTGCTTTGTTTTTTGTATTTTGATTTATTTTGGAATAAAATGGAAACTTTTTTTCTCTTGATAGGTGCCTTTGGAATGTCCAATAGGGACAGCTGTTTTTATGCTGCTATTGTTGCAGTGGTCGCCGTCCACGTGGTGCTGGCCCTCTTTGTTTATGTGGCCTGGAATGAAGGCTCACGGCAGTGGCGTGAAGGCAAACAGGATTAAAGTGAACAGCACCTTTCAATAGCACTAAATTGATTTTTTTAAATGGTAAATGCATCTGGGATATTGATGATTTCAATAATGTTGAAAGAACATGTTAAAATCAATCTTATCTAGTCACATTTGACTAGTGTAAATTTTGATCCTTCTAAAACAATAGTTTGTAGCATCAGTTTTAACTGTATGAGTCTCTCATTTGCAAATGAGAATTTGGAAAAGTTAAATTGGTTACAAATAAGTATGTGAAATTACACATTATTCTGGGAAGAATTTGATTATCTTACAACAAAAAAAATGTTTTCTAGCATTTTGTCTTGTTTGGTTCTGAGTTTTACTCCTCTGGATATATTCAGATGTACATAGTTGAGCAAATCTAAACTTTATTTTTTGCTGGAACACTTTCCCTAACTATCAAGAAAATATCAGGTCATTGGATTTGGGGTTGTAAATGCCTATTGAAAATTGCTTAAATTGTGGCCACTGGAATTAATCTGAATGTCACTGAGAAATTTTGCATCAAGTGTAATCCCTAGTCAATAGAAATCTTTCATTACATTATTTCATGGGGAAACTAGGCTGAATCACACCCATTCATGTAAAAGGATCAGGTTTATTGAAGAATGCAGATAGCAAAGCAAAGAGCTAGCCGCCTGGGCACCTGGCCTGCTCCCTAAAGGCCCCTTGCAGGCCAGCCTCCTGCTTTCAGATGAACTCTTTAATGATCTGCTTTGCTCTGTCATTCAACAAAGAACTTATGCTTTAATTATAAGGTTGTGTAAACTCCGTTTAAATTTGTTTTTCCTACTTTTTAATAATGTATATGAAGGAATTTACATTTAAGTGTGTTCTTTTTTGCACACTTAGGGAATGTAAACAATCATGAAAATAGATTATTTTTATCGCCCAGGAAGTATTCTTGGAATTTCTAGTCTAGTCTTTTAAATCAGTGCTGTTGTATCCCAGATACGTATAGTTAGATAATCCTTGAGGTCCTTTCTGATAGAAAAAGACCCTGTGGTTTTACTTTAGTATCCTTGGTCTGTGTTCTTTCTAGCCACTTGGTACTACTTCCGTGTAATGTAAAAACACACCCGAAAAAATGCATATTAAAACAGGAAGAAAATTTATATTCCCTGTAATATTGCCACCTGAAGGTGACCACTATTTTGGTTTACATCCTATGTGCATTTCTTAATGCTAGTTTTTATGTCCACTAAAAGTTTGGTTTAAGTTCAGATTCTGCCAGTTTTACCTAGAGGGTATTTGCATTTTTTCAGATGCTGTTTTCTTAAAAAGCACATTCTACCTTTACTCTTGTAACTAGATATCTCATTCTACAAATTTCCTGTCATTGATAATTCCTAATGCAATGGCTCTTGCTGTGAGTGTTTGCCATTACTGATTTTGTTTGTTCACCCCTATTTTTGATGTTGTGGAATTGGACTAAAGGAGAGGAGAGGTAGTTAGGCATTTGTGTTTAATTGTCGAGAAAAAAATAAAAGATGATTATTGTAGGACGATTTTACTCTTGCTTATAGTTAAATGTTATCTACAGTTTAAATGTCTTAAGTAGTTATTCTAAATGTAAAATGTTTTCTTAAAAAGATTACAGTTTTGGTATAAAATTGTACAAATTTAATATGAAATTGTAGAATACTTCAGTTTGAGTCTAGTGTACTGTGTGGTAGATTTCTAGATGGTCCCCTCTTTAGATGCCTTGTTATACTTAGGATTCGTCCACCTAATTTCTTTTTCTATAATGCCAAGGTTTTTCTTGTACTTTTGGGATCTTATGCTATTTGTAAAATACTAATGTCAAATATTGAATTATTTTGTTTGATTTCAGACATTTGCTAAGTAGATAATATGAGTGTTTTTCTGCAAGTATTTAAACTTGGGATTCATGCAAAAGCAGCTGTAATTTCCTCTTGGAAAAGGTACCAAGCATTTGAAAGTTTGAATCAGATGCTAAGGTTGATATTTGGGATTATTACAACATAGATTTGATTTCAAACCAGTTAATATTTTCTTAGGGTCTTAACTGTTAACTTACTAGTTTGCTGCTGTTGAAATAACATGGTATTTGACAAATTTATTTTTCAAGATGTCTCAGTGATTTCCTCTTGTACAATGTATATACTTCAGGATGTACAGAAAGGAAAGCTACAATTGAGCCCTTACATAAATGTTTTAAGGTAGGAAAATGTTCACTATTGTTTGAAAACTGATTGTAAGAATAACCTCAATTAGGAAGTGTAACTTGAAGTGTCAGTACAGGCTACTGATTTAACACATGACCTTCTTCACCTCGCCTCCCATTTTGCTCCCCCAGAGTATAATCTTTTTTCTCATTGTGCTAAAAAACGAAAAGTCTGCTGTAGAATGCATCTGATGTCATTAGCTCTTCAAGTGGATACCATTTTACATGTGACAGCAGAATTCGGTTTTGAGTTGTTATTGAATAAATTTAAACCCTCCACAAAAACGAAAAACAACCTGCGTTTCATGGGAATCTAACAGAAATATACTGTAAGATTATTTTCATCATGAAGATCTCATCAGCTTTGCCCAAAAAGCACCTGCTTGACTTATTTGGTGTTTATTTTCTGTTTTCATATAAATTTTATATATACACCTAGAGTACCCAAGGAGACCAGTTAAACAGGGTGTACCCAAGGAAAGATGAAAGCTGAAGGTACGTGAGGCTCTTAAAGAAGTTATATCCTGTTTTAAATGTGTCTAGTGTATATTTCTTGTCTCCAGACAAGTTCACGTTTATTGTTTTATTTATGCTCAAGTGAAGTTGTAGATTGTTGTTAGGCCCATTTTATAAATGGTTTGCCTATGACACAGAATTTGTCACTTGTTAGGTCAGCAGCAGATTTCTCTGCTGTCAGGCACTCTGTGCTCCATCAGAGCAGTACAACTTTATTAACTCAGACGCTTACATTTAAGATAGTTTTTGCAAGAGCTGGGCTGAAGCTGCACATTCATAACTTGACAAGATTTCTTTTTCCTTTTTGTAGGGGGGAAAGGGTCACCTGAGAAAATAATTATTTTCGTGGACTTTGGGAACCTAATAACAAATATTACATGTAACCTATGAACAGATTGATCCTTTATATGTTCATTAAAATAGTCTGGAATTCCTCAAATTACCGTCACTTCTGGCCACACTTTCCTTGCCTATTTTGTTGCTACGTGTACTTGAAAGTAACATCTGCGTTCCTTTGAAGATGTTCTATAGGTCATATTTGTCAGTTACACAGACTAGTCTTCCTTTTTCTCCAGTTCAGTGAAGTCTCACTGAACAGTAATAATAGCAATAGCTAACATCTGCACAGCACCTTACAGTTTGCAAAGAACGTTCACATTTTCTCGTTTTTTTTGCATAGTGAACCTGTTACGAGATTTCTCTTGACCTTGATGCTAAAAGTGTTAGAATCTTTTAAGTCACTAGAGTCACTGAATATGCTGTAGTCTTGGATAGCGCCCTAACAAGGGGCAGAGTTTAGATGCGCTACCTTGAAAGCTGCGTGTAATTATCAAAATGGGGGGCTTGAGTTCTTTAGCCACTTGAATCACATTTACTTTTGTAAGTGGTGCTTTTCTAACTGTTATGTGGATGAGTTTTGTATTCATTATATTCTAACCTGTAATTTGTATAAATTTACCATCTGTTGTCATTAAAAAAGTGTTCTTAATGCCACTTGATGTCTCCTGATTCATTTAATAGTAAGTTTATTAACCTCTTCATGTTTTTTAACATTTGTTTGCTTCTCTGTTTATACCGTATAGAATATGAACAGAGCTGTCAAGGGTAAGCTTTTATGCAGTAAATGTAGGCCAGAGATGCTCAAGTGTGTGGGGGCTCTGAGGGATGCTGAGACAGGAAGGGCTGTGGTGAGCCCATCAGAATTGGTGTAGCAGTGAGGAAAGGAAGGCAGCTCCTTGCCTTGTGGCTTTAAAACAAATTCATTTGGGGGTGAATGGGCTTCAAATACCACTGAAGGAGTGAGGTTGGGAAATACTTGTGGCTAATTAAAGACAGGGGTAGTCAATTCCTGTCAATGTCCAGCATGCCACCCCCTCATGCCAATGCCCTGTTTCCTCTGTCCTCTAGGCCACTTGCGGATTGTACAGTTGACCCGTGGACAACGTGGGTTTGAACTGCACGGGTCCACTTATACATGGATTTTTCTCAGTAGTAAATACTACAGTGGTACACAATCAGACATTGGCTGAAGCTGTGGATGGGGAACCGTAGATGGGGAGCGTGGAGTTAGAGGATTTTCCGCTGTGGGGAGGGTTGGGGTCCCTAATCCCCATTGGTTCAAGGGTCAGCTGTCCTCATTCTAGCTCCTTCCTGTGCTTTGGAGGGTTCCAGCTAGTTCTCATTAATAAATGATACACACTCCAAAAAAAGATGACATCTTAGTATCAAAATATACATACAATTGTATTTATATACAAAAGTACAGATGATAAAATGTCCAGGGAACTCAGGAGACACGTAATGGCAATGCAGAAACCACTGGAATCACCTTGTGGGGTTTACTGCCCAGACTTAACTCAAACCTGAGTCAGAACCTTGTTGGAGGGGGGAGGCCTGGAAATACATGTTTATTACAGGTTGTGTTCTGATGCGGCTGGTTTGAGAACCACTGCTAGAGATTGAGAATTATACATATATGTTTTTTAATGCTGGACTTGATGTTTATAAAACAGGCCTGAAATAGCAAGCACTTTATTAGGCAAAGATAGGATCTTGTGTAATGCAAAACTGAAGGTTTAGTTTAAAATCAGAATTTACGGGGTCCTTGACCATGTTGACTTTGCTTCACTATTAATAAATTATGTTAACTGAAAACTAGTACAGGAAATAGCCCACTTGAACACAGCTTAGGTGTGCCAAGAAATGGCCACTGCTGCTCCTCTGATGCCTTCACCTTATTTGGAATCCTTACAGCTGTGGTCTTTGGCGAGAGGCAAAACCTAACCTAGGAGTTTAAGGGAATTTGGTCTGAATGGTAAAGGAAGTAATGGAGAAAACTGGAAGTGGTTTCCTAGGCATATTTGCTCCATTAATAGTATCACTCCCCTGCCCCCAAATAGTTTTCCTCTCACCACTGACATCTCTACTTCATTTCATACACACTCTGCTGTTTTGCCCATTAAAGATGCATTTGGGTTAACCCTCTTAGAAAATACAGGATTTGGGTGGAGAGCAGCTCACATCCTGGCAACTCAGTTGATGCATCCCTTCAAAGGAACATTGGGCTGCCCTGAGGGAATGGATGCTGGAAAGAAAACTGCCTGTATCTGCTTCTCACCATCTTGCCTGCTCCTGCCTGGGTCTGGACCAGCTTCACTCCTCGCCTGCTGCTTCTCACTGCTCTCTGCTGCTCTTCTTGCTCCTGTAGTCATTTCGCTACAAAGCAGCTAGAAGGTTTCTTCCTTTAAAAATCTATCAGGCATGCCATATCTCTGCTCAAAATCCTCCAAATAGCTCCCAGTCTCCCTCAGAGTAATATCCCCGCTCCATGCACAGCTTCCAAGCAAGGCCTCTTCCCTTGGTTTCATTCACTCCCTGGTTGTCAGTGTTGGGCAACCTGCGGGCCTGCTTTCCCTTCCCCAGATCTCCCATGCTCACTCCCACCTCGCAGCTTTGCGTTGGCTCTTCCCTCTTCCCTAGATTTTCCCAGGGCCGGCTCCTCACCCTTCAGGTCTCAACTCTCATATCACCTCTGCAGAGAAGTCCCCCCATCACTGTCACAACACAGAACATTGATCGAAATGACCTTATTTGTCTACCTCCCTCCATGAAAGCATAAGCTCAGGAGAGTAGGCACTGTGTTATTCACCACTGAATCCCCAGGGCGTAGCACAGGTTTTAGTGAGGATGTTCTTGGGGTCTACTGCAAGTAACAGAAAATGCAGTTTAAACAATGGAAAAGGCCAGAGATGGGGCTCATCCACTGGCACAGTTTAATTAGGGTGCCTGCTCCATTTCTCTGTGATTCTCTCTGTGTGTCCTTCTTGGTGACATCCTCAGGCTTCCCTCCCTCATGAGGCAGCCATTCCTGGGCATCATCAGCACAGCACAGACAGTCATCTAACTACCGAACAACCTCCCTGGGCTTTCCTCTGGAGTAACTCAGGTTACACGCCCACTAGTGAAACAACCACTTTGGCCACACAATGCCAAGTATTAGTGGGTTTATGCATGGAAAAGTGCCCAGTCCCAAACCAATCACTTGGGGGTTATACTGGTTAACTCAGACCACTCAGTGCACACCCCTGCGGTGGCGGGGGGGGGGGGGTGGGGGGGCGGGGGCACGGTTTGATGCTGGTAAGCCTCCCAGCAATATCTACTGCAGGTCTCACCCGATTTGTTAACTGGATGAGGCAATGTACAGTATATACACATGTGTAGATACGGATGTGGCTGTGGATATGGACTTAGACATAGATATGGAAGGGTGAGAGGCATGCACTTCAGAGTCAGGACAGGGCAGGGCCTGGGGCAGGACCATCTTCCAGTGGAGCTTACAGCTGCGTGAGGGCTTGGCCCTAGTAGATGGCAAGATACCAATACAGTCCCTCTGTACCAAATTTGGTCAGCTCTGCCTCGGGAAGAAGGCTGAAACAGTTGGAGGGTCTTCCAATTCTTTCTCCCATCAGTGTGTGTGGCTCTCTGTTCCCAGGATCTGCACTCTGCTCTGAAGCCCTGAAACACACTCTCTTTCTCAATCACTCCCCACTCCCACCCTTCGCCACTGTGTCTGGGTGTGCTGGATGTGCTCTTTGTGGACCTGGCACCAGGGTTTTCCTGTTCAACGAGTTCTCATAGAATGTAGCAATTGCAGCCGTTTGGCTGGGATCCCGCTGAAGACATGTCCCAAAGACAGCAGTGGCGAGAGGCAGCCAGACATCCCAGTGCAGGAACACTCGCCAGTGCTCCACTGTGTGATTCTGCAGTTATCAGCAAATTCAGCTTTGGCCCGTTCACATGCACCAACACAGAAAGAATGAGAGTAGAAACAGAATCTGATTTTCTCAGCTCTATGTAAACTGTACAAATATGTATTTTAAAGAAAAACGTATGTGGCATAGCCAGACTTTGTTATTTTAAAAATATTCACAATAGAAAATGAAAATGTTTGGGGGCTGTGAAAAATGAAGTCTGTTCACATTTCTCTATTCCATTTCTTTCCGGAAAAATTGGATGTAGGACAGATTGAGAGCACTGTGCCTTTTTTCCTAGTATTTCTGCTGCTCTTAGCTAGAGACACAGTTTTCATCCTCCACTCTTTGCTCACTCTTCCTGCCAGACCGCCTTAAACCAACTAGAATTAAGATTAAATAAAATTTGAGTGATCAACAAAATAAATTAAAAAAATAAAAGGTGAGTGTGAAAGGAATAGAAAGCTCTGTAAAATGGAATGAGCAGGAGAAGTTAAACGAGTTCTTCTGACTGATGTGGCAAAAAGGGCTGGTGGGGAAGGCCACCTGTAGTAGGCAGAACTGTAAGGTACCCCCAAGAGCCCCACTCCCTATATACATGCTTGTGCAGTCCCTTCCCTTTGAATATAGATGAAACCTGTGAATATGAGGGGATAGTAGCTCCCTTGATTTGGTTACTGTATTAGTTTGCTCAGGCTACCATAACAAGGTACCACAGATTAGGCAGCTTAAATAATTGTAAACGTGTCTTTTCACAGTTCTGGAGGCTACAAGGCAGAGATCCAGGTGTTGGCAGGGCTGGTTCTCTCTCCTTGACTATAGATGGCTGTCTTTTCCCTGTGTCTTCACCTGGTCTTCCTTCTGTGGGTGTCTGTGTCCCAGTCTCTTCTTATAAGGACACCAGCCATATTGAATTAGGACCTGCCCTATTGACCTCATTTTAACTTATCTCTTTAAAAACCCTATCTCTGAATACAGTCACATTCTGAGGTACTGGGGTTAAGACTTCAACATTTGAATTGGGGGGGAACACATTTCAGCCCGTAACAATTATGCTGTGTCTGTGGTGGGCAGAATAATGACTCCCCCAAAATGTCCACGTGTTCATCCCTGGAACCTGTATGTTACCAGATCTGGCAAAGGGGAATTAAAGGTGAAGATGAAACGAAGGTTGCTATTTAGCTGACCTTAAGAGGGGGAGAGTATCGTGGATTATGTGGGTGGGCCCAATGTTATCACACAGGCACCTCAGAGATATATTCACTTACTAATGAGAATCTGTGAATATTATCTTAAATGGCCCAAGAGTGGATCTTACTTTATCTGAGGAAAGATGTGGTTAAATTTAGGATCTTGCCGGGAGGAGTTTATCTGGATTATCCTGGTGGGATAATCTTTGCTAATCCCTGATAACCTCAATGCAATCACATGTATCCTTATAAGAAGGTGGTAGAGGGAGTTTGAAACAGGCCCACGCAGAGCAGAAAGCCATGTGAAGGCAGAGGCAGAGACTGGAGTGATGTGGCCACAAGCCAAGGAAGCCTGCAGCCACCAGAAGCTGGAAGAGGCTTCTCAAAGCATCAACTGCCCGGTGGCATGCTTAAGAGAGTTCCAGGGGGAATTTCACGATTTGGTGGTCAACAGGCCTGACTCCCATGCCCAGTTTCTGCCAGGGTGAGCTCTAGTGTTTCATGCATTTCCATGCAGGCAGATACCACATCAATCAATTTTGCTCACACTCTGCTTACCTACTTCCCTGCCCTATGCCGGACACAGAACAGGTGTCCAGTGTGCATGTTGGGTGAGCAAATGTCATTCCATATTATGTGCCTTTTAAGAATTCTTTCCAGTGAGTTTGGCATTTATATACGCTTTCTGTTTCCTTGAGCCCCCTAGGCAGCTGGATCTGCTGTGGAGGGGGAGTCCTGGGGGGCAGGGCAAATGCCAGAATGAGGCCCCATATCTGCCCTCAACACAGTGTTTGCACATTATGATTATTCATATTTGCTGTCATTCGAACACATGGTTCTTCTTATGTCAGAAGCAGATGTAGTTTTCATTCTAGAAGGTGTGTGTTCTTTCTGTTAACGCAGTGGGTTTTAAAAGTTTAATTTGTGGCAATTCCATAATAAGAAGTGATAATTTCTGTGTTCTCATCTGTTTCATTAAGCTTTGATTTTACTAACAGAAATTAGTCTCCTCCTTATAATAACCTTCAGATAACTTGATGATTATGTCCAATCCAAGAGGTTTGGCATAGACCACTAGGGTGGCTGTTTCAGCAGGAGCCCTCTAACCAGAAATGACAGATGTTTTAATCATCACATTGAACTCAAGGAACCAGCTTCCTGAATCCTGATCACACATTAAAATGTATGTAATTGTTTTAACAAAATAAGCATTCGTATGTTAAATATTTAATTATTTGCATTATGAATATGCCATGTGGTTTTTGGTGCTTAAAGAGATCTTCTCTCTGTAGTAAATATCAACTTCTTTGGGATAAAGTCATTATCTTTCATGTTCCAAAGAATGTTTAGTGGGTTTTTTGAGAACCTATCAAACTGTCCCTTGTAAACTGGCCCAATGGGCTATGTTGAACTTCCCATTCCATATTCTGTGAGTTTTAAAAGATCCTAAATGAAAACTACAGCACATTAAAATTTTTTAATAGACTTAATTTTTTAGAGAAATTTTAAGTTCATAGCAAAATTGAATGGAAAGTATATAAAGTACCTATATACCCCTTTAACGCACTCCCCACCCCAACAGCCTCCCCTGCCATCAACTTCTCAAACCAGAATGGTACATTCAGTAAAAGCAATGAACCTACACCCAAAGCCCGTAGTTTCCGTTAGGCTTCACTCTTGGTGGTGTACACTCTATGGTTTTGGACAAATGTGACGAGTATCCACTATTATAGTATCATACAGAAGAGCTTCACTGCCTTAAAACTGCCCCTGTGGGCGGGGGGTGAAGGGGAAACTGAGACGAAGCGAGAGAATAGCACAGACATATATATACTACCAACTGTAAAATAGATAGTCAGTGGGAAGTTGTTGTATAACAAAGGGAGTCCAACTCGAGGATGGAAGATGCCTTAGAGGACTGGGGCGGGGAGGGTGGGGGGGACTCGAGGTGGGGGGAGTCAAGGAAGGGAGGGAATACGGGGATATGTGTATAAAAACAGATGATTGAACCTGGTGTACCCCCCAAAAAATAAAAAAAATAAAGATTAAAAAAAAATAAATTAAAAAAAAACAACAAAAAAAACTGCCCCTGTGCTCTACTGATTCATCCTTCCTCCCTCTGCCCCACCCCCCCAACCCCTGGCAACCACTGATCTTTTAACTATCTCCATAGTTTTGCCTTTTCCAGAGTGTTTTGTAGTTATATAGGCTTTTCAGATTGGCTTCTTTCCCTTAGCAATATGCATTGAAGCCTCCTGCACGTCTTTTCATGGCTTGATAACTCATTTCTTTTTAAAGCTAAATCATATTACATTATCTGGGTGGAGCACAGTTTGTCCACTCACCCACTGAAGGACGTCTTGGTTGCTTCCAGTTTTTGCTAATTATGAATAAGGCTGCTATAAACACGTATGTGCATGCTTTGTGTGGAGTTAATTTTTCAGCGCCTTTGGGTAAATACAAAAGTGTGTGATTGCTGGATTGTATGGTAAGAGTATGTTTAGTTTTGTTAGAAACTGCCAAACTGTCTTCCACAGTGGCTGTGCCATTGTGCATTCCCACCAGCAGTGAATGAGAGTTCCTGTTGCTGCATGTCCTCCCCAGCATTTGGTGGGGTCAGCATTTGAGATTTTGGCCCTTCTAATAAGTGTGCAGTGGTATCTCGTTGTTGTTTTACTTTGCAGTACCCTAATGACATATGATATTGGGCTTTCCATATGTTTATTTTCCGTTTGTATATCTTCTTTGGTGAGGTGTTAAAGCGCATCTTTACAATAAATGCTTTAATACAGATAAAAAACCTGGAAAACTTTTCAAACCCCTGTTTTAAAGGCATCTTGTTCTTTGGCTGTTGCTTCCCATCACCAGCAATAGGAAACATTTTGTAAAATCTAAAGTCTACAAACTAAATATACAGTTGACTCTTGAACAACTTGAGGGTTAATCCATGGACCATGCAGTACTGTAGTATTTACTATTAAAGAATATTCACGTGTAAGTGGACCTGTACAGTTCAAACCTGCGTCGCTCAAGGGTCAACTGTAGAAATTAAGAATGCCTGATTTGGGGGAAATGCATTGGTCAAGGAGACACAAGATCTAAGTTCGGGTTCCTTCTTGCCACCCAGTGTTTCCTCTTAGGCAAGTCACTTTTCTTTCTGAATCTCAGTGTCTTCTATAAAATAAGGGTAATGGCTAGGATTTAGCTATGGCTTTCTTTTATTTTTGTATTTTATGTCAGTCACTATGGTGGCCCCAGTCAATATAGAGACACCTGAGCCCCCTGATTGCCTCGTGGTAGATTTTATATTATCATCTTGAAAATTTTCCATATTTTTGTTCTGTACTGAAATGAAGAGCTTTGAAAGAGGCTGAAACCTAGCAACCAGCTCTCCTGAAATGCCTCATTGTACGTAGAGTGTATCGGGGAGAGTATATACAGCAAAAATGGTAACCACGCTTCAGCATTAATTTCATTTGGTGACTCACCCACTCTGTCATCCAAAGATGGCATTGATCTAAATTGTGACCTTTTCTTCTACTTCATATCATTAGAATAATGCCAGTAAAAGGGCAGTGACTCACCACTGGAGCAGATCCTTCCTGAGAAAATTAGCAGAGCTTTGTCATGGAAATCTTGGTCAAAGGGTCTTTTATTAACTTCACCTGGTGAGCAAGCCCATCCTTTGCCCGGCTAGTTATGGGCTTCTTGTATAACATGTCCTGTGGATTCAATCTAGCCCAACCACATTATTTTGCTGATGCTCTCCCCTTCTGGCTGTAATTTAGCCTTTGAATACACAAAGTAATTTTTCACCAAATCAGTTGTTAATTGTCATTGCCTCTGTAATTTGAAGGGGCTTAGGGGGCTTGTTTTGCACTCTGGACTAGTTTTCACACATAGTTCGTGGATACAAATCCCTTTATGGATGTATATTAATCGTGTGTCTGCACTTGTAGAAGTGGATGCTTGATGACGAGTGTTGAAATTATTGCTTTCCAGCTACCAAATGAGCACGTCAGGAGGCTGGGTATTAAAAATAAGGCCTTGTAATTAGACACAGTTTGCTTATTATTTCAGCATACCCTGCTCTTATTCAATTATATGTCTTGGCAATATTTAATAAGTATAACAATTATCATTTGTGTTTAATTTAATCCACACTTCTCTAGCCTACCAAATTCTAGAAAGCATTGGGAATAACTGCTCATATTCCTCCTGTAAAATAGTAACAGAAAAGTGTGTGTACTTGAAAACTTGATAAATGCCTCACACAACTGGAAGCAACCATCTCATGATCATCTAGTCTCACTCTTCATTGTGCATTTGAGGCCCAGAAAGGGGAAGTAGCTTGCTGAAGGTCACACAGCAAGCCATGGAAAGCTGAGACAACACTCCAATTCTCCAGCTCTTGGGCCAGCTCCTTGGTATTTTAGTAGCCCTCCGAATCAGAGTCACTGAGGATAATGTTGAGTGTCCAGGAGAGTGTTAAATGATATTCTGTGCCATCTGCTTGAGAGGTCTATAGTATATTTAGAAACATTGCTTTTCCAAGTGGTCCCAGCACGTAAGGTCTGGGATTCAAAGAGGGTAAATTAAGATATTTTAAGAATTCCTTTCTATGGTCCCTCTTGGTCTCTAGTAAACAAGATGCTTTTAGATTCATGTTGTGCTTGTAAGTCAGCAAGATTGATTTCCACAAGAGACACAAGAAATTTAGCATCATAACTCCAGGGAATACCACGTATGGACTTCTGCTTTGGCATAAGGTACTAAGAAAATCTTTTTCTCAAAGTAGTAGAAATAAAATCACTAATGTGTAATCATTGGAACAGATCCTTCTGGTGAATAAGAGGCCGATTATCACCTTTTGGAGGCTATATTAACTGTTTTATCCCTGGGTTAGTTTACTAGTTAGTCTCTGGTCATGCTTTTTATAAATTCACTTCCTAATAGATATGGATTTTCTTCTTTTTAAAAGTTTGCATACTTTCACAAGAAGCCTGCCTGAAGTAAAAGTAGATAACTGAGTCAATTGTTTATGTTTCCAAATCGTTTTAAATGAATTTTAAGAAAACAGGGCAATTCAGTAATTGGTTGAATCATCAAGCAAAGTGAAGCTTCGAAGGCTATGAATAGCAGTATTTACTGGTTTCAAATATCCATCAGGAAGAGTCCGTTAGATTGGATTCTGTCATACACATCCTAGTCTGTGTAATTCTCGAGTTCATTTTCTTGGGGGCTAATGCCATAGAGATCAGACTTTTTATTCATTCATTCAGATATTAATTCATCAGATATTTAGTGAGTACCTTCCATTTGCCAAATCAGGGGCAGGGGGCAGAGAGGTATGAAGGACTCGGTTTCTGAATGCAAGTAGTTCCCAGACTGGAGAGGGGAGGTGGCAAGGAAAGAGGGATATTCCATTTTTAGAGGTGCTGGGAGGAGGGCATGTTGGGGACAGTGCAGAGCAGGACGTGCGGTGTCAGGGTGGGAAAGGGCAAGAGGGTCAGGGGTTTGTGGTTGTGGCAGGCTCAGGACACAGAGCGCCTTGTGAGTGTCATGCTTGGCCAAAGGAAAAGCATGTGCCAAGGCCCAGGGGTGGAAGGGAGTTCAGTATGGCTGGAGCAGAGCTGCAGACCTTCAAGGGCACAGAGTAGGGGCAGAAGCACGGGTCTAAGGGTCATGAGATTGGGCAACAGGGAGCCAGCGAAAGGTTTTTGGCAGGAAAAGGACATGATCAAACCTGTGCTGTTAGAAAGCTCCCTTACCAATAGTGGGGAGAAGTGTCGGAACACTTTGCTAGTTTCCATTATTTTGCTGATACAATTGTGCTGCAGTGAACACCGCCATGTAAGTCTCCTTGAGCGCAAAGGAAATCTTAGACAAATGATCAACTTCCCCCCAAGTTGGGGAACCACTGGATGAATTGTGACTTATTCACAGAATGGCAAAAGTGAATGAACCAACTCTACATGCATCAACATGGATAATATTGAGGGGGAAAAAGGAAGTTGAAAATAGTCTATATGCAGTGCCATACCATTTATGTAAAGTTTAAAAACGCACAATAAGGCATATTGTTTATGGATACGCAAGTGCATATGGTGAATAGAAGAGTACACACCTAACCTCAACTGTTGGGTGCCTCTGTAGGGGGAGGGGAAGGGAGCAGAGTTTGGCCTTTAGCTGTTTGATAAGGCTTTATTTATGTATGTATTTATTTTTTTCTTTTTTTTAATCTTTAAATTTTATTTATTTATTATTTTTGGGGGGGTACACCAAGTTCAATCATCTGTTTTTATACACATATCCCCGTATTCCCTCCCTCCCTTGACTCCCCCCCACCCTTCCTCGAGCCCCCCCCACCCTCCCCGTCCCAGTCCGCTAAGGCATCTTCCATCCTCGAGTTGAACTCCCTTTGTTAAAAACAATATGTCAATCCCAATCTCCCAATATATCCCTCCTCACCTTTCTCCCTTGGCAACCATAAGTTTGTTTTCTATGCCTATGACTCTATTTCTGTCTTGTAAATAAGTTCATTGTACCATTTTTTAAGATTCCACATATAAGTGATATATGATATTTGTCATAAACACACTACTATATATAAAATAGATAACTAATAAGGACCTACTGTATAGCACAGGGAACTCTACTCAGTACTCTGTAATAACCTATATGGGAAAAGAATCTGAAAAGGAGTGGATATATGTATATGTATAACTGATTCGCTTTGCTCTACAGAAGAAACTAACACAACGTTGTAAGTCAACTATACTCCCATAAAATTTTTTTAAAAGTTAGAAAATAACAAAAAATCCAAATTATAAGAAAATTTAAAAAATAAAAAGTAAAGTGTTAACATCAGTGAAATCTTGGTAGCGGGGACATAGATATGTTTAAAATATTTCAAGATACAAATGTATAGTAGAAAAAAGAAAACAGAAATACTATTGTATCAATTATTGTACTTTTCACTGCAAGTAAGAGAATAAGAAAGAGGCCTAAGAACAGATTTTTATTTATCCCATCAAGCACTGACAGACTACAGCCTGCTGTGGGCCAGATCTGGCCTGTTTTTGTTTTTATATGACCACGAGCTGAGAATATATTTTATATTTTTAAGTGGTTGAAAAAATTCAAAAGAAGAATATTCTGGGCTATGTAAAAATTGTAAAAAATTCCAACTTCAATGTCCATTAATAAAGTCTTATTGGCACACAGCCATGCCCATTTGTTTAAGTATTGGCTATGGCTGCTCTCTCTCTCTTTTTTAATATTCACATTCAAAAAAATATTTATTTATTTATTTATTTATTTATTGGCTGCCCTGAGTCTTCGTTGTTGCATGCAAGGGTTCTCTAGTTGCAGAGAGTGGGGGCTACTCTTCATTGCAGTGTGTGGGCTTCTCATTGCAGTGGCTTCTCTTGTTGCAGAGCACGGGCTCTAGGCACACGGGCTTCAGTAGTTGTGGCATGTGGGCTCAGTAGTTGCGGCTTGCAGGCTCTAGATCACAGGCTCAGTAGTTGTGGCCCACGAGCTTAGTTGCTCCTTGGCATATGGGATCTTCCCGGCCCAGGGATCGATCCCGTGTTCCCTGCATTGGCAGGTGGATTCTTAACCACCAGGGAAGCCCAGGCTGTGGCTGCTCTTACATAGCAAAGGCAGAGCTGACTTGAGACAGAGATAGACCGCAAAGCCTAAACTACTGTCTGGCCCTTTAAGAGTTTGCTGACCCCTGCCATTTACCAAAATGGTCCAAAGTTAAGTGGTTGCAGGATTGACTAGTTCAGTAGTGTGATGATGTTGGGGCTCCAGGTGGTTCTCTATGTGCATGGCTGCCACAGCTCCAAGCATCATGTATCACATGACAATGTCCAAAGGTTGAGGTGGGTTGGTGGGGGGCGGGGTATTGCCTCATATGTCTCTCGCTTTTTAACTGGGAGGATATTCTTTCCCAGAAACTTTGTAGCAGATTCCACTCTAAATCCTACAGGTCAGAATTGGGTCACATGGCCATCCTGGGACTGAGGGAAGAAGTGGTCAGATTTTCTGAGTGTAGGGAAGGCTTAAGTTAAGAGGGAGGAAGAGATAGAGCAGCAAATGGATAGGCAACAGTACCTGCTCCAAGTAGAAACTTAAAAACGAAAAGATTGGATTAGAAGGGGCAATAGGGAATGTGGGGAGACCATTTAGGAGGCTGGTGGCCAGTGCCATCATCCAGGAGAGAAATGATAACATGATGGGACCTTGCACCAGGGACCTTTCACGGAATGAAGGTGGTTGGATTCTGGATATATTTTGAAGCATGAGCCAGTGGACTGGATGTTGGGGGAAATAATTGAATCAGCAGAACCCCAAGGTTTCTGGCTGGGACAACTGGGTGTCATTCCAGAAGATGGGACAGATGCAGTTTTGGTGTAGAGATGAGGAGCAAGTCTCGGGGTCCTGTTTCACTATATTTTCAAGTGTAGAGATGAGGAGCAAGTTTCGGTGTCCTGTTTCACTATATTTTCAAGTAATAGAGAAAATGAAGCAGAGGCAATGTTTTTGCTTAAAAGAGCTATAACTCAGAGTGATATTTTTCTACTGTGAAGAAATAGAGTTGTTACCAAAACAGGTTCATTTTGCCCAGACACGCAGCAGGCCAAAATGCTGACACCGACATTTGCAGCAAAGAGAGGGTTTATTTGCAAGGCAGCCAAGCGAGGAGGCAGGAGAGCAAGTCTAAGATCTGCCACCCTGAAAGCAAGGGGCTTGGGGTACTTACGGGATACAGAATAAAGAAGCAGGGTGGTCTGAGGCATGGGGAGTAAGGGGCAAGCTGGTTGGAAAAAAGTGTGGAAATTGTGGTTCCAGGCAGGTGTAACTAAGCTCCAAGCCTCTGCATGTTAAAAAATGGAGGCACTCGCATCTACTGAAGCCCACATGCTACAACTACTGAAGCGGGAGCGCCTAGAACCTGTGCTCCGCAACAAGAGAAGCTACGGCAATGAAGAGTAGCCCCTGCGCTCTGCAACTAGAGAAAGCCAGTGCACAGTATCGAAGACCCAACGCAGCCAAAAAAAAAAAAAAACCCAAATAATAAAATAACAATAACAATAATAATTTAAAAAATGGAGGCACTTAGCAGGGTCTGAAGGTGGAGTTTTCGGCCCTCTGATGTCAAAAGGTCCCAGTTGGAGGGTCAGTGGTCCTACCCAGTCTTAACCCGCTCAGCTCCAACTAGACACAGTTGACTCCAAGTGCCTGGAAAATAACTTGGGCAAACATCTTATTATTTAGGCTACCTGCCACTTGGAGGACCTGCAAGTCTTTTGTAGAAACAAAACAACCTTGATTAGTGAAGGGAAGTGAAATGGATTTGACTAATGATTACCCACAGGTTCAGAGTCATTCATGAGTAAGTGGACCAATGTCATGTATGCGTCCAGCATTTTGCAGTTTACCAAGTACTTTCATATCCATTTTTCCATCTGACTCTCACCTCTGGAAGTCAGTACGACAGGATTCATCCTCATTTTCCAGGAAAGGAAACTGGGATGCAGAGAGGGGAGGTCCAAAGACTGCGATAGAAGGTGTGTCCTCTCTTCCTAGGTCAGAACAGGGCTGTTAAAAGTGAGCCTTGTCTTTCATGAGTGACATGTTTGCTTTTGTTTACCTTTGACGTGCACCCAGCTAAGAGTCCACTTTGGTTTTTTCCTCCTTTAATGTTACATGCAAACTTTATGTTATTTTACTTTTTAAAATATCTTCCTATTATTTCAATATTTCCACACACAAAAAATCAAAAACAGACAGTAATTGCGTTGTTCACTTATTTTTAGACAATTTCACATAAGTGTTTTGAATCCTCTCTAAAAGCTTATTTTCACAGCACATAACAAAATTAATTAAATTGCTTTTTGAAGCAAGGCTGCTTTGTTTCCCACTGAAACGGTGACTCATGAGGTCCGACTGAGTCTCATTTATATTCCTCCCCCAGCAAGTAATTTAAGGGAGTTATAGAGAAAGGAAAAGAAAGAACAAGGAAAACAAACACACAAAGAAAACTTTCCCTTGCTTACCTCTTTGACAAGTTTTCCTGAATGTGGAGTTACATGGGAGAAAGCTACCATGGTCCTTTCAGTACCAAACATTCTTATTGATAGCAGTGTTGACAACCAGCATCTCCGTGTCTGGGTTGCATAAATGGGTCAGGGAAGGTAGATTTTGGCCCAATATGAGGAGACATTTTCTGATCCACTGAGATGCCCAATATTGGTACCATCAGGCTTGGGTGGCAGTGAGCTTCTTGAAACACGGATGTAATCATGGCTGCTTGGTGGTGGTGGTGGAGGGGGTAGGTAAAGGATTTTTTAGTTAACAGTGCATGGACTTGGCATATTGAAGGAATAGGAGGGAGCCCAGCCAATCTGAACTGTAGGCAACTTGGACAAGGTAAGGCTGAGTAGTAAGGTGTGGCAGGATGATGGGGTATCTTGAGTAGAAACAACATACTGAACAAGAAAATGCTTGTTTTGACAATCACTTTTTATTTTTAGGAACTTTTCAGCACCTGGAAACATAGCACCTAGCACACAACAGACACGTAACGAATGTTTGCTGAATGCCCACCTACAGGGATTAGGAAGAGGAGAAATAATGGAATGAATGACCTAGTGCTTGACAGAGATGGTGGACGGCAGAGCAGTGGGAGGGATTCGGGTGCCTTTATGTGGACTTTTCAAGGCTGGCTTTGAACTAAGGGGAACTTGAAGCCTGCATTCTATATGATCATTGCGGCTTCGCTACAAACCTGTGTTCTTTGAGTGATGGGCCAAGTGGGCATTTCACCTGGTGCTTCTTCTGGTGGCGGTGGGCGTCGGGAGACGGTTCAAGCAGGCTTTTTGGTTTTTCTGTTTATTTTTCCCAGAAGACATCAAAGCAGGTCTTCTGAGATATATTGTCATTTCCCTCCTAACTGTCCCACCACCCCCAAAGGCCCTCCATCAATGCACACATTGGGTTTTCACGCCAACAGCCGAAACACAACCAGTCCATTTTCTTGCTTTTTGTGGAGACATACTCTGCTCCTTGCTGCAGTGAATTTGCTAGCAATTTCACTGATAGAAAGGGAAGTGAGGACCCTGAGAGAGGGTGGCCGGGTGATTTATAGGGGTGGGCACAGGTGGGTCAGTTTGTTTCATAAAGCAGTAAGCATCCGCAGACTCCTTCTTAGAGACTATTTCTCCTTGATTTTCAGAAATACAAGGGTGGGTGGCACCCAGGGACTGAAGCTAGATGGATTTGGGCCTGCGTTTATTTTTTCCATTTTTAAGAGGCATGTCTTGTGGACAAGCAATAACATTCGAGAAAGTGTACCACAAGTTTCGGGGGACACTTGTGGTTATTCCCATAATCACGCTGTCTTAATGTGTTCACGGGTGAACCCATAGGAGGCCGGCCTGCTGCACCCCTGTAGGTTGTTTTGCATGCTGCGGGGGGCAGGGGAGCAGGAATTCAAGCTGCCCTTGTTGAGATTACTCCTATTTGCTGACTAATGGTGCTTATTTTGAAATTGATTTTGGAAAATGTAGCCAAACACAATGAAAATCCACTCCTGTGGCTAGCACGGTCCACTCTATGAAGTCACAGATGTTACTCAAAGGCTACGTTCTGCAGAAAATAACTGCAATTTAATACTATGAGCCTCTAATAGAACCACCTTGGAGTTTGCACCTATTTCATTACCCTTCCAGTCCCAGCACAGTTACCTCCTGAGCTGTTTCCTACCAACAGTAATTAACTGCAGGCCTGGGGACAGACAGACACAGGCTGAACACTCACATGGTGAGCAGAAAACTTGCTTTTATAATTTCCACTGGTCACTGCTCAAGCAAGCTCTAAAAGAAACCCAGGATTTTCTGTATCTACAGAAAACATTTTTTCCCGAGCGAACCTCACTGCCACCTTGAACCAAGTCAGGGTACATAACTGCCACCAAATATTAGGAATTAGCTACAAAAGTTTCAGAAAGACCTTCTTATCTTTCAACGTCCAACATTATTTCTTACCAAGTACCTATGAACAGTAAATAAAAGAATAATTCATAATAGAATAACGACCCTCTCATTATTCCTTAATCTTTTATTAATCTCCTTATTATGAATTAGGGGAATATGCTAAAAAAGAAGATATTAATGCTCTTTCTGCTTCCATAATAAACAGCAGTAATTTTCTGGTGGAATGCATTCCCCTTCTCTACAGGGAATGACTTATTTGCTTCAGGACTGAACAAAATGAGAAATTATGACATCACTGAATCCACTTTTAAAATTAATATGAAGCGCTTGTCATGAAAATATAGATCTTCCCAGCGGGGAAAAAATGTGACTAACATCAAATGAATCAGAAATCCGAAAATGTCAGGCTGTCGTTTACCTGAGCAGTTTGTTTTGGTTTTGTGCAAGGGAGCCTGGAAGGCAATTGGCAGTTGGGAATAGAAACATGAAGATAAACAAGACCAAAAATCAAAATAAAAAACGAAAAACAATTGCCACCCCAATTCTTATTAGCTGGCCATATTTTCACTGACCTCTTATCTAAGTATGAAACCAACAAAGCTGCTGTAGAGATCATAGAATCTTAGAGCTTGATGAATCCAGAAGTTTCTGAACATTCTTCCTTCCTTTTGTTTTTGTTTTTTTAACAGAACATCTTTTCCTACCAAAATTTAATTTCATTATAGGAAAGTTTTATGAGCACAGCTACCCTGGCTGAAGTGCGCACACACACACACACACATACACACGTGTGTGTGTGTGTGTGTGCGTGTGTATTGGGGGGCTGAGGGATGTTCTTTCACACCCGTACCCACTGCACCCAACTGCAGCCCCTGAGCACCTTTTCCAGGAAGCTCATGACCTTGAGGAGCTTGGGAACACACCCAATCCATTCCGAAGTCCTCTGGTGATGGAGCGCTCAGAGTCTCAGAGCTGGCGCAGGACAGGCCTGAGGTCACTCAGGCAAACCAGAGCCACAGCAGAGCCAACCCTTTGAGTCAGACGCATGCGCCCCAGGCCAGGCTCCTGAGCTCAGTTGTGGATCTGTCCCCACACTCACCTTTTTGCTTGGCCCCTCTGCCTGAGGAAGTTTGCCACTGAAGGGGATTGCTATCATTTCAGATGTTAAGAAACTTCCCTGCACTGCCATTAATGTGCATGCAGTCAGAACTGAGTCTTAGGCACAAATCATCTGTGCTCCTTTTGTCCTTGATTAATTTCATGACATTTATTCTAGAAAGGAAGCTTAGGAGCTTGGAATGTCCGTCCTTATTAATAATAAATTTTCCCTTTTGGTAGTATAAATATCATTCAAGACCCAATTAAAATGTCCCCAATTTTTTCAGTGAGGAAAGAACATTTATAACTCAACTTTGCCATATGTTCACGTCTCAAATACTTGTCATCTCGATTAAATTGTTCATAACTGTTTGGAATGTAGAAGCCTTGGCAGAGTTGTGCAGTCATATTTCAGAGCCTTATCTGATCTGTTTATATGAGTGATGGTAAAAGAAGCCAACTTAGATACTGGATCATGTGCTATTTTTAGTGCATTTCCGACACATTATTAATTGAATTCAGTTGATCTCTCCTTCAACCCAAGTGCTTGGCCTGACACCATTTAATTGCTGGAACCTGGGACAGAACTAAAGGCTCATAAAACAAAGCTCAATTTCAATTTGTTGGTCAGTCTACTGTCTTGCAACCAAACAGCACAATTAATAACATCCCACCAGTTCAGTTCTCTTTCATTGGGCCAACCGCACTGAGTGCCTGTGGTTTACCAGGCCCTATACATGGCAACATCAGTATTGAGATGGATAAGACATGGCACCATCTGAATGTAGCGAGGGCTGGAAGGACAGAGGCATAGACAAGCAGGCCAGTTCTATGTGGAAAGTGCACCAAAGGAGGTATGGACAGGGTGCTCTGGGCCCATGAGAAGGAAGTGGCTAACTGGCTGGAGGGCAAGAGCAGCAAAATCAGGGATTAGGGGGAGCATCTGGGATGAAGTGATGCCTGGGCTGAGTCTTTTGTAAAATTTAAAATATATTATTTGTTTTTTACTAACAGAGGATATATATTCATTATAGAAAACAACTACTACTTCCAAAAAGCACAAAAAAAAAAAAAAAAGGTAAAACCACCACCAGAGATAACTGCTGCTTACATTTAAAACATATCTGAAGTTTAGGCTTTCTGTCTATCATCTACCTATGTATATTACACAAATGCTTTAAAAATGTGCTCACATAGTGAGTGATTGCTTTGTTGCTTTCTCTAAAAAACCTAACAATACACAACAAATAATTTTTCATGTCATTAAATATTCTTCCACATAATATTTCTTGTACGAGGTACCCTAATTGACACCCAAATCTCTATCATGGAAATTTAAATTATTGCAACATTTTTACTATTATTAACCATGATGAATATGCTTACACTTAAGTCTTTTTGCACATCTATAATTATTTCCTTAGGACGGATTCCTAGAATGAAAAGCTCTGGGTCAGAGGTTCTGCACATTTTAAGGCTAAATACCAACCAGCAATGTGTGAGAGTTTCCATTTTCTCCCACTCTTGCTGATGCCAATTCACTTCAAAGTATTAACCAGGTAAAAATATCTCTGGTAGCCAGCTTCCAAGACAGACCCAATGGTCCTCACTGCCTGATATTCACACCTTTGTGTGGTCCCCTCTCGTAAATAGAGCAGTCCCGTAAGACCAATGGGCTATTGCAGAAGTGATAGGTGTGTAGTACTTTGTACTTCTTTATTTTAATTAAATTTAATTAAATTAATTTTTGAATATTTTTCTTTTTCTTTTTTCCTAGCTGTATTCAGGTATAATTAATGCATAAAAATTGCATATATATATATGTAGATATATATATATATATAAAACCAATAGATAACTAATGCAACGTATTGCTTTTGCTGTATTTTTTCTTTGAATTTTAGTAAGGTTTATGTTTTTTTTCAAATGTTTGACCATTGTAATTTCCTTCTCTAGTTTATGCCATATTTTCAGGGTGTTGGTCTTTTTGTTTTCTATTGAATTTAAGATCTTGTTTTCCCTCAGTGTTTATTTTCCTGAGATGAGGCATAAAGGTACCAGGCGAGATCAGATGATGGGGAGAGGACAGGAGATTGCAGGGACATGTGGAAAAGTCACAGGAGGTAGAGGAGAAGAACGAGGGAGGGAGGAGTGCCGGGAAACTAGACCAGTGCTTCTCACACTGGTGTTCATAAGAATCTCCCAGAAATCTGCTCCAAATGCCAATTCAGTAGGTCTGGGGTCAGGCCTGAAGTTCCCAGGCGATACTGCAGCTGCCCGTCTGGGCACCACACCTAGAATAACAAGGATTTAGCTATTGCTTAGGACATAGTTTGTGGAGGAAATCTTTACAAAGAGCAAAAAGCAAAAGGAAAGAGTTAAAATCACCTCTAGTCCCATGATTGAGACACAAGAACTCTAGGCTATACCAAAGAGCAGAACTACTATCCTGAAGGGGGCAGAGAAGCATTGATATCTTGATATATATATATGTTTTGAAGGTGGTGCTAACAAGGTTTGTTACTGGCCCGACTGCCCTTTTAGAGCGAATGAAAGGAGGGATTGAGGGTTTCTGGTGTGGACAACCGAGACTGTACTGACTGGGGGAGAAGCAGGGGGTTTTTGTGGGTTGGGGAGAGAATTAATTCTGCTCTAGAAATTCATTAAACCAGAGGTACTCACCAGGATATTGAGGGGCTGGGAAGATGCCCAATAGGTAGTTGGTGGGTCTGGAGCTTGGGAGATAGGACAAGCTTAGAAGTACAGATTTTGGAGTGAAGAGCACATGCCATGGTGGAGAGGTGAAGCTTGGGCAGCCGTGAGCTCCCCAGGGTGGCTGTGGACTATGAGAAAAGAGGATCCAGGACACAACCCCAGGGCAGGTAAAGGAGGAGTCCAGGAAGAAGATCAAGAGGGTAGAGAACCAGAGCATGTGGCTTCAAGTAAGTGTCCAAGGATGTTTCAAGAGCCACTAGGATTCGGGCTAGAAATTGGCCATTCCTCTGCATTCAGCAGGGGTTAGTGTTAGAGGGCCAAATGGGAGAGACAGCAGCATGCACAGCATGTGGCTGGGTTGTGGAAGTGGGGGAGCTATGGGGGAGAAGCAGCTGGGGTTGGGTGATGGGAGTGGGAGTTTCCATGTATCTTAGAATCCAAGGAGGTAGCTTACGTTTACTTTTCTCTGAGTTTTGGTAATATCAAGGTGGCATGATTGATTTCTCAAATAATAGACTAAATTTTATTATTTCTTGTGAGAGAGCAGCTAATAAGATAAGACACTCTGAGCTTTTACTCTGTGCCCAGTGATATGTGCACAGATGCGCTCTCAATACCCTGGAAGGTATAGCCTATTTTAAAAACGAAGAAACTCAGGGTCAGAGAAGTCAAGCAGTTTGTCTAAGGTCACACAGCCAATACGTGCCTGAGCTGAGTTTGGGTCAAGGTATGACTCTAAAATCCCTGCCCACCTTCTCAGTGCTTCCGTGGGCGCTCAGAGGTGAGAAAGAGCCAGGGTGGCAGCAGCTCTAGCTGAGACTGTGGCTGCAGGCTTGTGGTTTGGCAGGACAGCTGACCTTCTTAGAATGCATGGGTCAGTGGTAGTGCCAGCAAAGTTCATTCACTACACTGACTGCTGCTTTTCCCTCTCTCTCTCTTTTTCTTAAGGTGTCTCTTTTTAAGCTCTTTATTGGAGTATAATTGCTTTACACTGTTGTGCCAGTTTCTGTTGTACAACAAAGTGAATCAGCTGTATGTATACATATATCCCCATATCCCTTCACTCCCGTGACTCCTTCCTGCCTTCCCTATCCCAGCCCTCTAAGTCATGACCCATCATCGAGTTGATCTCCCTATGTTATGCAGCAGCTTCCCACTAGCCATCTATTTTACATTTGGTGGTGTATATATGTCAATGCTACTCTCTCATTTCGTCCCAGCTTCCCCTTCGATCCCCACCCCGTATACTCGGGTCCGTTCTCCACATCTGCTTCTTTATTCTTGCCCTGTCACTAGGTTCATCAGTTCCATTTTTTTAGATTCCATATATATGCATTAGCATACGGTATTTGTTTTTCTCTTTCTGGCTTACTTCACTCTGTATGACAGACTCTAGGTCCATCCACCTCACTACCAATAGCTCAATTTCATTCCTTTTTATGGCTGAGTAACATTCCACTGCATATATGTGCCACATCTTCTTTATCCATTCAACTGTCAATGGCCATTTAGGTTGCTTCCACATCCTGGCTATTGTAAATAGTGCTGTAATGTCTCTCTCTTTTGAGAGCTCCTCCTCATCTAATCTCCAGGTCAAAGGGCTATAAGACTCATTCTGAGGGCATCCTCACCTCCCTCCCTAACACTCATTGCCTTTCTGACCTTATTCAAAATCATGGCATTAAAAACCATGCAAGGGCTCCTCCCAAACTGTTATTTCCAGCCCAGGCCGCTCTCTTGACCCCCAGACTTGTACACCCAACTGTGAACTTCGCATA
Organism: Hippopotamus amphibius kiboko; assembly: GCF_030028045.1. NCBI lineage: Eukaryota > Metazoa > Chordata > Mammalia > Artiodactyla > Hippopotamidae > Hippopotamus > Hippopotamus amphibius. Next base: position 5,192,178 of record NC_080203.1, on the reverse strand, counting down.
GCCACTGGGGTATGCAATAGACACCTCAAATCAAACCCCTAGTCTTCTTCCCTTAACCCGCTCCTCTTGCCAACTTCCACATCTCAGTAAAGAGCAGTTGCTCAGGCCAAAACCTTGGAGTTTAACTTATTATCACTCTCTCCTACCCCATGTCTCATCCAACAACAAATTCTGTCCCTATTTCCTTCTAAATATAGGCACTTCTCACTATCGCTACTGCTTCCACCCCAGTCCCTCTCAGCAGCAGCATCTCTTGCTGGCATCACTACAGTAGCCTCTTGCCTGCTCTTCCTGCCCGTACCCTGATCCCATTTGATTTATTCTCTGCCCCGTTGCCAGACTGATGTTCTAAAAGTAAAATCTAAATCATGTCCCTCATGGAAGCAACATAAATAGCAACAAAATGTCCATTGACAGAGGAATAGATAAAGATGTGGTACATATATACAATGGAATACTACTCAGCCATAAAAAAGAACGAACTAATTCCATTTGCAGCAATATGGATGGACCTAGAGATTTTTATACTGAGTGAAGTAAGTCAAACAAAGACAAATATCATATGATATCACTTCTATGTGGAATCTAAAAAATGACATAAATGAACTTATCTACAAAACAGAAACAGACTCACAGACATAGAAAACAAACTTATGGTTACCAAAGGGGAAATGCGGGGGAGGAGGGATTAAATTAGGAGTTTGGGATTGACATACACACACTGCTATATATAAAATAGATAACTAATAAGGACCTACTGCCTAGCACAGGAAACTGTACTCAATACTCTGTAATAACCTATATGGGAAAAGAATCTGGAAAAGAATAGATATGTGTATATGTATGACTGAGTCACTTTGCCGTAAACCTGAAACTAACACAACATTGTAAATCAATGATACTCCAATAAAATAAAAAAATCATGTCCTTTTCTGCTCAAAACTCTCACTTAGAGTAAAACCAAAACTCCTATATAATCTTCCTCTCAGTCACCCTACCTCCTCCTCCTGCTACCTCTCTGATTCCCTCTTCTACACTCTTCCCTTTGCACTCAATGAGCAGGGTAGGCAGAGGGGATACAATTTGCTTCAAAGAAAAGGTCAGGCACATGTAGTGTAAGAGCAGACATGACCCAAAGGAAAACAGAGTGGTTTGTGTTTGCAGGAACTTTGCTTTCTAAGTATATGGACGCTGGATGAGGTACCCAACAGTTCTCACCATGACTCAGGGATGAAGGGCCACCCACTGTGTAGAGTGATGACTGGGGATTCTTTTATAGACAGAGAGAGGCGTTCCCACACTGAAGTTCAGTGTGTTGTAATTTCTGCCTGCTTGTTTGGTATTGTATTGAGCCTTTTAATCCCCTGGGATGTGCCACAAAAAACTGTAATAATCAAATGTAGGCTATGAACACAAACATTAAAGGAGCACTTGTCTTGATTACAATATTCTTGAACCTAAGAGTAATTTTAAAATAGCCATTTTTGGAGTCTAACAGAATCTGGGATTGACTTGTCCGCTGCCCCCTCATTTTGTAGATGGGGATGTGAGCTAAGAGAAGTAACCTTATGCTGTGTCACCCAGGGAGTCCTACCCACGGTCCCATCCTGCATCCTCTTGAGCAGTGTCAATAAGACTATTATGATGAAGGCTCCCAGTGATAGTTTCTTCAGGGAAATGAGTGAAGTACTCTATGAAGGAGTTTTCAAATATCAATGATCTCCAAAATGGGTTCACTGTTTTCTAATTTCACACGTAGTTGAAATATTTATTTTAGAGGGTAAGTGCTCTAATCATCTACAGTATGCTTCATGAGAGGTTTGGATTTAAGGCTTGTCAGTTGATTTCTGCCAAGGTGGTATTTTGAAATCAATGTATTATTTCCAGCGCCAGTAGAACATAGGGCTGTACTCATGTGCTGTGCTGTCATGGGAAGTTTAAAAGCTCCTAATGGATCAACAGACTTTCAGCAAAGTAGAAACCATTTAAAAGTATGCAAAAATGGATTGGAAAATAAAGTCATTATAGTAACTTGAAAGTGATTATAGATCCACAAGACTAAATGGGCTAAAATTGCTTGTACACGTCTAATTGTGGTGTAGTAACTTTCAACTTTTCAAATGGGTTAGTTTTTGAAACTCCTTCTTTGAATTTGGAAGACATCAAAGCCAAAGAGAAAAGTACAGACTTGACTGAACTAGGTCCCACTGATCACACCTAATCCACTGATGTTAGTGACGAGCCTGGGCTCCTGTTGAATCTTAATGGTGTCATGCCGCAAACAATACGGCACCCTTCAGACCCAAGGAAGGAGCTCAGTCAGGAAGCACTCTGGAAGTGCCTACAATGTGCCCTGTGCTATTAGACAATGTGGAAGTGATGCTCAATCTGGCAGAAGGAGATGAACCAGAAGACATGACTAGGTGTGCAGTCAAGTGTGAGTTGAAGAGAGCATGGACTTTGGAGCAAGAGCTCCCTGAGTTCAAATCCTGCTGGTACCATGTCATAGTCATAAACCTGGGTAATTTAGTCTAACTTTTCTGAGCCTTGGTTTTCTCATCTGTCAGTTGGGATTAATAATGGTGGCCACTGTGGTGAGGATGATGTGAGAGTCTGTGTGTAGTCTCTGCTCTTAGCATGCACTGAGTGTCAGTTATTTCCCTTCTCCTGTTCACCTCTCTGTACATGGAATAGTGCCATCATTCAGAATACGGCAGTTCATGGCTATCTTTTCATCTGAACCCTGAGAAGGGGGAAATCCATGTGTCCTGAGTGCTAGGCTGGAAATGACAGAGGAGAAATGCACAGAGGAGGTGGGAACAGGTGAGGTTGACATGATTAGGGGACACAAGGACAACGCATCGTCCACGGCTTCCCAATGACTTTACACAAAGCCCCACTTAGAAAATGGTGCTACTGTATGGCACACTGCAACTAGACAGATGAGGCTCTTCACAGTTCGAGATGCCCTTACCACAGGGGGACCCCCTGCCCCAGCCTCTGTCTGCCAGCAGGAAGACTGAGGGGATCAACCATGTGAGCTTGTGACTAGTTTGTAGCCCACGGGTTGGGAAGTTCTGGTATAGAGAACTTAAAGGTTCACTGTACTAGCTCTCATACTTCCTTTTTGGAATGAAGCAGGGGGTGAATGAATAAGACTTCAAGCAGTCAATTCACTGCACTTGGCTTTGCAGTGGCCAAAGATGGCTGGTGGTACTGCTTCCTGAGGTATAGTGCCAGGGACTGGGGAGAGGGGACCACGTGTATACAAGGAGCAAAGGCCAAGTGAATGCATGTCTTCGGTGCCCTCCCCTCACTCTCCTGTCTTCTGTAGGTGAGCTCATTGCACTGGCCTGCTCTAAAGCCACTCATTCTCTCTGCATGGCCCATAATATTTTGTGTGTCAGCACTCAATAAATATGTGTTGAGTTGCACAGAATAGATAAAGCTACTTGCAAAAGGACCTGCCCTGCAGGTTTAAGCCTATGCCCCGAGTTCACCATTTCTCTGTTCTCCTTTATCTGTTTCTCCAAATCTTGCTTACTGAGCTCAGGATTCACCTCCAAACAAAATCACTTTTTTTTTAAATTTTATTGAAGTATAGTTGATTTACAATGTTGTGTTTAATTTCTGCTGGACAGGAAAGTGACTCAGTTATACATCTATATCTATTCTTTCTCATATTCTTTTCCATTATGGTTCATCACAGGTATTGAATATAGTTCCCTGTGCTCTACAGTAGGCCCTTGGTGGTTATCCATCCATAATCACTTTCTAGTCGCAGTTACACATGGTCCTAGTGGCCTTTCTCAATTGAAAATGGTCCAGTGGCTAAGTTTCCAAAGGTAGACCTCTCCTAAAAGAAATAAAAGGAAGGAGATTCTGACGCCTGCTAAAATATAGATGAACCTTGAGGATGCTATGCTCAGTGAAATAAGCCAGCCACAAAAGGACAAGTATTATATGATTCCTCTTAAATGAGGGACCTGGAGTAGTAAATTTACAGACACAGAAAGTGGGGTGGTGTGTGCCAGGGGATGTGGGGACAGGAAATGCGGAGTTGTGCACTTGGTATGGATTTTCAGTCTGGAAAGATGAGAGAAGTTATGGAGACGGATGCTGCCAATGGCTTCCCAACAATGTGAATGCACTTAACGCCTCCAAACTTCACACTTAAAAATGGTAACTTTTATGTTGTGTGTGTTTTACCACAGTTTTTTTAAAAAAGAAAAAAAGGGGTAACAGATGGTCTGTAGACCTCAGAAAGAGAAAAGTGCATGAAGGTTGAGCAGTCAATTTGATTCCTCATTTTATTATTAAAAGAGAAAGAGAAAGCTTAGCATACGTGCAAGTTATTGTAATTTTCAATCACATTTGTAATGAGCTGAGTCACCTCTCTTTATTTTGTCCTTCTGTCTTCTCTCTTATCATCCGGAAATGGATTTAAAATGTACTTGGATTGGTGAAAGAACCCATTTCAGTTGCACTCACTGTCAGGCCTCATGGATACCAGGAAGGGATGAGGGCAGGGAGGGGGCCATGCTGAGGCAGAAAACCACTGAGAGAAGTGGCGGGGTAGGGGGTGGAGGACCACTCACTAGCCATCACGGCAAGACTCTGGGCAGCCATCTGCCCTGAGGGTTAGTGCTTGGAAAAGGATACTCCTTTTGCTGTCTTCCCCAGGGCCTCTGCCCAGGGCTTCTGGCAGTTTCTAAAAACTGAGCTGTGGCCTCCACTGAGCCACTAACTTATGAATTTGGTATGGTTCCTAGGGATACCCTGCAGCCGTGTCCGTGGGTCCAAGCCTCAAAGTCTCTTTGCAGTAATAGACCCCACAATGTGGGAACAGTCCTTTCCCTCAGGGACCAGATTACAGGCTTGACAGGTTTTAGGGGTTGAATTGTGTCCCCTCCCCACAAAATGATACGTTGAAATCCAAACCCCTGGTACCTCAGAATGTGACCTTATTTGGAGGTAATGTTTTATAGACATAATGAAGTTAAAATGCATTCATTAGTGTGGGCCCTAGTCTAATAAAAGAGGAAAATTGGACACAGTCACAGGCAGGCACACAGAGGCCCAGGGAGCAGACGGCTGTCTACAAGCCCAGGAGGGAGGCCTGGAACACATCTTGCCCTCACGGCCCCCAGAAGGAACCAACCCTGCCCACACCTTAATCTCAGACCTCCAGCCTCCAGAACTGAGACAAAAATTTTCCATTGTTTAAACCTTCTACTTTGTCGGGGTTTTTTTGTTTGTTTGTTTTTTTTTTTTTTTTTTTAACAAACAGCCCTAGAAAACTCATACAGCAGGTAAAGCATATTTTCCCCAAATTCCCTTCACTGGATGCTGATAAAGTGACATATGGCTGTTCACAGTTACTGAAGGCCCCTGAGAATTCCTTTCACCTCCCCTCTTGGGACGCCCCCATGAGCAGGCATTAGAGACATGCTGTGTTACTGGACTCCAGGGAGAGTGAGTCACTCTGCAGAAGAGGCCTTCATCTCACTGATCATTCCTGTCTGTTCCTAATGGACAGGTTCTAGAAGTGGAAGGAGAGCGAGAGAAGGCTGACGATGAAGGGTTTCTTTATCAAAGGGCTTTAAGCACCTTTCTTGGAACAGGGACCGCATCAAGTGTTCTCACCTCAATGCCTCATCACCAGAGCCTACCTGGGAGAGGGTCATTTTTCCAATTTACACAACCCCTTCTTCATAGAATCTTGTCACTTTCAAAGGCAAGTGAGATTCTGTGCTGAGATGGAGGGGCTAGTCTAAGGAATTTAGAATGCTAAAGACAGTCATAAGGCCTCTCAATGCTCCCTAATCAGCATCACTTGGCTATTGCTAAGGTTTTAGTAAGTCCATTAACAGCCTCTCACCTCCTCTCAGTTCATTATTTCGTGCAGTTAGAGTGCCTATTATGGGAAACATGTACTGTCATCTGCAGCTTAGACAAAATTATGCTCTGTACGTAGTTAGTCAAAGCACCTCTACTCAGCTCATCACAAGTTTTCAACTAGGACCCAGCAAATTGCTGTCTGATTAGTCTCTCCAGCCCCATCAGTTAAGGAGCCTTTTCCAGTCCAGTCTAAAGACTCGGCCAAAATAGTTTTTTGTCTAAAAAGATTAGTCTTGAAAAATGAGATGAAGAGCTGTTCAAAGTGGTTTAGGGAACAAACTTCATTTCATCAAAGTACAGTGTCTTCCTCACAAATCCCTTCTGGTTTAATTTCTCTCCAGTAAGTTTCACCACCTGAATTTGTGCAAAACATGCATCAGTTGTGGCAGCAATAATATTGTATTGGAAATTAAATCAAATGTGTTGATTTCCTACTGGGATCCTGGCATTTTTCCACAAAGGTTTTTGCCTTCCCCCCTCCGCCCCCGCAAAGAACTGTTATAGGGAAGCAGCACATTCCTCTAGCCCAGACCTCTGCTCTCAATTCCAGACTGGGAGAACTACCTGCACTTTGGGCACCTCCCCTGAGTTACACCCTAAACTCCTTAAACTCATTGTGTAACTGAAAAATGAAAATCATCATCTCATCCCACACAAATTTGTTTCCCCTTCACTACCCAGCATCTCAAGCTTTGCAACTGCTTCTCCAACTCCCATCTCAACAACTTTCCCTTTTCATTCCCATATCTGTAGCCAAAACTTGTTAGCTCAGTCTTCTAAACCTCTTCTACGCTCTCTATGCTCACTGTCTCTCCAGTAATTTAGTGTTGGTCCCTGAACAAGGAGATACCCATCTTGGATTCAGGTTTGCAGTGGAGGATTCCCATGAAGGCCCCATTTAGGAGTGGGTCTCCTCGCGTTTCTGTCCGTGAGCATCCCCGTCCCTGTGGAGCCTATGCTGGCAGCAGATCAGGAATGCATTTCCCTTTCGGAGGGGAGGTATGGGGCAAGGGGAAGGGGAGAAGCTCTGCTGTGTGGCAGGGAAGCAGGATGGATGGTGTTGGCACACTGTACCTCTCCACCCCTAGACCCTGAAATTCTTCCAGGGGAGGATCGGGAAAAGGCCAAAAAACACCCTTCTTCCTTGGGAGGAAAGTGTGGCAGCCAGGACTGAGCCTGAGCCTAAATTAGGAAGTAGATGGAGTTTGTTTTTAGTGCCTCCCACCTCCCTTTCTTTGTTCTCTTCTAAACTCCCCTGGGCACCCTGTACCTTCGTGCTGGCCTTAGGTGCCCACAACCCTTGACTGCTGCCTGAGCCACCTCCTCAAAGTAGTCCTGGATCCACCATCAACTCCTCCACCTCCTCCATGTTTCATTCCCTCAGTGGGATGGCGAGTGGCATCAGCTAGACAGTGGAAGTCAGCAGTGTGATTGCACCCAAGAATGGTCATGGCAAAGGTCTGATGACTCACAGCTGTAGCAGGTTCTTATTCAGAGGATAAGAGATGTCACTTTTCTCTTTCTTCCCCCTGTCCCAGACTTTGGCTGTACTAGAGAAAAGTTTGTGGTTGATGATGGTATTCACATAGATTAACCTTATTCCCAGGGCTGTTTTAGTCTCAGCTCTACCCCAAGAGAATACCAACAAGGAGGAGTTTGTCTCTAAAGTGGGATCAAAGGATCTGGGCTGTCATCTGAGCTCACTCCTGTTCAAGTCACTAATGAAACACCAGCCCCAAGGACTCAGCACTCGTGTGGTGTAGTCATTTTCTATACACATTGGCAGTCAAGCACATTGGCGGTTGCCCCACTTGGGTAGAGAGCAAGGATGGTGTGCTGCTCCCACTCACTTGCTCCTAAACTCAGAGCTTCTGTACAGCCCTTCTCTTTTCTATTCCACCTACGATTTACCAGTCCTTGGGATTAATTTTTTAGCACAAAATGTATCAGACATACAAAATAAGCCAAAAAAAGAGTAATAAAACCAATGCTTATATGCCCACCATTCAGCTTAAGTCATTAAACAGTACAAAATGCAACTGAAGTCCCCTGTGCACCCCACCCTGAATTCATTCTCCTGCCTCCTCCCCAAGGTAGTTGCTATTCTGAATTTAGTGGCTTTCATTCCCATGCCTTTCTCTGTTCTTTTACTCAACGTATGTGTATCCATAAAAATATATAATCTTGTTATGCCTGTTTTTAAGCCTCACAAAATGGTATCATGCCATAAGTGACTCTTCTGCAACTTGCTTGTTCATTGTCTGTTCTTGAGAACCATCCATGTTGATATATGTACTTTGGTTCCTGTATCTTAACTAGTGTATATTATTCCATTGTAAGAATACAGCACAGTGCATTTATCTGTTTTCCTGTTGGTGGACATTTTGGTGTTTCCAAATATTCTAATTTAATTTGTTTGGGTTGTGGCCTGGGTAATGGAGACTTAAAAGCCAAAAAGATGATTGTAATATGCACCCAAGACTGAGAACCACTGCTTTAGTGGATCATGAAATCAATTCAATTAATTGTGCTAAGCATTAAAAAATTAAATAGAATAAAATAAAAGTATCAGAGGGCTTTGCATGCAGGATAAAAAATCTTGGAGAAACCGTTTGCTTCAATTATAAATATCCACGGGGTTACAACTTAAAATTATTGCATACTGTGACTCATGACCAATAAAGATTTCAAACCACTATTTACGTTATAGATCTGTGAGTGACATTGTTAGGTCACAAAATAAATGCATCTTTAACTTTACCGGATGTCGCCAAATTGCTTCCTAAAGAGTCTGCACCATATTATACACTACCAGCAGTGTAGGAGAGCTCCAGTTGTCCCACTGCCTCGCCAACACCCGATACTGTCAGACCTTTCAAATTTTTGCCAATTTGATGGCTGTGAAATGGTTTCTTGTGGTGTTTAGGCATCTCAGATGATTTGTATGGTTAGGTACCTTTTAACATATACATTGATCAGGTTTCCTGTTCTGAGAATTGTCTGTCCATGTCTTGTACCTATTTTAAAAAATCTTTTTTGTTGTTGTTTATTGATATATGCGTTATATATTCTGGATATCAATCCTTTGTCAGACACCTGCATTGCACATATCTCCTAACACTCAGTAGCTTGTCTTATAAAATGGTATTTGCTGCACAGAATTTTTATGTAAATGTAGTCACATGTATCAGTCTTTAACTGTATGGTTTGTGTACCTTTTGTCTTTTTAAAATAAATGTCAGCTTTAAAAATAAAATAAGATAAAATAAATCTTTTCTTACTATGGGGTCACAAAGGTATTCTCCTTTCTTTTCTTCTAAAAACTTTAAAGTTGTGTTTCTCACACTTAGGCCTTTAATGCCTCCTTGGAGTTTATTTTTTAATGAGATCTCGGTAGATTCCAATGCAATTTTGAGAAATAATTCGGAGACTTCGTATTGGGGATCTGTCCAGAAACTCTGTCCAGTTTCCACAATAACACTTTGCAAAATTATAGTATAATTTCACAGCCAGGATATTGACATGGATACAATCAATCTACTGATCTTATTCAAATTTTTCCATTTTTACTTGTGCTTGTGTGTGTGTGTTAAATTCTATACAATTTTATCCCCTGGGTGGGTTCATACATCCACCACCACCATCAAGACATGGAATAGTTCTTCCATCATCCCAAGGATGCTTCAAATTGCCCTTTATAATTTCACCCATCTTCCTCCTGTGATCGCACTGTGGTCCCATCCCTAACTCCTGGCAACCACTAATCTGGTCTTCATCTCAGTAATGCTGTCATTTTAAGAACGTTATATAAATGGGTCCGTACAGTGTGCATCTTCTCAGGATTGATTTTTTCACTCAGCAGAATTCTCTGGAGATTCATCCAGGTTGTTGCATGTATCATTAGTTCACTCCTTATTATTGGTGAGTAGAATCCCATGCTATGGCCAGTACCTCGGTTTATCCATTCACCCATTGAAGGACATCTGGGTTGTTTCCAGTTTGGGATGATTACAAATAAAGCTTTTATAAACATTCATGTATAGGGTTTTGTATGAATATAAATGTTAATGTCTCTGGAATAAATGTCCAAGAGTGCAGTTGCTGGGTTCTATAGAAAGTGTATACTTAGTTTTATCAGAAACTGCTAAATAGCTTTCCACAATGGCTGTACCATTTTACATGCCTACCAGCAATTTATGAGTGATCCAGTTTCTCTATCCACATCCTCCCCAGTGTTTGATGGTGTTGCTATTTTTATTCTAGCCATTCTGATAGGTGTGTAATGATATCTCATTGTGGTTATAGTTTGCATTCCTTGATAGCTAATGATATTGAGCATCTTTTCATGTGATTTTTGTAGTCTGTGTGCCCTCTTTGGTGAAAATATCTTCATGTCTCTTGCCCATTTTCCAATTCGCTTATTATTTTTTATTGTTGAATTGGAGAGCTCTTCATATATGGCAGATGCAAGTCCTTTGTTGGATATGTGCTTTGAAAATATTTTCTTCCACTCTGCAGCCTATCTTTTAATCCTCTTCACATGGGCTTTTGCAGAGCAAAAGTTTTACATTTTGATCAGGTCCAATTTGTTGATTTTTCATTTTACAGAGTGTCCTTCTGGTGTCAAGTCTAAGAACTCTTTGCCCAGTGCTAAATCTTAATGATTTTGTCTTATTTTTTTCTGAAAGTTTTACTGTTTTATGTTTTATGTTATGATCTATTTTGAGTTAATTTTTATATGTTATGAGGTTTTGGTCTATGTTCATTTTTTGCCTATAGAAGTCCAATTGCTCCAACACCATTTGTTCAAAAGGCTATCCTTCCTCTACTGGATTTATTTTTCACATTTGCCAAAATCAATTGGTCATATTTTGTGCACCTCCTTGGTTTTTAACCTTTTCAGGGCTTTAACTGGCTCCGGGTCCCATTATGCATTGCTTTCATTTCCTCTGAGATGTGTAAAAAGTGAATCATCATTTTGTAATGATACCCGTATTGTGATTAACCAGGATTTTGCAACAATGTCTAATTAGACACTGATCCGCCAGTATGCATTTAACTTGATTATTGCTGGTCTCAACTCCTCAAGGAGCTAATGCTAACAATTAAATTAACCTGATGACACAGAGAATTGTGAGGGGAATCAGAACTTAAATGTATTTTTTTTTTACTTTAAGAGACTAAGAGGGGAAAATTCAAAGCTATTAGATCACAGAAATGATAGAAGAGAAAACAGCAGATGACAGTGGCCCGGCTATGAGGTTCTGCCAGCTAATGAAACTAAATGTCTCTTTTTCTTGTTCCTACAAGAAGGGCCTTCACTTATATATAGTTATATTGCCCTACACAGTAGTTGTGTTCTTAGAAATTTTGTGTGCATGTCACCTCCACGGTGTAATGTACTAGAAAAGAGCCCTCTGTAGACTGGAAGACAGTAGTCTGGGCATCTAGTCCCAGCTCTGTCTTGAACCCACCTTCGGCAATCACTAAGCTCTTTGGACATGAAAAACTGCAACTTATCAAGCACTTACAATAGCTCAGCTGCTAGGCTGAGCACTCTACATGTCTGACTTCCTTTAATCCTTACAGTAACCTTGTGAGGTGAGCCAATATCATCCCCATTTTACAGATGTGGAAACTAAGGCTTTGACAGGTTAAGTAGCTTGCCCAAGGGCACACTCTTGGTGGCTCTTTAGTGACCACATCACATCAATGGATGTCACAGGGCAGAATTCAGGTGGTCAGAGGAGCTCTCTTTGATCTGGGCTTCATACGTGAGGTAGGATCTTAATCCAGCAGGACAGAGGGTAGCATTTTGACAGGCAGGAGAAATCGAAGTTAGATATATTTATTAGCACTTTACAGATGGGGAAGCTGAAATTTAAAGCAGTTATATATAACTTGCCCAAAGTTACAGTGTTGTCCAGGACTCCAACTCATGTTGTACTTATAAGGGAATAAGGGCTCCTTTTCCAGGCTAAGGCCAAGCTCTCCACTTGCGCTATGGATCCCATCTCTTTCTTCTTCTTGGGGACCTGGCTCTTCATCAGCTATTTCCTGTCGTAGATGGAAATAACTTCTTCTTCTGGGCTGTCTCTTTTGCCCCAGCAGTTAAATATAAATATATCCCCACATCTTCCTGCATTAAAAATCCCTCCTCCTATCTTCATCTCAGCTGCCTCTCAAGCTCATGAGCGCTCTCTCTTCTGCTCTCATAGCCATCCTTCTGGAAGGAGTTGTCTACACTCAATGTCTCTACTTCCTCACCTCTCACTCACCCCCTCCCATTGCCATCTGACTTCTGTCCCCAACACTTCTTGGATACCGCACTTACCAAAGTTATTAACAACATCCTTGTCACTAAGCAATGTTTCCTTTCTCATCTTGCCTGACTTCTCTGCAACAGTCAATGAACTTAATACCTCTTCTCCTGAGGCTTTTCCCTTGGCTTACAAGACATGGTGTTCTTCTGTCTTTTTTTCCTATCTCTTTCTCTCCTTTCCTGTCTCTTTTGCAAGTTCACTGTCTTCCCACTTCGTATTATTCTTCTAATATGTTTTCTGAATTCAATGTGCTATTATGTCATTGAGGACTTTTGTGTTTCTGTTCATGAAGGATATTGGTCTGTAGTTTTCTTGTAATGTCTTTTTTTTTTATCATGGTAACTCTAGCTTCATAAAGTTAATCAAAAAGTGTTTTTCCTCTTCCATTTTCTGAAAGAGATTGTGTAGAATTCATGTTAATTCTTCCTTAAATGGTTGGCAAAATTTTTCAGTGAAACTATCTGGGCCTGGAAATTTCTTTATTGGGACGTTAAAAATTATGAATTTAATATATTGAATAGTTATAGGACCATTTGAATTATGTATTTCATATTGAATGGATTGTGTTTGGGTTGTAGTTTTTTTTAGTGTGTGTTTTTCATAGAACCAGTCCATTTTGTCTAAATTACCAGATATATGTGTGTAAAGTTGTTCGTTGTATGCCCTTATTGTCATTTTGACATCTGCAGAGTCCTTTATGATATCCCCTGTTTCACTCCTGATACTGGTCATTTGTGTTTTGTGTCCTTTTTTCGTGGTCAGTCTTGCTAGAAGTTTGTCAATTTTGTTGATCTTTGCAAAAAACCAGTTTTCTTCACTGATTTTTCTATTTTTTTTTTTGCTTTTCTGTTTTCAATTTCATCAATTTCTTGTCTTATCTTTATTATTTCCTTCCTTCTGCTTGCTTGGGGTTTATTTCACTCTTCTTTTTCTAGGTTCTTGAGGTTGCAACCTAGATTATTTATTCAAGACTTTTCTTTTTATGTATGCATTTAGTGCTATAAATTTCCCTCTCAGCACTGATTCAGCTGTGTCTCACAAATTTTGGTATGTTGTATTTTCATTTTCATTCAGTTCATTGTATTTTTAAAAATTCCCTGAGATGTCCTCTTTGACCCATGGATTATTTAGAAGTATGTTGTTTAGCTTTTGTGTGTTCATAGATTTCTCCATTATCTTTCTGTTATAGATATCTAGTTTGATTCCATTTTAGTCAGAGAATACACTGTATTTCAATTATTTTAAATGTGATGAAGTTTGTTTTCAGGCCCAGGGTATAGTCTATCTTGGTATATGGTCCATGGGCCCTTGAAATCAGATAGTATTACTTCTCTGATTTTGTTCTCTTTCTCAAACTTCGTTTTTTTTTTTTTTTTGCTATTCTTGTTCTTTTATCAATCTACATAAATTTTAGAATTTTTTTGACATCTATATCTACTAAAAAGTTTTCTGGGATTTTATGGTGATTCCTTTGAATCTACAGATAAATTTGGCGAGATTTGACTTCTTAACAATATTGTCTTTCAAACCGTGGACACGGTATATCAATCCATCCAGTTCAGACTTCTTTCTTTTATTTCTTTTTTCAGAGACGTATTCATTCACGAATTCATCCATTCTATAATTCATTCATTCAGTGTCAACCCTGTGACAGACACTGGGTTTAGAGTGGTGAATAAAGCAGATGAGACCTTGGCCCTTAGGGGGAGACAGAGAGTAAGGAATGACAGCGTGACCAGGAGGGACACACAAAGCATTGGCACATCATCCAGTAGGGGCTGCAGGGGAAGGCAGTGAGGGGGGCATTGAAGGCCTCCACAAGAAAGAGCCATCCAAGCTGGGATCTGAAGCATAGGTAGGAGTTATCCAGGTGAAGCGGGGGAAGGCTGTTACAGGCAGAGGAATAGGGTGTGCCAAGGCTTTCTTCCAATATTCAGCCCCATTATGGGCAATCTGGTTTCATGCGACACCAGCCTTTGGCGTGTGGAGAGTCCCCAGGGACTAGTTTTCAGAGAGGAACGCTAAAGCTGTGCAGCTGTGATGCTGCATGAAGTGTTAGGAGAACACGGATTCAGTCTAGTCTGACTAGATATTAGGAGCAGAAAGGGGGGATGTATGTGTGTGTGTGCGTGTGTGTGTGTGTGTGTGTCCCCATCTCTCTTAGGGAGGGGGCTCGATATTGAGTTTGGAAAGGTAAATTGGGAAAGGCTCGAGAAGCGTTGAATGCCAAGTTACCAAGTTTGGACCTTATCCTAAGAGTTGAATGGTAGTGCTCTGATAGGTCAGAACTGTGTTTTAGGGAAGCTGAGACGAAGCAAGAGAGTAGCACAGACATATATATACTACCAACTGTAAAATAGATAGTCAGTGGGAAATTGTTGTATAACAAAGGGAGTCCAACTCGAGGATGGAAGATGCCTTAGAGGACTGGGGCAGGGAGGGTGGGGGGGACTCGAGGTGGGGGAAGTCAAGGAAGGGAGGGAATAAGGGGATATGTGTATAAAAACAGATGATTGAACTTGGTGTACCCCCAAATAAATAATAAATTTAAAAAAATTAAAAAAAAGAAAGAGCAAACTGGCTATAGTGTGAGAATGGATTGGACAACTGGCTTAACGCTTGTATCTTCTAGAATGTAAGCTCCATGGGAGGAGGGACTGGGTGTTTTACTTAGCCCTGAATCCTCAGCACAGTACCTCGCCTCATGACAGAGCCTCAATAAAAATTGGTTGAATAAATGAATGAATGAATTTGCTGCAAGTGTCCAGACAAGAGATGGTGCAAGGCTGAACTATGCAGTGACAGGTTTCATGTGGTATTAAGGGAATCAGAATACAAAAGTATTCTAAGTACATAAACTACTTAGCACTGGCTCGAGCACAAGGTAAACATTCAGCAAGCAGTAGCTATTATTGGCTTTTTATCAATGATGAAACCTAGGCTGTCTCCTAAAGTTTCTGGCTTGGGGTTCTAGAAACATCGTGCTCAGCACTCACCAGCAGTCCACTGAGAAAGAAGCTGATGGGGAGCGGGTAAGTTTGCAAGTGAAGATAATGAACTTAGTTGGAGACGTTGAATTGTGAGGGACTGTCATGAGAGTGTTGGCAATGGTGATGTGGGAAGCTCTGGGACAACCCTTAGGTACTCTGGATACAGACAAAGTCCCAAACAACAGACAAAATGGAAAAGCCACTACCACCCTAAAGGCGTGGATCTGATTTGGGCACGGGGCAGTGTGGCTCTCAGGAGCTGATTTTCAGGAGAGGCTCTTGCTGATATTTTGAAGAGCTTGAGATGTTTTTTTTTTCCTAAAGCTTGGAAAACAGGGAATGATGTGGAGTCTGACGGGTCAGTGTCATTGGGCAGAGGTCTACTGAGTAGGCTTACCCATGGCCCAGGTTCAGCAGACCGAAGTTCTACCTCTTCTAGCTCTGAGGACATGAGAAGGAAGAGAAGCATGACACCAAGTACTGCTTTTACTCTTTGAAATTTCTGAAGATCTTCAGCAACTGCAAATATCTAGACTGGACTCCAATCTCATTGGAACAAACGATTGAGTTCTGGCAGATTATGTCTCCTTCCCATTCCCAACAGGTCCCTGGATACCAAGCCAGAGCCCTCACCTGCTGGCTTGGCTACCCACTTGCCTGTATGTCTCCCCACCCACCTAGCCAACTGGCTACTTTGGCTGTGTGGCCACAGGAACATCCATGAAAAGATCCTTCCTGTGTTAATTTACTTGTGAGTCTCCCGGTGAGAGGAATGAGTCATACAGCAAAGACAGTCTTGTCAACCCAGCCAATCCTGCTCTTCATAGTCCCTAGGCTTTAGTGAGAACAGATGACATTTTAGGAATCACCCAGCTGCTTGAGCCTGGGACTGACAGCCTGTTCCCCAGGGGATTCTGCAAAGACCACACTGGACAAGAAATAAGGGAACCTGGCTCAGAAGGAGGAGGACCAGGCTGGATAATGCCACCGTCCTCTCCATGGGAGACTGTTGTTTTCTATCCATCAAGCATGTTTCCACTATTTGTCACTGAGCAGTCAACAGTGGAGACACCTGGCCCTTCCAGGAGCCATCAAGGCTGGCTGGGTGTGTAGACAGCCGCCTCTGGTTCTGGGCATGCAAGGTAAGTGCATCATTTGTGATTGTGACCAAATCAAATCCTACTCTTAAATCAAGTGTTGGCCTCAGTTATTATCTCCTCTCTGTATTCTTCTAGGAAGATTCCATTGTTTGGCTTTTATCAAAACACAGGGGACATATGAAGTGTGACTGATACTTCCCTGTCTAGCTGGTCACACTGAATTTTGACAGTTACTATCTCATTAAAACTGCATAACAATCCAGTGAAGGCCACATAGGGCAGGAATTGTCACCATTGTCACCCATTTTGTAGATGAAGAAGCTGAACCTCCGACAGGTGAAACAACTGGCCCAAAGTGAAATAGCCCCAAAGTGCCTGCTCTGAGACCTGAACTTGGATTGTTTACTTCCCAGGCCAATACTTCTTTCATTCCCTTATACCAGCAGGAACTTTGCTTGTAAGGGATCATGTGAAGCCAGCTGGCAAATGACATTCATAAGAGTCATGTTGGAGAAGAGTAGCAGCTGAATTGGGCTTGATGTTTTGCTTTGCTATGTTGCAACTTTGCTCAAGTGATGTGGGATCAGTCTGCTTTGATTTTCAGTTCTTCAAGAGCTTATCTTCTGCCAAATATCTTTGCCTTCTGCACATCAGCTAATCCACAAGTATACTCCCTAGTCTTGGAAATGCAAATCAGAGTACTTTGGTTTTTACTGAGAAGAACCGACTTTTAAAAAATATCTAGAATCATAGAATCTCAGGGCTGGAAGGTAATTTAGAGCATGAATCCAATTTTTTTCAATCAACAGTCTAGGAAATCGAGGCTCAAAAGGGAATAACAGTCAAGGTCACACAGCTAGTTAATGGCAGAAACGATCTTCAGGGGCCATGACCTCTCTTCATATTTCAAAAGAGCTATCACAGGGCAGGAGTGAATTTTCCCCTAGGTCTTCAAGGCTTGGAGGTTTGACCCGTGGCAGATTTTGGCGGGCTCTGAGGAAGCTCCCCACTCGGTTTTTTACTCTGGGCTTTTTTGGATTAGGGGAATGCAAGGAAGATGGTTACTGAGGAGTCAAAGAAGGCTACAGGATGGGATAGGGAGACTGTTGAGAAAGCTCATGGAAATCAGGCAAGACTGGGCAGGAAGTCATGGCCTGCCACTTATGACTTCAGACAAGTGGCTTAATCATAGTTTTTGCTTTTGAGCCCTCTCTTATCTATAAGATGTGTGTGATAGCCATTCTTGGGACTATCAAATGAGGGAACAACATGCATATATGTCGGTGTATATATACACATATGTGTGTTCCATCAAAACATATTTATAGATCATTAAGTATGTAGATAGATCACAAATAGAGAGAGAGAGAGATGCTGGATAGGTAGGGAACCTATGGAGAGACACCCCTGTGCATTAATGGGCAGCGCACATAGTGCATGAGATCAGGTCCCCCTTGTCATTTTTACCACCATCCTCCATTTTTCAAATGGAACCAGCAACCAAGCAGCATTGGCATTAGCACTGAAATCCAGCTATGTGCTGGGTCTGTACAAAGATGATGTTGTTAACTGTTAAGGCTATTACAAGGATTAGGTGAAGAAAATACCACTGATGTATTTGCACGTGTTTGTACATCTCCCAGTGTCTGGCACACAGGAGACCTGCAGAGAAGTGTGGTGAACCAAACATTTGTGGAATGAATTTTTAAAAAGCTATAAGTGCATCAGGCAGTCCTCTCAGTGGCCAGTAATGCCCATGTGCTCAGATGAGTTGAATAGTGGTATTATATTGGTGTTTGTGAAGAGTCCCATAATCTTAATAACTACAGCTCTCTAGGGGCACATTTAAGGTTCCCAAATGAGTTGGGAATATGGCTAAGAAGAATCAGCATTCAAATCAAAGGTTCTGCAGTGGTAACTAGTTGAACTTGGCTGGAAATTAAATATGGGCAAAGATGTGGTCTGTTTCCATTTTTCTCCTATTACTTGGCAACTTATCGGACTGAAGCTAGGAGCACAGATGCTACCGGAACTAATTGGAATCTTCCCAGGCTCTGTGCCCTGAGGTTGGTAGATGACCACAGTGGTAACATGATGGTGGAACAACTAGGGAATTCCAACACCTTAGAGTTGGGAGAGGGGAAAGTAGCCAAGGCTTTCAGTTCAATAAACAAAATAGCCTGAGTCTTCTGTGGGGTCACCTGCCTATGGAGGAATCAACCAGGTACAGTGTCTCAGGGCAGACGAGCTGGGGTGTATTGTGTCACTTATGAAGTGAGTGCCCCCTTGTGTCATAAAGAACCCAATCCAAGGCCTGGCACTGAGAAGGTACTTAGCAAACATTTGGTGAATGAGTTCAATTGGAGACTCATGGATAATTGAGGACCTTGAAGAACTTTTGTTTACATGGGTTATATCTACTGCTATTTAACATAATAGAAATTAAAGATGAAAATATAAATATTTTTCCTTCATTTACAAATAACATTTTAATGGCCAACTTTAAACATTATTTTATTATTATTATTTATACATCTTTATTGCAGTATAATTGCTTTACAATGTTGCGTGAGTTCCTACTGTACAACAAAGTGAATCAGCTGTATTTATACATATATCCCCATCTCTCCTTCCTCTTGAGCCTCGCTTCCACCCTCCCCATCCCACCCATTTTAATAGAAAAAAAACTGTGTTTTCCAAAACAAAAAATTAGAAGAGTGGCATTGTTTGTTCTTTGCAAATCTCTTTAGCATTTGGTTTAATAGAAGAGAGCTGGATTTTCCTACCTGTTTCTCCAATATATTGTGATTATATGTCATGTGGCTGCTTGAAACTCCCCTGTACACTCATGAGAAAAAAAAAAAAGCAAATAATGCCTTAGTATTATTATGAAAATATTCTTGATCTAGTAGATCCCCTGAAAGGCTCTTAGGAACCCCCAGCAGCTTGGGGAACCGCTGCTCAATGGTATATATCTACCAATGTAATTTCTGCATCATAGGTTATGCACATTTTAACCTTATTAAATATTTCCAGATTTCTCTCCAAAGTGGTTATGACAATTTATACCATCAGAAGCAGTGTTTGGGAGTTCCATTTTCTCATATCTGAGTCAAAATTTGGTATTATCAGAATTTTAACATTTTACAAATCATGAGGAGTTGTTTTAAATTTGCATTTCCCTGATTGCTAGTGAGGTTGAATATATTTTCATGAGTTTATTCAGGTGCTCTCTTCTGTGAATTCCGATTCTATTTTTTTTCTCAATTTTTAATATATTTGTTTTTTTCAGCTTTGATTAATAAGAGTTGTTAACATATTCTTTATATATTCTACTCCCTTGTCAGGAATAAGTGTTCTAAATGCTTTCATGATATTGCTTGACATTTATTTTTTTCCAAAATGGCTTTTGATGCACAGAATTTTTTTATTTCAATATAATCAAAATCACAGACTATGCTTTTTTCACAGGCTATACTTTTGGAGACACTTATTTAATTCTTCCTTACCCAGAAGATATAAAAATCTTAAATTTTTTTCCTCTAAGAATTTTAAAGATCTTATTTTCACATTTAGTTCTTTAATCTGCATGAAGATTGACAGATTTTTGGTATCATGTTAAGTAAAGATAAATTTTTTTAAAAAATTTCCCGAAGTATTTCTTTTCTTTTTTTAAATAAATTTGTTTATTATTTATTTATTTATTTATCTTTATTGGCTATGTTGGGTCTTCGTTGCTGCACATGGGCTTTTTCTAGTTGCAGTGAACGGGGGCTACCCTTCATTGTGGTGCATGGGCTCCTCATTGTGGTGGCTTCTCTTGTTGTGGAACATGGGCTCTAGGCATGTGGGCTTCAATAGTTGGGGCACATGGGCTCAATAGTTGTGGCTCACGGGCTCTAGAGCGCAGGCTCAATAGTTGTGGTGCACAAGCTTAGTTGCTCGGCAGCACGTGGTATCTTCCTGGGGCAGGGATCGAACCCCTGTCCCCTGCATTGGCAGGCGGATTCTTACCCACTGTGCCACCTAGGAAGTCCAAGATACACTTTTTTATCTTCACCTTTTATATAAAGATAACTAGTTTTTCCTAGGATTATATAATAAATGCACTGTAATTTCCGCCACTTATTTCCATATATGTGGAGAGCTGTTTCCAGATTCTCTATTTTGTTCTGTTAGTCTGAATTCCCTCATTTCATCTTTCTTCTTCAAAATACTTTTGTTATTCTTAATCCTTTACTCTTAAAAGTTTTTAATGAATACATAATACAGTCAACCCTTGAAAAAGGTGGGGATATAATTTATAGTCGGCCCTCCTTATCCACAATTCCTTTGTATCCTTGGTTCCACATCCACAGATTCAACTAATTGCAGATTGTGTAGTGCTGTAGTATTTACTATTGAAAAATATCCACGTATAAGTGGACCCACACAGTTCAAACCCATGTTGTTCAAGGGTCAACAGTACATACAAAAGAATATATAAATTGTTCATGTAGAGTTTAAATTATAAAATGAATATCTAACTAGCACCTTGGAAGTCCCTGTAAACCTCTACCCAATCACATCATTCTTCATCCCCCAAAGACTACAAGTAAATGCTGTCCTTAATGT
The DNA here is from genome assembly GCF_030028045.1 of Hippopotamus amphibius kiboko. Lineage (NCBI taxonomy): Eukaryota > Metazoa > Chordata > Mammalia > Artiodactyla > Hippopotamidae > Hippopotamus > Hippopotamus amphibius. The sequence continues at coordinate 5,171,250 of NC_080203.1, read as the reverse complement.
TGCGTTAATCATTCACCTGCTTTTTGTTATAGTTTTAGTGTTTCTGTACTCCTACTACATATTGTTTAGTGTTGCCTGTTCCTTATATAAACGGAACCATATCATGTATTTTCTCCATGTTTTCTCTTGTGACTTGTTCCTTTCCCTCATTATGTTCCTAAGATTCAGCTTTGTGAGATGCATGTAACTATAATTTGTTCATTTTTACTGCTACATAGTATTCCATTGTATGAATGTATCACCATGTATTCTACTATTAGTAGACATTTGGGTAATGGTTTGAGGCTCGTGCACATTTCGAACAATGCTACAATGACTATTCTTTTATATGCCTCCAGATGCACATATGACAGAATTTCTCCAAACCAAAGAATATAATTGCTGGATTATAGGGTAAGGGCATGCCAGTTTCAGCAGGTAATGCCAAACTTTTCCAAAGTAGTTGTTGCATTACTACCAGCAGTAGGTGCAAGTTCCTATTGCCCCATATCTTGTCAACAAATACTCTCTCTTTTACCTTTGTAGGTATCAAACATCAATATATCATTTTAGTTTTAATTTACATTTTCTTGATTAAATGATCTTAAGCACATGTTTGTATGTTTATAGACCCCATGCAGTTAATTTCCTTCAATACGTGTCTTTTGTCCTGTTTTTCTATTAGGTTATAATTTCCTTAGTGATTTTTAGGAGCTCTTTATAACTTCTAGATATTAATTCTTTATCAGATTTTTATACTTAAATACATTATTCCAGCATGTAGCTTGTCTTTGCTACTTTCCTTAGGGGTTCTTTTAATGAACAGAAGTTCTTAATTTTAATGTAGCTGAGTTTTATCACTTTCCTTATTGGTTTGTGCTTGTTTCTCTAATCCAAGATCATAAGGTTTTAACTTTGCATGGTCTTCTGAATATTTTATAGTTTAGCATTTTACATTCAAGTCTTTAATAGCATTCTAAGTGATTTTCATATCGTGAAATGTTGGGATTTCTTTTATTTTCCTTTCTTTTCTTTTTTAAATAGTTAAACTGCTATCTCAGAACCATTTGTATTATAGTCCATCCTCATCAATGATTTGCAATTTCTTCTCTGTCATCAATTAGGATACTGTGTACATTTGCATTTATTTCTTGACTCTGTTTGGGCCTTTTTTTTCAGCATAAATTTTAGAATTAGCTTTTTGAATTGCACGCACACACAAAACCTTGGGAATTATATTGGTATTGCATTTAATATATAGATCCATTTGGGAGAGAACTGATATTTTTAAGATATTGAATTTTCTTGTCCAAATAATGATATGTTTCTCCATTTATCTATGTATTTTAAAAGAATTTTCAATAAAATTTTACAATTTTTTCTATAATTTCTGCATGTAATTTGCTAGATTTATTGCTATTTTATTATTTTTGATACTATACAATATATTTTTCAAGTTAATAAACTTTATTTTTTTAGAGAGATTTAAGTTTATAGAAAAATTGAGTGGAAAGTACAGAGAGTTCTCATATGTGCCCTAATCCACACCCCCCACATGCAGTTCCTCCTATTATTAGCATCTTGCATTGTTATGATTGATGAGGCAATACTGAAACATTATTATTAACTAAAGACCGTAGTTTACATTAGGGTTCACTCTTTGTGTTGTACATTCTATGAGTTTTGACAAATGTGTAATGATTTGCATTCACCATTACAGTAATCATACAGAATAGTTTCACTGCCCTAAACCGCCCCCGCCGTGTTCCACCTATTAATTCCTTCCTCCCTCCCCCATGAATCTCTGGCAACCTCTAACCCTTTAACTGTCTCCATTGTTTTGCCTTTTCCAATATGTGGGTTTTTTCCAGATTGACTTCTTTCAATTAGCAACATACATTGAAGATTCCTTCATGTCTTTTCATAGCTTGATAGCTCATTTCTTTTTAGCCACTGAATAATATTCCATTGTACCACTATTTGAATGTACCACTCTTTGTTTATCCATTCATCAACTGAAGGGCATCTGGGTTGCTTCCATGTTTTGGCAATTATGCATAAAGCTGCTATAAACATCCATGTGCAGGTTTTTGTGTGAGCATAAGTTTTTAATTCCTTTAGGTAAATACTAAGGTGTGCAATTGCTGGATTGTATGGTAAGAGTATGTTTAGTTTTGTAAGAAACTGCCAAACTATCTTCCACAGTGGCTGTGCCATTTTGCATTCCCACCAGCAATGAATAAGAGTCCCTGTTGCTCCACATCCTCCCCAATATTTGCTGGTGTCAGTGTTTTGGACCCAGCTGCTCTAATATGGGTGTAGTGGTATCTCATTGTTTTAATTTGTAATTCCTTAATGACATGTGATGTGGAGCATCTTTTCATATGCTTATTTGCAACCTGTATATCTTCTTTTTTTTTTTTTTTATTTATTTTTTTTTAATTTTTTTGGGGGTACACCAGGTTCAATCATCTGTTTTTATACACCTATCCCCATTTTCCCTCCCTTCCTTGACTCCCCCCCCTCGAGTCCCCCCCACCCTCCCTGCCCCAGTCCTCTAAGGCATCTTCCATCCTCGAGTTGGACTCCCTTTGTTATACAACAACTTCCCACTGACTATTTTACAGTTGGTAGTATATATATGTCTGTGCTACTCTCTCGCTTCATCTCAGTTTCCCCTTCACCCCCCGCCCCCTCCCATACCTTGAGTTCTCCAGTCCATTCTCTGTATCTGCATCCTTGTTCTTGTCACTGAGTTCATCAGTACCATTTTTAGATTCCATATATGTGAGTTAGCATACAATATTTGTCCTTCTCTTTCTGACTTACTTCACTATGTATGACAGATTGTAGTTCTATCCACCTCATTACATATAGCTCCATCTCATCCCTTTTTATAGCTGAGTAATATTCCATTGTATATATATGCCACATCTTCTGTATCCATTCATTTGTTGATGGGCATTTCGGTTGCTTCCATGTCCTGGCTATTGTAAATAGTGCTGCAATAAACATTATGGTACACGTTTCTTTTGGGATTATGGTTTTCTTTGGGTATATGCCCAGGAGTGGGATGACTGGATCATATGGTAGTTCTATTTGTAGTTTTTTAAGGAACCTCCAAATTGTTTTCCATAGTGGCTGTACCAACTTACAGTCCCACCAACAGTGCAGGAGAGTTCCCTTTGCTCCACACCCTCTCCAACATTTGTTGTTTCCAGACTTTGTGATGATGGCCATTCTGATTGGTGTGAGGTGATACCTCATTGTGGCTTTGACTTGCATTTCTCTGATGATTAGTGATGTTGAGCATCTTTTCATGTGTTTGTTGGCCATCTGTATGTCTTCTTTGGAGAAATGTCTCTTTAGGTCTTCTGCCCATTTGTGGATTGGGTTATTTGCTTTTTTGGTATTCAGCTGCATGAGCTGCTTATATATTTTGGAGGTTAATCCTTTGTCCGTTGTTTCATAGGCAATTATTTTTTCCCATTCTGAGGGTTGCCTTTTAGTCTTGTTTATGGTTTCTTTTGCTGTGCAAAAGCTTTTAAGTTTCATGAGGTCCCATTCGTTTATTCTTGATTTTATTTCCATGATTCTAGGAGGTGGGTCAAAAAGGATGTTGCTTTGATGGATGTCATAGAGTGTTCTGCCTATGTTTTCCTCTAGGAGTTTTATAGTGTCTGGCCTTACATGTAGGTCTTGAATCCATTTGGAGTTTATTTTTGTGTATGGTGTTAGGAAGTGTTCTAATTTCATTCTTTTACATGTTGCTGTCCAGTTTTCCCAGCACCACTTATTGAAGAGGCTGTCTTTTTTCCATTGTATACTCGTGCCTCCTTTGTCAAAGATAAGGTGACCATATGTGTTTGGGCTTACTTCTGAGTTCTCTATTCTATTCCATTGATCATCCTTTCTATTTTTGTGCCAGTACCATACTGTCTTGATCACTATGGCCTTGTAGTATAGTTTGAAGTCAGGAAGCTTGATTCCACCAACTCCATTCTTCCTTCTCAAGATTGCTTTGGCTATTCGGGGTCTTTTGCGTTTCCATACAAATCGTAAGATTTCTTGCTCTAGTTCTGTGAAAAATGCCATTGGTAATTTGATCGGGATTGCATTGAATCTGTAAATTGCTTTGGGTAGTACAGTCATTTTCACAATGTTGATTCTTCCAATCCAGGAACATGGTATGTCCCTCCATCTGTTTGTGTCGTCTTTGATTTCTTTCATCAATGTCTTAAAGTTTTCTGCATACAGATCTTTTGCCTCCTTAGGCATGCAACCTGTATATCTTCTTTGATGAGGGTGTCTGTTAAGGTCCTTGGCCCATTTTTTTAAATCTTTTTTTTAAGAAAATAAATTTATTTATTTATTTATTTATTTATTTATTTATTTTTATTGGCTGTGTTGGTTATTCGTTGCTGCACGTGGTCTTTCTCTTATTGCAAAAAGCAGGGCTACTCTTCATTGCAGTGTGCAGGCTTCTCATTGTGGTGGCTTCTCTTGTTGCAGAGCACAGGCTCTAGGTGCATGGGCTTCAGTAGTTGTGGCACATGGGCTCAGTAGTTGTGGCATTCAGGCTTAGCTGCTCCGCAGCATGTGGGATCTTCCAAGACCAGGGATCGAACCCGCGTCCCCTGCATTAGCAGGGGGATTCTATTTTATTTTTTTGGCAGGCGGTTTCTTAACCACTGTGCCATCAGGAAAGTCCCTGGCCCATTTTTTAGTTGGGTCATTTGTTTTCTTACTGCTGAGTTTTAACAGTTTTTGGTATATTTTGGATAACAGTTCTTTATCATATATGTCATTTGCAGAGATTTTTTCCCAGTCTGAGGTTTGTCTTGTCAGGTATGGCTTTTTTGTAGATGCCCTTTAACAAGTTGAAGAAGTTCCTTGCTATTCCTAGCTTCTTGAGTTTATCATGAAAGGGTATTGGATTTTGTTAAATGTTTTTCTACATTTAAGGAGATTATCATGTGATTTTTGCTTTTTATTGTATTGATATGACATATTACATTAATTGATTTCCAGATGTTGAACCAACTTTGTATTCCTGGGACAAATCCCACTTGATCATTATATATGTGTATGTTGCTGGATTCACTTTGCCTGTATTTTGTTGCTTGTGTTGGATTTTTCACATTATTCTTTAGCTTTTTTTCTGGTATGTGATTAGGTTACTTGCAATAGTTTTATCTTTTCTTGTTTTCTTTAAAGCTTTAGGAGGAAACAACAGCATCTGTTCTATAGTCAAATTCCCTCCACGGAGGGCAAGAGCCTTCCGAATACTCTATATTATGCCTGTGAATCATGAGGTTCCAGTGTGGCTGGTGGGAACTGGCTGTATTCCCAGCCCTATGAAAAGTCCAAGCATAGATTTCCTGAATTTGGGGGAAAGTTCTTTCTCTAGCCTTGGCTAGTTTTCCCATATGCAGGCACTGATTAGTACAAATACTTAAGAGGGATCCTCTATGAATCTCCATAATTTTCTCTCTGTGCAGATCTTTCTTCTCTGGTACTCTGTCCTAGCTAACTCTAGCTGCTTTGGTCTCCTCTGACTCTCAGCATCCTTCCTTGTTTTCAGGGAAACACAAAACAGTTGTGGTGTAATGAAAAGTGAACTGGGTTGTGAGTCAAGAGGCCTGGTTTCTAGACTCTGCCGTACCATTGCCTCATTGTGTGACTTTGATCATGTATCTGCCCCCACTATGAGAACTGAGGATCTCTCTGTTTAACAAGAGGATGGCTTTAGATGACTCTTCAGTTCTGTAATGCAGAACAACACACGTGTCCTGTGCTTCACAATTTACAGGTAACTCATATCCATTTTTCTCACTTATTACTCCTCTGCGTAGTAGTCAGGGTAAGAATCATTGTGCTATTTCACAGGCGAGGAAACTGAGTCTCAAAGATGTGGTATCATAAGGCTAATAAATAGGAGTATTTGGACTCAAATTCAGACTTTCTTTCCCTAAATCCAATGCTATTCCACTTCATATACTAAATTTCATGACCCCAGAGTTTCATTTGTTCACTCAAACAATACTAAAGGACTACGTGTTCATCTGTACTTTTGTGTCAGCAGACAATTTCAAGAACATCCTAGAATTAACCAGAAAGCAGCACCAACCATGTGAGTCAATTTTTTCTTGAAAAGAAAATTTTTATGTTAATCGGCAGATGGTCAGGAACGTTCATTGTGTGGTGAAAAGCCCCTCATATTTTTGCCATCTTAATTAGGATATCAGAGGGATTAGCCCAACCCAAATGGTTATTTGGTTATCTTTGAGTTCTGGGATAAGTGGCTCAGTGTGGTATTTCCTTTGTCCCTTTAAAGGCACTGTACATACTGAGCAGTTTTCCTCTTTTACAATTACTACTTGGAATACATTTGATGTTGCAGTTCATGGAGGCTAGACCTTGATGTAGATAAGCCAGATGTCCCAGGGCCTGGCACTATAACACTCAGAGACCTCTCTGATGTTCCCTTGGAGCAGGGGTCCCCAACCCCCGGGCCACGGACCAGTACCGGTCCTTGGCCTGTTAGGAACCAGGCTGCACAGCAGGAGGTGAGCGGCGGGTAAGCGAGCGAAGCTTCATGTGTATTTACGGGCGCTCCCCATCATTCGCATCACCGCTTGAGCTCCGCCTCCTGTCAGATCATCAGCAGCATTAGATTCTTACAGGAGCCCGAACTCTACTGTGAACTGTGCACGCGAGGGATCTAGGTTGCGCTCCTTTTGAGACTCTAATGCCTGATGATCTGAGGGGGAGCTGAGGCAGTCCCATCACCCCCAGATGGGACCATCTAGTTGCAGGAAAACAAGCTCAGGGCTGCCAGTGATTCTGCATTATGGTGACTTGTAGAATTATTTCATTATATATGACAATGTAATAATAATAGAAATAAAGTGCACAATAAATGTAATGTGCTTGAATCATCCTGAAACCATCCCCTCACCCCACCCGCATCTGTGGGAAAACTGTCTTCCATGAAACCAGTCCCTGGTGCCAGAAAGTTTGGGGACCACTGCCTTAGAGGCTCGGCAGCAGTGGATTCCTAGCAGTGTCTTCCTTCAACTTTCAAAATTTACAGTTCCTCTTCACATGACACTTAGGCTGCTGTAGCTCATGAAGACCTTTATAAAGACCAGCTTGGAAATGAGTATTGGGAAACTGCACACAGAGGATTGTTCTTGGGGGGAGTTCTTTCAGTCTTTCAGCCTTTCAGCAAATATTTGTTGAGTGCCAGTTTTGTTCCAGGCAGTATGCTAGGTGATTCAAATACATCAGTGAATAAAGCAAAGTTTCTTCCCTCATAGAACTGACATGTTAGCAGAGAAAGATAGATGGTAAACATGATCCATATATGAATTTTATGATAGTATTTTGGAAGATAGTAAATGTTTATGAAAATGAAATAGTAGAACAGGGTAAGGTGGATTGAGAGTACAATGTAGGTGTGTGGGGAATGGTGAAGTTAGGGCAAGATGATATATCATAAGATGGTTTGAATAGGCCTCATTGAGAAAGTGATATTTAACCAAAGATTTGAAGATGAGGAAGTTAACCTTATGAAATTCTGGGGAAAGAGTTTTCTAGAAAAAGGGAATCGTCAGTGCAAAGGCCCTGAGGCAGGAGTAAGACACATGTTTGAGGAACAATAAGGAGACCAATGTGGCTGAAACAGAGCAAAGTAAGTGGCAGAAGAAAATCAGACAGGTAACAAGAAAAGGAACCTGATAGTACAAGGCCTTATAAGACACCTGTAAGGACTTAGAATTTTCCTTTGAGTGAAATGGGGAGCAAAGGAGTGACATGATCTGATTTAACACATTAGAAGCATTTCCTTGGCTGCTGTATTGAGAATATACTATAGGGGTCAAAGGGCAAAGCAGGAAGATGATTTAGAAGGCTAAGGCACTAATCTAGATAAGAGATAAGGGTGAATTGAACCAGGATGGTAGCAGTGGAGGTAGTAAAAACTGGTAGTGAAGACCCTTTATTTTGATTCCAAGTGCTAGTGCCTGAAAAGGATGACCAGTCTTGACCACGACTGTCAAATGTACCATGTATGATCATCATAGATTCTGATGGTCTTAGCAATGAAGGAGCATCAAAGCATTCACACAAAGCATTTGGCAGTATAGGTATGATGAATGTTTCTTGGATCTTTCCCTTCCTGCTGTGGGGACTGTAGCTGGTTCTGTACGTTTCAGAGGGCAGTTTTGAGCTGTGTCCCAATGGGAAATGGAAAATGGAAATTTCTGGAAGATATTTTTAAAATTTGCCTATAGCACAGACTTTTCTTGATTTTTCTAAATTGTTTGCTTAAGTTTGCATCTGTGGGTTTTTGTTTAGACAGCAGCTGTAGAGAATTACAACTCTCAGCCTCAGACTTACAGATTCTATCTTCGCACGTTCTGAAATCAGTCAATGTTATTTCAGAGGCTTGCAGCTTGAGGATTCCCTCAGAGCCCTTATGGGGCCCATCAAAAGGAAACAGCTTGCCTTGGCCTCTGCTCCCCTGTTCTTTCTTGAATTTGCAAAGTTCCAAGCAAACACAAGAATTATGGTACCTTGTCAGACACAGAGGAAGGCTCTACATCTGTCCCAGGTCCCTTGGAGCTCCCAGTTCTCATTATTAGCTTTGATAGAAACTTCCAGTGGGACTTGGCTAGACAATAGTCCATAAGCCATTGCCATTAGATGGATTACAGTCACAAAAATAAGCCTTGGACTGTGAGCTGCCAGTAGCTTATCTTAATGCCACAAGAGCATTGAAATGGCTGCCTCTAATTAGCCAGCCATATGGCTTTGCTGCATTCATAAGCCCTACCAAACACAGTCAATCAAAGTTTATGGGCTTGTTTCCATTCAGTCCCTAGTCTCATCTGCCCTTTCCCACCTCTGTACCATTGCTCTTGCTCTTCCTTCCACCTGAAATACTCTCTTGTTCCCAGCCCTCCCAGGTATGCCTGTTGAAATTCTCCCATTCTTTAAAGCCAAGTTCCCATCCCCTCTCCTCTGGGAGGCCCTCCTGAAACTCTGCCCTGGAACACTTCCTCCCTCCACTGACCCTCCTGAGTGATACATTTGTCCCTGTCTTAATACTTTTTCTAGACCACAAGTGATGGGAGGATAAAGACAGGGTTTAGTCATCCCTGTACCTGTTCACCTCTCCCTTTCCTCCACACCCTCGTCTCCATCTCATCTCTTGGTCTACCACAGAGCCTAGCTCAGAATGGGCAATCAGGAAATGGTTGCTGACTTGAAAAGCCAGAAGTCAACATGAGCAAATGATTGGAATTCTGCTCTCTGCATTAGCCCCTGGGAAATCAGACAAGTTCTGAGTGTATGCCATCCAGCATGCGAATATCTAATATTATCTTTGTGTTTAGAATTTCAGTATATAAACTCAGTTATAATTAAGACTTCAAAACTCTATAGATTTCTTCTACCTCCACATAGAAATCAGAAAAAACAAACACTTCAGCAAACAAAAATGAATGTATGCCTGAATTTAAGAAACGTGTGGATTCTGATTGTTTAAATAAAACTTCAAAGCAGAAGGGAATTGAGCAGTATTTAACTCAGAGTTCATCTGATTACAGGTGAGACAGATAATTCCCTGTATAAATGGCAGCAAAAGGCTGTACTGTTAATTAGAGAGAGGAACACAAATATGGAGGTGGAATTCACACCTCATCTGCTTTGAAACCTGAATTATTTACTGTTGAGATTTGTAAGAGATTAGATCTCTCTGCTTAAACACTAAATCAAGCTTAACAGGAGGAGATATTGCAAATAAAGTGTTCTCTCAAATGGTATTTTTAATCCTTTCATTGAAAAGGAAATCTAGCTGAGCTTTTTATTGCAGAAATTGATAGCTCTATAAATTTTGATGAGCCATGCACTAGAATTCAAACACCCTTAGTAAGAAAAGGCATACTTGCTGACTTATGGATGCAGGAGGGCTTACAAGGCACTGGCTTAGCACCCAGGAAGGTCTGGGTTCCAGTTTTGTCTCTGCTACCAACTTGGGCAAGTCCCTTCTCCTCCCTGGACCTTGGTTTCCAGATCTACAGATAACTGAATTATGCTAGTATTTATCAATGAACCTTGAGCAATGAAGCAAAGTTCATTAAGTTGCAGTTCTCCTGCTGTTTTATGCTATTGTTCACTATTTAGTTCATTTGTGACCACACCCTATAGTTTTTAAGAATGATAACTTAAAAGACTGACATGGTGTCAATATTTTTTAAATGTCTCTGGAATTTCATCTGTCTGGATGCATTAACCTCCTCATCATTGTGATGAGTGTTAAAGTCAATCCAGAAAATGTCACACTTCTGTCGGTTTTCTCTCTTGCGTTTGTTACTATGGAGACACATCACTGAAAGTATTGTACTAAAGCACAATTCCTTAGCTTAACTTCTTCATTTGTGGCAGCGAGGGGTCAAAAAGGTGCAGGCATCAAAGCATACTGGGAAATTGGGTTGCTAGCACTCAACATCCAGCCATTACAGAAATATGTGTGCGCTACCCCAGCCATGGATGCCTATAGAGATCCATTTGTGGGCCTTGACACAACATATGACACTCTCATGTGTTGGGACCCAACCAAGAGTGGCCTGCTCAGTGGGACTAGGAACAAGATCCTGGTTTGGGCCCATAAACAAGTCATCCAGCTGTCAGAGGAAATTACCTATCTTTTATCCAGATGTTTTGACTTCACGTACTGAGCCTTATTACAGTGGGGTTTATTCACCTGGAAGGGCCCATTTCTGTGGCTCTTCATTGATTGCCTATCCCGAGATTTTCCTTCTGAGGGACTGAGGGTGTTGAGCAGGAATGTCAGTATACGTGGCCTGTGGAAACACACATCTCACATCTGATGAGTTACCCTCACTGTTCAAGGACATACTTCTCCATCTCTCTCCCTAACCATTTGCATTATCACATTTATAGGATATCAGGGGCATTCCCATCTGCTTCAAGAAGGGAGGTGGAGGTAAAATGATTTAAAAAAAAATACCTGGTTTCTGCTCTGTAAAGTAGTCAAGTTTACACTGATAATACGAGAAATTTTGACTGCAAAAATAAGCAATGAAATTTTCTTATTTCCTGGAATTATATTTTTGCAGTTTGAGCTTTTAGCTGGTCTTCCCCCTAATACCTTTTTTTTTGAATCAAAGCTATTCTTTGAAGAACTGTTAATAAAATTATTAGAGAAAAATAAAGGAATATTTTCCACCTTCTACATTTTAAAAGAGATTTTCATGATGAGGAAACCGTGTCTGATATAGACACACTCAGGAAGTTGATATCAGCCACTTCAGAAATCAGTGATAGTCATTTTTGTCAGTACAACTGAAACTACTTAATGAAGTAGTGCTCTGATTATTCTTTTTATTAAACAAAATCCAAAATATTATTTACTTTTATGTCAGAACCTTATTCAAGCTTTGTTCTGTTTTGAACTTTATAACCTACTTTAAAAATTTGGGAATTCCCTAGTGGTCCAGTGGTTAGGATTCTGGGTTTTTACTGCTGGGGGCCTGGGTTTCATCCCTAGTCAGGGAACTAAGATCCTGCAAGCTGCATGGTGCAGACAAAAAAAAAAAAACTGAATTACTTTTCTTTTGTTCTTGGTATAGCCTGAGGCTCAAAACATCTGGACTTTTTTTGTCTTTGAAAAATGTGAATGCAAAGTGATACTATTGGTGCTGTTACTTTTGTCATTGAATTTAACAAATATTTGTATTTTTAGCCAGGTACCAGGCACCTTGTGTGTTTTCACTGGTCTGTGACTATATCAGCCTTAAAAGTCAGGCTGGCTCTATGAACCCCAGGTATACTGTGCAAAGGATAAGATTCTGGAAAGTGAAACATAGCTATTAAATGGCGAGTCCCAAGAAACCCCTCAAGAGGGTTTGTATGATGTACTCTGAGAGAGCCTACCCACTGAAGAGCTGACCTTATAAACAGATGAACGTGCATGTGGTTTGATTCTGTAAGGAATGACAGATCAATTCATGTCTGCCCTCTTCACTGCTGTGTTCTCCAGTGCCTAGGGCAGCACCTGGCACTTAGTAGATGCACAATTAACATTTCTTGTGTGTATCAATTATGGAAAGAGCCTTCTCACAATGAGTTGCTGTAAGCTGTTTTCAATAATATAGTCTCCCATAATGCTTAAAATTGAATCCAGTTTAACAGAAATGCACACTAAACCCTTGTCTTCGGGAACATGTCTCAGGTAAAAAAGACGTGCATTTAAAATATATGACCATATGTGCGTGGGTTTATTTCTGGGCTTTCTATCCAGTTCCATTGATCTCTATTTCTGTTTTTGTGCCAGTACCATACTATTTTGATGACTTTAGCTTTGTAGTATAGTCTGAAGTCAGGGATCCTGATTCCTCCAGCTATGTTTTTCTTTCTCAAAATTTCTTTGGCTATCTGGGGTCTTTTGTGTTTCCATACAAATTTTAAATTTGTTCTAGTTCTGTAAAAAATACCATTGGTATTTTGATAAAGATTGCATTGAATCTGTAGATTGCCTTGGGTAGTACAGTCATATACACACTACTATGTACAAAGTAAATAACTAACAAGGACCTACTGTATAGCATGGGGAACTATACTTAATATTTTGTAATAACCTGTAAGGGAAAAGAATCTGAAAAAGAATGTGTGTGTGTGTGTGTGTGTGTGTGTATAATTGAATCGCTGCTGTACACCTGAAACTAACACATTGTAAATCAATTATATTTCAGTAAATTTTTTTTGAAATAAAATATATGACTACTCAAAACCATTCCTGGAATGAAGAGGTTACATAGGTCACTGTTCTAGTCAAGAGCTGCTTTAACTCCTCGATGTTCATCACTTCAATTTCTAGTTCTCACCATCCTTGGTATTTGAGCATCTCTATCAGCTCTTCTTCCTGCCTTTTCACCTTTTAAAGACCCAAAAACTCTCTGGTTTGGATTACCTGGGAGATTATCAAAAACCATCTTCCATGTGATGTCTGAATCTTCTTTCCAACATCCCCAACAAATGTTCGGGCAGCCTCTACTGACGTGTATGGGAACAAATTGGCCTGAGCTTTGCAGTCAGACAGACCTTTGGGTGAATCACAGACAGGTTGTTTCACCTGAGTGTCAGTAAAATAGGGATAACACCTCAGTTCCAAGTTTGCCATGACGATTAAATGCAGTGATATATGGGTGAAAAGTCAGGGGCCTCAGTGACAGTGCTGAATTCTATTCTGCCTGGAGAACAGTCTTCTTCTCCCAGTTGAAGATACTGGTTCCCCGATGCTGGGACCCAACCTGTTAGGAAGAGGAGCAACGTCAGGTCAGGATCTCAGTGTACTCAGCTGCTAGTTGGTCTGGCTGCTGGTCCCTCCCTCACCTTTCAGGACCAGCCGTTGTCTGCCTACCTCTCCTCTTGTGCTGGCCTTCAGGTGTCAGGGGCAAAATGCCTCACCAGCTCCCCAGATACCCACAGATTCGTGAGCCCCACGTGGTGACTCTGCTGCCACCCACCTCCCATTCTAAAGCAGTCATCCCTTGGGTAGGCAATGTCAGAACAAAGTTCCTCTTTTCCCTCCCTTGTTCCAATACCATTGTCCCCATGAACTTTGCAAAGTGAAATTGATCATTATAAAGTGATAAGAATTTTTTTAAGCTGAAAAAGATCTGATTTCCTTTCTTGCTTGATCTAAAATTCAGTGTGCAATCACAAGTGTGACAAAGACCTACTATGTGCTGGGCATTGGGTCAGCCACAGGAAAGGATATAAAGTCAAGCGAGGCACAGGCTCTGCCCTTAGGACCTTGTGGAGAAAGGTAAGCACGATGTGGAAAAATACTCAGCAGTATCCTACATATGGTAGTAGAACTGCATTATTTGGGAAGGCATGGAAGGGGATTCAAAGGAAAGAGCAGCTAAATTCTACAGGTCAGGTTCAGGAAAGGTGTCACCCTGCTCCCTTGCATTAGGGGTCTTACCCAGTGAAATGTGACCTAAACGACAACTTGGAATCTGCTGGGCAGCTTTTGAACAACTGCAGACCTGCTGCATTAGACTCTCTTTAGGGCCACTGTGAAATAGGTGGTGAGCTGGGACAGTCCTTAAATGGGGGCAGCAGTTTGCTCTTCAGAAAAACAGTGTGTTTTGAGAGTTTTCCTTTCAGAAGTGCATCCTATACTAGCAAAACTATTTTCTCCCTTTTGTTTCAAGATATGAACTGGAATGTCAAAATGAATCTGGCTGATTTTTAAGAAAAATCAGAGCATCTAATTATCTCATGCCTCTACCATGCCACTGGGATCTGGTCCTCCAGTTACAGTTGGGAAACAGAAACAGTTCTTAGGGAAAGGGTGCATATGCTCTGGATACATGTAAGAGGGGAAAGGCATTTTACGTGTGGAGGCAGTGGAGAGATGAGAAAAAGAGGAGTAATGCAATGACATTGGCAATGAGCCTAGACTCAGACCTAGACTCAAATCTAGGTTCTTTACCTCTTACTAACATGTGACCTTGAACATGTCTCTTTAAGTTCTCTGAGCTTCAATTTCTTAAAATATATATGTGTATATATATATTTAATGAATTAATGAATGGATGGATAAATTGTAGTCACTCTGAAGGCAATTTGGAAGCATTCATTGGCATTGAAAATATTTGATTTTATATTACAGAATCTAAACTATAGTACAAATGCATCACGAGGTAAATTCTGGATCAATAACTAAAGAGATAACTTTGGTCACCATCTGTGATTAGTGTAAGCTTTAAGGAGAATCTTAACTTTTATCTATGATTTTAAAAAAAATTAACAGGACATTTTGTACATGTACTGCATGGATAATTAAAATAATTTAAATTTCAGAAAAACAAATACAGTAATTGTACTAGAGCCAAGCTAAAAGAATTCTTACCATTAATCATTCCATCCATGTGGCTTTTTGGAAAATGAACAATACAAAAGATTTACATAATATTGTCTAATGAAAAGAAACAGACCTGTTGAGATGTTTTATTTCTACTAAGCTCCTCCCAATATTAAATACTATGCTTCTGGGACTTCCATGGCCGCACAGTGGTTGAGAATCTGCCTGCCGATGCAGGGGACACAGGTTTGAGTTTTGAGCCCTGGTCCAAGAAGATCCCACAAGCCGCGGAACAGCTAAGCCCATGCGCCACAACTACTGAGCCCACGTGCTGCAACTACTGAAGCCCGTGTGCCTAGAGCCTGTGCTCTGCAACAAGAGAGGCCACCACACTGAGAAGCCTGCGCACAGCATCAAAGAATAGCCCCCACTCACCACAACTAGAGAAAGCCTGCATGCAGCAACGAAGACTCAACGCAGCCAAAAATTTTAAAAAATTAAAAATTAAAAAAAATACTATGCTTCTATACATTTTTTGTGTAAGCTATCACATAAATCAGGGGTCCCCTACCCCTGGTACTTGGCCTGTTAGGAACCAGTCCGCACAGCAGGAGGTGAGCGAAGGTCAAGCGGGCCTAGCTTCATCTGCCACTCCCCCATGGCTCCCATTACCACCTGAACCATCCCTCCCCTCCACCCCACCCCCCCCAACTGTCTGTGGAAAAATTGTCTTGCACTAAACCAGTCCCTGGTGCCAAAAAGTTTAGAGACCACTGATATAAATGACAGAAATAACATTCAGGGTGCTATCTTATTAGAAGTTTTAAACAAAATGCAAAAGCATTCTTCATAAAACATTTTCTTGGGAATTCCATGGTGGTCCAGTAGTTAGGACTCTGCTTTCATTGCCAAGGGCCCAGGTTTCATACCTGGTCGGGGAACTATGATCCTGCAAGCCATGTGACAAGGCCATGCAGTTACAAAGTTTTTTTCTTGTAATAAGAACTTTTAAGATATACTCTCAGCAACTTTCAAATATATAATACAGTATCAGTAACTATAGTAACCACACTGTACATTACATCCCCAGGACTGACTGATTGATTGATACTATTTATTATATCATTGGAAGTTTGTACCTTTTAACCTCCTTCACCCATTTTACCCATTCACCCATCCCCTATCCCTGCCTTTGGGAACCACCAATCTGCTGTCTGTACCTATGAGCTCGGTTTGGTTTTTTTTAGATTCCACATATAGGTGAAATAATATAGTATGTGTCTTTTTCTGTCTGACTTATTTCGCTTAGCATAATGCCCTTAAGGGCCATCCATGTTATTGCAAATGACAAGTTTTTTTTTAATGGCTTAAATACACACAGACACACACACACACACAATTTCTTTATCCATTCATCTATCAACGGACACTTGGGTTGTTTCCATGTCTTTGCTATTGTGAGTGGTGCTGCAATGAACATGGGGGTACAGATATCTTTTTGAGTTGCTGTTTTTGTTTTCTTTGGATAAATACTCAGAAGTGTTTTAAATTCTCGCCCCCTCATATACTTCTACCACCACCATGACCATGGCAGTCAGCCTTTGATACTGGCCAAATCTGTTGGATTTGCATTCTCCTTGGTATCTGTCTTTCAGAGGCAGAATAATGTAGTTTTAATAACATGCTCCCTGGAGCCATATGGCCTGGGTTCAAATCCTATCTCTGCCATTACAAGCTGCATGACCAGAGGGAAAAGTTACATAACCTCTTTATGCCTTTATTTCCTCATATGTAAAATGGGAATAACAAAAGAACACACCTCATGGGGGATTACAATGCCTGGCTTTACAAGTACTTTTTAATTTAAGAACTGCTTATGATTCCAAAAAAAAAAAAAAAACAAACAAACCTTTTTGACTGGAAAAAAAGAAAAGAAAAAGGTTAAATAAAGATGAAAGATAAGGGGGAGGCATAAATAAATATAGGTTAAAAAAACACTTTTTCTTCCACCAAGTAGTTAAAAATGATAGACATTACTATCTGAAGGCTCAGTGAAGCAATTAATGTAATCCAAATACATTATATTCAAGTAGTATAATCTGAATAAGGATAAAGATACCATATTTTTATTATTTTATACAATATGATATATTATTTACAGTAAGTGTTTTCATAATGATGGTTACATAAACATCACCTTTTTAATTAAATATTCTCACCGATACAGTGGTAGTCCAACAGTAATCTCACACGAAGACATGCATATAAATATGTATTAAATAATAGGTAGAAAGGAGAATTGAACCCAAGTTTTCTCTGAACATTTTGAGGTTCAGAATAGCTCACAAAGCTGGAGGCAGGAAATCTGGACAAGACAGTTAACCCCTCTTAACCTCAGTTTCTTCATCTGCTAAAGGGAGATTCATTTTTAAAATTGAGATATAACACACATACCATAAAATCTACTCTTTTGAAGTGTGTGATTCAGTGTTGACAGTATAGTCACAGTTTTGAAACCATCAATACAATCAATTTCAGGATATTTTCATGAACCCAAAAGGAAAGCCATACCTATTAGCTGTTACTCCTTATCTCCCCACTCCCTGCAGCCCTTGGCAATCACTCACCTATTTTCTGTCTTTGTGGGTTTGCCCATTCTGAACATTTCATATGTGACTTTTGTGTCTAGCTTCTTTTACTTAACATAATTTGAGATTATAACGTGTAAGTAGTTCATTCCGTTTAGTGGCTCATCTGTTTATCAGTTGATGGACATTTGGGTTGTTTCGTTTTTTGGTTTTTTTTTTTTGCTATTATGAACAACATTGCTATGAACATTCATGTACAAGTTTTATATAGTCATACGTTTTCAATTCTCTCAGACAGATACCTAGGAGTGGAATTGCTGGGTTCATATAGTAACTCGATGCTCAACTTTTTGAGGAACTGACAAACTGTTTTCCAAAGTGGCTGCACCATTTTCCAACCCCACCCCTCATGTATGAGGGTTGCAATTCTCCACATCCTCATCAACACTTGTTATTATCAGTCTTTTTTGACTGTAGCCATTCTAGTGAGTATGAAGAGGCTAAATGGGGATGCTAATTCCTGTTCTTTTGTGAGAATTATAAATAATTATAAGGAAGAGCTTAGAAAACTATGAAGACTTCATGAAGTATAAAATATTAGTAAGAACTAACTCTGGGTTCATAGCCTGGGTTTGTCATGAATGTTGAGTTTTGGAATTTCTTTTGTGAGTTTTAGGGAATTAAGGCAGGATTTGGAGGAACGAAGTATTTTTAGAAAGATTCATCTACCACTAGTGAAAAGATAACGTGTCTAGTTCAGAACGCAAATAGCTTTATTTTAGATGTTTGTGTATGTCAGGGTAATTAGTGAGATTCTCAAAATTATGACACTCTAATACAAAAGTGGTTTCATTTTTCTTTTAAAGCTTATCTGTTTTTTTATTTTTTCATTTTTGGCCACGCCGCACAGCATGCAGGTTCCTAGTTCCCCAACCAGGAATGGAACGTGTGCCCTCTGCAGTGGAAGCACGGAGTCTTAACCACTGGACCGCCAGTGAAGTCCCGAAAGTGGCTTCATTTTTCCAGTGTTATTATGAAGTGAACACTAGTTAAAATGATGCCCCAAACTTGTCCCTTTATTGAATTTTCTGCTTTAGGCCCTGCCAAGTGAGTCATTGGCATGTGAGACATCTTTAGCTAATGTTTATACACTGAGGACACTGTTAGCATTCACTAGGGCTGGAGGCCCTTTGTGGCATGGTGAAGAGCATGTGCTTTGGAGATGCACTGATGCTCTTCACTCCTTCAAATCTGTTCAGTCTTAGGCAAGCCACTTTTCTTAATTCTCCTATAAGCTTGCTATGAGACTTAAGTGAGATAGTACCTACGGAGAGCACCTAGCACTGTGCTGGAAACAAAGTACTCAATAAAGGGAAGCTTTTTTTTTTCTTATCACCACTATCAGGCTGGCCAGTAGGACAAATTCTACTTGCATCCACAGCCCTAAGGTTAGGGTCATACTCAGAAGGAGGGATCTATTTCGATTAAGTAATATTATTTATTACTATTATAGTGATTATATTATTAATAGTTTTGCTGAGGTACAGTTCACTTAAAGTAAACTGCACATGTTTAAAGTGTGTGATTTGATTAGTTTCAATGGGTGTGTGCATCAAAGAAACCATGATTGAAAGAAAGATAGTGAATCCACCCAACACCCCCAAACCTTCCTTGTGCACCTTGGTAATTCTCTACTCCTACCTTTACCCACCCCCAGTTCCCAGGTAACCATTACCTAATTTCTGTCTCTATGGATTAGTTTGCATTTTCTAGAATAGTATGTAAATGGGACCATTGAGTATGTACAATTTTTGGTCTGGCTTCTTTCACTCTGCATAATTATTTTGAGATTCATCCATATGGAGTATATCAATAGTTTATTCTTTTTATTGCTTAGTAGTATTATATGCTGATTCTATGACTATACTGTAATTTGTCCACTCATCTGTTGATGGACATCTGTACAGTTTTCAGCTTGGAGCTACTGCAAATAAAATTGCTAAGAACATTTGTGTACAAGTCCTTATGTGAACATGTGCTTTCATTTCTCTTTGATAAATACCTCGGAGTGAAATGGCTAAATCATATTGTAGATGTATTTTTTTTAATATATTTATTTATTTATTTAGTTTATTGGCTGTGTTGGGTCTTTGTTGCTGCATGCAGGCTTTCTCTAGTTGTGGCTAGCGGGTGGCGAGCAGGGGCTACTCTTCATTGTGGTGCTCAGGCTTCTCATTGCCGTGGCTTCTCTTGTTGTAGAGCACGGGCTCTAGGCACGTGGGCTTCAGTAGTTGCGGCACATGGGTTCAATAGTTGTGGCTCACAGGCTTTAGAGCGCAGGCTCATTTGTTGTGGCACATGGGCTTAGTTGCTCCGCGGCATGTGGTATCTTCCTGGGGCAGGAATCGAACCCATGCCCCCTGCATTGACAGGCGGATTCTTACCCACTGCGCCACCTAGGAAGTCCCTGTAGATGTATGTTTTTAACTTTCTTTGAAATTGTCAAACTCTTCTCCAATGTGCTTCTGCCATTTACATTTCCATCAGTTGTGTATGAGAGTTCCCGTTCCTCCACATCCTGGCCAGCACATAGTATGATTAGCCTTTTGATTTTAGCCATTCTAATGACTATGTAGTTATATGTCATTTTGGTTTTAGTATTCATTTCCCCAATGACCAATGATTTTTAGCATCTTTATATGTGCTTATTAACCATTCATATATCTTCACTGATTGTGTCTGTTCAAAATTTTGCCCAATTTTAAAAATTGGGCTGTTTGCTTTCTTGTTATTCAGTTTTGAGGATTCTTTATATATTTGAATGCACGTTCTCTATCATGTATATGGTTTGCAAATATTCTCTTCCTATCTGCTGCTTGTCTTTTAATTCCCTTATCACTGTCTTTCAAAGAGTAAAAGTTTTTGTTTAACTTTGATAAAATCCAATTTATCAGTATGTTCTTTCATGGATTGTACTTTAGTGTCATATCTTAAAAAATATTTGCCCAACCTAAGGTCACAACTGTTTTCTCCTATAGTGAATCCATCTGGGCCTGAAATTTTCTCCCTCGTATACTTTTTAACTACAAGTTCAAATTTCATTAATATATAAAGGGCTATTTGGGTTATGTATTTCTTCTCTTTTCCCTCCTTCTCCTCCTCCCCTCTTCCTCCTCCTCTTTTACTTAGTATTACTGGTTTATTATAAAGGATATATCTAAGAGAGCCAAAAGGAAGAGATGCATAGGGCAAGGTACGGGGGAAGGGGAATGGAGCCTCCATACCCTTTCCAGGTGTGCCACCCTCCCAGAACCTTGATCTGTCTGCCAACCTGGAAGCACCCCAAACTGCTTTGTTTAGGGGTTTTTATGGAGGTTGCATTATATAAGCATGATTGATTAAATCATTAGTCATTGGTGATTTACTCAGTCTTCAGCCCTCTCACCCCTCTCCAAAGGTGAAGGGTGGGGCTAAAAGTTCCAGCCCTCTAACCACATGGTTGGTTCCTCTGGCAACCAGCCTCCTTCCTGAACCTATCTGTTGCCTTCCAGGAGTCACCTTGTCAACAGGAACTCAGGTGTGGTTGAAAAGTATTTCTTCTTGAGTGAGCCTTTGTAGTTTGTGTCTTTCAGAGAATTTGTCTATTTCATGTAAGTTGTCACATTTATTGGCATATATTGTTCATACTATTTTTTAATTTTTTTAATCTGTAGAATCCGTTATCACGTCACCTTTCTTGTCCCTGATGTCAGTTATTTGTCTCTTTTGTGCTTTTGTTCTCATTTGTCTGGCTAGGTTTATAAATTTTATTGTGGTTCTCAAAGAAACCCCTTTTGGTCTCATTGATTTTCTCTATTGTTTTTCTACTTTTTATTTTCTATTTCGTTGATACTATTTGGTCTCTATTATTTTCTTTCATCTACTTTTGTTGTGTTTAATGTGCTTTCCTTTTTATAGGTTCTTAAGAGAGAAGGTCATTGATTTGAGGAATTTCTTCTTTTCAAATTTAGCAATGTAAATTTAGCATGTAGCAATATAAATTTCCCTGCATGTACTGCTTTCGTGGCATTACATAAATTCTATTACGCTGTGTTTTCATTTTTGTTCTGTTTAAAATATATTCTAATTTCCCTTTAATTTCTTCTTTGACCCAAGAGTTATTTAGGAGTGCATTATTTAGCTTCTAAATATCTGGGGATTTTCCAGACATGTTTTCTTATTGACTTCAAATTTAATTCCATTGAGGTCAGAGAATAAACTTTGCATGACTTGGGTCCTTCTAAATTTATTGAGACTTGCTTTATGACCAGAATATTATATCTATCTTGGTAAATGTCCCATGTGCACTTGAAAAGAATGTGAATTCTCGTGTTATTGGGATTATTCTGTAAATGTCAATTAGATTAATTTAATTGATAGTATTGTTCACGTTTTCTATATATTTACTGATTTTCTGTCTACTTGTTTTTTCACTTATTAAAAGAAGGATATTGAAATCTCTATAATTGTGGACTTTGTTTCTCCTTGCACTTCTATCAGTTTTTGTTTCATGTAGTATGAAGGTCTGATATTAGGAGCAAAATGTTCAGGAGTTTTTCATCTCTGGATTGACATCTTTATTGTTATGAAATTAACTCTAGCTTTGATAATATTCTTTCCTCTGAAATCTCCATTTTCTGATACTAATATAGCTGCTCTGGCCTATGACTAACTCTGTCATTTGTTACAGGGGCAAAACTCAAATTAGAGACCCTCTACCTAGGGAAGTAAATGGACTAAAATTGATCACAAAGTGTCTCCACCAAGAAGCTGGAAGCTTGTTAAAGCTATTCGAAAAAAAAAGAATTCCACCAGTGTCCCTCCAGGAAGGTAAGGTCTATTTCTCCAGAAGGCCTCAGGAGAAGGAAAAGAGTTAGGATGCTATCAGTGCCAGCAGCAAAATAAAGTAATAAAAGTGTCTTGTGGGTGAGGATACATGTTGAGAAGAGATTTTTAACGTAAGTAACACATTCCTCTGGTTAAGCCAAGCCCCTTCCTGCGTGCATTCATCATTTTTAGGTTGTAGTTTGTTGCAGGCAAACACCCAGCACAGCCTGTGGCGGGGATGTATCAGCATCACCCTCCCTGCACCATTACACCTAAGCCTGGGTAGTGCACCTACTGAGATGAGCAAGACCCCCCACATTTGAAACAAAACTAGGATACCCAGCAGAGCAGGTTTAGTCACTGAAGACTGAATAGACTGAAGGCAGTGATTTCAGACTGGAAAACAGAAAAGTGAGTTACATGGACACTGGGAAAAGGAGGTAGGATGAAAAAGTTCTTTGGTAGTAGCTAAGAAGTGAATGGTCTTCAAAGTATGCAGAGGAATTTGTAGGAGGGAAATGAGATGATTCACATCTCCACAGACTTAAACATGGCCACATTGCCATGGATGGATTGAAGAAAACACATAAAAATAAAACAACAAACCTTGGTAACTGTGAAGGGTAAGAGGGAGTGGAATGTACCATTGAATAGGATGGTTCTGGGGCAAAGTTTGGAGGAGACACCCTCTCCCTGCCATGTGAGCCACCAGACTTGACATGGGGAGATGAGGAGGGTGACGGGTCAGTTTGAAGGGCGATTTAGGGATGCTAAAAATGATCCTTCTCCCACCAGAGCCTTTTGGCCTTGCCAGCACCTCCCCATCTCCATGGATGTGTCAGGATGGTGCTTTCTGATGTCTGAGCTGCGCCTAGGGCTACCACTGGCTGGGGGAGAATCTTGCTGACCAAACAAAGCCTGAGGGTGTAGCCCTTCATTGTCCTGGGGAAGGGTATATACAGGCAGGACAGGAGGCCTGGGGTAGACCACTGGGAAGCATTGACATAGTGAGGGTGACCAGGAAATCACGAACTCTTAGCACAGTTATGGAACAACCGACCGCAAACACCAAAGGGAGAAAGATGTACTGTCTACCCAGGTCTAGAGGCAGTGTCAGGGTGAGATGACCCACCCAAGCTCCTCCTCCTCTTCTTCACTGACACTCCCACAGGACTCCTCCCCTGTCCTTGCCTGGCACACACCACAACCTCAGCCAACACCCCTTCTCCTGAAGCTCCTGTTCCTGTCCGTCTCTCGCTCTCTTCCTCTGAAACGATGCCCCTGTATGCTCATCCTATTGTCTTTCCAGGCAGCCAAAAGGACCATGGGGATAAAAAGATGCCTTCAATGGTGTTTGAGAAGAAAAACCTCGCTAAAAACTCCCACTCCTTCAAACAAGTCTAAGAAAGCTACAGAACAAACGCTATTCGACCATTCTCCCGGAGGGAATGAGACACTGAATCAAAATCAAAAAGAGCAGGAGCACGATCAGGAGAGCGTGGAGAAGCCCCCCACTTCCGGTGATGACCAGGGCAGCCAGGATTCCGGAGCGAGGGCAGCCAGGATTCCGGAGCGAGGCCAGAGACCCCAGAAGTTCCTGTGGAATCTCTAAACTCTAGCCAGTGAGAAATGGCTAACTACTAAGAGACCAGACCATGCACCAACAGGGTGCACCTATGGCGATGCATAAAATAAAACCCTGTTGTGAAAATCTGTTTGTGTCTCTAAGTTCTCTGATGGTGGGGAGGGAAGGAGGGAAGAGGCAGGTGTGTGAGAACAGAGAGAGGTGGGGTTCTGTGCGGCTGCGGGTTAGACCAGAAGGTCTACAATTATCCAGAAATCGAGAATAAGGACCAGGTGAGGTCTGAGCACTAAAGACAAATTTCTTAACTCTGTCCCCCAGGCAAGGGGATATGGCCTGGTGTTTCTACATGTGCTTGCAGGGGGTTGGAGACTACCCACATCATGTCATGGTGTAGATTGCAAGGACCTATATTAAGTGAAGTGTGCCACACACACCCCGCACCCCCGGAAGGCAGAAAAATACAAACAATCACCTCTAGGCCACCTACCATGTAGTGGTGTTTGTTGCATCCTATCCTGTGCTGTAAGCAGCTAAAGACCTCCAAAAGGATCAAAAGTCTCACTCTACTAAAAGTCATGGGCAACACGCCCAAGAAAAGAATAGTATTTGGAGGCTCATTAGGCCACTTGTTAGGAATACTTGGGGGGCTTCCCTGGTGGTTAAGTGGTTATAACGCTCCCCTCACCTAA
This sequence comes from Hippopotamus amphibius kiboko, assembly GCF_030028045.1. Lineage (NCBI taxonomy): Eukaryota > Metazoa > Chordata > Mammalia > Artiodactyla > Hippopotamidae > Hippopotamus > Hippopotamus amphibius. Next base: position 5,146,638 of record NC_080203.1, on the reverse strand, counting down.
TTCCATGTTTCACTCAGATGCAGAAACCTGACTTGCTAAGGAGTAGGCCCTTTATGTGGTGGACAATATCCAGTGACTGACCTCAGTGGGGTGGTAAAATCTCTGTCATTTCAACTCACTATGGGACATTTTGACAGGCAATATATGCTTCACAGCTTCATTTAGAGTTAGCTGTGGGTTTGTTGACCTGCATGACAGTTCAATTTCTCTTGCTCAATTCTACTTCCCCTCTCTCACTTCCACAGGTATTGATCCCTAATAAATACCCTACAGACTAAACTCAAAAAAAAAAAGAAAAAAGAAAAAGACTCCGCACTCCCAATGCATGGGGCCTGGGTTTGATCCCTGGTGGGGGAACTAGATTCCATGTGCGTGTTGTAACTATGAGTGCACATGCCACAGCTAAGACCCGGCACAGCGTAAATAAATAAATATTAAAAAAAAAAAAAACACTTGGGATGGAACAGTTGGCTGTCAACGGTGGGGCAGAGGGAATGGTTCCTCCCTGGTGCAGGCAATAAAGGGGAGCATAGTCTGCAGGCAATTTTTTTAAAATTTTTATTTATTTATTTATTTATTTTTATATGTTTATTGGCTGCGTTGGGTCTTTGTTGCTGCACATGGGCTTTCTCTAGATGCTGCGAGCGGGGGCTACTCTTCATTGTGGTGCGCAGGCTCTTCATTGCCGTGGCTTCTCTTGTGGAGCACGGGCTCTAGGCACGTGAACTTCACTAGTTGCAGCACATGGGCTCAGTAATTGTGGCTCATGGGCTCTAGAGCACAGGCTCAATAGTTGTGGCACATGGGCTTAGTTGCTCCGTGGCATGTGGAATCTTCCCAGGGCAGGGCTCGAACCTGTGTCCCCTGCATTGGCAGGCGGATTCTTTACCACTGCACCACCTAGGAAGTCCCTGAAGGCAATTTTTTAATTAAACTTTTTATTTTTAGATAATTATAAATTCACATGCAGTTATAGGAAATAATATAAATAGATCTTATGTACCCTTTGGCCAATTCTCCACAATGGTAACATCTTCCTTCTAAAACTACAGTAACAATATCACAACCAGGATTTTGACATTGATACAATCAAGATACAGAACATTTCCTTCACCAAATGAAGCCTCATGTTGCCATTTTATAGACACTGACTTCCCTCCTGTTATGAATTGGATGTTTGCATCACCCTAAAATTCATATATTGAAGCCTTTAATCCCCAATGTGATGGTATCTGGAGGTGGGGCCTTTGGGAGGTAATTGTGTTTGGATAAGGTCATGGGGTGAGGACCCCATAACGGAATTTGTGCCTTTATAAGAGGATGAGGAGACCCAAGCTTGCTCTCCCTGCCATGTGAGAATACAGCAAGACAGCATCTGTCTTCAAACTGGGAAGAGGGCCCTCACCATGAACTAGATCTGCTGGCACCATGAATTTGAACTTCCTAGCCTCCAGAACTATGAGAAATAAATTTCTTTTAGGCCATCAGTCTGTGGTATTTTGTTGTAGCAGATTGAGTCCCACACCCCCTTCCTCCTCCTTAACCCCGGCCACCACTAATCTGTTCTTCGATTTATAATTTCATCATTTCGAGAATACTATATAAATGGAATAATACAGTATGTAGGCATTTGGGAATTTTTTTCACTTAGCATAATTCTCTGAGGATTTATCCAGGTTGTGTGTATCAATAGTTCACTTTTTATTGTTGAGTAGTATTCCATGGTATGGAATTACTACATTTGGTTTGCCATTATCCCATTGAAGGACATCTGGGATGTTTCCAGTGTTTGGTTATTGTGAATAAAGCTGCTATGGGAATTCCCTGGCGGTCCAGTGGATGGGACTCAGCGCTTTCACTGCCGGGGCCGGGATTGATCCCTGGTGGGGGAACTAAGATCCTGCGAGCCAAGTGGCGAAGCTAAAAAAAAATTTTTTTAAGTGCTGCTATGAACATTCATATACAGGTTTTGGAGTGAACAAAAGTTTTTATTTCTCTCAGGCAACTGCACAGGAATCTAACTGCTGGATTGTATGATAGCTGCATGTTTACTTTTTTAATTAGACTTTATTTTTTATAACAGTTTTTGAAGATTGAAAATTTAGAAAATTGAATACATAGTACATAGGTATCCCACACACTCCCCTCTCACTCCTCAGTTAACTTATTAGTGTAAGTTAACATCTTACATTAATATGGTACAGTATTGAAGAAATAATGGCTGAAAACTTCCCAAATTTGGTGAAAACATACATTTACAGATTCAAGAGGCTCAATGAATCCCAAACAGTATAAACCCAAATAAAACTGTGCCTAAACAAATTGTAATCAAACTTAAAAGAAATTAAAGGCAAACAAAAAAACTTGAAAGTAGCCTGGAGAAAAGCGACCTATTACATATAAGGAAAGAATCATTTGAACGGCTACAAATTTCTTACCAGGAACCATGTAGGCCAGGACATACAGTGGAGCAAAATCTTTAACAAACTGATATTAAAGAATGGTCAACCCTAAATGCTATACCAGTGGAAATATTCTCAAGAAATGAATGTGAAATAAAGACATTAACAGATGGAGGGAGACTAAGACAGTTCATTCCCCACAGACCTTCTCTAAATGACATGCTTGGGGGGATTTCTTAAGATGAAGGGAAATAGTACCAGGAAGAAACCTGGAGTATCAGGAATGAAGAAAGAGCAACAGAAATGATAAATATTTCGGTAAATGTATTTTTTCTTCAAGCTCTTTAAAAAATGAATGTCAGTTGAAGTAAAAATTATATCTGAGGGATTTCAATGTATGCGATCTGTATAATACAAAGAGGCCTATACAACTGTGTGGCTTCTACACTTTACTTGAAGTCATGTGACACTAAGCAGACTAGAGCCACCATTAAAAAAATGAGTGGGACTTCAGGTTTTTGGTTGACACGTAAGGATCTTGGAAGTCACCACTTTCTCCTAACAAGTAAAAAGCTGAACAAACTGAAAAATCAACCCTTCTTGAATTCTTAAGAGCGACGAGAACACAGGGCAAACCACTGCCCCTAAGATTGGAGAGACAGACAGGCAAATACAGGGTGTTTCAGCTTATTAGGTCAGAGACCCAGGAACTGAAACTGCCATGGGAACCAGTGCAAGGTAGGAAAGACAAAACTGTAATTGATGCATTGCTGGAGGCTCCGTTCAGGCAACTCTAAGAATTAACTCCAGGGAGACCCAGTCATGGGGGTGTTGGGATGGGGTGGGGTAGGGTGGGGGCAGGGAGCCCAATAATGTGAGATCTGCCTCCAAGGACCTCAACCAGTTCCACAGTAAATATCAGAGAAAAATGCCTTTGTGCTTCTGGCAGGGGGAGGGGAAAAGGAACCATTTTAAAATACACCAGAACACTCTGTTCTTAACAAAAGTATTCTCAGCAGAACCTAGTTAACCAGAGCCTAACTGACCTTGGGGAAGGAAAATACCCAACTCCAGTAAGCTCTAGCTTTCCATGTGGGAAAAAGGAAATACCCAACTCCAGTACGTTCTAGCCATCTTGGTCCAGTTGTTAGGGAACCGTTGATGGAGCAAAACCACCCGCCTTGGCCAGGCATGATGATATCCACTTGCATGAGCTGTCTCACAACAGGAGGTCCCAATAAGGAACATTATGCTGCCACCAAAACTAACCAGAAGAATTTGGGAAAGGTCAAAAGGGGAGAGGAGGCACCAGCCTACAATATTCTCCTACCAGTATTCCACATGAACATAAATGTAAAAGTTCTCACCACAACATTAGCAAATGTAATCCAACAGCATGTAAAAATGATAATGCATTATGACCAAGTGGGATTTATCCCAGAAGTGCAAGGTTGACTCAACATTCAAAAATCAATCCCACAATGATATCAATTGACGCAGAAAAAGCATTTGACAAAATTTAATACCCATTTATGATAAAAACTCTCTACAAACTAGAAAGAAAAAGTAACTCCATTAATCTGATAAATGGCATCTGTAAACCTCCTGGAGCTAATATAATACCTAGTGATGGAAGATTGAATGCTTTCCCTCTAGATAAGGCTGTCTGCTTTCACCAGTCCTATTCAACATCGTTCTTGATCCTAACAAATGCAATAGGAGAAGAAAAGAAAAAATAAAATGTATACACATTAGAAAGGGAGAAATAGAACTATCTCTATTAGCAGACAGCATCACTGTCTAAGCAGAAAAATTTAATAAAATCTAAAATAGCTCTTAAACTGGCATAGCGAGTTTAACAAAGTCACAGTGTAGAAGGTCAATAAACAAAATCAATTGTATTTCTATATATTAACAATGAATATTTGGAAATTGAAAAATTTTAACAGCTTAATGAGGTATAATTGATGTACAAAAATCCTGCACATTTTTAAAAAATTGAAGTATAATTGCTTTACAATGTTGTGTTAGTTTCAGGTGTACAACAAAGTTATTCATTCATGTATATATATTTTTTCAGATTATTTTGTTATAGGTTGTTACAAGACACTGAATATAGTTCCCTATGATATACAGTAAATTCTTATTGCTTGTCTATTTTTTATACAGTATTTTGTATCTGTTAATCCCATACTCCAAATTTATCCCCCCTCCCCCTCCCTTTCCCCTTTGGTAATAAGTTTGTTTTCTATGCCTGTGAGTCTGTTTCTGTTTTGTATATACATTCATTTGTATTATTTTTTAGATTCCACATATAAGTGGTACACAATATTTGTCTTCTCTTTCTGACTTACTTCACTTAGTATGATAGTTTCTAGGTGCATCCATGTTGCTGCAAATGGCAGTATTTCATTCTTTATAATGGCTGAGTAACATTCCCCATTATATATATATATATATATAACATCTTCTTTATCCATTCATCTGTTGATGGACATTTATGTTGCTTCCATGTCTTGGCTATTATAAATAGTGCTGCTATGAATATAGGGGTGCATGTACCTTTTCAAACTAGAGTTTTCATCTTTTCTGGATATGTGCCCAGGAGTGGGATTGCTTGATCATATGGTAGCTCTATTTTTAGTTTTTTAAGGAACCTCCATACTATTTTCCATAGTGGCTGAACCAATTTACATTTCCAACAACAGTGTAGAAGGGCTTCCTTTTCCCCACACCCTCTCCAGGATTTATTTGCAGAATTTTTGACGATGGCCACTCTGAAAAGTATGTGGTGATACCTCATTGTGATTTTTATTTGCATTTCTCTAATAATTAGCAATGTTGAGCAGCTTTTCATATGCCTGTTGGCTATCTGTATGTTTTCTTTGGAGAGATGTCTATTTAGGTCTTCTGCCCATTTTTTGATTTGGTTGTTTGGTTTTTGGGTTTATTTTTAGCATATGCAAAATTTTTTTGTAATGTTTTTGGTGATCGTAACCAGTTGTGATAGCATTTTATATATCGATGTTGCATGTGTAATATGGGATAAAATAAATGAGTAATTCTGGAATACTTTATTTCTATCCTCCCCTGTGTCCTTGTAAATCAGGATTCTTGACATGGAGATACATGTATCATATAGAAGTTGTTAAGTAAAAACCCTGTAGTCCTGAACTTAACTAGAAATAGGATGAACTCACAAAGTATGAGGGTGAGTCAAAAATTATCCTCACTCTGGCTTAGAATTTATAAAGGTTTTAGCATAATTGGAGTGCAGATAATTTTTGACTCACCCTCGTATTTTATCTTTTTTTGTTGTTGTTTTGTTTGTAACCATTTTTTAAAACTGAAACATAGTTGATTTACAATGTTGTGTTAGTTATAGGCATACAGCAAAGTAATTCAGTTATATATGTATATATATATAAATATATACATATATATTCTTTTTCAGGTTTTTTCTATGATAGGTTATTACAAGATATTCAGTATAGTTCCTTGTGCTATACAGCAGGTCTTTGTTTACTTATTCTATATACAGTAGTGTGTGTATGTTAATCACACAAACTCTTATCTCCTCCCCCCATCCACTTTGGTAACCATGAGTTTGTTTTCGATGTTTGTGAGTCTACTTTCATTTTGTAAATAAGTTCACACACTCTCAGACGTAGGGAAAAAAAACTTAGGTTTTTTTTTTTTTTTATTGAGTTGTATGAGCTGTTTGTATATTTTGGAAATTAATCCCTTGTCAGTTGCATCATTTACAAATTCTTTCTCCCGTTCTGTAGGTTGTCTTTTCATTTTGTTGAATGGTTTCCTTTGCTGTGCAAAAGCTTTTAAGTTTATGTCCCATTTGTTTATTTTTGCTTCTATTTATTTTGCCTTGGGAGACTGACCTAAGGAAATATTGCTACAATTTATGTCTGAGAATGTTTTGCCTACATTCTCTTCTAGGAGTTTATGGTGTCTTGTGTTATATTTAGATCTTTAAACCATTTTGAGTTTACTTTTGTATATGGTGTGAGGGAGTGTTCTAACTTCATTGATTTACATGAGACTGTCCATCTTTCCCAACACCACTTGTTGAAGAGACTGTCTTTTCTCCGCTGTATATTCTTACCTTCTTTGTTGTAGATTAATTGGCTATAGGTGAGTGGGTTTATTTCTGGGCTCTCTATTCTGTTCCATTGATCTGTATGTCTGATTTTGCCTGCACATATTTAATATATACCATGTGATGAATTTGGACATGTGCATACACCCATGATACCTTCACCATAATCGAAGTCATGTATTCAACACCTTCCACAGTTTCCTTGTGTTCCTTCATTTTTGCTTTTTGTGTTTTTTCTATGTGTGTGGTAAGAACACTTAACATGACAGCTACCCTCTTAACAATTTTGTGGGTGTACAATAGAGTACTGTTAACTATAGGCAAAATGTTGTATAGCAGAGCTCTAGAATGTATTCATCTTGAACAATTGAAACTTTATACTCATTGAATAAAACTCCCCATTTCCTCTTCCCCCATCTCCTGACAACCACCATTCTAGTCTCTGCTTCTTTGGATTTGACTATTCTAAATACTTCGTATAAATGGAATCATGCAGTATTGGTTCTTCTGTGACTGGCTTATTTCACTTAGCATAATGTAAAGAAGGGCCATCATTTACAGGAACCCAAAGTAATGGAATATTTAGATAAAAATCTAAAAAATTGTGTGCATCACCTGTATGCTGAAAACTACAAAATACTTGAGAAAGAAACTAAATAAGATCTAAATAAGTAGGAAGACAATGTGTTCATGAATTAGAAGACTCAATACTGTTAAAATGTCAGTTTTTTACAAATTGATATATGGGTGCTGTCCCCATGGAAAAATCACAGCAGTTTTTTTGTAGACATCAACAAACTTATTCTAAAATTTATATGGAAAGGCTTTTGAAATAGAATAGAAAAAAATTCTGGAAAAGAACAAAGTTGGAGGACTCACACTACCTGATTTTAAGGCTAAGTTACAGTAAACAAACCAGTGTGATATTGGTGGGGAGATAGATACATAGATCAATGGGAAAAACTGTAGAAGTTAGAACTTGACTGACACAAATATGGTCAATTGATTTTTTAAAATAAATTTATTTATTTATTTATTTATTGGCTGTGTTGGGTCTTCATTGCAGTGTGTGGGCTTCTCATTGTGGTGGCTTCTCTTGTTGAGGAGCATGGGCTCTAGGCGCATGGGCTTCAGTAGTTGTGGCTCACGGGCTTTAGAGCACAGTCTCAGTAGTTGTGGCGTACAGGCTTAGTTGCTCTGTGGCATGTGGGATCTTCCTGGACCAGGGATCGAACCTGTGTCCCCTGCATTGACAGGTGGATTCTTAACCACTGTGCCACCAGGGAAGTCCCAGGGCCAATTGATTTTTGACAAAACTGCAATGGTAATTCAATGCAGAAAAATAACCTTTTCAACAAATTGTGCTTGTACAATTGTGCACCCATGTGCAAAAAATATTAAACCTTGATTTATACCACAAATTTTATACATAAATTAGCTCAAGATGGATCATGGGCCTAAGTGAAAAGTTTTAAACTATAGAACTTCTAGATGAAAACAGGAAAAAAAATCTGTGTGAGCTTAGGTTAGAGAAAAAGCTTTTAGATACAATACCAAAAGCAGGATCCATAAAATAAAAAATAATAAATTGTACTTTATGTAAATTAAAAACATTGCCTCTGCAAAAGACACTGTAAAAAGAATGAAAATATAAGCCATAGGCTGGGAGAAAGTATTTGCTAATCACATATCTGACAAAGGACTTGTATCTAGAACTTAACAAGAACTCTCAAAACTCAAAAATAAGATCAAACAATCCAATAAAAAAAATGAGGAAAAGATTTGAACAGACACACCACCAAAGAAGATATGTGGGAGATATATATAGATAAATATGTTCATAAAAAGATGCTCAGCATCATTAGTTGGTTTGGAAATTTAATTTAAAGCCATAGTGGGGACCACTACACATCTGTTAGAATGACTAGCACTCAAAAATACATAAAAATTTAAAAAAACTGACAAGCTCAGTGCTGGTGAGTCTGTAAGACTACTAGAAGCCTCATACAATGCTAGTGGGAATGCAAAATGGTACTACCACTTTGGAAAACATTTTGGCAGGTTTTTTTTAAGTTAAACATACAGGTCTCATATGACCCAGCAATCCTGCTCCTAGGTATTTACCCAAGTGAAATGAAAACACATGTTCATACAAAAATCTGTACATGAATGTTTATAGCAGCTTTATTCATAATTGTGAAACAATAACTGGAAACACTCAAACATCACTCCACTAGGGGATGGATAAATAAACTTTGACACATTCATTCAATGGAATACTACTTGGTAATAAAAAACGAAAAGATTGACACTCACAGCAACATGGATGAATCTCAAATGCATTCTGCTGAGTGAAAGAAGCCTGTCTGAAAAGGCTACATACTCTATGATTTCATTCTTATGGCATCCTGGAAATGGCAAAACTATAGGGATGGAGAACAGGTCAGTTGTTGCCAGGGGTTATGTGTGTGGGACAGGAGCTTTGATTACAATGGGCTAGCATAAAAGAGCTTTGGGGGGGGGGTAGTTATGGAACCATTCTCTGGCTTGGTTATGGTAGTGTGGCATGACTCTATGCTTGTGACTGTCAAACTCATCAAACTGTACACCAGAAGAATGGATTTTTCTGAATGTAAATTAGAAAATTTTTAATTTTAAAACTTATGAACTGGAAAAAATTCCTCCAGGTGGTTTATGGGTAAAAGTTTGTGAGGGAGCAAGGGCAGAGGTGAGTAGACCAGTTTCTCTAAGTTGTTTCAAGTTTTCCACTGAATGATACATATGAACTGGGCCAGAGTAGTCACAGAGGAATTGGATCAGACTGGACAGACTTGAGAGTTCCAAGGAGGTAGAAGAAACAGTGCATGGTGATTGATTAATCATGTGGCAGCAGGAGTGCAGTGAGTCTAGAATGACTCCTAAGTTTCCAGTTTGTTAACCAGTCTGTATTGCCATTTATAAAATAGAGAGCACAAGAGGAAGGCCAAGAATTGGAAGAAGGACACTATGTTCATTTGGGGACATGGGACATGGCGGAACAAGTTCTATCTGTGTATGGATGTCAAGGTGGAGATGGTCAGCAGTGACCTGGACGTTCAAGTCTGGGGCTCAAGGGGAATGGTCTGGACTAGGGATCAAGATTTGGGAGCCCATCAGCTTGGAAGTGTATCATTGACATATGCGACATGTTCCTGTCCTGATTTGACTGTATAATTTTGCATTTTACAGTTGACCTCTGCCTCCTCTCTGAAGCCCTCTGCTCTTTTAACTTCTGGGACACTGCACCATCCTGATTCTCTTCACATTTCTGTGTCTTTTTTCCCAGTCTTCTTTGTGACCTTCTCTTCGTCCATCCAATAACTATTTCTCGAGAATCTACTATGTGCAAGGTGTCATATTAAGTGTTGAGGATGCAATAGTAAATAAGAGCCAGTTCGTGCCCTGAAGGACTATATGGTGTAGTGAACTGTTCCTTGTCCTGCCCTCTAAATAAATTGTGGTGTGCCCAGGCTCCTGCCCACCACTCTTCCTGGTGTTCACACACTCTCCTGTTTGAGCCCAGCCAAATAATTCACCACATTTCCCCACTGGACTTCTTTTTATTCTTTGACTAATTGATCCCTATTTATTCTGAGGGTACTTGAACCTATGCTCAAGTGGTGGTCCAAGAAGCAGAATAAATTGATTTTAGCCATGGTTCTACCAGTCAGTGGTTGTGAGACTTCGGTATGTCCTTTGCCCCTCTCTTGGCATCCAGGCTGTCCAAAAAGAGGGTGGTGCTAGGCAATGTCTTTTTAGAACAGGCTGTAATTCTGTTTGCTCAGGCTCTTCTCCACACCTTTATTTGGCTTGCTTTCATCCTCAAATTCTTTAAGGTTTATACCATCTATTATATTAGAGCATGAAGGGCACTTACAATTCCAAGATTCTAGGTTCTCTCCCAGATCCCGGGCCTTTGGCCCAGTGTGCAGTCAGCTCTTGGCCAAGGGCAGCTTATTCCTTGAGGAAGATGTTGGAGTTCCTTCCTTATTACTTTATCAGTAGCACCCCTTGAGCCCCTGATGCCAGCCAACCTGAAACATGTCCACCTCGCCCTGCCCACCTCCTGCCTACTTTCTGCCTATCTCCCCCTTTCCAAGAATATAGGTATGCCATTGGGAAGGAGTCCTATTCATCACCAAGCCTGATATGTCTGTTCTCAGACCCCAGTCCCTGCCAGGAACAGCCATCCTGCCTAAGCTGGAACTTTTAGCTACTTAGACACAGATACCTTTGGCCACATGCTGCTGTGTCCATATGGCACTTGGCTTTTGTAACATCATCTTTAATCCTCTACAAGCCATGTCTGCCTTTTTATTCAAGGTTCCCCAGCTTCCAGAACCTTTTCTAACAAGGATTTAAGATTTCCATTTTTGTGGAAATACAGCTGACTTGGTCCAGAGTTTGAAATTGCCACCTTGAAGAAGCTCCGCTACCAATTTCTGGAGGGTAAAAAGAAGATTTTCATCATACAGGGATGAAAATATTGGGCTCATCTATTCACCATGTGGTTGGGGTTCGCAATTGTGGACCACATGATCAGCAGTTCTCGGGGGCCTCAGTTAGAAAGTACTTGCAAAGCAGCCCTATTCTAAATGTGTTTAGATCATCTAGTGGAAAGAAGCACAGTAGTGGACACATTAATTCCCCCGTCATCAAGTTGTGCTTATTTATTTTCTTGCATTAAGCGCAGACGTCAAAGAAGAGAATATCTGAACCTTGTTATCTCTTTAGCTTGCAGAAATGTCTCCATCCCCTTTTTCCTGCAGGCTTGTTGGAGCCACAGGCATGAGCAGGGTTGTCATTCATTTAGGCAACTTGTTGAAGACATAGTACACTCTTCTTCAGGTCCCAGGTGAGGACTTCTCTGTGTAACTGAGGTTCAGGACTCATTGGCCTTGGAAACTGCTCAGTTGGCTTTCGCTTTGATTTTTTGTTGCCAGAGAACAAACACCATAAAACCCAATAAGTTTTCCTTTATGTCTTGACTGCCAGGAAGCTGCCAGCAAAGGCCAGTGCTCCATGCAACCCCTGACCCTCTGTCTCCATAGCAGGGAACACCCTCTGCCTTTCTTAGCCCTAATTGCCCCACTGGGCACTGTATTTTGCCTCTAGCTGGCCCCAGAGCATCTAAGATGAAAGGGACTAGGCCTGAATAAGAAATCCTTTAGCATTCACAGGGTCCTCAGGAATCTAGGTCTCAGCCAAGTATATTCAAGCAGGCTCAAAAGGAGATTGTCCCTGGCCTTCATGATCTGGCCTCTGTTCACCTTCTAGGCTCATCTTTTTCCAAGTGCTCCTCACTCATTCCATTCTGGCCTCATGCTTCTTTTCTTTCTTCCTCTGATGCGCCAAGCTTGATCCTGTCTTAGAGCTTTCATTTCTGTTGTTTCATTTGCTTAGTTCACCCCTCATCCCTCCTACCTGACCATCCTCAACCAACTCTTTGGGTGACGTCTACTCCATCTTTTAGATTTTAACTTATTAAATATGCTTTCGTCAGAGGCCTTCTCTGACCTTCCCAAAGTAGATCAGGTTCCCTTTCTATTCTGTTTCATAGCACCCTAAACTCTTCCTTCATAGTACCTATCACAATTTATAATTATTTTGGTAATTTTCTCCTCAATAGATCTCTCCTCCACCAGGCTATAAGCTCTCAGAAGTCAACAACTGTGTTTGGTTTTGTTTTCTGCTGCACTTGCAATTCAGGAAAGAAGTGTCAATCCTGGAGGTAGACAACTCAAGAGCAACTATTTGGATCCACGCCTACGTTACCCAGACACCTTAGGTACTCAGGGCCCGTTTTAGCCAGAAGGCAGGTTGCTGTGTAAGCAGCTCTTTACAGGAAACTACCCTCAGCAGGAAACCCCTTTTCTTGTTAAGCAAAACTACATTGTACCTAACTTTTAAATCAGGCATCCTCATGCTGTATTCATCTCTGGCCCTAGCACACTTTTCACATCTCTTGATCACACAATACTTTGCTTAACCTATTGGTTCTTTCCTTAGATCAAAGAAGTAGAAATAAAGAATAAGTAATTAACAGATGACCAGATCTCTTCCCTAGCTTCCCCTTAAATTATCTCTCAAACAAACTGTGTGAACAAAACAGCATCTAAAGAAAGATCTTGAGGAGTCTACAAGCCTGCATGCAGTGGGGGATGGCAACAACTGACCTCCTACCCCAATGATTAACTGAGATGACTTCCCTATTTCCCTTTAAAAACTTCCATGGCTGAGCAGAATCTTCAGAGTTGGTTTTTGGGGGACACGAATCTGCCTTCTCCCTGGCTTGCTGCCATTCTGATTAAAAGCAACTTTGTTTTCTACCAACAATTGCCTCTCGGGTATTGATTTTCAAGTGGCAAGCAGCTGGACCTGAGTTTGGTAACACCAGGAAGGCTTTCTCCCTCTGAGCTCTGACTTGGAGGTAAAAAATCCTAGATTCTTCTTCCAGCTCTTCTACTTTCTAGTTCTATGATCCTAAACAAGCCTTTTGCCTCCCTGCGCCTCAGTGTCCTCCTATGATAAATGGGAATAGTAATTCTTGTCCTGCTTACCTCACAGTACTGGGGTGATTATCAAGTGAGATAAGATATGCGATGACACTTTGTAAATAATGATACACTTGTATATGAAAGATGGCTATTGATATTAATATTTTACCTCAATTGTTACCATTATTGCCATCAAAAATTTCCTCAAAGCTCCTCAACACCAAGCATTGTACAATGCTTCGGGACTCTGGAGCAAGTTGGTTGCTTCCTGTGCAGCCAAAGGAGGTGCTTGTTAGAGAAAGAACATGTACCAGCCCAACCCAGCCTTCTGGAGTAGGTCATGCTGTTTTTCTTTCCTGAAATGCTAGATCATAGCAATTTAACAGAATCTGAAGCCACATCTCACTGCTTCTATGGCAGTGTGCTTATAATGGACCCAGGGATGGTCCAGATGGACTAACAGCTTATCCTTGATAGGCAGAAAGTGGGCAGTGGTCAAATTCCAAGGATGGGTCATGTCACAGGGGGATTGGGTGTTCATTTATTACTCACAACAGAGACTCCAGGACACATCTAGTCCAAGAAGAGCTACACTCAAGCATCCCACACAGTAAAGAGGGATTTGCAGCCCAGGCTTAAGGAGACAAAGGTTAGAGAACACCTAGCAGTTTTCAAGGATCAAAGCCCCTTTGCCCAGATGCAATGCATCCCCTAGGCCTGAGGAATTTTTAGATGGAATAACAAACATACTCTTTGTAACAGCAGCACCTGTTTGGCTTATGGTGGTCATTTAAATATTTGTTGAACAAAAAACAAATTTCTTTGCAGAATCATAAAGAATGAGACTTGAAAGAAGCAAAAGTGACTCTGATTTTCCATAAACAAAAAGAGGCAAATTCCAGAAATTAAAGACTGGGTAGTTTTGAAGGCTGGTTGTACATCTGTTCCCAAAGTGAGATGATTAAAAACTTGCTTTCAGACTGGAGGAACACGTTCCACAAGATTGTCTCTGTCATTGTTCTAGTCACTATTTCTGTTAACACCGTAGGTGAAGACATACAAACCAGCTCATGACATCGGAAGGTTCTCTACCTGCCCTCATGGAAATAGGCCTGGTCTGCTCTGAGGAGACATCCACTTCTGCGAAAAGGTCTTGGCAGGTTCAAGAGTGGCCTTGAGGAAGGCGGGAAGAGCATTCAAATAAGCAGAGCTGTGGGCAAGAGCACAGCCCCAGTGAGCAGATGAGATGATGCAGGACACTTTTGAAGATCAGGGAGCAGATTGGTTGGGCTGGAATGGAGTCTATGTTGGGAAGGAGAATTTAAGATGGTAAGATTGGTAGCACAAGGTGCAGCGGCCAGGTCAGAAGAGCCCCGATATCGGCTAAGAAGTTTCGATTTTGTGATTCTGGCAATTCATTCACTTATCCATTTACTCATTCAGCTAACATTTACAGAGACTTTACTTTCTGCCAGCCCCTGCCCCTGCTCCTGGTTAGGCATGCAGAGATGAGGAAGATGGGGTCCTTACTTTTAACATGCTCACTGTCATGAAAGGCAGTCCAACTCATAAATAAACATCTGATGGTGAGAATGTGCCAGAGAGCTGGGAGAAGGGAGTGTTAGGAGAGTCATGGTGCGGTTACTGGGGTGGGATGGGGGCAGGGTGGGGGTTAAGTGTTCAGTCAGATGTGTTCTTTAGGTGAGTGCTTCCAAAATGCCCGCCCATGGTCCAGTGCTTGCTGTGTGACTATGTACCACAGGACAATGTGAAGAGTTTTTCATTAGTAAAATGTATTCAAAATGCTCTACTGTAAGGTTTTGAATTTGCCTACTTTCCTGATAATAAATACCCGTCTTTCTTTGAAATGGTGGTGATTAAGTAGATGGTAACTGAACTTCTTTTATATGTCCTTACTTGGCAAGAAGTTGGACTTTACATCACTCCCTGCCCAATTGGCTTGGCATGCCCAGTGGGTGCCTTCTGGAGCATGGCAGATGCTACCTTAGAAAGTACATGGGCAGCATCATCAACCAGAATGGAAGTGAAAGACAGCCTAGTAAAGACAGAAGGGAAGGGAACCCAGTTGGAACCAAAATCAAGCTGACAGGAACAAGGCCCATGCCTCCATGACACACTGAGGCAAAGAGAGTACAGAGAGCTGGACAAGTTTAGGGAGGACCCAGCCCAAGAAAGGGGGCTCATTAAAAATGGAACAGGGGGCTTCCTAGGTGGCGCAGTGGTTAAGAATCCACCTGCCAATGCAGGGGACACAGGTTCGATCCCTGCTCCAGGAAGATCCCACATGCCACGGAGCAACTAAGCCCGTGTGCCAAAAAAACAAACAAACAAATAAAATGGAACAGGTCCGGGGCTTCCCTGGTGGTGCAGTGGTTAAGAATCCACCTGCCAATGCAGGGGACACGGGTTCGAGCCCTGGTCCAGGAGGATCCCACATGCTTCGGAGCAACTAAGCCCATGCGCCACAGCTACTGAGCCCACATGCCACAACTACTGAAGCCCGCACGCCTAGAGCCCGTGCTCCTCAACAAGAGAAGCCACCACAATGAGAAGCCTGTGCACTACAAGGAAGAGTAGCCCCCGCTCTCCACAACTAGAGAAAGCCCGTGCACAGCAACAAAGACCCAACGCAGCCAATAAATAAAGAAATAAATTTATACAAAAATAAAATAAAATGGAACCGGTCCACCTGGGTATCAAAAGGAATGCCAGGCTGGAGCGGTGATTTATAAAATGGCGACATGAAGAACTCTGTGTTCCTTCTTGCCAGTGGAACAACCATAAATGGTGAATGTTTCTGAAGGACACAACCATTTAAAGTCTCTAGAAATTCAGAGAGTATTCAGCAAATAGGGAAACCTTTATTTTAAAAAATGTACTAAATCTCAGTGAGAACAGTGACATGCTCCCTTATCCAACCCCCAGCTCGGCATGTTGGAAGCTCAAATCCTCCCAGCTGCAGCTCAGGACCAAGGGGTCCCTGTACCCCCAGCTTCCAGGCCACGGCTAAGATTTCTTCCCAGGGGAGGCAGGCTGTCAGCCTTTCTTACCCAGCTCCATGTTGTAGAGATTTGGAGCTCAGGCAGGGGCAGGAGGTGGTGCGGGGGACTAGTCAGAGAAGCTGGCTCTTTGAAAAGATCAATAAAATTGACAAACATTTAGCTAGGTAGACCAAGGAAAATGTAAGAAGACTCAAATTACTAAAATCAGGAATGAAAGAGGGAACTTCACTACTGATCTGACAGAAATAAAAAAAAAATTATAAAGGAGTACTATGGACAATTGTATGCCAACAAATTAGATAACCAAGACGAGATGGAAACATTCCTAGAAAGACACAAAATATCAAAACTGATTCAAGAAGAAACAAGAAGTCTAAATAGACCTATAAGAAGTAAATAGATTGAATTTCATAATTCAAATAATTTCCCACAGTGAATAGAACAGGCCCATATGGCTTCATGGGGCTGAATTCTACCAAACGTTTAAAGAAGAATTAACACCAATCCTTCTTAAACTTCCAAAAAATAGAAGATGAAGGAATGCTTCCCAACACATTCTATGAGGCCAGTATTACCCTGATACCAAAACCAAATGAAAACATAAGCAAATAAAACTACAGACCAATATTCCTTATGAAAATTAATACAAAAAAAACCTCAGCAAAATGATAGCAAGCTGAATCTAGCAACATATAAAAAAATTATATTCCGTGATCAAGTGGGATTTAGACTGGGAATGCAATGCAATGTCAATATATACATACCTGTATCTGTGAGATATATATATATATATATATATATATATAAAGCACATGTATCTGTGGTATTTTCTACATGACTAATTTTCTCTGTAGAGTACTTCACAGATTTTATTATATATTTAATTAAATTATCATTAAAACACTGTGATTTAGAGATCAGGAAGCCATGGCCCACATGGGACTAAATGTGGTCTCAGGTTGCCTATTTTTGTAAATAAGGTTTTGAGACATGTGCAGCATTGTAACATATTATTATACTCATTACATATTGCCTGCCTATCCTGCTTTTGTGCTACAGTGGCAGAGTGGAGTGGTTGACACAGAGACAGAGACGTATATGTAGCCCACAAA
Organism: Hippopotamus amphibius kiboko; assembly: GCF_030028045.1. NCBI lineage: Eukaryota > Metazoa > Chordata > Mammalia > Artiodactyla > Hippopotamidae > Hippopotamus > Hippopotamus amphibius. The sequence goes on along the minus strand of NC_080203.1, from coordinate 5,129,451 downwards.
GCCTAAAATATTTACTATCTGGCCCTTTACAGAAAATATTTGCTAACCTGATATTTTTTCAGAGCAGAAAATTAAACTTCTGAGAAGTTCAATAACTACCCAACTCATACTGCTGTGAATGTGATAGCGCTGAAATTTGAATGCAGGCCACCTGATTCTAGGGCCTCATTTTCTGAATGTGCTTTTGTTACCCCACCACACCCAACAGTGGCCCTTCTGATTTAATGTTTCCTTTCCAAAATTTGGCAATTTTATTTATTCATTTTTATTTGGCTGCACTTTGTGCCTTGTGGGATCCAAGTTCCTCAACCAGGGACTGAACCCAGGTCATGGCAGTGAAAGCCCGGCATCCTAATCACTAGGCCACCAAGGAACTCCCCTATTTTATTTTTAAAATTAAAAAATTAATTTTTATTTCATTTTTACTTTTTAAATGATAACTGAGTCACTTTGCTGTGCAGCAGAAATTAAACACAACGGTGTAAATAAATTCAATAAAATTTTTAAAAATATTAAAAGGCATCTATTTACCTCTGAATACTTCTTCAGATACATTTCATAGATTTAATATTAAGTGTATTGGTTTTCATTCTTGTACAATGTATGATTTGCATTCATTGCCTCTTTGATCTAATTGTTGCGAGTCCTTCTTAGTCCTTCAATTCTCAGGTGGATGTAATTATTTCTTAATTAAAATATAATACTTATACTATTTTGTCTTCCAGTGAGTGTGTAGGCAGTTTTCCTTGCCTGCAAATGAGAGAACACTTTTTGTCCCATACCTGACTTATTGAGTTGATTTCTCGCCTCTATAATATATGATTTTTAAATGTGTTCAGTATAACATACTTAGAGAAAAGTGCACAAATCATAAGGTACAGATCAACAAAGTTTCAGAAAGTGAACAATCAAGTTATGTGCATTCCAGACCTCTTGCTCTATAAAATCTTTGGTTAATAGTAATAAAAGTGTCTAGCTTGCTGTTATTGAAAGAGAGATGCTAATAGGCTGGTTGGTCACAGTTTAAAATTGTAGGGATTTTTAATATTACAAAAAACTCTGCCATACAGTACAGTGCTATGAGAAGAACACTGGGTTGGGATTTTTGGGAGACTTACAGCTTAGTCTCCGCTGTGTTAACATTCCTTGTGTCACCTCGGTCATGTCCCCTCTTTGCTCATCAAATCCCCTTCTACAAAAGGAATTGAAACGAGATGCTCACCAAGATGCTGCCAAGCTCTGACCATTCAGAAGTCTAGCAATATTCTCATATGTGTTAGGCTATTGGTTATTTGATAGCAGAAAGTTCAGGACTAAACGAGAAAAACAAAGCTCAATTGTAAGTAAGTATGCCCCCTTTCAAAATTATTCAAGTTCTATTCTACTTCAGAACTGGCCAGAGAAAAATCTCACTGAAGAATTTAGTCACTGGCGATCCAGTGCTTAGGACTCCGTGCTTCCATTGCTGGGGGCCTGGGTTCGATCCCTGGTCTGGGAACTAAGATCCCACAAGCTGCATGGCACAGAAAAAAAAAAGATTTAGAATTTAGTCATGAAAAGTAGTTTTTAGCTATCTTTAGTTAAACAATTTGACAATGTGTATCACGAGCCTTAAGACTTTTCTTGACTTTACAATTAATTCCATTTCTTTGACTCTATCCTAAAGAAATAGTTCCATACACATTATTTCTTTGACATTCTAAAGCATTTGTCTCATGCACAAAGATGATAATCATACTGTATTAGGGAAAAGTAGAAACAACCTCAATGTCTAATAACAGGTGTATGTTTAAATAAGCTATGGTAACTCCATATAATATGTTCTTATGCAGCCATTAAACTCACGTTGTGGAATTTTATTTAATTACATGAAGAAGAAACTTATTGTAATATTAATCTGTAAAAGCAGAGTATAAAATTGTATGGGCAATATGGTCTCAATTATGTAAAGGAAATATAAATGAAAGGAAATGTACCAAGATAGAATCATGATTCCTTCTGCTTGATGAGACTGTTTTTTTAAACTTGTTCCTCAAACTTTTTATTTTTCAACAAAGACACGCATTGCTTTTATAATCATGAAAAGAGACAAAGATGATGTATGTTCAATTGTTTCAAAATGATTGGAATAACGTACTTCACAATGATAGTGAAAAGGGCTGTGTTTCTTTCTGATGCATTATTTATAGGGAAAACAATTCCTATTAGTCCCTATTTTCAAAAAGCACAATGTAAACTCTTCACACAGTTGCCAATACAATGTTGGGATAACATTGGTAAAAGCACAAACGATAACCTCAGAGATCTCTCTGTTGATTAAGTGTCTCTTTGAAATTACTACATGAAAAGGTCACTAGCTCTCTAACAAAAATAATATTTTGTTCATGTCCTCTAATTTCACACAATGAGAGCATAATTTAAATATATATATTTTTGAAATTTTCAATTTCTTTTGAAGAGGTATTATGTAAATATTTTGAATATTCAATTTAAAGTTCAACAGAATGGAATGGCACCTATTTAACAATCAGGCTATTCCACCAGGGGACAAAGACAACTTTCACAAGTTTTAATTGGCAGGGACCTTTTCTCATAGAAAGGTTACCTTCATTTGAATACTCTTTGTATTTCTGTGCTCCTAGCTGCCTTAATAGCTCACAAATCAGCTGATGGATCATCTGTCCCTATTTGATAGATACATCTCTCAGACGCAGATCAATCTATTTTGAAGTGAACAAAGGGGCAAGGGTCCTTCTGAGCTGTTGCAGAGGAGATGAGTCAGGAAATGAATGCTCTAAGGGCCCTTCCTGCACCAAGGGGTTGCTGACGCGTGGGCAGGAGGTTCTGTTTGTCCAGCGGTGTGGATGGATGGAGGCACAGTCAGCCTGCCCATTCTCTTCTCAACTTGTTTTTGGTTCAAGGAGGTGCATTTCCAAAATGGTAGGTTGACAATGTCTGGGTAGTGATCATTCCCAGAGAAATAGTACACACGTCCTACTTCTTGTACCTCATTGTCATAGAAGGTACCAACCAACTAACCATCAAGCTCGATCTGGCCCTGTTCTCAGCCCATCCATATACCAAGTTGTTTTAGCGTCTCTTTGCCCTCACTCCCCTGCATCAGCTCCTCTGTCTGTGTTCTATTCCAACCTTCTAACTCCCCGGGTGACATTTTTCTTTCTCAATTCAGAACCAGACCCTGGCCTGTCTCTGGTTTGATTCTGCTTTCACTCTTTTGGAAGCTGATGCTGGTTTACCTATGACCCCAACCTCCAACCCCTTCCCCCTCATCCTCCACAGGGGTCCTGTCTAGAGACTCCCTGCAGAGCTCGTAGCGGAGCTGCCTTCAGACATCTGCTGAAATTAGCCCTTCGCATGTCACCACAGACCATAGCTAAGACTAGTTCAAATAAACAAAGAATTAGAGTTGAAAAGATACGTGAATGTTCAACAACAAACCAACAGGCAACATTATCCAGAAGGGGCATCTAAATTAGAGCTTATTTGACCACAGCAGTAAGGAAGTATACAATTTGAAAACAGTCAAAGGGAATCATTTTCCACTCTTTTGCCTGACACAGAACATTATCCAGTCACCCAGGCCAATGTTGCACACGAACCCATTTTCAAGTATTAAGTGTGAATAAATAGTGAATTCATGATGGGGATATGTGTATAAAAACAGATGATTGAACTTGGTGTACCCCCCCAAAAATAATAAATAAATAAATAAAATTTTAAAAAAATAGTGAATTCACGTAAGAGAAGGATACAGCTTAGAGTCCTGTAAGGTGAAGCTGATTGGATCCTATGGAATGTAAAGCCCTGAAATGTCAGGGAATCTGTCCCCAAAGGAGACTTGAATATTTTGGTTAAGGCACTGTTTTGAAGGGCCCTATTATTTGGATGCACTGAGCAGCTTATGGCTTTTGAGATGTTTGTTAGTTTTGAATGTTCTCTCTCTCACAGACCATTAACTGATTTTTTTTAAAATAGTGGGATCCAGGGTGCTGAAGCAACCTGAGTGCAAGCTTCCGCTGCTCCTGATGTGTCTGTGGGGCTGGGGCCTCAGCTCGTTCCTTAACAGGCAGTGAATATTAGCAAGTTCATTAACTATTTTCAACTAGCTACATAAATCCAAGAAGAAGCTAATTGCTTGTTTGCCAGGCAGGGTGGGCCTTGTTCTCTCGTTCTTAGTGATGGAGATAACTGAAACTTGTTTGTATTTTTCCACTTAATGCTTTCAATATGGAAACGCTCTGGTTAAGGTATTGAGCAGAATTTAAAGGAATTGTTGAGTCTTTGAAATTAAAGTGTAAACAGAGGGCAATTTCAAGAATTTGTAAATCCTTCCTGGTTCTGAAGTCTTTCCCCGGGGCTGATATTAGGCAGGACTTGGTCATTTTCCTTGAGGGGAAAGACACTAAGTTAAGCTCCCCAGGAGACATTTTTGACTTGGCTGGAAGTGAGTTTCCTCTAGAGTCAAACCTTGCAAATCTTAATTTAGACATTCTGAATTTATGATAAATCAAGCCAAGAAAGACTGAAGTGTCATATTTGGTAGCTCTCAGGGTGACCTTGGCTAAGTAATGTGTGTGCATGAATTTTCGGGGTGGGGGACGGTAGGGAAGGGACAGAGGTGGACATAACTAAGTAGTACGCAAAGTAAATTTAAAATCACCCAGTTCCAAGGGAGTAGCATCTTGTTTGCATAGCATTCCTACCTCTTTCTTGGTGCAGGTTCCTAGGAATTGTTTTCTCACCTTCATGTGTGTTGCTGGTGAGCACAGAAATAAGAAAAATACCTGCCTCTTAAAATAGTCTTTAAGCTCAACTTTGGAATGTTGTAGGGTAACTCCCAGCCTCTGCTAGGATATCTGAGACTTGACTGCATTTTTGAATGACTTTTATAGCTTTTCCAGAATTTTTAAGACTTAATATGTGTATCAATTGCTTTCGGTAATTTCTTTGCAGGTTATACTGCTGGGTTATCAAGCAATCAATACACATTTACTTTTTGTGTTCTCACGGCATGCCCAACAGTAAAAAAGCATTGAACTAGCAGGCCTGGTCCCCACTTTTCGCAAAATTACCATCTAGCTGGAGAAGTAAGTCTTAGAGAATGTTTATGATCATAAATTGGTAATTTATTTATTTATTTATTTAGTTATTGGCTGTGTTGGGTCTTCAGTTGCTGCTGCGCTGCTGTGTGCAGGTTTTCTCAAGTTGCAGTGAGCAGGGGCTACTCTTCATTGTGGTGCTTGGGCTTCTCAGTGCGGTGGCTTCTCTTGTTGCAGAGCATGGGCTCTAGGTGCATGGGCTTTAGCAGTTGCAGTACGCAGGGTCAGTAGTTGTAGCTTGTGGGCTCAATAGTTGTAGCTTTCGGGCTCTAGAGCGCAGGCTCAGTAGTTGTGGCGCACGGGCTTAGTTGCTCCGCAGCATGTGGGATCTTCCTGGACCAGGTTTCAAACTTGTGTCCCCTGCATTGGCAGGCGGTTCTTAACCACTGCACCACCAGGGAAGTCCCATAAATTGGTAATTCAATACAAAAACATATGTATTACAGAGGATCGACATTAGAAGTCAGAGAAGAAGGGACCTGTATTCAGTATCCTGGGGTAAACCATAATGAAAAAGAATATAACAAATAATATATGTATATGCATAACTGAATCACTTTTCTCTACAGAAGAAATTAACACAACATTGTAAATCAACTACACTTCAATTTATTTTATTTATTTTTTAAAATTTAATTTATTTTGGCTGCATAGGGTCTTCGTTGCTGCACACAGGCTTTCTCTAGTTGCAGAGAGTGGGGGCTACTCTTAGTTGCGGTGCACAGACTTCTCATTGCAGTGGCTTCTCTTGTAACAGAGCACAGGCTTTAGGCAAGCTCAGGCTTCAGTAGTTGCGGCAAGCAGGCTCAGTAGTTGTGGCACATGGGCTTAGTTGCTCCGCGGCATGTGGGATCTTCCCTGACCAGGGATTGAAACCATGTCCGCTGCATTGGCAGGTGGTCTCCCCATCACTGTGCCACCAGGGAAGTCCCTATACTTCAATATGTATTTATTTATTTATTTATTTATTGGCTGTGTTGGGTCTTTGCTGCACATGGGCTTTCTCTAGTTGTGGTGAGCAGGGGCTACTCTCTTTTGTGGTGCACGGGCTCCTCGTTGTGGCTTCTCTTGTTGCAGAGCATGGCTCTAGGCACGTGGGCTTCAGTAGTTGTGGCACAAGGGCTCAATAGTTGTGGCTCACGGGCTCTAGAGCGCAGGCTCAATAGTTGTGGCACATGGGCTTAGTTGCTCCGCGGCATGTGGGATCTTCCTGGAGCAGGGATCGAACCCATGTCCCCTGCATTGGCTGGAGATTTCTTAACCACTGTGCCACCTAGGAAGCCCCCCTATACTTCAATTAAAAAAAAAAGTCAGAGAAGAGCAGAAATCATTGCTAGATAAAATGGAAGGGGGATTTAATTAAGGAGGTGAAACAAGTCAATTTAAAGGAAGTTAAGAATGTGGACACAAAATGAACAGTTATATCAAGCATCGAGAAAAAATGATGCTCCTTCCAGCTTAAAAATAGTTTCTTTTGACTAGAACCTGGAAAGTGGGGTGGGGGTGTGGGGAGAGGTTGAAGAATGTGGCATTTCATTTGATTAATATGTAAATAACAACTCCCCCAACCTGAACACCATTGTATGTAAAGTAGCAATTTTAATGTTCACAAGCTATGTATCTCCCCTGGGAAATAACTCTGAAATGTTGCTGCTGAAATATTTCTGATGAAATGTGCCTAATAAAATATGTTGCTTTGTGTATACTAGATAGTCAATATGTGTTTATAGACTTTAACTGAATTGAGAATTAAAGCCACTAGCTTAAATTGTATGGTTATGAGCAAATTATTGGAGAAGAAAGGGACTCAGCTTCACAAATATTCAGTAAATAATACTAGGCATGAGTTTATGAATTGGGGTATAGTTTTTGCTTTTCAGTTAATAAAAGACATAGGTAACAATAATGTATATATAGATTTTTTAAAAAAATTCATACTCATTTGACAGGTAAACTCTGCCCCAAATATATGGTTTGTCTAAAACACAGCAGGATTTAAAAGAGTAACCTGCATGCTAATCTTTTCTTTTTTTAAAATTTTATTTATTTATTTTTTTTGGGGGGTACACCAAGTTCAATCATCTGTTTTTATACACATATCCCCGTTTTCCCTCCCTCCCTCGACTCCGCCCCCATCCTCCCTCGAGTCCCCCCCACTCTCCCCGTCCCAGTCCTCTAAGGCACCTTCCATCCTCGAGTTGAACTCTCTTTGTTATACAACTAATGCTGGTTAGGAAGTTTAGTGACTATAAAAAAAGTCACTAGAACAAAAAGATTGCCAAAAATATGTCTTGCCTCTAACCAAGATGTTCATTAGCTCTTGATCCTCTTATGTCAAAGTAGAATATTCAGTATTAGAAATGACATAAACATTTAAATTGGCTTTAACTGCTTTCTGAAAATACCTCAAACATGACATTGAATGAAGCAGCCTTTTAATTTTCCTTATTTATTACAATCTTCATAACTTCACCTATTTATTTTATTTTCTACAAGCAGTGTATAAAACCATAATGAGTAGCTTTATGTCTACATTTGTATTTCTTTGGAAACTTTGATCAGGAAGGAGATGACTGTGTCACATATGCCTGACTTGCTAGCAGAATGAATCATCCAATGGTTAGCTACAACACAGAGATGCAAGATATATTTTATTTCCCCAATTTTGTTTTGGTTCTTCCTCCTTTGTGCCCCCAGGATATATAGAATCATCGCACACACATTCATCCACTTCACATTGTTTTTCCTGTTTTTTACTTTCTGTCAATGTATTCATATCTTCTCTCATTGGGTTTTGTCAATTTTATGGAATCTGTTCACTGCGACAATAAACACAGTCCTAAACTCCATCTCATCTGCTCTCGAAGGTACATTAATTAGTGTTCTAATTAGATTTAATTCCACATAGTATTCTTCTGCATGTTTTACAAAATTATAACCTTTTGCTTATATGTTCTCTTTTTTTTGAAATTTAGAACAAAATTTTTTAGTTAAAAAAGATGTAATCTAGTTTGAATATAAAACAAGTCCAGAAGTTGCTAAACCTACAATTAGGTAATTGTGAGCACAATTAGCTACCGGCTGTTCATTCCAAAGTAACAAGAGTTTGCCTGTGTCACTAATTATTTATACATAAAATTTTGCACTTCTGCAATTTGGCAATTAATTGAATCATGCAGTTAAATTACGCATGATAATGGGGCATGAAAGGACAAAATGCAAACAGAGAAAACTTACAAAAGGTAGCCCTCATGAAGAAAATATTTTCTAGCTACACAGGAAGATGAGTCTGTTGAGTAGCCATCTGAAATGCCTTTTTATGAAACTAGCTTTGCAGTTAAGGGGAGAGATTTGCTAGAAACTCTTTCCTTCTGTGCTGCATGCCTTGGCTTTCCCCAGGAGTTGCTGGGGACCCAGGACAGGTTGGGGCCCTCTGAATGTCCTCCTGTTTCTCTCTGCCTGCTGAAAACTCCTCTTTCTCTTCACATTACGGAAGTCTCTGGGAAGTAACTTGTCATCTCTTCTAATACCAATATTCCTGATCTGGCTGTAGGCACCAGGCACTGTTCTAGGCACTGGAGTTACAGCAGTGAACAAAACAAAGTCCCTGCCCTCATGCAACTGACTTTCTAGAGGGAGGAGACATGATAAATATACAGGTAAATGCACACAATTTTAGGTTGTGATAAATCCTATCATAAAAAATAAAGTAGGAGAAAGGAATAGAGATTGGGAATTGAGGCCTATTTTAGAGGTTGCTGGGAAAGAACTCTTTGAAGAGGTGATCAGAGATCAGAAGGAAGTGAGGTAGTGAGTCATGCAGGTGTCTTGTGGGAAGAGCTTTCTAAATGTAGAAAGCAAAGGGTGAAGTCCCCAGAGTGAAAACATGTTTGGTTCAATGACCAGTAACAACACCAGTATGGTTTGAGCAGAGAAGGTGAGGGGAAGAGTAGGATGAGTACAGAAGTCCTCCAGATCAAAGAGAATTTTGTAGGCTACAGTAAGCACTTCATTTGGATTTTACCCTGAGGGTACTGGGAAGTCAAGGGAGAGTTTTGAACTTTACAAACAAATCACCAAATAGAGAAGTTTTTATTGGGCCAGACCCTTTACCTCACCCAACTGCATGGGAAGATTGGTGCCAAAGTTCTGGTGACAGGAAAGGAGCATGTTTAACATGACTTCTCTTCTGGATTAGTTAACTGCTCTACTGTGGCATAACAAATTACCACCAAACCTAGTGGCTTAACACATGTTTATTATCTCATGGTTTCTGTGCATCAGGTATCCAGGCATGGCTTAGATGCAGTCTCTGCTCTAGCATCTCTAACAAGGCTACCGTCACAGTGTTGACTGGGGCTGTAGTCTCATCTGAAGGCTCAACTAAGGGAGGACCTGCTTCTAGGATCACTCACATGGGTAGGTAGCAAAATTCAGTTCCTTATAGTTTGTTTGAGTGAGGCCTGAGCTCCTAATGACCTGTTGATTGGAGGCATCTCTTGGTTCCTTGTTATGTATGCCTCTCCACAGATCACCTCACAACATGACAGCAAGCAAGAGGGCAGGAGACATTGACAATGACAAAGAGAAAAAGAGGGAGCTTTTTCTCTTAGAGATGAGATGAAATTCACAAGTCACAGTCTTTTGTAATCTAATCATAAAAGTGTCAGCCCATCATTTTTGCTGTATTCTATTAGATAGAAACAAGTTACTAGATCCAGCCCACATGTATAGGGGAAAGGGTTACACAGGTCATGAATACCAGGAAGTGGGGGGTCAGAAGTTGCCTACCATATCCTCTCTCTGCAGGGGGCTCTGATTCGCCTACAGCATCTGCAGTGTGGTTCAGACCAAGGCCTAACCAAGGCGCAGCATGTGAATAGAAACTGAGGACCTGGGACAGAGTGAACTGGAGCAAGTCAAAGGAGAAGATATTATGTTAAAAAAAATCTTACAATATTCAGGAATATTATCAGTCAGAAAAAAGAAAGCAAGTACAAACAGAGCAAAGGGTTGGATTAATAACACTTTTCTCTTCTGGGCATATTCTCATCATAAGTTTATGCAAAGCCCTGCTTACATTTTTATTTACTTATCTATATCATGTATTCATGAATTCCTATTTTATTTTATTTTATTTTATTTTATTTTATTTTATTTTTTTGGCCACACCACGCAGCTTGCAGGATCTTAGTTCCCCGATCAGGGATCAAATCCAGGCCCCAGCAGTGAAAGTGCCAAGTCCCACTGGACCACCAAGGAAGTCCCTATGCATTCTTTTTTTAAATAGGCTTATTGTAATATAATTCACATATCACAAATTCACCCATTTAAAGTATACAACTCCATGATTTTAGAGTACTTGCAAAGTTGTGTAACCATCACTGCAATCTAAGTTTACAACATTTTCATCACCCAAAAAAGAAATTCCATACCCATTATCAGTCAAGTTCCATCTCCCCCCAACCCTTAGCACCTGGTAACCATTAATTTACTTTCTGTCTCTGTTGATTTGCCCATGCTAGATATCTTATTTAAATGGAATTGTAAAATATTTGTCCCTTTGTGTCTGGCTTATTTCATTTAGCATAATGTTTTCAAGGTTCATCCACATTGTAGCATGAGTCAGTACTTCATTTTTATGGCTAAATAATATTACATTATATGGATAAAGCACATTTTAAGAGTTCATTCATCAGTTGATGGACATTTAGGTTTAGGCTGGCTATTATGAGCAACGCTGCTATGAACATGTGTGTACAAGCTGAGATTTTATACATGTGTATGCACACGTATATACACATACATATAAATACATAAAAACATACCTATAAAAGGAAAATTGCTTGGCCATTGTGTATACTTGATTTAACTGAGTAATTCTTGACTGTTCTCCAAATGGCTGGCCCTGTTCTCTTTTCCCACAGCAAAACATGAGGATTTTAAACAATATCTCAGCTTTGTCAACACTTGGTAATCTTTAGCTTTCTAATTTTTCTGGGCCAACAGGTGATATCACATAGATGTTTTAATTTGCATTATTAATCATTGAGTAGGGACATCTTCTCATATGTTTACTTTTAGAGTCTCTTCTTTCATAAATGTCTTGTTCCTTTATCCTTTGCCCATTTTCTATTAAGCTTCCTATCTTTTTTGTAATGCTTTTAAAATATTAGTCTTTGTTGGTTTTAAATATTGCAAATATTTTCTCCGAACCTGCCATCTGTCTTTAATTTTGTCCACGGTGTCTTTCATGGAACAGAAATCCTAATTTTTATATAATCAAATTAATTAATTTTCACCTCATATCTTTGGTTTTAGATTCTTATTTAAGAACTCCTTCCCTATCCCAAGACAAATTTTTTTTTTATAATTTCTTTTTTGATGTTACTGTTTTTTTCCTTTCATAATTATTCTTGAAACAATTTGGAATTATCCTTCATACACATTGTTAGATGGGAACCTAGTTTGATTTTTCTGCCCATAATGAGACAATTTTCCCAGCGCCATCTACCAAATAATCTATTCTTTCCCATAATCTGTGGTGTCACTTTTATTGTATCCTATAATTCCATATGTACCTCTGTCCCCCTCTTTATTCTAGTCCATGGTCTACTGAAATTTGATAGTTATCTCTAGCAATGCTTTGAGCTTGGCTCCATATGCATTCATCTTGGTCATTTTCTTCAGTGCTAGGAAAATAATATCTTTCCTCAAAAAAAGAACAGAAAGAAAGCCAAGTTTGCAAGACAAACCTGAGAATAGGCTCACCTGCTGAGTTTAGTGTAGGCAGAACCTTTGGGGAAGAATTAGGTACACTGTGAAGAATATTAACTCCAGTGTGCCATAAGTTTCAAGGAAGGGCTCCTTGTAGCGTTGAAGGCTTAGTTTGGTTTCCAAGAATCTCCTCACTGTTCTTCATTCTAAAAGGTTTGAGGCAATTCCTTGCCCCGTGAGGCAGCCAAGAACTTGTGCTATAAACTGCTATAAATCAAGAGCTTTGATGCAGTTCTAAGTAATTCAGTAGGAACCAGACTCTCTCAAATAGCTTAATTAAATGATGCTATTGTTAATTTACTCTAGCATCCCATTAGCTGTCCACAGAGATTTCTATTATCCAACATATATAGTGAGAATGAGGTGGGTCTTATTTGAAAGACATGGGATTAGGGTATATAACTATCTTCAGGTGATTTCAAATAAGGTATTATCATGTATTTATATTATAATTATTTTTGTATCCTCTAGTTAGCTATTATGACTAGTATCAACTGTCTTACAGTGATTTTGTGTCATGTTTAAAATAATCATAAGGATGTATATATATTTTTCTCAAATAGTTGATCTCCAGATGAAGCCCACCCTTGGTTTGAGCCAACTGTGGTTCGTGATTGTGTGTAAACAGAATAGGGTGAGATCTTTGTGGCCAGGCATGATCATCAACTTCCTAACCTTCTTCTCACTGTCACATGTGTCATACACACCAGCTCCCACTCCTAGACGTATATTTTATTGTATCAAATTTGTAATCAATATATAATTCACTTATCCTAAAATATCCCCTTTAGAAGAGTACACTTTAGTGGCTTTTCAGAGTATTCACAAGGTTGTGCAAACCTCACCATTATGTAATTCTAGAACATTTTTGTCAACCCCCAAAGAAACCCCTTACCCATTAGCAGTCATTCCCCATTCTCCCTCCCCCCAGATCCTGGCACCACTAACCTAGTTTCTGTCTCTATGGGTTTGCCTGTTCTGGACAGTTCATTATAAATGCAATCTATGTTTATTGTGGTTAAATACACATAACACAATTTACTATCTTAACCATTTTTAGGTGTACAGTTCATTAATGTCAAGTACATTCATATTGTTGTGTAACCAATTTCTAGAACTCTTTAAATCTTGCAAAACCTAAGCTCTATACTCATAAATGACAGTTTTCCATTTCTTCTTTTCTCTAACCTCTGACAGCCAGCCCACCATTCATTCTACTTTCTGTCTACATAAATTTGACCACTCTAGGTACCTCATATGAGTGGAGTTATACAGTATATGTTATTTTGTGGGGCAGTTTATTTCACTTAGCAGAATGTTTTCAAGCTTCATCCATTTTGTATCATCAATCAGTACTTCACTCATTTTTATGGCTCAATAACATTCATTGTATGGGTATTCCGTATTTTGTTTATCCATTCATCAACTGAGTGACATTTGGGTTGTTTCCATTTTTTTGCTATTCTGAATAATGCTGTATGAGCATTCCTGTACAAGTTTTTGTATGGACATATGTTTTCAATTCTCCTGGGGATGTACTTAGGAGTGGAATTGCTGGGTCCTATGGTAACTCTATGTTTAACCTTTTGAGGAACTGCCAGACTGTTTTCCAATGTGGCTGCACCACTTGACATTCCCCCTGGATGAAGGTTCCAATCTCTCCACATCCTTGACAATACTTCCTCACCCACCACCCACCCTCATAATTTCTGATCCAACCCAGAGCTGAGGGAGCCAGATGAGAGGGTACTATAGCTGTCCCCAAGGTATACTGACAATAAGGCCAGTAATTGGATCAAAAAAACTTTTTAATCAAGAACTCTTCGTTTTCTATTTTTTTAAAGTTTATTCTGAACCCTTAGTTTTGTTTTTTTCCCCAGATCTTTATTGGAGTATAATTGCTTTACAATGTTGTGCCAGTTTCTGCTGTACAACAAAGTGAATCAGTTGTATTTTATACGTATATCCCCATATTCCCTCCCTCTTGAACCTGCCTCCCACCCTCCCTATCCCACTCCTCCAGGTCGTCACCAAACATCGAGTTGATCTCCCTGTGTAATTCAGCAGCTTCCCACTAGCTATCTATTTTACATTTGGTAGTATATATATGTCAATGATACTCTCTCACTTCATCCCAGCTTCCCCTTCCCCCACCCCCCATGTCCTCAAGTCCGTTCTCTACCTCTGCGTCTTTATTCTTGCCCTGCCACTAGGTTCATCAGTACCATTTTTCTAGATTCCATATATATGCGTTAGCATACAGTGTTTGTTTTTTCCTCTTTCTGACTTACTTCACTTTGTATGACAGACTCTAGGTCCATCCACCTCACTACAAATAACTCAGTTTCGTTCCTTTTTATGGCTGAGTAATATTCCATTGTATATATGTGCCACATCTTCTTTATCCATTCATCTGTCGATGGGCATTTAGGTTGCTTCCACCTCCTGGCTATTGTAAATAGTGCTACAATGAACATTGGGGTACATGTATCTTTTTGAATTATGATTTTCTCTGGGTATATGCCCAGAAGTGGGATTGCTGGGTCATGTGTTAGTTCTATTTTTAGTTTTTTAAGGAACCTCCATACTGTTTTCCATAGAGGCTGTACCAATTTATATTCCCACCAACAGTGCAGGAGGGTTCCCTTTTCTCCACACTCTCTCCAGCATTTATTGTTTCTAGATTTTTTTGATGATGGCCATTCTGACCAGTGTGAGGTGATACCTCATAGTGAACCCTTAGGTTTTTGTTTTTTTTTGGTTTTTGTTTGTTTTGTTTTGTTTTTGAGCCCTTAGTTTTTGACTCATTAAAATCATCAAGTGATCAGACTGCTTTCAGTAGGCTGGGTGGAGCCAGTCCACTCTGGGTTTGAATCCTAGTTCTGTCTCTTGGGACTCGTAATTCAACTTTCCTGGGTCTATTTCTCTCTTCTGTAAAAAGAGGTCGAATCACGCTCACATGAAATGTCTGTGAAATAATCTACACATCTGGTACAGAATAGGTACACAGTAAATTTCCATTTATTTGTTTTTTTGATTCTTACCAACCTTTTTAAAGTTGAATGTTTACTAAAATTTCCTTTGATTTCAGCCCTTGGGTATTCCTTGTTGAGGTCCGCTGGTTTTTCATGACAAGTAACACAGAAAAAGTGGAGAATACTCAGGTGGCTTTTCTGGAGAGAAAAGCATTTGGTTGATGTTTTAAAAAGGAGGGATATGAAACCCTTATATGTTTCAATATTTCTGAAGCTTCAGGATCTTAGGCAAGCTGTGCACCTTAAACTACTACAGTTGTCATGGTAAGTGGTGTTTTCTTTCCATAGCAACAGAAGCCACAAATAATTACACGAATGCTGGAAAAAAAAATGACCAGAAGGCAAAGCTTGCCTCGCTCACAGTCTTTAGGTGAAGATGTTTTCTCCTATAAAGTCATCTTAGGTTCTGCACCAAAATCCTGTGCTTTTGGTTTCAGCTGCCCCAGGATGGCTCAGGCAGTAGTAACTGCTTCAGAACAGAGAGGATTGGAGTCCCAGGGTTTCCAATGGGGAAACCAGCTCTAGGGTCTTTACCAACCACCTTAAAAAGATGGAAGAGGTCAGTGATGGCCCAACTTGCCTAAAGTCTCCCATAAAAAGAGAACTGACCAACAAGGCTGGAACTAGGGTGAGGGAAGGCAGGTGCGTAGAGCACAAAATTTAAGGAGGCACTCAATCTCAGGGTTGTGGAAGACTACATGGGATGCTGAGGCTGCTCGGAGGAGAAATTTATCTGACCTACTGTAGCATCAAATCACAAATTGAATTCACCTCCACACCCCACCCTGTCTTATTCCTCCACCACACTTGGGCCTGATGCGGAAAATCCCCATAGGATCCCTGGCCTCTAGAATTGCCAGGCAGTTGTAATGGCATGGGAGAGGGTCAGAGTCGAGAAGCCTGGGGCAGGTCCAATGTGGCATTGCTAGCACAGAGGTGGTACCACTGCAAGAGCCAGGAAGACGGAAAGGAGGCCTTGGGCTAGATTGGGGAGGCAGAGACAAAACATCTATCAAGTCCAGTAATTGCCAGACAAAGGGAAGCCCCCCCTTCCTCCCAAGCCCCTGCCACTGGTTTGGATGGCTGGAGAGGCCAGAGAAAACCAGGACAGTTAAAGAATCATTGTCACAGTCTAGCACAGAGGTCTATGCTAGGGGTCCAGGGAGATGACCAAGATCCTCAAGTGAAACTGACTTGAATGCACTGAAATGGGAGGAGTCTTGTGCCCACTGTATTTATTTTGTTACCAAGGAACTTATTGAAGAGCTGCTTACAGTTTGGGAGGCAGCTTTTGCCAGAAACCCCTTTCTTTTCTTTCCATTTTTTTTTTGTAACAAACAAACAAAAATAATCAAAAGAAAAAACAAACAAAACTTGCTTGCTTTTATTTTTGGCACCTTTCTTTTTTAAAAAAAGTAAGGTTGATCTTAGGAAACTGGGATGGCTACTCATCCTGCTATGCAGAGCACAACCCACCTGTAACTCCCCCAAATTCCTGACTGCTTGGCCACGCATGGATATGCACACACAGGTACACATACAAGAGTCCTCTTAGAATTCCAACAAAAGGAAAAGATGTTGCCAATGGCACAGAGCTGGAGACTCTCTGATCAACCTGAACCAGAGTGTTCCCTGTTGCAAATGTCCCAGAAACATGCCCTTCTGTTCTTTCTTTTGTTTTCTTTTAAGCTAGACTATCAGTTTCTTATAAAATGATGTAATTCATGAACAGCCAGATGGAAGGGATGCATAGGACAAGTATGGGGGAAGGGGAAGCTCCTTGATTAAGCTTATGTCTATATTTTATCCTTTCTGATGCTATTGTAAATGGAATTTTCTGTTACATCTTAATTTGACTCTGTTACTATTATAAAATGTTGCTCTCTACCTCTGGTAGTATTCCTTGCTCCACAGTCTACACTGTCTAATATGAATATACCCACTTCATCTTTCCCATGATTAGAATTTGCATGGTATCTAGTTTTTGATCCTTTAACTTTTAACCGCTTTTCATCTTTGTATTTAAATGTCTTCCTTGAAGAAAAGAGGAGAGGTCACCCTTGCTTTATTTCTCCAGTCTGACAGTTCTTATCTTTGAATTGAGGTTTTTAGAGTATTTTCATTTCATGTAATTATTGATATGCTTACGTTTAAGTCTATCTTTTTATTTGTTAGGGATTTATGAAGAGCTTTAGAAGGCTGTTCACCCTCTGTTTCAAAGCAACCTTTTTGGAGGGGCAAAATACACGTGGGCATGATAAAGTGGGAAGAGCCCAGGCTTGCCATCTGGGCACAGATGAACTCTAGCCCTCAGATTCTTTGTGACCCTTCTCATGGGATTCAATGAGCCTCAGTGTCTTCCGTGAGAAAGTAATGTGCTGGGGCTGGACCATCTAGGGGGGCTGGCCAGGATATGCCAGCGTCACCAAGGCCGGAGCCCCAGTAAGCTCCCTATTCCCACTTGCCCACATCATTGTGGGAGCC
Organism: Hippopotamus amphibius kiboko; assembly: GCF_030028045.1. NCBI lineage: Eukaryota > Metazoa > Chordata > Mammalia > Artiodactyla > Hippopotamidae > Hippopotamus > Hippopotamus amphibius. The sequence continues at coordinate 5,112,035 of NC_080203.1, read as the reverse complement.
CCTTGGGAGCTTCACGAAGATCCTGTGGGTTGGAGAACATAGGTAATGTCAATGTTCTAAACTGATTCTTGTTAAGTTGAGAGTAGAGGAAGAAGAAAGCATAGGTATTTAGGCTCTCTGAGAACATACTTTAACATCTTTTTTTTTCTTTTTAGTTAATGATCTCCCAGAAGGGACCATTATTTTTCTCAGGGTTCCAATGCCAGAACATCTCTTCCATTGTTTGTCATATCAAAATATTTAGTAAAATTATAGCAAAGTTATATGTGTATACACACACACACACACACATATTAAGATATATATAAAATAAGATATAATAAATATCATATATGATAAGATCATCTATATATATAATAAGATTATATATATCTTGTGGCTGTCATGGAGTGAGGACAGAAAAGCAGTCATTATAATCAGGAGGGTATCAGGAGGTGAGAAAGGGATTGGACCTTCCTCAATACCTGGGAGTGAGAGAAGCCAACACATCCCCACCAAGGGAATGATGTGACAATGAACACTTTTAGAAGCCACTCTGGCTGCTGGGCGGAGAACAGTTTGGAGGGGCCAAGAGTGTGGGTAGTGAGGACTGTAGTCCAGAGTGCAGCTTAGAGCTGATGCCAATGTGGGCTAAAACAGGGCCAGTGATGGGCGAGGACCATTCACCTACCTTTTTTTGCCTAAAGAGCATTTTTAGCACTAGAAAATATGATTCTGCTTCTGGAATTTTTGCCAGGGAGCAACAACCATGCTGTATAGGAGAGGCTTGGCATCTAGAAGCAGATCTTTTTTCAGGCACATACTCCTGGCTTGATGGAGAATGTAGTAGGTAACAAAATAGAGGCCATCCACTTTTTTCTTGATGGATAGAATGGAAAAACATAAGGACATTAAAGGAAGATCCTCCCAGAATTCATTGATGGATTTTTAAAAATTCAAAATGAATTAAAATAGCACTCAAATTCCTCTCATGTATTTATCATCTAATTTTCTGAAAAGTAAAATAGACCATAATTCACTAAGGTATACCACTATATATTTATATCATACCAAGAAAAATGGGGGACTTTTAATGGAATCTCAAATCACACACTGATCAGTGTATTTCAGATGTAGTTGAAGTATTACTTCAGCTCCAGAAAATGGACTCAATGAACTGGAGATGGACAAGGGTGTGGGTGTCCTTACAAGCCAGGAGTGACTTGATGTTGGTTTTATACAAGCATGTTCTCTTTTCCCTTAAGAGATGTGAAAATGAGATATTTATCTCCTTTGAGGATGAAACAAACAACAGTTTGATGACCACACAGAGATAAAACCTTACATCACTTGGTTTTTTTGTCTTCCAGGGAATTTCTTTGGAAATGTCCATGGAATTTGGGGGCTTGCTGTAGAGTCTATTCATGACTGTCCTTTCTTCGCAAAAGAGTGCCTACCTAGTCTCTGATATTGGCAGGTCCCCTGTGAGAAAGGCCAGATGTAAGGTGGTACGTCCAAGCAAGGCCAGTGGAGGTTGCTCAATTCCTGGCATGCTGCGTTTGGGATGGGGATGGAAGCCCTCCCTGCCTTTGGTGAGTATTCTATTGTGATTCCTGATGGTAACTACAGCCCCACTGACCAGGGCCTCCTTCCTCCTAAGCCCCATGCCAGGCACTCTGCAGGCATCATCCCATTGAATCCTCCCAACTCTATGAGGCACGTACTATTTATTATTGGTCCTGTCATCGAGAGAAGGACACCATGGCTTCAGAGATGTTAATTACCTTCTCCAGGACCGGCCAGGATTTATACTTAAGCCCAAACTCTTCCCGCTGTGCTGCTGCTAATCTCTCTGCTTTCGGGGGCAAGTTATGCCTCGTTTCTGAGGAAGCTCGGCTGATGCTTGTTAGGATTAATGCATTTAATAATCCCTGTCTTTTGAATGTTGTCTCTGACAACTCAGTACTAATTGCATAATTAAAGTTAATTAATGCTGATGATGTGCTCTACAGATGACAAGCATTACATACATATGTGCTATCATTACCCTTGCATGCAGTCTGGCACTGAAAGAATCCATTTATTTAAGGATAAAAAGAACATGAAAGTTGGTGAAGATGGGACCTGACATTCCTCCCCCACCATGCAACACTGTACTTTAGGATTTGGGATGTGTTATATAAATGCTTGCCTCACTAAACATCTTTTTGCTCTATTGTTTCCTGGTTATTTCGGATGTCATGCCATGCTGAAGCTTTTAAACAAATAATTAGAGTTTGTTTGTAGTGCCTGAAAGGTGTAATACAGCTACAAATCAGAATGGTCTACTTAAAATACACTTCGGGACAACTCATGCTGTTTTAAAATTAGTCCCTCCTGAAACTGAGTTCAGGAGCTTCTTTCTAAACTTATAAACATTTAGTATTTTTATCTTTAATTTTATTATGGAGAAGAGAATACAACCAAAGACTACCCCCACAGAGTGGTCCACTCTCCCCGAATTTTAATGAGATGAGATTAACAAATTAAAAATACATATTTAATGTGTACCACGTGATGTTTTGATGTGCGTATACATTGTGAAATGATCGAGTGATCCAGTTTTTTTGTTTTGTTTTGTTTTTGTTTTTGTTTCTTTTTGCCGCGCCTGGCGGCTTTCAGGAACTTTTTCCCTGACCAGGGATCTAACCTGGGCCTCGGCAGTGAAAGCACTGTGTCCCAACCACTAGATTGCCAGGGAATTCCCTTCAGGGATCCAGTTTTGAAATCAGAAGGATTGCATTGGAGATCGAAAGTTCTGGAGACCTTTTTGTGGCACATCCTCCCTGTCTGAGGGGAAAGGGTCGTCACTATTATGCATTCAGTTTAATATGAATGGTGGTGTTAAGTTCATATTCCCTTTGTTCATCCTGCACTGCATGCTGGATCTGAATTAAACTTGGGGATTCATCTTTCAGCTCATTAAAGGTCCTTTTCACTTATCACAAAAGTGGCCAGCTTGAGAAAACATGTAGTGTTAAAGCTCTTCCTCAGGGAGGATTATTTGATTCCAGAATGCCTAGCTGAGAGAGGCTGTGGAATTGTCTTCCCTAAAGAGTCTTTAGAAACAGACGTGAGACATCAGATCATGCAAGGTAGAGCAACCCTGCAAAGCCCTGGTTGGTGTCTCTCCAGGGAAAGGCAGGAAAAGAGGGCAAATGGGGAAGGGCGAGAGAAACTGCCTTGCCGTTCAAATGGCAACGCTTTACGGCAGATCAAGGGCAACATTCTTCAGCTGCCCTCCCTTTAACCTCTGGGGCTTCCAGGCACCGCTGAGCCCGCCCTGCCGAGCGGCGTCACCCTGGCGGGACTGAATACTCAACCGGACACATAGCCACGGACGAGATTTTGGTTCCTCTCCGGCTACAGCAGCCCTTTGGATTAGGATGCGATCTGGGCTTGTTTAGTTCCACAGTGGAGCCCAGATAGGGCCCGAAAGAGCTCCGTCTTCTGGCTCCACACGCCTCATCTGGCGCTGCTCGGCGAAAGCCCCGGGATCCAGGAAGGGCAGAGGGCCTGGCGTGGAAGGAGCTGCCCGAACCCCAGGCCCGGAAGCGGCCTCTGGGACCCCAGCAGCACAGCGTCGGGGTGGAAATGCTCTCGCCCGCGTTTTGCACCCTGGGAGCCTCACTCCCTTGGGGGTTTCATTGTTTGAGGACTCCGTCACAGGCAGCTCTTCGTTTGCAAACCTTCAGGGCTTTCAGTGAGGATTGGGGGCCAAGGAGGAGCTTCGAGGCCCTCACTCCACACACTTCTTCTATAAAGTCCTGTCCCTCAGCCCCCTGCTCACAGTGCAGGCTTCGGACAGGGCAAATGCAGTGGGCTGGGGCCTTGCAGGTGAGGGCCAGTCTAAGGGAAAAGGCCTTGCATGGCGTGGAACCTTATAGCCCCTTGCTGTGGCACCCTCTTGGAGAGATGTCTTCCCCCGGGGCCTTCGTCTTCCTGAGCACCCTGGGAGGAGGCCTGGTTCGGAGGCCCACGGGATGCCTCGGTGTGAAGCCCGGCACTTTGAGGCCTCCATGTGGCAGCCATCACAAATCTGATGGCAAGAGGCACTCTTTGACTCCTCTTCAGAAGTTTCAAGAAAGTTCCCAGCATCAACCGAAACCTCAGAAACAGATTTTTGAGGCAAGTGCGCGCGGAACAAAGCCAGAGGCTCTCCTGGTCAGGTGGGCCGGGTGGACCTCCACTAGTGCGGTGGAGGTGGGATAGGAGACCGAGCAGTTGGTGTGCAGTTAGGGTGCACGCTTTCTGATTTTTAGGGCCGTTTTGCAAGGGTAGCTTTTTAAAGGATCCGCTTGAGGGGTTTTTTGTTTGCTTTTGTGGGGGGTTTTATACTAAAAATTTAAATATTGTATCATTTCGGTGGTTTTTAAAAAATGGAAGTGTAGTTAATTTATAATATTGTGTTAGTTTTGTGGGTAAGGCATAGTGATTCATTATTTTTGCACATTATACTCCATTATAGGTTATTGCAAGATAGAGGGGTATAATTTCCTGTGCTATACAGTACATCCTTGTTGTTTATCCATTTTATACATGGTAGTTTGCATCTGTTAATTCCATACGCCTAATTTGCCCTTCCACCCTCCCCTTTCCCCTTTGGTAACCTCTAGTTTGTATGCTATGTCTGTGAGTCTGTTTCTGTTTTTTAAATAAGTTCATTTGTATAATTTTTTAGATTCCACATGTAGGTGATATGATATTTGTCTTTCTCTGTCTTACTTCACTTAGTATGATAACCTTGAGGTCCATCCATGTTGCTGCAAATGATATTATTTCAGTTCTTGTTAATGGCTGAGTAATATTCCATTGTATATATGTACCACATCTCCTTCATCCGTTCATCTGTCGAGGGACACAGGTCGCTTCCATGTCTTGGCTATTGTAAATAGTGCTGCTGTGAACATTGGTGTGCAGTTATCGTTTCATATTAGTGGCGTTTTTTGTTTTTCGTTTCTTGAATGTGCTGGCATTCGGTTATGTGTGTGAGTGCTTTAAGACTCAGAGTGCAGAATACCTGGCTACACCAGAAAGTCCTTTCTGTAAAATTGAGTAGAACATACAAGCCGAAGCCACATCCGTGTGGCTTAAAAAGCTGTAGTATATGTGACTTAAGCCTACATAAATATAAACAAATGCCCCCATAGCAATAAGTAAATAGGACCCCCCCAAAGTAAACGAAGTCAACAAAAACTAAACAACTCAGTTTGAGGAAAAGCTTTTATGGTTGGTAGAACAGCTTATGTTAAAATGGTTTTGTTGTGTTTAAATTGATGTTTCTAAAACTGTTCTCTCTTTGAGGAATGTAGTCAAATTGGTTGAGAGAGGGAAAGAACTTTGAAGTTTTGAATTCGTTTTCTGTCAGTCAGTATAAGAAAAGAATGGCACATTCTGGACCTTCTTGTGTGGGGACAGCTGAAACTGTGCTTTTAACTCTTCTGTGAATTTAAAAAATGGAGTTTTTACCTAACAATGGGACCGGATGAGCTCAATATATAGATAGACAAATTTAATTATTTTCCCAGTGGTCTCTGATTTTACTTTGTTGCTGGCAAACACTTACTGGCTTCTTTCTATAAATTCAAATTCTGCTTATAAATATTGACATAGTTTATAACTCTGAAAGTCAAACTACCATGAAGCCATGTGCTAGGGGTTTGCAAATGGGAATATCCAAAAATATCTCCCATGAAATGTGATCAGGTCATAAATATTTAAAAACAGGAATGCTAATGGTGGTGGTGGTGGTGAGGTTAGTGGCTAGCAAACTAAGGAAGTGTGATTAAAGGTGCCAAGTGATTTGGAGGTTGTAAGCAAGTAGGAGAAGCTAGGATTTTTAAGATTTCAAGGAATTTTGTCTTTCTCAGGTGGAAGCAAAACCTGAAAGAGAAGTGAATAGATAGCTGTGAAATATGGCAAGGCTGGGAGAGAAAAAGAGGAGAAGAGAGAAAAGGGAGAGGGCAAGGCCTGTATCGTCACCCTGCTGTTTTTCTGGGGCTTACTGAGCAGTAGATTACTAATTTCTCTGACCCCAAACATGAATAAGGAGCTTGAAAACAAGAATAATTTTCATTATACTCTTTAGGGAAATTTTGCACTATTATTTTTCAACCTATTTCTTTAAACAGAATGAAATAAGAGGATCAACTTTGCATATAGTGACTAAACCCCTCAAAAAAGGATGATTTTTCCTTTTTTAATTTAAAATGGCAGATGAGCCCCAGAGTTCCAGTTGCTTGATGTTGGGAGAACAGTGTGAGCAGGCAGGCCAGTGAATCATCCAGGTGTCTGGATGAGGCAACTGGGGTTATTTTATGCGTAATTGAATTAAAATGAAGATGGCCCTTTGCTTGTATAGCTCAGTGGCTTGAAGTGTTCCCTGCAGTGGACTTTGGGTGGTGGATGAGGCTGATGGCGGGGTGTGGTGATCCAAGGAAGGACAGTTGGCTTTTCTCATCTTGGCTGGTTATTTTTACCACTAAATGATTAAGATTTTCATGTATGGTGTATCTTCATAGGTAAATGAAATAGCATAGCAATAAATTTCTCCTTGTTGCTCTTAATGGAACAAACACCTGCTTTGATCCTACCTATTCTCCCTTATTTTGAAATTAGTTGCTTAACTCAGTATGAAGGCAGAGGGAATTCTCAGGCTGAAAGTCCACCCCAGACAACGGCAAGACCTCTTAGTAGGTCTTTTCTAACCCAGGACTGCAACTGTACAAAGGAGAAAACGTCATTTCCTGAATAATCATACATTCCTCCTGCTTTATAAAATTAAGCAATTCTGCAGTCAAAAAGGTAGCCAGTTTATTTTAGTTACTCCAGAAGGCATGAACGGTGATCACATTTAGAAATAAATACTGTAAACAGAAGTGCTTGCTCTAGAAAAGTTGTGTCTAAAGTACATAGGTTTGCTTCTCTGCCTGTTCTAGAAGAAAGGAGAGGACTGAGGTGTGGCCACACCAAGGCATCCAAAGAGGATCCTTTCCATGAAATTCCAGAAAATAGTTGGAAAACATCTGACCCATGACTTCGAAAGTACGTGGGCCAGTGTGGTCAGGTGGGAGAGGCCTTCGGGCTTAGTAATGAGAAGGCCTGAGTACTGACCTCTCATCAGTCAGTCAGTAACAGGGAGATACCTGCCTCTGAGCGTGGGTCTGGCACTTGTGGGGAGGGGTTGGGACTGGACCCTTCCATTAGCCAAGAGCAGACTGAGCTGGAAATAAGACCCGGAGTCGTTGAGGTTTCTGTGGACTCTTGGCATCTCTTGATGGTTCTGGGGTGGGAAAACTGAGTCATGTCTACCTGCTGTACCCATAAAAAATACTGTCTGTCATGCCCTGGTGACTTAATGCTATGTCTGAATGTCGAAAGGTGTGCGCTACGTGTGGCAAAGGTCGCTATTGGGTTTTCCAAGTGATAATCCCAGAACATCAGTCTCTTGAAAGACAAGAGCCAAATAATTGTCAGGTTTTGTAATAGAGCACATAAACATCTCCTTTGAAGTAGGCCCCCCTGTTTAGACTCTGTAAAGAAACTTTACATTTTCCCTTTGTCCTTTATCAAGAGCTTAAAATCTCTGTCAGGATTTTCCTAAACACTACAGAAATATTAAATTGATTTACAAATATTGTTTATGAGAAGAATATTGTTCTTGTTGTTTGCTGTATATTTTTGGAGTGTGTGTCCTGACTTGAGTCTAGCTAATGTCCCACTAGGGAAGGATGCTTTGCAGGTTGATGAGCTTTTTGTCTGATTCTATTTCTAACCATTAAGTGTACTGTTTAAGTAACAGGTTATTCTTTAATTATAAAGTGTGTGTGACCACTAATAAATGTACCCCGTATTTAAATACACAAGTGGTACCTCTGGGAGGGCAGGGAGCTCAGGGCAGTCAGTCTTTCATATGCTAATACCTGAGATCAAGGCACACTGGATATTAATCAAGCTATAATATTTAGCTTTGGAAATTAAAGCATAAATTCATGAATTTGGTTAGCGTTGATATTTAACCATGATATATGTATGCACACAATGTTCCAAGATTTTTCCTTTTTGTTTTTACTTTTTGGCAGTGTCTGTTTTACTTACTACAGTATTCGTTGAATTCGTGAAGGCTATTGTTTTTCAGGAGAAAGCCAAGAAGTGTTGAACTCCCAGTGTGTCTTCTTGCTGCTTGTCCCCTTATTAATACGAACCTTAGACTTTCCATGGAGCTGCCCCTCCTTTATGGTATCTGATGCTCCTGAGAGTATGGGTTTGTGGTGTCAGGGATTAGCACCATTTTACAGGTGCTCAGAGGGGCCAGGTGACTTGCCTAAGGACACACAGCAACTGCAGAGCTGGGACTGAATTCTAAGCATTCTGACTTCAAGAATGTTGCCGATGTCCAGTTTTTTTTTAAATTTTAATTGAAGTATAGTTGGTTTACAATATTATGTAACTTTCAGGGGAGAACAGTGATTCAATATTTTTACTGATTATACTCCATTTAATGTTATTATAAAATATTGGCTATATTCCCTGTGCTGTACCTTGTAGCTTATTTATTTCATACATAGTAGTTTGTACCTCTTAATCTCCTACCCTTTTTTTGCTCCTCTCCCCTCTCCCCACTGGTAACCACTAGTTTGTTCTCTATACCTGTGAGTCTGTTTCTGGTTTGTTATCGTCACTAGTTTGTTGTATTTTTTAGATCCCACATGTAAGTGATATCATACAGTATTTGTCTTTCTTTGTCTGACTTATGTCCCTAAGCATAATACCCTCCAGGTGCAGGAGTGAGCAAGTGTGTGTGCACACTTTTCATGAGCGGACTCTAGGTCTCCTACAGCCCTCCTGCAAGTCCCGCTGGTTTTCAAACCAGCTAAGAGTGAGGCAGGAGACAGATGGGGCCCCAGGGCAAACAGTTTGAGTTCGTTCCCTGTGGACCAATACTCTGAGACCGCAATAACAGGACAATTGGGAGAGGAGGCTGGGCCCTGCCCAGATAGCAGATAAGAGACCACATAGTCCTCATTCTCGAAGTAAGGAGACCTCCCCCGACCACACATGCGCAGAAAGGCTCCTTGGAGGTCAAAAGGGTAGTGATGCCAAGTGGCCAAACCTACCCATAGGCCTCTTCGGTGGAATCCATCCCGGCTAAGAGATGCGCATGCACATGTGGGAAAATCCAGTGATACACCAAATATGCACTTTGAACCAAGCAAATCAAAATGATTGGTCAAAGGAAACATGGAAGAAATGCCCAATAAAAGTGATTCAAACCGCCATGAGGGCGTGACTCTCTCTGAGCCTACCCTTGTGTCTATCCACACGTATTCTGCTCTTTTTTTTTCCCTAATAAATACTTTACTTGTTTCACTACTTTCCGTCTTTGTGGGAATTTTTTTCTGCAAAGCCGTAGGGCCAGGGCCTTGTCACTGACCTCTGGTCTAGTGACTAGGATTCAGTGCTCTCACCGCCGCTACCCAACCTCAAGCACTGACCGGGAGCTGAAACCCTGCTTCAAGCCACTGTGAGCTGAGGCCACCCAAGATCAAGAGGTCTTCGAACTGCTCACTCCCCAGGGAGGATCTCTGAGCCCATGATGTCCCCCTCTTCTCCTGTGTCCCCTCCTAGGGGAACGGGTCCGACCTGCTCACTTCTCTTCCCTTCCTACCTGACTGCCTGTGGATCTTTGTAGCCTTTGTTGTAGAAGAGTCTTTCTGCCAGTCTCCTGTTTGTTTTCAGTGGTCTACATGTAGATGTAACTTTGATGTGTTTGTGAAGGGAGGTGAGCTCCAATCCACATCCTTCTACTCCACCATCTTGATCTCCTCCTGTCTGATTTCCACCAGTTTTGCAACCTTGTTGAGCCACTTGAGTAATAATTTTTAAAGTGTGGATTAAAGCTAGTTTTTTGTTTGTTTTGTTTGTTTGTTTGTTTGTTTTTGGCTTGCAATACTCTAACTTCAGTTCTCCCATTTGGGTGAATGAACTTGTAAGTCAATTGTTTCTTCATAGAAAGCAATAAATATATCCCTTTGTCACGGTATAAGTTGTGAAAACTTCACTATGCTTCCCAGGCTGGGTCAAGACCACTTTGAAACATTCCTGGGTACTGTGCAGACAGAACTTAGTCAAAACTGTTTATTCTTTGCTTTCTCTAGTACTGGCTCTGTTTACTGATCTTTTCAGGAAACCTAGGTGTGAGCTCTGCTGTATGGCATGGACCACACAACGCTTTGAAATGAGGAAGCTTTAAAGTTACAGGCAGGAGTTTGACTGTGAGATTGAAGGGTCTGTCTGCACAAAAGGATTGTACTTTGAGGTGAAATTCACAAACAAAGTCAATCAACATGAAGAATCTGGAAACTCTCAGTGCGAGCTGTTTCATTTTTCTGTGCATTCCACAAGAAACAAGTGGGAACCTTTTATGTAAAGTTCCAGCATATGTGATCACAGGAGCTATTTGAAGTGTAGGGAGGATGTTGCAGCTGTTAGCGAGTGCATTCACAGAGCTCCCCTTTAATGTGGTTGTGTCTTAACCGTCAATACCGAGAAAAGGAATTATGCGAGAGTGGAGCCGGGAGGAGGGTGCCTGGCGTGGACACAGCCAAGAGTCAGCAACAATGAGGGAGATCAGTTTAAGTGAGGAGCTCCACAGTTTTTCATTCAGGAAATGGAAGGTTTCTTTGCCCCCTCTTCATAATTCGAGAACTGTGTAGCTAATAAATTGAGAACCTTTTTTAGTAAAGTGGTATATATATATTTTTAATCTTTCATGTGATATTGGCACATAATTCATGTATAGATCTTAAGTTATTTTTGTTGCATATGGGTTTTCATTAGTGAATATGGCCCCTTTTAAAAAAATGTTCAACATCTTCTGGGAGATAATTTCCCTGCTTTTTTGGATAGGGCAGCGTAGGGTACGCAGAAGAATGGAATAGAATTCAGGACCACTGGAGCTTAGGCTGGGGAATTACTTTAAGGTAAGGGGCTTAAAATAAGTTAGGAGAAACCACTTCACTTTGAAAGGGCTTATTCCTTAGTTGAAAAATAGGGATCAGTTAGACGCCCTGAGAACAAACTGTATTTACAGACTTTTCCGAGCTACATTTAAAAGATTGGAAAGAAATCATTTGAAATGGCAGTATTTGCCTCTAAGTGGTAGAATTCTGTTTGCATTGAGTCTCTGTTCTATTTTGTAAATTTAACACTCTCAAAAAGAGGAAAATGAAAATCAATTTCTTTAAAAAAATGAAATGGCAAAAGAAACCATAAACCTGGCTCTTTCCCAGTGCTCTGCTGGGAAATGATTATGGATTCTGCAAAACCGTCGCAGGGGCAGCGCGCTGCTGACAGGGTTTTGATTTCTTTAGGAAGTATTGGAGGGAATGGCTTTGCGGGAGCTCCCAGCTTCCTCAGCCCCTTTCCTCTGTGGAGGTCGGGCTCCAGGACCTTTGTCTTGAGTGGTGAGCGCCCAGCATGCAGCCAGGAGCACCAGCAGTGGGCACTCCCTCGTGGAGCACCTTTTGGGTCTGAGGCTGACAATTGTCCTGCCTCTTGGAAAAGCCGTCAGGCCTGCGGGCTGCCAGCTGCCTGAGCGTTACCAAAAGGGGGCAGTTCATTCATTCTTTCACTGTGGAGTGTCAGCTGCATAAAGGGCCCACCACAGCTTGGGGGACAAAAGCTCTCCAGTAGGATTACACTGCCAGGTTGGAGAATGGCCCTTTCAACGCTGCAAGGCCTCAAATAGGGGCTGTACTCAGCTGACCACCTTTATGCAAATCCCTCCTCTTTGTCCAAAGGCCCAGTGACAGAAGCCAGTTAAGCCTTTCTGGGCAGATAGGCTTTGTGCAGGGCTGGGAGGGAGATCGCCCAGGTTAGGTGTTTCTAGGAAGAACAGCAGATAGAATTGGTTTTGTAAAATGCTAGTGCTAATAAATTGAACACTGGCAAAAATCTTCTTACGTTTTAAGATATTATTGACAAAGAACAAGTGATTCCTCAAATGGAACAGATTGAAGTGGTATAGAGTTCAGGAAAGCAGAGATTGTTGTGCTTTGACATTATGCAAAATATATAACACCTGTATCTGTTGTTTCCTGATCTCTCCTGGTTTCTTTCCTGATCCTGGACTTCCTCATAATTGTCCGGGGTGGAGAAGCTTGCTTGGTTTATACCCACCTCCTCACTTGCTTGGGCTTTCTTCTCTCTCCTGGCTGCTGCTCACTTCCTCCCTCCTTCTCAGTGAATATTTCCAGGGTTTTATCTTCCCCTTCTCAGGTCATTCCCTTGGGGCACTCCAACGATGAGTAGAATTTCAAATATTCTTTGTGTGAGTCTTTCAGAATCGACTAGAAGAGATCACCAAGTCATGCGTCCAACTATTGCTCTTATCTACGTGGTCAAATTGATAATTCTCGTCAAATAGAGGGTAGCTTTTCTTGCATGTTTCATTGATGCCTAAACACGCAAGAGAACCCACAGCTGGTGAATTTTCTCTCCAGACTCTTCCACAACCCAGTTTCCCTCTAGTAAAGGACACCTTTGGCCTTGTGACCCTCAGCCTCTTCAGCCCCCCAGCCCACCCCCCAGGCCTGTAACAGCAGTATCACATCTGCCTTGTAACTCATTCTTTGTCTGTTCTCATTTTCATCTGTCTCCTCTTCTACATGTCTGAAACCCATCCTATCATCTTGCAACTTTCTTCTGTTCCTTCTGCAGACCTCGTAAACTCAAGCCCTTCCTCAAGCCTGTCTGCTTCAGTCCCTGGCATCATCTCTCTTAAAGTTGCTTTGACCTTATTAGTCCCTTCTCAGAAATTTGCTGTAGTACTCAACTAACTTACACATTAAATTAAAATGTTAACATCTTCAGTTAGAGAACCTAGCCTATCTGACCATATCAATTTCCCCATTTGATTCTTATACTTTTCAATATTCCACCTTCTTAATTTTTCGAGAATTATTTTGACAGTTATGTAGCTCTTTGAAATAATTATTGTTCCTCTGCAGGTCTTTTAGCTTTAAGGGCTAGCAGTAACAACAACAAAAACAGCCAGCACCGTGCCTTGCCCATAGTCGATAACTATTTGGGACATGAACAACTAACTAAATCCATGGAAGCACTTGAAATCGCTGATGACACCTCAGTTTGCCCAGAAACCAGAAGCATAGGACTCCGTGTCCTGAAAACAAAATTCTTGCTTCCTTGGTAACTTCCTATGGAGTCAAGTAGAGTGAACCTTAATAAACATGGACCAAGAGTGGCCTAAAAGACTCCAGTGTAATATGTAATATTTTCAGGTTCTTGACTCAAATTCAGTATTTCTGTGAGTTTTTTTTTTTTTGGGGGGGGGTGTATACAGTTTATTTTTTTTCTTCACTTTTTTTTAATTTTTTTAATTTTTTTGGGGGTACACCAGGTTCAATCATCTGTTTTTATACACATATCCCCGAGTATTTCTGTGAGTTTGTATGACTCTTTCTGTTTAGAAAGTTCTGCTGTGAAGAGTTCCTGTATAATTTTCTTTGGTTTGTTTCACCAGTTGATCCTCAGATTTTAAACTGCAAATGAACTGAAAACAGAAAAAACTTACCTATCAGATTCCTTTTTGTTTGTTTGTTTTTGGCTGTACCACGCGGCATATAGTATCTTAGTTCCTCGACCAGGGATCGAACCTGTGCCCCATGCAGTGGAAGCATGGAGTCTTAACCACTGGACCCCCAGGGAAGTCCCCAGATTCTTAATTAAATGATTCACTAAGATCTTTTTCAAAGGTTCACTTAAAATATACCTTTATGTAAAGAGAGATGGCTGTCTACGTATTAAGTCATCTCTCCTACATTTTTTCCTACATCTTTTTCTATATCTTAGATCATTCTTTTCTTGAATCCTAGAGTCTCTGGAGAAAGAGAAAACTCTTGTCACAGTCCTCAGCCAGCTGAATGCAACTTATTCTTCACCGTTTTCCAGGCTAGGTTCAGACAGCCTTGTGTTGTAGGGAGGAACTAACCTTTTTCCCTGCACTGAGGGGAGAAACCGACAACATATGACTTTCATGCAGGGCCAGGTAGGGCAGGTGCCATCAGGAGTACAGGAGAGGGGATCAGAAAAGGCTTCTTGGAGAAGGTGCTTTGAGGAATATGCCTTGAAGGGTAGATATGGCTTCAATTAGTAAAGATATGGAGAAGGGCCTTCTAAGCAGGGATACTATTCAGAGCAAAGCCTGGGTGGGTGGATGGAGGCGCATGTGACTGGGCGATGTGTGCCCTTCCTGGAATTCAGAAGATGTAAGCTATGGTGTGGCTGAGAGGTGAGTTGGGTCATATTGTAGAAGGCCTTGGGTGACAAGCTGAGACAGTTTGACTATGAGTGATGCTTAAAAGCTGCAAAGATAACACATGTAACCATGATATGATAGATGCATGGGACCTCTTATATTCTCCCCTTAGTAACGTGATCTTATCTGCAATGAGATGTGATAGAATTGGCCTAGTAAATGAAGCCAAACCCAAACGTACCTAACTAGGTAGGCCCCAGGATCCACATTACTACTCTTGCTTGCTTCATAGTGGTTTCAGATGACAAATTTTGTTAGAGGCTCTTCCTCGAGGTCAGAGCTATGCCAAACAAATAGCTCTGGATACCAGTCACCAGTGGAGTAAGCATTGGGCGTGAATGCCACCATGGGCACCCAGTTGGTTTCTTGTCGATGCTCTTTGGCCAATGTGAACTGAAGTCACATGTTGAGAAGTGGCCCCAATTCCCTCAGTGGGTGCTTCTTGAGCTGCCACTCTGTGCCAAGTGCTGGGAACAAGGAGTCACGAGACCAGATTCTGGCCTTGTGCTCATACTCCAGTGGGAGAGATGGACAAGGGCACAAAGAGTGATCAGACATCCTAGAAAGTGGCGAGTGCCCTGAAAGAGAAGTAGACAATGAGCTCTAGAGGGCTCAGGGAGGAGGAATCTGGGGAGAGCATGTGGCATGATTCTGGAGAAACTTGAGAAAAATGGTATCTTTTTGGACACAAATTCATATATCCAGATCTCCAGGTACCTTCAGGCCTCATAGATGCTGTGAAGTATGTTTGGCAAACATCAGAAACAGATTTTTATTTGGGGATCATGCTATTTGGCTTCAGCATTAGTACCATCCAGATAGTACAAGGATTATGTGTCCCTCAGAGAAGGCGGGGACACTCCCTGTTTAATGCAAAGGAAATCTATAACACTTGCTATAAGAAATTCGTGAACATCAACATCATTTCTATATCAAAAAACCAAGTAAAGGATTACAAGTGCCCTTTTTTTCTAATTACACAAAAAGGAGAGTTTGTATAGTGGCAGATCTTAACATCATCTCTAGGGCTTGTATGGGGCAACTGGACAAGTTAGCATCAGAAAGCTCAGTGCTTTTGATCAAGTAGGCTGCCATTGTGATGGAAGTAGGGCTGAAATGAGGGATAGGCTAAGGAAATCTGACTTCATGGGGAAGCTGGCAGCAGTTTAAGCACATTCTTGGGTGAGGAGCAATCCCAGTTTCTCCAGCCTACAGTATTGACATGAGAATCATAGCGCTGTGTGCAAAGGTCACTTCTAACCTGGGAAGTCTTGGTAGTTGAAAAGGGTTCTCTTATATTTATTTTAAATGTACAGTTACATGATTATTGACTTCCCTTGTATTGCTAGAAAGACTATTTTTGATCTAGAAACATCTCTTTCTTTGAAGGTCAACTGGATAGACTGTCCAGTGTCTACAGACAGCACTTACCCGTTTCTTCAATTCTTGTTCTTGGGTAAGAAAATGCCTTTTATCTTTTAAATCTTTTTTTATACTTACTTTTTATATTGTACTGTGTGCTTGTAATCTAATGGAAGTGAGAGTCCTCTGTGTTTTGAAACTGATTGTCAAGTTGTAAGTGATTGGGGGGAAGTCTAAACAATGAGTTGCGTTTTAAAATAATAACACCTGAGTTAGTCAATAATTCATACAATCAAGATGTGCTCAGTTAGTTACAGCACAGGTCAAGATGTAACATCATTCCAGTAGTCACGATCAGCTCTTAACACTAGCGAATTGAATACATGTGAAATTGTGTAGCACAAATAATAAAAATATCTGTTTAGAGATGTCACTGGTTTTTACCAGGTACAGATTTAAAATGCAAATCACATCTTATTCTACTTGGACACTCCAAAGGGAGCACTCTACCCATTTCCCTGAGAGAATTATAAAATCAAATGAAGGAAAGAAAAGATGTCTTGGTTTTGGTAAATTGGAGATTTTATGTCAGTGACGTGTGTGTGTGTGTGTGTGTGCATGTAAACTTAGTTGTAGAACAAATGCAAGGAAAACTGAACTTGAATGCTAATTCTTTGCATCTGTTTTTATATTTATATAGGTGTGTATATGATGATATATTCTTATAAATGAAAAATCAACCTACATAATCCTTTGAACTGTATAAAGTAAAACGTAACATTTATTTATTTATTTTTAAGAACTTTTATTGAGATAATTGACATACAATAAATGGCATATATTTAAAGTGTACAATTTGATATTTTTTTTCTTAGTAGTAGTGTATATGTGGCAATCCCAATCTCCCAGTTCATCCCCCCCACCCCCGCTTTCCCCACTTGGTGTTCATATGTTAAACGTAACATATATTTATTGCAATAAATGTAATTTGGTGCTTAGGTTCTCTGGGAACTTTGATAATTCTGTAATGAAAATGGGAACAAATATGAAAAATAAATGTATAAACCTTTGGATGTAACAGTTTTATTCATCCTCACCCATTCCTTCCAAAGGGGGCATTTTCCCAAGTATGCAACTGGTCACTTCCATAAATATATCTTCAAAAATTGAATGGGACTTAGATGTCTCTCATGCCAAGTTGCTCATTTTATAAAAATATCTCAATAGATACACAAGTTGTCCTTTTGCACCCTTGAAATTCCATACTGGGAATATTTCCTTAGTATAGGAATTCCAATGTGGTACTACACCTGGTGAACAGATTTTACCTTGTTTCTGGCTTCAGCGTTATTTAGACATCAGAGATTAAGGTCATATTAATTTATGGTTCATACCGTTTGCAAAAAGGAGAACATTATCTTACACAGATCATTCTTAGAGAGAGACAGGTAATGCACAATTATTGCAATTGCTCTTTTTTATGTTGTAAGAAAATCTTTTCTGTTTTTTTTAAGTTTCAGCTTTATTGAAGCATAGTCAAGCTGTAAAAAATATGGAATGCTTCACAAATTTGTGCATCATCCTTGCAAAGTGCCATGCTAATCTTCTCTGTACCATTCCAGTTTTAGAATATGCACTGCTGAAGCAAGCACTCCTTGCAATAGTTCTTTAAAAGAAAAGGTTAAGTGAGAGTCCTTTATCCATAGTGCAGGCTATGCTGGGCACTTTTTTGGGAGTACCTGGAACTGAAACCAGTAAATTAGTTAAAAGTGACCTGTGTGGTTACCACATTCATTTCTCCCTGGACCCTTTATAAACTTTGGGGGACTTTTATCCCAGAGCTTATTAAATATTTATTGTTAGGTTTTCAGATTTTCCTTTTTGTTATTCCTAAGTTAAAATGTCTTTGGCTATCTAAGGTGCTTGCGAATGGGAGATAAATCAAAACAGACACATTTCCCGTGATCCTAAACCTCTGAAAAGCCCTGAGATGTCTTGTAATCAAGAAATCTGCTTCAGTATATTTAACTCAGCATTTTCCAGATATACCCAACCAAGGAACACGTCACTTTTACTTTTACTGCATACCTTTTAACACCCTTTGGTGCTAGTGCTCTGTGGGAGCAATGACCTCTAGGAAAGCCTGGGTTACTTGTACTAGGCTATTTCATATACGTGAGCAGTGGCATCTGACCTTGGTGTTGCAAAAATCCCCAGGAATAAGAGTTGTCAGCCATTTCTGATCAAGAAGTATACCAGCAGTTAATCGCAACTCTTAGGACAACAGACCGTGAATGTTTGTACTGATTGAGGCTCTGGCAGGTTTGGAGGTAGCAAAACCTGCTGGGGTATCTCCAGTTGGTTCAGAAACTGTCTTTCCTAGGCTTAGCACTTTCTCTGCTGCTGAGACAAGGACAGAGAACAACACAACCCCCCAAACTGAGAATGAGATTTGTTGGCATAGCCCCTCTGCTCTTAGATGTTGCTGCTCAGGGATGACATTAGCCGGAGATCTCTCCCCTCCCTCTCGCCACGCAGTGGTTTTGAGAGGATGGACTTTGGTAACTGTGTTGCTTCGGAGAAGAGTTCAAGAGTTTCAGAACATCAAGAGTTACTTGATTATGTGTTTTAAAGAATCCTTTGCTGAGCCACAGACCAAATCCAATTCCACATTTCTGAGAACCCATCTTTTTCCACTTTAGAAAAGTGAGTTTGCCTATGGTTTGATAACTTAACTTTTTTTTTAAGGAAACTAAAAAGTAATTTTCCCATACTGCAAAATTTTGAAATGCTTGGCTTCAAGTTTCAGTGAGTTTTCTTTTCAATGAATATGATTGGAATTCTATTTAATACAGAATTTTTAAAAGGCAGCATCTGTTTACATTGCATATAAGGTAGCCCTAATGTGGACAATTTCATACCAAATGTTTATTTTATGAGCCAGTAAAAGCGCGTAAATAAAAAACTTGAAAGTTTAACGTTAGCCTTTTATTTAGTTGTGGTGTATCTTGGTCTTTTTAATAAAATCTTTGAATTAGATGAGCGACTAGAATAACCTTTAGTTTATATAAATTCTAATATAATGTGCAATAAACTTGTACTCCTACATGAGTAATAATGGAAGAGTTTTAAAGTGTTATGCGGATCTGTAGAATCCAGGGCAAAGGATAAGTTATTATTCAGCTTTTGTCAGGGGCAGAGAAATGACTATGTAGGAAATCTAAAAGCCCTAGACATTTTAGGGAAGGAGGCATACAGATATTGACATGAAAGTAACATCAGAATAATCTTGATTCAACTAATTATTTTTGTAATCATTGGCAAATTCCAATGCTTTAGCTAATATTAAAACACGATTACTTCATTTATTCATGTATTCACTCATCCAAAAACAATTTTTCGGCAAAAGTGAGGAGGGGAGGCCCAAGGCAGGTGGGCAGCCAAGAAAGAGATTCTTTATTAGCAACTCACTTTAGGAGCAAGCGGGACCCTAGCAGCCTGGAGTGGGCCCCAGAAGTCCCTGCCCTGCCCGAGGCCCCAGCCTATTCCTAACGGTCCAGACCCCGGGGATCGATCCCAGGGAGCCTGGAAGCAACACGCAGCGTGCGCCTGCGCAGTTCAGACTCCTGTACACGGGCGTTCAGGCATCTCGGACTTCTAGGCCTGCGTGGGCTGGCGTCACTCGCGGCCAACAGGCCATCTTCTTGGGGTCGGCGGTTCCCTACACTGAGAAAAAAAAGTTTCAACGGATTGAAATTGAAGTTCTGTTGAAATATAGCGGATCAAAATAGTTTTTCTTCGATAACGGTATGTTCTCCTCTCCTCTGTCACAGTTCTAAGTCTCCTTTCTCTGTGGTTCTAAGACTGGCAGCCTGAGCTTTCCAATAGTCAGGGAACCCTGACCCCCACAGCGGCAAAGTTCAGGGGCTTGCACTTAAGAAAATGTATAGTTGCTTTTGCCCAAGTGTTCCCTTGCTGCCTGTAACATCTGATTCCAGCCTCTGTGCCTCTATTTAGTCCTGTGTTCCCTGTGTGCTCCTCATCTCTATTCCCTCCTCTCAGCATCCATGGAATTTTATATGGATTTAAATCTTGCCACTTTCAACCTTGTAGTTAGTTATCTATTTACAAGTCTGATCTCTCAAAAGGCAGTCCACATCAACATCATTTCTTTGTCCCCTGGAGTCTGCCATGGAGTCCACACCTAGAAGACATCTATCAAATGTCAACTGAATAAATAGGATTCAACTTACACGCAACTCCTCAGGAAAGATATGTTATCTGATGAGGGGAAGCTTACATTTGCTTCCAAAACTGTGTCTACTTTTTACGTAAGAGCTATCTGGTAAAGAGAACCAGGATGTTAGGAGGTAGAATTTTCTCCTGTGGACCTTTTTACATTAACATGTTCTCTTTAAACTATTTCTTACAGGTGAACTATCTGTTACACTTTTTGAGTTTCTTATTCTCAATTTTTGGTAAATTCCTGGGTTGATTCTTTTAGTGGTGAACAAATATTGGAACATGGGGACTAAATGATGAAAAAGGGGAGAGAAAAATAATAATGTAGAGGAAAAAAGTGTCCATTGACTCAGCCTGGAAAGAGAGGTGACGCACAGTGAGCTCTGTTAGCTCAGTTTTGCACAGTATTAGTGACTAGCTGAAATGAGACAGAGTTGTGATGTGTCAACGGTAGACAGGGACATCTTTCTGTTTAAATATCTGACTCTAGGAGACCTCAGGAACTATTCTCTACAATGTGTCCTTGGATCTTGAGTGAGGCTAAGAATCTTAGCCTTGCTTTGGTGCCATGGTCCACTTGGATAATGACAGCAACAAACACCCAAAGGGGCTCTGGGAGATCTTTTAGGTGGGAGAGAGGTGCAGCGGGAGCTATGGAACCCATCATCTCCAACCACTGGAGGAAGGAGAGGTGGGAAGGAATTGATGGAATGCACTTCAAGATTCTTAGCACCTACAAAGCCCAAGTGCTGCTGTGCTTCAGCCTTGATGCTGTCTAGAGTCTTGAAGTACACTGGACTGTCACTCTTTGCTATAGACCAGAGATTCTCAAGTACTCAAATCTTGTGTCTCACAAATCACTGTCAAGGGACTGGCTCTCACCAGGATAGAAGCCAAACCCCTCTGTTTTTCAGCAGAGGGCATTGATGTGTTTAGACAGTTTGTCAGCATATTCATGATTTTTGGTGAGTTTCAAGGACATGATCAATTGCAGAAAGCTTATTGGACATCAATGTGATTGCTACAGAACTTCAAAGTAATTTGTTGATGGGCTAGGGAACCAGAATTGGGAGAAACATGAGCTGTTCATGCTTATTCCTAGTCTGTTGGAAGGTCACAGATGGAGAATGGAGGGGAGGGTGCGAGGAAGGTCGGTGGGAGACGACATGTGACATTTGCAGATGGGTAAAGTGTTGAAAGAGGGCCAGTGCTAAGTCATGGAGAGGCTGTATGCTAGTAAGTGAATGCTCAGGCACTGCCACTGACTCTCAGGGTTGCCCTGGGAAAGCGAGCTAACCTCTCCGGACCCCATTTCCTCATATATAAAATGGGGAAGATAATAATAGAGCCTGGGATGTAGTAAGCACTCAACAAATGTCACCTAATGTTATTCCCATGTTTAACTTTTCTGAAAAGTCTCCTATCTTCCTACAGTTATAAAACTAAACTCAGTAAATACGGTTGAATCTGAGCCCTATCCCAAGGGAGGTTTATTGCTTAAATATAAGAATAACATAATGACAATGTTTTCATCTCCAAGGATTTCCAAGTTTCTTTGTGATTTTAAATGGGAAGGATAGCAATATACTCTCAGTAATTAAAGTGAAAAGTTTGCAGTATTTTTCAGTTCTACATTTTTTTTTTAATTTACAGACTGTTTTAACTTGATAAAATTCTTTTTAATAGAGAAGTTATCATGAATGGTTTAAATGCCTCTCCTTATTGACTATGAACTTTACAAGAGCAGAGACTATGTCATCCTCATCTCTGGATTCCCATGCTTGGTGTTGCCAAGGCTGGCATAATGTAGGCACTCTGTGAATGCATTTTGAATAAATGCAGTCCTTTAGCTTTTCAAGTTATGGTGCTTTCATATGTCTTAGTTGTAAAAGAATTCAGATGAAGTCTAGGGGGAATCAAAAGAAGATTTAAAGGAGACATGACAAAAATCTACTGATGTTTTATATTTATTCTCAGCTAGATTTTTAAAATGTCAATCAGGAGATTACAAATTTCATGGATTAATAGAAAATCAAGGTTGATATACAGTGCCATAGCTAGAAATGCAGGGACCATGAAAAATAGTTTTAAGGGTACAAACTTTCCAGAATAAGTTCTGGAGATCTAATGTATAACAACATGACTATAGTTAATAATGCCATACTTGAAGTTTGTTAAGAGAGTAGATCTTGTGTTCTCACCACACACACACACACCCACACACCCAAAGAAAATTATGTGAGGTGATGGATAAGTTAGTTAACTTGATTGTGGCAGTCATTTCATAGCTCATTCATATATAAAATCATCACATTGTACATTTAAATATGTACAATTTTATTTGTCAATTATATCTCAATCAAGAAAAAATAGAAATTTATTTCTGGATAAAATACAACTCCTCTCCAAACCCCACAGTAGATCACTCTCATTGCAAAGTGAAGTCTAGCCCTAATAGTAGAGGTTGAAGTATGGGTAAGGGAAGGATAGCACCAGACAGGCCGTCCAGAAGCAAAACAGAAGTATCATCCATCCCCATGAATCTTCCATCATTAAAGCTCCTTTTCTCCATCTCAGGGGTTAGGGCTTCTCTAAGGATTGATATCTAGGTTTAATACTAGGACATGCTTTGGGAATAATGAAAAACATTAAGTTCTACAGGCTGATTGAATTCTACTTAAAATCTTAAAAGTCTTGTTTGTCACCTGGATATCTGTAGGGCTCATTTGCTAGTATTTTCATTGTCCAGCTATAGTAACTAACAAACATACCATGCACATCAGAGCAGCAGAGTCGTTGGATCAATTCTGCTTTTACAGGAAGTGAAATCCTCAGAGATGCCTTGTTCTTTTAGTGGAAAATCAAACTGAGGCTGCACTTCCTGCTGCCTGTAGGGAATGGAGGTAGCCCTGTACAGTTCAAGTGTGAAACAGCACTTTAAAAACGCCAGAAACTAGGAATCCATTTATCTTGTAAATGTTTCTGTAGGCCATTACTCATCCTCTAACCCTCTGAAACGGTTAAAGACATGCTAGGGTAGGTAAGCCTCACACAAAATTCACCTTGGACATTGACTAGGTTGGGTTTTTTCAGAAAGTATTTATTCTTTAAAATCCTAGGACTCCTAGGGACCAGATCGCTTTGATTTGGGCATTCTAAATTCCCATTTCTTCTGGACCACACTCTGTCATTTTAAACTTTGCAAAGAAAAGGGAGACCTGTTAAGGTCAAATAGTTTGTGCTAGCACTCACGTAAGTTCTCTATATCATATTTTGTACTTACATACATTTAATTGGATTAAACAAATACCCAGTGCTTTGTGTGTATGGCGAACAGTTCTAGGTACTTTAGGGTAGAGAGTGCAGGGTAAGAAGAGTCCACTGCCCTGAGGAAGCTTATGTTTTAATACACACAGGGCACAGTTTGTGTAGGGGTTTTCAAAGGAAAGAGAGGAGATCTGGGAATATTTTTTAGAAATGGTGACATAGGCATGGAAGGTGGTCAGGTGTAGTTTTTAGCTCCAAAGTCTGTCTCTCTGGATTCAAGTCTCTGATGCACCATTTACCAGCTAGGTGATCTTGGGCTACCTTCCTGCACTTCAGTTTCCTGAGAAACTGAGATGATAACATTAGAACAGACCTCATAGAAATGTTGTGAGAATCAAATAAGTTGTTTACTGCAGAGATCAGGGCCTCTCCATCAGTCTGGGATAGCAGAGGACCCAGGGCAGGGCTTTAGGAGGTGGGACAAGATTAGGTTGGTGTATTGGACCATGCTGTCCAAGAGATGAGGATGGGCTGGAAGGGAGCAAGAATGGAGACAGACAAGGGGAAAGCGGTTGCAGGGCCTGAACTTGAGGTCTGGCGTGGAGGATCAGCAGGAGCAGGCAGGCGTGAGCCACAGTGTGGAGGTGGAGGCTGATCAGACGGGCCCAAATGGGGGCTGAAAAAGAAGACAGTTGTGGAAGGTAGCTTGGCAACCTTCGTTTGCGGGACTAGATTGACGATGCTCATGTTTACGAGATTGGTTGTACAACTGGGAAATTTCTCTGCTCATATCTTCGTAATGGTGAAGAATTTCACTTTCTACTCCTTTTAGAGAATTATTGTACAATGCATGTGGAAATTTAATTCTGGACAACTCCTGTAGTTGCAACGAAGGGAAGGAAATGTTGAGTTTGCTGATAAATGAGGAAGGGACAGGAACAAACATGAGATCACCTCCCTGCTGATGATCAGCTGGATTCCTAGGTAGCCTTGGGATTCGGGAGGACAGGGTTGTGGAAGAGATACTCAGTTTGACCATGTATGAGGACGCAGATTACTTAGGGATTTCATGCAGAACCCAGGCAAAGGCTGGGACACAGGATGTAGAAGCCTGCATCTGAGTGGTGGGTGGCTAGAAAACTCAGAAGTGTCCCATTGATTCATATGCTGTCTTCTACAATAGTTGGTCCTCCAAATAGTTTAGGGAGCTTTCAGAGCAATCATCTCAGGATTTAATAAAAGAGAAACAAAGTGCGTACTGTAGCAAGACAGGGAAAGCTCATTGTCCCTGAGGTTTGGATAGCAGTACAGAGGAGAGGATGAAGCAGATGTGCACACTCATTCGAATCCCACTTCTGTCAGGTACTAGCTGTGTAACCTCAAATTACTTCAACTGTAATTTTAAGACATTTTTTCACTTTTATTGAGACATAATTGACACTTAACATTGTATAAGTTTAAGGTGTACAACATAATGATTTGGTATGTGTGTATATTGTGAAAAGATGACTGCAATAAATTTAGTTAATATCCAACACGTCACATAGTTAAAAGCTTTTTCCTTGTGATGCGAACTTTTAAGATCTACTCTCTGACCAGCTTTCAAATATACAATGCAGTATTATTAACTATAGTCACCATGCTGTACATCACCTCCCCAGAACTAATTTACTTTACAACTGGAAGTTTGCACCTTTTGACCACCGTCACCTATTTCCCTCCATCCCTGCCCCCCCCGCCCCCCCCACCCCACCCCACACTGCCCCGCCACGCCCCCACACCCCGTGCCCCCACGCCCCGCCCCGCCCCCACGCCCCCCACGCCCCGCCGCCCCGCCCCACCACCCTGCCCTGTGCCCCCCTGCCCCGCCCCCCGCCCTGCCCCCCCGCCCCCCGCCCTGCCCCCCCGCCGCCCCGCCCCGCCCCCCGCCCCCCAACCTGCGCCCCCCAACCTGCGCCCCCCCACCACGCCCCCACGCCCCGCCCCCACGCCCCGCCCCCACGCCCCGCCCCGCCCCCCGCCCTGCCCCCCCGGCCCCCCGCCCTGCCCCCCCGCCCCCCGCCCTGTGCCCCCTGCCCCGCCCCCCCGCCCTGCGCCCCCCGCCCTGCCCCCCCCGCCGCCCCGCCCCGCCCCCCCACCCCGCCCCCCCGCCCCGCCCTTCCCCCCGCCGCCCCGCCCCACCCCCCGCCCCCCCACCTGCGCCCCCCGCCCCCGCCCCGCCCCCCCACGCCCCGCCCCGCCCCCCCGCCCTGCCCTCCCGCCCCCCCGCCCCCCCCGCCCTGCCCCCCGACCCCCCGCCCTGTGCCCCCTGCCCCGCCCCCCGCCCTGCGCCCCCCCGCCCCGCCCCCCCCCCCGCCGCCCCGCCCCCCCCACCCCGCCCCCCGCCCCGCCCTTCCCCCCCGCCGCCCCGCCCCACCCCCCGCCCCCCCACCTGCGCCCCCTGCCCCCGCCCCGCCCCGCCCCACCCCGCCCTGCCCTGCCGCATCACGCCACGCCACACCCCGCCCCATCACGCCCCCCGCCCCCGCCCCATCACGCCCCACCACGCCCCGCCCCATCACGCCACGCCCTGCCCCGCCCCATCACGCCACGCCCCATCACGTGACGCCACGCCACGCCCTGCCTCGCCCGCCCTCACGCCCTGCCTCGCACGCCCTCACGCCCTGCGTCTGCCTCTGCCTCTGCCTCGGCCTGGCCTCTTCCTCTGTTTTCTGTTTCTGTGAGGTTTGTTTGCTTGCTTTTATTTATTTATTTAAATTTATTTATTTATTTATTTATTGGCTTCATTGGGTCTTCGTTGCTGTGCACAGCCTTTAGTTGTGGTGAGCTGGGGCTATCGTTGTGGTATGCGGACTTCTCATTACAGTGGCTTCTCGATGCGGAGCATGGGCTCTAGGTGCTCTGGCTTCAGTAGTTGCAGCATGCGGGCTCAGTAGTTGTGGCTCGGGGGCTTAGTTGCTCCTTGGCATGTGGGATCTTCCCGGCCCAGGGATCAAACCCATGTCCCCTGCATTGGCAGGTGGAGTCTTAACCACTGCGCCACCAGGGAAGTCCGATTTTTTTCTAGATTCCACATATGAGTGACATCATACAGTGTTTGTTTTTCTCTGTCTGACTTATTTCACTTAGCCTAATGCCCTCAAGATCCATCTGTGTTGTGGCAAATGGCAGGATTTCCTTCTGTGTTATGGCTGAATAGTATTCCATGTGGGAAGTGAGAGTAATAGCACCTTATGCACAGGACTGTTGTGAGGATTGAAGGATGGTTTGTGAAATACTGACACCTAGTTATGTATGTAGTAAACTCCATAAACATCGGCAGTTGTAGCTCCACTCTGCTTCGAGTCCTCAGCTTCTCCCAGCCCAACTCCTCAGGTTTTCTAGCCCAGTGCTTCCCAAAGGTTCCTGTGCATAGGTGCGACCCTGGAGATCTTGCACCACGATGGCGATTCTGATTTAGCAGGCCTGGGGTAGCCTGAGACTGTGATTTCAGGTAGGACCCATCCTGCCTAGCTGGAGACCATATGGTAAACACCAGAAGTCTAACTGGCATCCTTCTTTCAGCCTCAACTTCTTTCTAGCCATCTAACCCACCCCAGGGTGAGATTTATAAAATGGCAATATCAATTATAACTTTTTAGAATATCAAGTCATAGCACTTCCAAGTGTCCCCACAGGGCACTTGGTGGATCAAGTTCCCATTTCTCCTCAGTGTGATGTTCTGGCCACAACCTCCCTTCCTGAATATTCTCGGTTTCAGTCACACTGTGCTGCTTTGCCAGGTAGGCCTTGCACTTTACTTTTGTTTTGTTTTGTTTGCATTTTTTTATTGTGGTAGTAAAATATACAAAATATAAATTTTACTATTTTAACATTTTTAGGCCTACAACTGAGTGGCATTAAATACATCCACATTGCTGTGCAGCCATCACCGCTCTTTCCAGAAGTTTTTCATCATCCCAAACTGAGACTCTGTCTGCATTAAACTGTATCCTCATTCCCCCCCCCCCCCCAGCTCCTGGTAACCACTATTCTACTTTCTGTATCTTATCACACTTTATTTACAAGCATTTATTGCTGCCTTACTCTGTATCTGGCTCTAGGGTAGGCATTATTTGATATCCATTATGTCAGCGAATCTTCATAACTGCCCTGTGAAATGGTGCCATTATTATTCTCATTTTACAAATGAGGACAGAGAAGCTCAGAAAGGTTAAATAACTTGCCCAAGTTTACATGCTAGGAAGCAGTAAGGACCATTTGATGTAACCATGACGTTTCACCTTGGTGCCCTTACTCAGGCTCTGTTTTCTGCCTGTGATGTTCTTTCCATCCACTGATTGAAGGCTTCTGTGTCCATTACGCAATAATCTCTGGTACCGCCTTCTGGGAAGCTTCTAGTCCAGCAGTGCTTATTCCCTTGCCTTGAGTCAGTGGATTTAAGTAGATGTCAGTCTTACCCAAAAGTCTGTGTGCTTCCAAGGAATAGTGGGGACAGGGATTAAATGAATTGCTGAAATTTCAGAACTGGCCATACCATGGGAGGGGTTTCTAGAAGATTCAGAAATGTAATTGGAATAAGACTAGGGTTAGGAATCTAATGGATTGCAGATCTCTTTCAGGGCCAGGTGCAGTGTTTACCGCACCATATAGAAACTTCAGCTATTCTGCCAGAATGGTGAAGGATGTAAGAACCTTTTGCCTTTTAGTATTCCTTATTGCCTCAGGCTAAGACAACATGTCAGACACAGTTTCCCAAAGTGCAAAACCAATAAGAGATACACTTTTAGATCTGACTTCATTTCTCTGCAGATCTGGGTTTGCCCTTTTTTTCTTTTTAGCTTGTCTGTCTTTTAGGAACAGAATTAGCTGGGTGACAGGTATTCAGCAACCTTTGGCTGCTCATCAGCATTTTGGCAGGTAGGACTCAGTGTTTCTTCATTCATTTATTCTTCACCAAACATTTATTCAGCATGCATTGTCCGCCAGGAACAGTGTGGGATGCTGGGAATACAACAATGGACACAATTGACCTGGCCCTGTCCTCAGAAGGGGCCACAAGATATGCAGAGAATGAGCCTCAACTTTGGTCTAGGAAAGAATGTAGATGTGTGTGCACCTATGCTATTGGGCTCATTTCCTTCATTGCCTGGCTTCCCCCACCACCTCGCCCAGACCAGTGCCCAGGCCTGTGCGGGGAGAGCCTCTGAACGAACTCATGTTCAAGCAAAGAAAAGCCATTCTTTAGGGACACCCTAAAGGAATCAGGAAGCCTGATGCTGTTTCTGGATCTCTTTTGCAGTGTGACTTTGCCACTTGCCCTTCTGGGGTTATTTGACGTGGTACGTGGTACACATACTACATAATCCATGCTAGGTTAATTTCCATTCTTGATTTTATCCATTGGAAAATTATGTTCCCTTCAGATGGATGAGTAAGTGATGAAATATAATCTTATAAGTTGTAATTTTTGAAGAAAGTTTTGATTGAAAATAAATTGGAAAATTCCACTGACTTGGTTGATATATTTATGCCATATGCATTTAACATCATTGCTGTCAACATGAGAATTGTAAATATTTCATCCTTCCTCGCTGATCAAATATCTTTAATAAACCTTATATGAGTGAGAGAAGATGACTTCAAATTGATGAAGCATGCCATCATGCATTTTTTTCCTATAAACTTAAAAAAAAAACAGCATCCTATTGAGATTTGAAAGACCACTTTTTTTTGAGCAATTGTTGATAGAAAAATGTGTCTCTCTCTGTATAAAGACAGTGTTGATCCCTGATGATGCACAGCAAATTTTATAACAAAAAAATACATGGTGTGATTGTCTTCCACAATGTCATTTTAAATACTTTGAGTTTTTTACTTGGAAATAAACAAATATTGTAACCATAGTAATAGCCAAAGATGCATTCACCCCTACATTCTGCTTTTCTTCGGACCCTCTCTGGTTTTCTTTATAATTCCATATAAACATTTAAAATGATGTTTACACGAGGCAAACACTTTCTGGCCATTATTGCGCAGGGGAGGCCACAGGGGCTTCCTTGTCTCTGCCAGTCTGGCTGAGCTGACTGACAGACTGGCGGGGGGGGAGGGGGCTGGGGAGGGGTAAGCCCAGTGCAGTTTTGGCTGCTGCTGACATAGGACTAAATCTGCTTGACTAGCTCATGAGGCCTCCCAGCGACTGCCTGATATTCAGGCAGCCCCGCAGAGAGGACAATTTTTCTTTGGTCATTGAGCACTTACTAGTTAACTTCAGCCCCTTCAGGTGTGGAAGGGTGAAGATGTGTGCATGCGCGCTCTCTCTCTCTCTCTCTCTCTCTCCCACTCTCTCCATGAAACAGAATATTTTTCACGATTGCATTTGGTATTACCAGAACCGCTGGTGACATTTTCCACTGGATTCTCCCCAGCGATTCCCCTAAACTCCTCTTCTTCCATTGCTCCTTCTGTGATACCTCTAGTACCCTTGCTCTTCTCCCTCCTCCAGTTCATTCCAGCCACTTGACTGCTGTCCTTTTTCCTCAGTGAACCTCCCCCGTCCCTGCCCACAACTTCTTTATACTTAGTTAATTTTTACATTATGGTCCAAGACTTCAAGTACTTTTTCTGTCCAGTATCCTTAGTGCCTCTTGTCCTCCTTGGTACCCAGAAAAACTCCGAGCAAGGGTCAATCTGACCACCCCTCTCCTCCATTCCTGCAGATGGGCAGCCACACTGCTGGAGAAAATGAGGCTTCTGTGCAGCTCGGTACCACTACAGAGTCAGGCTCTTCTACCTCGCGTTGCTGATGACGCGGACATCCATTAGGTGTTCTGATGCTCTGATTCTATACCCAGACCTGAGACACCACTTGTCCATGATGTGTTAGATTTACCCGGCTGACCCACTGCATGAAGCTTGATCTCAGGGTTCTCTCCTTCTTGCTCCAACAAGTGGCATCAAGAAACCTCTCTCTATTGCCAGTATTTTTTGCCATTGCTTCCCTCTCTGAGAAGAATGCAACTTCCTCACAATCCTGTAGATTTCTTCCTTCATCCCTCTTTCTTTCTTGCTTTCTTTCTTTCTTCCACACCATGGGGCATGCAGGATCTTATTTCCCCAACCAGGGATGGAACCTGGGCCCCCTGCAGTGGAAGCATGGAGTCTTAACCACTTGACTGCCAGGGAAGTCCCAGTCCTGTAGATTTTATACTGCTGTTAATATCTCTAATTAAAGCTACAACTTATTGAGTGGCTACTATGTGCCACTATATATATATATATATATATACACACACACATACATAAACTTAATTCTTACAAAAACCTTGACATGTAAGTATTATAATCCAGATTTTATAGTTGAGATACTGGAGACTCATAGAGGTTAAGGAACTGACCATAGGTCACACAATTATAAAGAGGTAGAATTGGAATTTGAACTCAGGTCCAGTTGATTCCAAAGCCCAGACTCTTCACTGTTCAACACTGGCTCTCTTATTTTTGAGAGTTGTTTCTTAATTTTGAATGCAACACATACTAAGTAGAGCAAACTTTAAACATGCAAAAAAAAAAAAAAAACAAAACCTCCCATAATTCCATCACCCAAATACACCTCTGAATGTTTTTTGCCCCCAGTCCTGTTTTCTGCACAGTATCTTATTTATTTGTACATTATGCTTTAAATGATTGGGCTGATATAGTATATACAATATTGTTACATTTTCCAGCTAATACTATAACAATTATTTTTTCATAATACAGATTCTTCACAAACATGCTTTCTAGTATCCTCTGCATTGATTAGAAAACATATGAAGAATCCACTGAGGAGTGTCACAAATGTTGAGAATTTCCATGAAAAAAGAAATGTAATCTTGGGAAGAGGATAAAGGCAGCTTGGATGCCTAGTCCCATGCAAATTTACTCTATTTCAAATTGAAGAAAGCAACAAATGTAAACATTTCACATGGAACTTCCTTAAAATTTAGCTGTATAAATGCTCAAGCAGAACAGGCAAAGGTGGCTGAGTCCCTGTATCTATCTGAATTTGAGAATCTGTTGGAAAGGTCATCAACTCTGAGATATCCAAGTATATTCCTTGCATTACAATGTTGAAGTCTTCATTCTAAGGCTTTCTGCTCCCTTAGCTTTACATCCAGAGAAAGTCATGCTGTTGCTACTCTGTTGCTCATCAGCCCATTTTTCTCTGCTTCCACAACACAGCTGTAGAGTGTACAGTTCTGAGACTCTTCAAAGCAGTCCAGGGATGATGGAAGATTGAACATACTGGGACTAGCTGAGTACTGCAATAGTTCTCAGGATGTGCTCACTTTGATTCTAATTCAGGATTAAACTTTTAGTGGCATTTAGTCCTGAACTGTTTGTACTGGGAGATGACAGCGCATGTTCTGTCACATGTGTGTCACGGAGGCCCCAGACATGGTGTTTCAGGAGCATTAGCAGCAGAAGTCCAGATTTGATCAGCAAGTCACTTGTATTGAGAGATGAATGTGGCCACGGAGCCTGAACTGTGAATGTGTTAGCTTATTTGGTTCTGGCAGGTATGAGACTGAGAAACTGGATGAAGATTCCTTTGATGGTGAATCTTACCCCAACTGAACATTGATAACCTATGGCATCATAATTGTCACACTGGAAAGTATCTGCATAAGTGATTCTCAACCACAGAGAGCTAGTCATAATCCATCTCATCAGGGTGTTTTCTTGTGAACTGGAACAAAATCTGTGTATGTGCATGTATGTGTACACACACACATGCACACACACACACACACACAGAGACACACACACACCAGAAAATTGAAAGTGCCTTGCCTCCCCAAAAGAAGAAATCTTTGCAAGCAAGCCTGACCTCCTGACTTTTGACCTATATATTATACTTTAGTAATAAAATTTGATGAGATTTTAGGTTATTTCCCATTGATTTTGGAAAAAAGGCACTCACACTCTGCTGTTCTGAACAAAATATTTATTACTTTGCATAGGAAGGCTGGCTACTTCTGGTCTGTACTCTTTTTTTCAGTCTTTGTATATACTTGCCCCGTGTAAGTTTCTAAGTCTTTGTTTTAGAATGAATTACTGAGTGGAATAGTTGGGTAATTAACAGGTGTCTGTGCTGACCTTGTTCAATGGATAAGGAAAGTCATCAGATATTTAGTGGTGTGGGTTTGTTTTTAAAATAATAATTAACATTTATTTAGCGTTCAGCATTTACCACTCTGCCAAAGTAATTTACATGCTCATTTAATCTTTACAACAAGCCTATGAAATGGTGGGTACTATTATTATCCCCGTTTTCCAGACAAGGAGGTTGAAACTTAGTTTAACTTGCCTAATCAATGGTGGAGCCAGTATCAAATCCTGCCCTTTATACTTTATATAATCTGAGAATATATTCGGAGATTCTGGCAGGAGAATTTAATGGTGTGTTTTGAATGCCTTCTCTGTGTAGAGCTGGGTGCTGTTGGAAATAGCAAAGACATATAAAGCATGACTCGTATTTAAATAGCTTGGAAACAAATTTTGTTGCCCCAGTATACAGAAAGTATACTATATTAAAACACACATACACACACACACACACTCTCTCTCTCTCTCTCCATGGTAGAAATTTCAAAATTATAATGCTTCTTTTGTCACAAATCAAATTTCAATTTATGCATTGATTTGTTCCTAATGAGCCTCTTCTGTCCCATTATTCTCTACTGATGCTTTATACCATTATCCATTTACCTAAACACTATATAGCTCTTTTACAAGAAGCCTTGATGTCTAGTAGAGCACATCCTTGCACATTGTTGTTCTTTAAAATTATTGTGGATATTTCTGACTTGTTGCTTTCCATGGGAATTCTGTAATTAACTTGTGAAATTATATAGAACACCAAACCCAAAACAAAAAATCTACTGGGTTTTGATCAGAGTTAGGTTAATTTGTAGATTAGTCGGGGAGATCTGATGAATTTATGATATTGGGACTTTCTGTCCATGGATATGACATATCTTCCCATTTCTTTAGATCTTTTATATTCATCAATAAAGACTATTTTCTGTGTAATAATTTTGCACATTTTTGTTAAATTAACTACTAAGCATTGTATAGTTTCTTTTGTATATGAAGAAACATATAAATGTTATTTAAGAACATGAAAAAGTGGTTTGAGTAATTAAAGAGATTTGATTTTTCTTTATGGAAATATATGACACCATAAATATGTATAATGCAGTTTTTCATACATTAAATTAGATTATTGAAGGTTTTGGAATGAAAAATTAATATTCATTTTCATTCAGTTAGAAATATTGTCTAATTTTCTCTGTTTAAACCTTTTCCAAAGGTTTCTTCTTCTACTCAGAAATGATTTAGAAGTATGTTATTTAATTTCCAAACATTTGGGGGTTTCCCAGAGACTTAATGATTTATTTTTGATTTCTAATTTAATTGTTTTCATCAGAGAACATAATCTGTATGATTTTAATGCTTTAAATTTACTAAAACTGGTCTTATGGCCCAACACATTTTGAATCATCATGACCGTTAGAACAGAAAATGTGTGTTCTACAGTTGCTAGGCGTCGCATTCTGTCAACAAATGGGCCAAATTTGTTGGCAGTATAGTAAGTTTTCAATATCCTTACTTATTTTCTGTTTACTTGTTCAACTGATTATTGATAGAGGAGAGTTTGAACTCACCAGCTGTAATTGTGGGTTTGTGTACTTCTCCTTTCAGTTCTTACTTCATTTTGAAACTGTGTAATTAGATGTATACCTATTTAGGATTGATTTGTCTTCTTGATTGACTCATTTATCATGAAAGGTCCCTCTTTTTCTCTAGGACTGTTCCTTACCTGGAGTCTTTGCTATTAATTAGCCACTCAAGCTTTACATTATTAGAGTTACATAGTATATATGTTTCTATTCTTTTACTTGTAAGCTATCTGTGTCTTTATAATTCAAGTGAGTATCCCATAGACAAGATAGTTTGGTGTTACTTTTATAACCCAGTTTTGACAATCCCAGGCTTTATATTTGTGCCTTTAGTCCATTGACAGTTAATATAATTATAAATATGGTGAGGTTTAAGTCTACCATCTTGCTATATGTTTTCTGTTTGTGCCATTTGATCTTTGTTTTGTCTTCTTTTTCTGCTTTCTTTTGGATGAAATGAGTAATTAGTATTCCATTTTATCTCTTTTGATTTATAATCTATATCTCATGTGTGTTTTATTTGTTGCTCTAGGCAGTTTATAGTATACATCTTTAATTTATTACTGTCTGCTGTGAATTAATATTGTGTCACTTCATGTATAATGTAAGAACCTTGCAACAGGAAGTGTTATTTTTCACCCTCCTGTTTTCTGTGTTATTATTGTCATATGTTTGATGTCTACATATATTATAAACCTTACAGTACTTTGCTTTTATTTCAGTTATCTTTAAAAGAAATTAAAGATAAAACAATTTTATATTTATTCACATATATGTTATTTCCAGTGCTTTTCATTTCTTTATGTAGATCTGAGTTTCCATCTGGCATCCTTTTCCTCCTACCTGAAGTCCTTCCTTTAACATTTCTGGTAGTGCCAGTATGCTGGTCTTGACTTCTTCCAGATTTTGTTCATTTGAAGATGTCTTTATTTTACCTTCAGTTTCTTTGAAAGGTATATTTTTTCTGGGTATAGAATTCTAGGTTGATTTCTGCCCCTAGAACTTTAAAGATGCTTAATTTTCTTTTGGCTTGGGTTATTCTGATGAGAAGTCAGACAGAGGACATTCTTCCCTACTCTGTAGTAAAAGTGTCTTTTATTTCTGTTTGCTTTTAAAATTTTCTCTTTGTAATTGATTTTCAGCAATTTGTTTATGATGTGCCTTGGTAAGATTTTCATTGTGTTTATTTTCTTGGATTCATTGAGCTTCTTGAATATATGAGTTTATATTTTTCATCCAGTCTGGGAAAAAGATTGGCCATTATTCAAATATTATTTTTCCTCCCCCTTCTGGGAATCTAGTTACATATATTTTAGATTGCCTGTTATCCCATACTAAAGCTCTTTTCATTTCTTCCGTCTTTTTCCTACACTCTGCTGGATGAAACTCAAATGACTTCCAGCCCATGTGTAATATATAGAAACAAAATTAATTTTTAAATATTTTTCTTATATGTAGTAGCCTTGCTGAGCTACTTAATTATTTCTAGTAAATTGCAGAATCTCTTGGATTTTCTATATAGCTAATTATAGTATTCATCACTGAGAACAGTTTTATTTTTCCTTTCCAAGAGTAATTCATTTTATTTAATTTCTTATATTAATGCATTTGTTAGTAATTTCAGCACTATATATTAAATATTTTAGCAACCACTCTTTTTTTCCTGAATATAAAGAATTCTTTAATATTCCACCTTTAAGTATGTTTTTAGTTGATTCCCTTTACCAGGTTAAGAAAGTTCCTGTCTATACCTAATCTGTTAAGAATATTTTTTAAAGTCATATATGTGTGCTGAATTATATCAAATGTATTTTCTGCATCTACTGAGATGATCACATTCTTTTTCTCTTTTTGTCTGATATGTTGATTATATTTTTTTCTAATGTGAAATTATCCTGGTATTTCTGGAGTTAGCCCAAATTTTTAAATACTATGCTGATTTGGGTTTGATAATTTTACTTAGAATTTTGAATCTGATTCACAAATAAAATTGCCTTATAAGATTTTCCCTTCTCAAGCTGCCCTTTTCTGGTTCGGGATAAAGAATATACAGCATTATAAAATGAGTTGGGTGGGTGGCTTCCCTCTTTATCTGTTTTCTGGCATAATTTGCATGTAATAGGAGATACCTGTTACTTAAATATTTGGAAGCATCCATCTGTGAAAACATTGGGGCTATTTTGTTTGGGTTTGGTTAGGTTGTTTTTCTGTAAATAAATTTTTAATTACTGAATTTCTTTACATTTATAGGATTTACTCAGACTTTCTTTGTATTATTAAATAGGTTTGGGTAAAACACATTTTTTTCTAGGAAATACTCCATTCTGTTTCTGTTTTCAAATGTACGGGCACAGAGTTGATAATACTGCTTTTACCATCTCTTTTATTCATAGGTATGCATTTTTCATTCCAAAATGTATCTTCTCCCTTATTTCTTGATCTGGTACAACAATGTTTTTTCAAAATTTTACTTTAGGAACAGATTTTTAAAATTTGTTCTATTATATCTTTATTTTTTATTAGGTTTTTTTGTCCTATGTTTATTATTTGTTTTTCCTTTCTTTAGCTTTAACCTTATTTTTACAATTTGTTTTCATGACTGTTTAGCTCATTTACTTTTATTTTTATTCTGGTAAGTATTTATGGGTACAAATTCCTCAGTACTGCTTTAGCTGCATTTTACAGGTTTTAATATGTAGTATTCTTACAGATCTTCAGTTCTGAATACTTTCTGATTTCTAAAGCTATTTAGGAAATGTTGTTGCTATTGTTTTAACTATTCAAGTGTGTAGCATTTTATATTATCTCTTTATTCTTGATTTCTGACACAATTGCATTAGGGTCGGAGCAGATGGTCTATATGATACTATTCTTTGCTATTGATCTGTTTGATTGCCTAGAATGGCCTAGCTGTCTGTGTTTTGTGTTCTGAAATTTCACTATGATGTTTCTAAATGTGGTTTTATTTTAATTTATCCAAATTGGGTCACATTTTCCATTCTGGAAAAATTTTCAGCTATTAGCTCTTTACTGCCTGTCTCGCATTCTTGCTAGTTTTTTCATATGGAACGCCTATTAGATATATTAGGCCTTCCCATTCTGTCCCTCATGTTTCATAACCTCTTGTTTCATATTTTCCATTTCGTTGTCTCTCTGTAAAGGCAGTATGGTAAATTTCTTCATATCTGTATTCCATTGACTAACTTTCCCATCTGGTTTGTCTTAATATATTGCTTAATCCATCCTTTTGAAATTAATTTTATTGAACATGTTTTTACATAATTTATCTTCTGTTGTTTTTTATGTCTACCTGGTCTTTTCTCAAATTTTCAGTACCATCTATTTTGTTTTTAGTATTTTTAAACAATTATAATGGTTTTCAAATATTTTAATTATCTGAAGTTCTTGGAGGTCTCATACTGCTGGAGGGGAGGGGAATATATGTGTGTCCTAATTCTAGCATAAGGTAGATTGTTTCTTTTTCCTTTATTTTATTTTATTATTTATTGAAGTATAGTTGATTTACAATATTGTGTTAGTTTCAAGTGTACAACAAATGATTCAGATATATATATATATATATATATTCTTTTCAGATTCATTTTCCTTATAGGTTATTCCAAAATATTGAGTATAGTTCCCTGTGCTATATAGTAGGTCCCTGTTGGCTATCTATTTTATATATAGTAATGCATATATGTTACTCCCAGACTTCTAATTTCTCCCTTGGTAGATTGTTTTCTTATGTATTTTCTAATTTTGGATGGTAAGCTCATCTTAAGCCAGTACCTTATCTGTGGAAATTCTGTGGAACCTGGCTTTACGGAGTGTCTCTCCGGAATGGGTTTGTCTTTGCTTCTCCTGGAACCCTAATGTTGACCCAGTCTAATAACACCCCTTTTTTCCCAGCCAGAGAATATGCTGAGACAGACAAACTTCCTCATTTTCTTCCTTTGGTGGTGGGACAATTCTTTTTTTATTGGAGTATGATTGCTTTACAATGTTGTATTAGTTTCTGTTGCATAACGAAGTGAATCAGCTATATGTGTACATATATCCCCATATCCGCTCCCTCTTGGACCTCCCTCCCACCCCACCATGCCACCCCTCTAGGTCATCACAGAGCGCCGAGCTGAGCCCCCTGTGCTATACAGCAGGTTCTCAATAGCTATCTATTTTACACGTGGTAGTATATATATGTCAATGCTATGCTCTCAATTCATGTTGGTGGGACAATTCTTCAAATGAAATTGTAGCCTCTGGGAATCTGGGCTATACCTGAGGGGGTGGTGGGTTTTAGTTTCAGTTCCCTGCTTGGATTCTCCTTCACCCAAGAGGGCATTTAATGCCCAAGCTCCCTTGTTGCATGGCTATGCTTCGCCATCCCCATAGCAGCACAGGTTGGTGTACTAACCAGCTTGCTCTCAGTATCTTCCCAGTGTTTGACCGCTGAGCTTTCTCTTACTTTCTTGAGAGCATTTAGAAGATGTTTGCTATATTTTAAGGGTTCCTTCTTATTTAACACACATGTATTTGAATGTCATTGACTTCTACCTTGAGGTTTTGACCTTGAGGTGATGTGAGTCTAATTATACAATTCAAAGAAGTGGACTGTGGTGATTTCAAGGTCATTTTTATATGCTGAGGACTTCTGTGATATCAACGATAAATGCAGATTTTTGTCTGTAGTGGCATGATACTGTAGCTAGATCTGAAACTTTCAACCCACATCTGTATTTGTTTCACCGTGTTCTTGAAATCAATGAAAGTGAAAGGAATCTAAGGGTATGGAATTAAACCTACAAATTAATATTTGACTTTGGGATTAAGTTGTGTAACCTCAGACTGTTTTTGTAACTTTTCCAAATATATTCATTTGTAATGTTATTGTGACAAACATTCATCGGGGATCACACAATAAAGCAAGTCTTCAACATCTACATAACGTATGAAAAGGTTATTGGCACTTAATGAAATTCTATCTTTAAAAGAAGTAAGCATTCCTTGAGGGAAAGGTGCTATGCAATTGAGAATTTTGATTAATCTTATTGCTTTCTGTGATTCATCATAGACTGATTTCTTAGTAAAATGTGGCTCTACTTTGATTTCAGAGTTCTTTGTTACATTACTGAATAATGGATGAAGATGAGACAGGACAAGAGGAGAGGTATGAATTCCTAACTGACTGATATTTGCATCAAAGCCCTCTCCCCTGCCCTCCGTGACTCACTCAGGGAAATTTGATCTCTCTGGTGGGTGTTCCATACCTCCAGCCCCAACTCTATTCTAACATGTACACTACCTATGTCCTGACAGCCTCCCTCATCAGACTGTGTCTTCCATGCCTCTCACAGTGGCTGCTTAGAGCTGACACTGAATAAATGGTTTATACTTCCTGATCAGTTGAGAAGCCTGTTTGGGGGCCTTGGCTTGCCTAGAGTTGAAATTCATTTACATTTGAGAAGATAAATTACCTTATTTTTCCAGTTCAGAATCTAAAGTAAATTCCAGTCTACCGATCAAAAAGTTTTTGTCAGAATTGTTCAGAATGGTCTGTGTTTTTTAAAGGTAAAATTTAAAATCTCAATTAGCATTTCATTGCTCTGCCTTCTTTCTGAGAAGGAGCATTGGCTTCGAGAGAGCCTCTTGAGTAATTATAGACCATTTAGAAACAGTGTTCTTTAATCAGAAGTACTCCTCAAAAAGCAGGTAAGAATATATGGTAGAACAAAGACCCACCATTACATTCAAATTAATTTGGATTCATTTTGTATAATTCATAGGCCACTGTGCCAGACCCTGTGTGTCTCCATGGAGACAGATGCAGTCCCAACTTACTCTCAAGGGCCTCACAGTCTGGAGGACATGTGATAGGCTTTCATTTACTTATTTAATATTGACAGTTTTTGTTGTTCTATGAGTTATCAAGGGATCGGATTTTTGTTCAGATGTTAACATTAACATCTCCCTTTCTCTCTTTTTATTTCTCCCCATCATCTGAATTCCCAGCCCTACCCTTATTATTAATAACCTTGATTGTTTTTTGTCAATTAGGGCTGAACCTGATACATCTGAAAATACAAAGGAAGAGCACTTAAGAGCCTCCTTCGCACCACTACGTGCTATGCTGCAGCGTCATAGTTACCCTGTAAAAGGACACAGATCTAAAATATCGCAGAGCGCTGCTGCCCTTTCACTGCAGATGAAAGGTTTGAACTGAGCACTCCAACCCATCCATATAGCTTTTCCATATTGAAAATTAGCTGTGGCTGGGACAGCTGGGTCTCTGTCTTTACCTCAAACATCTCTGGGAGGGATTAATGACGAGATGGTCTCCTGAAGCACTTTCTAATACATGGATATTTATTTTCTCTCCATTCATAAGATTGTTATGGTCAATGCTGAAAATATCATTGAGGTTCATGCAAAAATGGAACAAGGAAATGAGAAGTAGAAGTATTCAGGTCAATAATAACACAAATTTCTGTATCTTAGGCACTTGAAGGCATATGGTAAATGTTGCTAAGGAAAATAGGGCCCCACGGGTGTCAAATAGTACCTATATATTTAAGTACATTTAACTCAAAACATGCTGTAAAGATCTCTTACCTAAAAAAATATTTTCTTGACCACATGACACCTTCAGCTGTTGCCCTATTTCTGTGCCCCCTTCACAGCAAAACTTCTTGAAGTGATTGTATAGACCCTGTGTCCACTTCCTTGTGCCCCATTCTTTCCTCAACCCACTTCACTGAGGCTGGAGCTCCCATCAGTCCAGGCCAGCTACTTTTGTCAGGAATAGCAGTGGCCTCCACATTGCTGTATTCTTTGGTCCCTTAACTGTTCTCATCTTTCATGATATTTCCAAAGCATTGGACAAGTGACCGCTCCCTCCTTCTTGAAGCATTTTTCTCTCTGCTTCCAGGATAACTGGTTAACTGGATTCTGTTTTCTCTCCTAACTCATTGACTCTTCCTTCTCTCTCTCTCTCTCTTTTTTGCATCCCCTATTCCTCTTTTCAACTTCTAATCATTGATGTACCCCAAGGCTCAGTCCTAGAACCTTTTCTCCTCTTTGTTTACACTCATTTCCCAGATAATCTCATCCAGTCCCTTAATCTGAAGGGCTACCTGCATGTCAATGCCCCTCACTTTTTAAATCTGTCTGCTATTGTGACCTCCTCCCTGAGCTCCATACTTGAGAATCATACTCATTATTAAATCAGCAAGAGAGTTTCCTCTGCAACTTCTTTACTTGGATATCTAACAGGAAAGTTAACATGCCATTCAGGACCTCTGGATTCCTGTCCACGCCACTGCCTCTCACACCCTCAACCTTGGTTCTCCCAATTTCAGTAATAGGTACCACCATTTTTCTAGCTGCTCAAGATGAAAATCTAGATGTCATTCTTGTGTCCTGCATTCTCTCAACCAATCCATCAGCAAATCTTTTTGGCTTTACCTCTAAAATATATCTCAAATCCGTTCACTCTGCCCATTTCCATAGCCTTGGTGTACCAGCCTAACCCAGGCCACCATCATCTGTTCCTTTCAAAGAAGCAGGACTCCCTTGCTTCCACTCTTGCTCCCCAATTTGGCCTATTTTTCACAAACAGCCATAGTGATCATTTAAAAACACATGCCACTCTAATGCTTAAAAGCACGTCCTGTTCCACTCAGAACAATGCCAATTCCTTACCATGTACCCTGCACAATCTGGTCCTGCCTGTGTCTCAGACTTCATTTCCTACTGCTCTATCCCTTGGTCACCCTACAGTAGCCCCTTTGACCTCCTGTTATTTAAATAGGCAAAATTCTTTCCTGTCTCCCTTTGTACTTACTGCTTCCTGTGCCTGAGATGCTTTCTTTGCTCCCAGGTTTTCACATGGCTCTCTTCCTGTCATTCCTTACCTTCTCAACAAGGCTTTCCCTGAGCGCCCTGTCAAAATTATTGTACTTAAAGATATATGAAATGATCGGTTCTATAATCTGTGTGTTGGTTATCTATCTCCCCCACCAGTCTGTAAGATACAAAAGGACAGTCACCTTATTTATCTTGATCGTGCTTTATCCTCAGCCTGTAAAACAGAGTAGGATATATCATAGGAGCCCAGTAAATGTTAGTTAAATGAATGAATGAATGAGGTTCAGCTTAACAAGAATTACCGAGTCCTTGTTGTGAGTTAAGTACTATGCTGGACACTGGGGTTTTAGTGAAGAATTGTATATGGTGTCAGTCCTAGAAACAAAACAAGAACAAGTTCATGGGTAATAGTAGGGTAGAAAAGCAACCTTTATGGTTGCTTTATAAAATACATTGGTTTTATTTCCTGGAAATATATGGACTCTCTTCTGCCTTTTATATTTCTTTGTAGAGAGTATAGGAGATGAAAGTCACTAGGTGGAGCTGAAAGTCAATCAGGAAATGACCTCAGAAATCAGCCATGGGAGAGGGGCATGGGTTGTTTCCTGAGTTTGAGAAGTTGGACCAGAATTGAGTTTCCAGGCTGGGATGGTGGTCAGGAACACTGATCTTGAGGCATTCGCGTAATTGGCATGGTTTATTTTTCATATTATTTCTACTTCCCACGTAGTTATACACCCTCTTCTCATTCCCTCTTGAGTGAGGGTTCTGGAGCTCTTCTACTCATGCTTGGCCCCCTTCTTATCCATGTGTACTCATAGGAAAGGACCTGAGACTCGTACCCACCAAGAAAGCAAGTGCTGCTTGTCAGAATCATCCATGTCAACGGAGTTAACATTTTGAATAGGGATCAAAGTTTTATGGGTCTCTTAACATTTTTGTGAGGAGAAGAAATGAACTTTCATTGACATACATTAAAGTAACTGGAGATCGGAGGACTGTGTTAGTGAGGTCCCTAGGTTAGTGAAGTTAGTGGAGTAGGTGGGATTGGGGGAGGTGGAGAGAGGCAGATGTTGATAGCAAAGGCTCTGAGTGAGCACAGGAGCCTAAACACTGCTTATTGGGAAAACCAGAAAACCTTGAAAAATGGAGAAGGATGTATGAGAGAGCACAGTGTCAGCAGCTTTGGAGAGTTACAAGATGTGGCTTAAAGATTTTTTAGTTAAGGGCCCTTGCTAAAGCCTAAGTCGGTGAAACTAAATCATGGAATTCCTTATTTTAGCCAGAGACTGAGGAGATTTTAGGTGTCTGAATACACCTAGAGCATTTGACACAGCTTGTATCTTAGCTGGTATGTTATGAATACTGGGTTTTGATAGAATTCAGAAGACATAAAGAAGTCAAGAAAAGGAGAGAATTGGGGGTTGAAAATCATAACATTGTTAGAGAGGTCATCATGTGTACAGTAGAAATTGAGGTGGATGATCTTCAAGGTCTTTTTCAATTCTGAACGCTTCTTTGTTTATAATAATTTATAAGCAATTAGTCTACTTCAGATCCTTCATTAGTACTAAACATTTTCTCATGAGAGTCTTTTCTATAAAATTAATTATAACTTTGAAAAATCTGGTACCCGTAAGCTAATCATTTTAATGTGACAGTTTTTTATCCTTTCTTCCTTTTTCTAAAAAGGCAAAGTCAATCGAAAAGCCTCTAGAGAGAAATTTAATTGGATTCCATCATTTCATAGCTATGAAAATTTCAACCGGATGACGCTACAAGTAAGAGGGAGTTTGTTCTTTGATTACTTCACGTGTAGAATACATACAATAGAAGGTAAAGAATAATGTTTTTCAAAGTGTGTCTAGGAGACCATGCATTCACAATTACCTTTGGAGCTTGGTAAAAATACAGATTCCTGGGACCCACCTTAGACTGTCTGAATCAGAATCTCAATCATGGTAGGGCCAGCAGCCTTCATGTCTAACACGCAGCCCAGATGTTTCTTATGCCAGCTGAACCCACTGATCTTGAGTGACAACAAAAATGAACAAGTCTTTGCATAGTTTAGTGGCAAGTTAAATAATTATTTGCTAGACTCATTCAACGCAGCTTGTTAGACTCTACAGAATAAGCGTTTTAAGTCCTTAATTTTTTCCTCAAGGACATGAGATGTTTATGGTTTCTATCTCTAAAGAAACTGGTAGGTTTCATTGAGTTCAAAGGCCACAAAGTAAAGCCCAATGGCTATGGTCTTGTGAGTCAGACAGATAGAGGGATGAATCGTGCCTTTGTCACGTACTTATTGTGCATCCTTGAGAGAATTACCGTCTCTGAGCTTTGATTTCTTTCTCTGTAAAAGATCTCTGTTTCACAGAGTTGTTGTGAGAATAAAGTGGACATGTGTGAAATGTCTAGTGCACTTTTTCACTGTCTTCTCTGTGTCATTTAATTTCTCTTATTTTCCATTCCTTTGTCTCCTTGTGTTGCAATCTGAGTCATTTCTTCACCTCTGTCTTCCAGCTGAAAAATTCTTTTCAGCTATGTTCTAACTTGCTATTTAACCTGCATATTGAGTTTTTATTTTGATGATATCACTTCTAAACATTTTGTTTGATTATTTTTCACATCTGCCTAGTCAGTTATGAGCCTCTTGTTCCTTCGTTGTATTTTCCATACCCTTTTTTAATGTACTTAAGCATATTAAGCATGCTTATTTTATACACTATCTCTGATATTTCCAGTATCTGCAGTTTTTGTCTGATTCTGCATTTTATTATTTATACTGCCTCTTGTTCATGATGTTTTGTTTTTTCCTGTTTGTTAATCATTTATTACAGGCTCACATTATTTGGAAATTTATCTGCATGAATTCTTTGAGCCCTGGTTTGAAAATCATTCTCTAGAGATGATTTCAGTTTCTTTTTACTAAATATCTGGGGTCAGGACCATTTGAA
The DNA here is from genome assembly GCF_030028045.1 of Hippopotamus amphibius kiboko. NCBI lineage: Eukaryota > Metazoa > Chordata > Mammalia > Artiodactyla > Hippopotamidae > Hippopotamus > Hippopotamus amphibius. The sequence continues at coordinate 5,067,261 of NC_080203.1, read as the reverse complement.
AGTAAATAATAGGCTTGGGGTGTTGAGGGCTACGCAGGTAGTTTGTGAATTCCAGCTCCAAATCTGTGTGAGTGTGGGCTTCTGTTTGCAATTCCCCGAAGAGACTCTTCCTTTTCTAGTCTCCTCTGAGTCTGAGGCAGAATGGGTAGGTTGCGAATTCCCTGGCTTCCTTTGCTCAAAGGATAAGATCTTTCTATTTTGTCTGCTGAGAGTGTTACCCTTTGGGAGGCCTGGCTTTATGCAGGAGTCTCCGATTTCACTCCCCACCTTGTATGGGCCCAACCTTTGCTTTCTGTCCCTCCAGCTTTATGCCATCAGTGCTGTGTAGATGTTCCCAAGGCATATGCACGCTCCGATACCCCCTTACCTCTGAATTCTCATGTTCTAGTCATTTCTGATATCAGATCGTTCCCCTTACTTTACCATAAACTTGGCCCGGTTTTGAAAATACGTTTTTGTATATTTTATTCATCAGTTTAGGTGTTCTCTACCAGGTGGCATTTGTCTGGATATCTAATCCATTATATAGCAGAAAAATGTTGGCAATATCCATATTTATAAATAGGTGACTAAACTAACCACAAATGAAAATGCCCTCCAAAATATTCTTACTGTTTTTGAAATTAATTTTGAATGAAATATGAAACAACCTACACACGGAAGTGAATCTTCCTAGCTTGTGTTGGAGAGTTTTGTGTTAATTGGGTGTACATTGAAATTTGTTTGTCTAAGTGACACATTATTTGGTAAACATCTCATGCTCAAGGTTAAGTAGAGTCTGTGTAGGAGGCAGAATAATGGAATTTTAATTAAGTCTGTGCCTGCTTTGTTGATATTTAAGAACCACAATACATTTTCAGTGTGTGATTATAATTATCTATGCATTTAGAAATAAAGCTATCATTTTATTATTGTTCCACTATTTAATTACATTATTATTCTCTCTTCATTAGTCATTAGATGGCTTTATGATAATTGTGAGCACAGATGGAGTGATAATATATGTGGCTGAGAACATCTCTTCTCTACTTGGTCTTTTACCAGTAAGTTTCCTCCCCCCCCCCCTTTTGGGAAAGGATCATTCTCTCTGTTGTTCAGGGGTTCATTATTTGTTTTCAGCAGCATATAACTCATTAGAGAAGACATTCTCAGTGTTGTCAAAACATGCACTTGTTTTATTGTCCTCTCCGTTGGTTTCAGTGCTAAAGCTATAAAAACAAACTCTGATATAAGGTAATGAAACACTGTGTGTGCATTGCTGTGTGGTTTGTAAACTGCCCCTGAAGGCGATCTCCCAACAAGACTCAGGGGATAGTCCCCAAGGTGACTGCTTTGTCCGGCAGCCCTCACAAGATGGATGTGTTTGATTTTGTACATTTCTTGAGTCCACTACATACTGATTAAACAACGAAGGTCATGATTTGGTCATGCTGGCTCATGACATCCATTTCCAGGTTTGACATACTTTTTGTTTCTTTATATTGAAGAACAAACCCTGATCTCATTTGGGAAAAAAATAGAAATGATTTCCTAATTTAGCAATGTTGTAAATATTGCTGAAGAGACCTATGCATGAGTTATAGTCAGAGTCTCTGATGTTCAAAATAGTCACTCATTCCTGAGCCCTTAGGGGTCATTATATCCCTCTCAGGAAAGCTTTCTCTATCTTCCTAGCACCATTATAACTTAGAATATATGATTTCCTAAAAGTTTTTTGGATTTTCAGGCTGTACACCTACGAGATATATCACAAACATGAAAGTACTGCCTACCTTCATATTGCCTTGTGTGTGAAGAGGGGCTGTATAGAGTACATCCACCACCACCACCACTCCTGAACCTGTCACTTGGCTGGTTGTGTTAATCATATTTGGATTGTTGCTTTCATTGCATATTCCTCACTCCACAGAGTTGTCTCAAGAACTTGACAAACCCTGACCTGACCCACAGATCTATAGCACTCAAGTTTGAAACATGGAAATTAATAGAAGTTTTGTTAAATTATTATTTAATTAAGTTAGAAGAGGATTAGGAGCTTATTCCACTAGTTCTGCTGTTCCAGCTGGTATGTTCTATGGCCCACTTTGAAACTCAGAGAGCTTCTCTGCTCTTTTCTCTTTATTTAAAGATACTAGAATTCATTTCTTTATTTCTCATTCTTTTCCTTTCTTTTAGAAAGCAATTTATATTTCCAAATTCAGCTTATATTTATAGGATACGAATACAGCTGAATAAAATGCAAATATTACAGATATTCATTGCATTGGACTTTAGAGGAGTTATAGAACAAGAATGGTTTTATTAAATGTACATTACAAGAAAGAATGTAGGAGTATAATCCATTACACATTAAATTTTGTTATAGTGAAGACCAGAAATCTACCCAGATTATTGCGGTATTCGACATCACTTAAACCAAATTGGCCATTGACTGAGACTGGTGACTTTTACCTGAGGATCCTCACATGAGGATTTTTCACAGCGATGGTGTTAGTTATATTATTATCCTTGATTCTGTATGTATTGGGTTCAGAGTTTTCACTCTTAAGAGACTCTCACCCTTCAAAATTTGAGGTAACACACATACACACACACACACACACACAAAGTCATCCTAAGGTAGAGGTGTCTGGGACATGGCTTTGAACTACTAACTTTAAACCATGGACTTGATAACCCGAGATTGGTGTACTTAAAAATAAAGCTATAACTATTACATCTATACATAAACATTAAATGGGAATGAATTTATATATTCTTTTAAAACAGGGTTGAAAGGGACTCTACCTGAGGCACAATTTAACACTTTTCCTTATTAAATCCTAATTCTTAATTTTTAACAACATGCATTTTTCCCAGGCTTTGATTTAAAATTTCATTTTATAAGTCACCCATCTTATATTAATATGAAGACCAAACCATTTGTAGAGTATCTGCCTGGCTCTGGGAACCTACAATTTCATTAAAAATCAAGACACCTCATCTACTGGGCAACTCTAAGCCAGTAGGATGGTGAGGTGGAAAGAACTTGGTCTTTGGAGTCAAATAATCTGGAGATTAAAATTTAACCCTCACTCACTAACTACATGAGCTTTAGTTTCTCATCTGTCAATAGGGGACAGTATTATTTAGAGAGTGACTGGAGGTGGGATATTACACATGGTGTGGTTAGGGAAGGCCTGTCTGATCAGGTGACATTTAGACAGATACTTGAATGGAGTGAGTGCGAGTCATGCAGATAAGTGTGTTGCAAGTAGAAGCAAACCAAGTAAGAAGGCGCTAAAGCAGGAGTCTACTTGGTGTGAAAAGCTATGGTAAAGAAGGCACTGGGACTGGAGTGCTGTGAGCAAAAAGAAAAGTGGTAGGAGGTGATGGGGTCAGAGCAGTAACAGAGGTCCACCTTGTTTAGGGCCATTGTAATGACTTTGCCTTTTCCTCTGAGATGGGAGGATGCTATTTGGAGCAGATGCAGGAAATGATCTGAACTTGTTTTATCAGGATCACTCTGGCTCCTGTGTTAAGAATAGACTATGGGGGTAGGGATGGAAGTGGGGCGTCACTTGGAAAGCTATTGCAATAGTCCGGGCAATAGATGTTGATGGGTTGCATTAAGGTGGATGTGGAAGTAGTCAGTGTTTTGTAGGTGAAATAAGTTTTGCAGATGGATCAGATAGGGGTGTGACAAAAAGATGGGCGGAGTCAAAGTTACGATGTTATAAAACACACCATGACTGAAACAATAGCTGCTATCATCATCATGGTATTACACTTAAGTCTGAAATTGGCCACCACATTTTCCCAATCATTGATGTCCTTGACAGTTTTTCCTTTGGAAAAACTTGTAGTCACTGGTAGTAGTAGTAGTAACTTGTAGTTACCTGTATTCACTACCCTCTGTCCTAGCAGCCTGCCTTCCTACTCACCCTACTCCATCGCCCCCTCAAACAAACATGTAATTGTTCTCTTTTATAATTTTTAAACAAATTAAAATTGTAAAATACACATTTCATCATGGAAAGAAATTTCTCAGGATTGAGTTTTTTAAGAGACTTTAGCAAAGTTTGGACATAGATATATGGTAGTTGGTGGTAATTGTGATGAGTTTTGCTCTGTTCTCCCTGTGACGCTTAGAGCGTGGTAGAGAATCACGAGCGATGAGTCTTCTTTGATTCAGGATGGAGTCTGAATCTCATACAGAAGCTCTTATCCTTCCTGGTACCCTATACAGTTGAACAGTTTCCTAATGCATGTTTAATGTGGATGTCTCTGCCAGCAAAAAGATGCTGCTTGCTTGGATTCTCAGTCAATGTCAAGGAGTGGAGTAAATTCCTTTATTCTTTTTTTTTTTTTTTTGGCATGACAGACTCACCTTACTAATATTGTAGGACAACTAATAGGTATTTGCAAACTTGGCTTTAAAAGCCTTAATTTTTCACTGGTATTTATCCTTGCTTCATTAAGCTCTGAGTACCTTGATCTTTCTGCCCGGTGTAATCAGAAGAGCAAATGCCAAAGATTTATGAAAATAACATGGTGTTGATAGTGCTTTCAGGTCTCTGCCCTGTATCTAATATAAAACAGGGTCACTGGAACAATTGCTACGTCCACTGTTTTTAGTTGGTGGTCAGTTATGAGGCATTCATTGTCACTGTCACCTTCCTTAAAGAATGTAGTTAATTAATAAGAAACTTAACTGCCACTATTTCCATCCAAGGGAAAGTGCACGATCAACAGACTGGTCACTTTGAATTTTTTTAGGTGACAATGCTATACTGCCTTCTACCAATGAAAGAACTGGTCAGCCTTAGCACTTTGTACCTCTTGTTAGGGTATTATTTTATACTTTGCATCATAATTGTCTGTGCATGTGTTGTTTGCCCTACTGAGCTATGTGTTCATTGAAATTAGAATGAACATGTCAGGTTCATCTTTTTAAACTCTCATACGTTTCAGTAAAAAATAATAGATTACTTCACGTAGAACGTCCACAATGCAGAAACTGGCACAGTAGCAAGTCAGCTGCTCTTGGTGAAAATTGGACTCAAGGTAGTTATGGTGAAGTGGAAGGAACAATAGATATGGAGTTGGATGGAGCTGGGTGTCAGCCTCATCTCTGAACTTGTGGCCTCTCAATAATTGGAGAAGCCTTCATTTCCTCATGAATTCAGTAGAGGAGAATTTTTCCCCTCATAGGGGATTAGGTGAGCTAGTTCGTGTGAACATACCTAGCACCACGTTCTGGCATGGAGCAGTTGTTAATCAAGTGTTAGGTAAAGAAATGAATGAGTAGTCTCTACTGACCAGAGATAACTTGGTTTGGTACCTTGGTTTGGTATTTTATAACTAAATCAATAAAAGCATTTTTATAGAAAAAGTTAAGTTGACTGAAAAATATCTTTTTTTCTTTTGGGAAGTCAGTTTCTTAGTATGTGACTTTCATTGTCAATATCTATTGCCTGGGACTCCCCTGGTAGTCCAGTGCTTAAGACTCTGCACTTTCATTGCAGGGGGCACAGGTTCAGTCTCTGGTTGGGGAACTAAGATCCCACATGCCGTGCAGTGCGGCCAAAAAAAGAAAAATCTGTTGCCTGTTAATTTCATGCTTACTTTGCTAAATTAGGGTTATATTTCTACCTTGAATTGAGCCAAGATTTTTATTGATTGAGACAGGATCCATCTGCTAATTTGAGCATTGGCCAACTCGCAGGCTGGTTTCTACAAATGAGCCATAAAAATATATTTCTGAATTTTGACTGTAGATTATTAATATTAATCAGTTAAAAATCATTTGAATTTGTGGTTCATCACCCAAAGCCATTATTAAGCTACAAAGAGTACTTTGTTTATTATTTTGTTCCTATCACATTAAAAACTCATTGCTTAATGTCTGATATTTGGTTTACTCATATGTCACCATATTTCAACTGCATGGTACAGCATTACTCATTCATTCAACTAATATGTATAGGGTGCCCACTTGTGCCAAGCTGTGTTCCAGGTGTTGAGGATGTAGCAGTGAATAAGACAGACAAGGTCTCTGTTCTAATGCAACCTACATTTTATTGAGGGAGACAGATAATAAACAGATAAACATATACATGTGACTATGATGTCAGATAATGATAAGTGGTATGAGGAAAAGGCAGGAAGAGAATGTCAGTGAATTGATGCTATTTAAAATAGTTTTGAGTAGAGACTAGAATGAGGTAAGGGAGAAAGTCATTGTAAATATCTGGAAAAGTCTGGGAAGGAGTGTTTCACATTGAATGAAGAGCAAGCTTAAGGACCCCAAGATGACTGTTTATTGCTGTATTTGAACATGAGCAAGGAGTTAAGTGTACCTGGAATGCAGTGAGCAAGAGGGAGGGTAGGAGGGGCTAAAGTCAATAGGCAGAAAAGAGCCAGAACATAGAGCTGTCAAGGACTTTGGAAGTATACTTTGGCTTTTACTCTGAATGACTTGGGTAGCCAGTGGCAAATGTTGAGCAGAGAAATAACTTGATCTACCCTATGTTTTAAACTGATCACTCTAGCTGCTCTGTGGAGAATGGAGTGGGAGCAAGGGTGTGGCGAAGATAGATACAGGCAGACCAGTGAAGGCTATTGCAGTAATCCAGGATAAAAATGTTGGCTTAAACCAGGTGGTGAGAAATGGACCAGTTCTGCATGCATTTTGAAGGTAGAACCAACGGAGTGTGCTGATGGGCTGGATTTGGGGCTTGAGAGAAAAAAGGCAAGTTGAGGACAAGCATGTGGGTAAATGGTGATGCCATTTCCTGAAATGGGGAAGACTGAGAGAAGAGCATGTTTGTGAGAGGAACATATCTGGAGCACTGTTTTGGATGTCTTAAAATTGAAATCTTTTAGACATCCAAGTTTAGTTATCCAAGGTGAGTTCAGGGAGAAGTCCGGACTGGACATGAGAAGTTGGGAGTCGTTAACATTTAGACGGTATTTGATGAGATAGAACTGGAAGAGACCACCCAGGGACACAGGATAGTAAGAGAAGAGGTCTAATGACCAGGCCCTGAGCACTCCAATGCCAAGTGGCTAGGAAGAGAAGAAAGATCTAGCAAAGAAAACTGTGTAGGAGTAGCCTTTGAAGCAGAAGTATATCCATATGTGTATGGTGTCCTGGAAGCCAAGTAAACAAAGTGTTTCAAGGCTGAAGGAGAGGTCATTTGTATCAAATGCTGAGACGTTAGGCAAGATGAGGGTTGAAATTGACTATTAAATTTGACAATGTGGATGTCATTGGTAACCAGAAAAGTGGAGTGGTTAGGATAAAAATCTGATTAGTGTGGTTTCAAGGGACAGTGAGAGGCGAAGAAATGAGAGACAACAAGTGTAGTTCCTTTCAAGGATTTTTGTTCTAAAGTGGACCAGAGAGGTAGTTAGGGATGGAGGAGAGCATGTAGTGTCAAGGAAGATTTTGCGTTTTTGGAATTTTGTGTTGTTCCTGTTTTTAAGATGACAGATATTATATTATCTCTGATATAGCATTTGCATGCTCTGGGAAGGACCCAGCAGAAAAGGAAAGCTGGAAGATGTGGGGGATAGGGGGGAAATTTCTGAAATGATGTCCTTGAATAGTCAAGAGAGGATGAAGAATAGTGCACTGGACTTAGGTGGAAGCTTACTTGGTGCAATAGCAGAGAAAGCCAGGTCTCTGGCCACAGGAGCAGATAGGTCGATAGATTTGGTGCAAGGAGATATTGACATTTCCTTCTTCCTTTGTTTTTAATTGAAATAAGAAATGAGATCGCAGCTGAATATGAGGAGGGTGGCGGGGCAGGGCGAGGTTTCGCAGGTTTGAAGAAGGAGGAGGAGGCAAGAAATAGTCGTATTGAGGAATAGAAGAGTGAATTATCTAGGGAAATCTGGAATGATTTCTAGGTAGAACTGAGTTCCCATTGAAAATAATACACAGTATGGTTGTAGGTTTTTCTCCGTATACATGCAGTTGCTTGGGGGAAGGTATAGGGTAGATGAAGAGTTAAATTAAGCACAGTTGGGGTTTTCCCAGGCAAATAAGAGTGGAGATAATGCAGAGTGAAAATGGGATGGGAATGGACTGGAGGTCTCAGTGGGTGGAATAATTGTTGGAGAGGTGGGGTACTTGCATGAGTGCACTGGAAAGGTAGGAGGTGATGGTGATAGAATGGGGTAATGTGAGTTGGGACTTTAAGAAGTTTGACAGCTCTGACCGTAAGGTGGCTGAGGTGGGGCAGATGATAAGCTTAATGGAGGTAAGGAGATAGAGGAAGTAACTACAGTAGCACATATAACAAAATTAATTCCCTCTTTCCCTCTTGAGAATGACATCGTGGGTAAAGAATTACTCAGCCTTGTGCCTGAGGAAGAGAAAGCTGAAGTCTTCCGAAAGATTGCTCTCAAAGTTCCTGTGTCGAGCTCAGGTACAGATTGTTTGTTTCAAATAGTAAGTTCTTAGATTTTAAGAGACAGATAACAATCACTCAGAGGAATAATAAAAATAAAGACATTAGAGCCGATATAGCTCCCAATCATATATTAATTTAACTTAATATAACTTCACAAATTATATTTCTAGTATTAAAAAATCTCTTCTATTAAATCTTGTTCTTTATCATGAACCCTGATTATTTTAGCTTTTGTATAATTGCATTAGTGTTCCATAAATTATGTTCTAGCTGATATGCCACTCTACAGATACAACATAGATAGCTATGCACGTGCTAATGTTCATGGAAAGAAAATAATAGTTTTGTAAAATCTAGTCTAAGTAAGACAATAGTCATATGAAAGAATCCTGCAGAATGTAAAGTGCAAATGTAGAGTTGCTTTGTATCTGTTTTCTTGTAGTAGGCAAACATATTGACTTTTGCTGTCATTTACAAAGAGGAGGTGCTAAATATGGTAGCAGCCCTGCTTATGAATATGTGAAATTCGTCATGAGTATAAAAGATATTTCTGATGGTAAGCAAAACAGTTTTTAATCTGATCTAGATGAAGTTCATGAGTGATGCAGCCCTTCATTGGTAATATAAATGCCCTTCTGCCGTTGGTACTCTCAAACTCTCTGCTACCCCTATGATCACAGGTTTTGGTGGATCACAGACATTAATTAGACTTTAGAAAAACTAATAGCAAAATTTACAAGGTGGGGTCATATGGTAACATGGTGGACTGAGCTGATAAGGATGGTTCTTCCCTTCTACAAAAAAACCAAAGAAATTATTGTTAAAACATAATCTAAGAAGTTTATTGCATAGCCAATCTTAAAAGAAAGGGAAATCCATGGAGGCTAGAAACTAAAGAATGAAGTATAAGACCTAGTGATAAGAGGGAAGTGAGCTTGCGCTCAGCCTAAGCGAGTTTTCCATCATACATTGGCTCCATTGGCTGGGGTCTGGAGTTCTGAGACTCATTCAGGGACCAGCACAGAAAACCTAGAGACTTACAATGGTCAGTAAGATTCTGTCCACTGGCTTAGAGGAAGAGTGAGTTTGGTATCTCCCTCAGAGTTTGAATGGAAAAAAATGTGTCATTTACAGGAAATCAGAACCCAAATCTGTGTGTCTTACATGTGTATATAGGGTCCGAATTTGTAATTTTTAAGGTTTCAAGAGCCATAAGCTGATAAATTAACATAAACACTGATTTGGGGCCATTAAAAGATCTAGGGCTTGAATCAGAGGTAAATAGCCCCACAGATATGTGAAAAGATGCTCCAACTCAGTAGTAAGCAAAGAATGAAAAATTCAGAAACCAATGAGTAGCTCTGTACACCCATCAGAATGGCAACAATTAGGAGTGTGATTAATACCAAATATTGGTGTAGATGTGAGACATGAAAACACTAATACAGTGTTGAGAGGAATGTAAACTCATGAAGCCAACCTGGAAAACAGAGTGAACTTAAGTCAGTTATCTTGTAACTTAGCAATCCTATCGTTGGGTGGAAATATCCCAGAGGCAAAGTTGCAGAGAGATCTTTGTCTAAGGGAACATGTACTACATATTTTACAAAGTTATATATTAAATGTGATAGATGACATACATAGTATGTCATAGTGTCGTCTGTGGTAGGAGGGAGTTGGAGACAGCCTAGGTGTGCATCATTGGGGAAATGGACAAGTAAAATTTGGGGAAATATACAATATGGAAAACTTTGTAGTAGTTACAAGCAATGAACTCTAGATGTACATAGTACAACATGGTTAAATCTTAAAACCATACTGTTGATTGAGAAACAGAATGAGATCTATAGCACAATGCCACTTTTGTACATTATAAAAGCATATAGCACATAGAACCAGACTACATATTTTACAAAGTTATATGTTAAATGTGATAGATGATGGTGGGTGCCTGTGGATGGGAACCAGGATAGGGAGGGTGACTGGGAAGGGTGCCTGTTCTCTTGTGTAACCGGCCCGCCTGTCTATTAGATTGTCACGTGTGTGTCTCTGTCTCCCTTAGAGCCTTTGGTGCTCGTCCGTAGCTTCTTCCTCAGCCGGTCCTGTGAGTCACCTGACACAGGTCTTCCTTTGGAGGATCAATTTTATATGGTGGGGATGGTTTGTATCATCAGGGCTCAAACTCTGTGGGTGAGTATGTTGTGTGTGCACCTCCCCCCTTGTGGCCATGTGGGCTTCCTTTAAGGGGACATGTCTCCTTTGGTCTCTCAGCCACTGCACGGCACTGCTAAAGCACCTGATGTGGTGCAGAGGGTTGTGTTAGGATAGGGGAATGAGTAAAGATCAGCTCCTGTGTTTCAGAAGGTGCAGATCAGAACATCTGAGGGGAGATCTGGGCACCAGAAGATCTGCACACTCATTGACAGGTGGTTTTGATAGAATATTAAACAGGTATATAGGGGCTGGGTGTTGGGACATAGTAACAGAAGTGACCATTTTCACCAGGTGAGTTTTGAGGCAACTCTCCTGCCTGCCCATTGCTCACTTAGTGTCTTCCTAATACAGAACTCATAGATTCTGTCCCTAAAAAGAAAAATCAGTCTTTAAAATTCATCTGATTGACTCAGGTCAATGAATTATTCACTAAGTAACATACTTAGTAAGCACCTACTATGTGCCAGGCACTGTGCTAGGTTCTAGGGAAACAGACAATGGACAAGTAATATTGACAAGTGTCATATGCAGATGATGAAACAGAATCGTGTGCTGATGACTGGTAGGGGTAGGGAGTTCAGCAGAGTGGTTAAGGAAAGTCTCTCTGATGACCTGTCTTTTGAACAGAGACCCCAAATGATGACAAGGTGCCAACCCAATGAAGAAAGGGAGGCAATCCAGGTAGAAGGTTCAGCGGCTGTAAAAGTCATGAGATAGTAACTAGCTTGGAGGGTTCCAGGGAACAAAGACCAACATGTGACTAGAAAAAGGTGAAAGAGGGAAGGCGTAGTAGAAAACAAGGTACAAGAGGTAGGCAGGGGCCAGATTACGTACAACTTTGAGTGGAAAGCAGGAGGATGGCGTGATCTAATTTTGTGGATCAGGTTGGCTGCTGGCTGGGAATGGAGCACAGGGGAGCAAGAATGGAAACAGGAGGAGCCGTGTGAGCGGTGATAGGGCTCAGACTAGGACTGCAGTAATGGTGATAGAAGCTCAGAGTTTGGGGGGATATTTTGGAGGTAGAGCCCTAAGTCCTTGCTGACGCTTTGGAAGTGGGTGGGACAAGACAGAGAAATGACTCAAGGATGACTCTTAGCTTTTAGGCCCCAGCAGCTCAGTGACTGAAAGTGCTACTGAAAGGCTTGAATAAGACTGGGACAGTGCGAATTGGGCAGATGGGGTGGAGGGGGTGGGGACAAAATCAAAAGCTCTGTTTGGGCCATGTTAATTTTGTGATGGCGTTGTAACATACAACACATTCAACTGCCTTACAAGAGAGGCCTCTGGATTCAGAGTTCACATCCTTCGCTACTAGCTATAGGACCTTACCTAAGTCACTTATGTCTTTTAGCCTCAGTTTCTTTTTCTATACATGGTGACAGTAGTACCTGCTTGCGGGTTGCTGTGAAGCACAGATAAGGCAGAAGACCTGCTTTATGTTTCCTCTTTCGTTTAAAATCTGGGCTTTAACTGACCACATTTCAGAAGCTGTGAAGGACCCCTTTACACTCAATTTTAGAGTAGTGATCTATGTCATCATTTTTCGAAATTTAAGACAGTGAGAGAATCAGTCAAGAAAAAAGCTACTGAACGAGGTTGCTGGGTCTGATGGTTCCAGGCATCATCCCTCTCTGGCATCTCTCTAGGATTTGTGCTCTTATATCTGCCATGAGAAGGCAGACATCCCATCTAGAGGGTCACCTCCAAATCCACTTCCTCCTCACAGAAAGAAAAATCTCACTTGATACGCCACCCTCACCCTAGGCCCCCTCTTGGCACAAGGATCTCTATTTGTGATCTATGCCAGTTTTTCTCTGGGTTTCTGGGATATTTGTTCCATGCCAGTGGTCATTTTAGAGAACAAATCTTGTGAGAAAAGAGGGCTTTTTGGAGGAAGCTTTTGTTCACAGCATGGCTGTGTAACAGTGCAAGGGCAGTGAACTCAAGAGTTCAACTTTGAAATGGACCTGCTTTGATCCTACATCTACTAGCTGTACATGTTTGACCAAATCATTCTATCTCTAGAATTCTGAGTTTTCACATCTGTAAAATCAAGTGCCTTTCTCACATTGATATATAGATGAGCTGGATTTTCAAATTTACTACATCCTATACAAATATGTCAGGTATTTTAACTATACAAGCACATTTTATGTATCTAAAATGCCAGTTTTTTCTACAGGACCTTTTCGCCATAAAGGAGTCCAGTGAAGATGCTATGCTGATCCAAGATCCAGATGAGGAACAGCCGTCTGTGGACCACAGGTGAGAGGCTAATGTTGCTGTGAGTACTGGAGACCTAGGCCACACTTTTATCACACAAAACTGAGACAAGAAAAGTCACATCTATGAATATTTTTCCATCAAAATTTAAAAAAAAATCAATTGAATCCAGATGAGCAATCTGCTAGTTTGAATTTCCTTTCCCAGCTAGTATAATTCGTATTTTTCTAACTGAATATAAATACAAGTGATTGGCCTTCTATAAAAGAAATAAAGCAATAAATAGAGCAACCGTAACTGATGCAGATATTTAATTACTTTCTAATTAAGGCAATACATTTACAAATAGACTTGATTGCTTCTTTTTCTTGAAACACTTTAAATGGCTGAAGAACAAATAAGCATTGTGGTAATTGCTTCTATACAGGTGTCCCTCTTTTTTTGTGAATCTAATCTATTCTTTAACATTTGTTTGTTAACAAATTTTCAGAGAACAAAGCAAGTAATTCTGTTATTTTGAGTGGGGAAAATAAGAAAGCATTCCTAACCCATGGGAAAATGCCAACTTGCTAGATATCATTAAAACGGCTTAATACACCTATTTAACAATCTACCAAAAATTTCAGTAAAATAGAAATTATTTGTAATACTACCTACTCATTTCATATTTGATAAACTCATTAGTAGGTATTTTGTATTTAGTAAGCCGTAATAGTAGACACTGCTCAGCGTAGAATATTGAGAATCGGTTACATTTTCCTTCTACATTACAGTGTACATGGATATGTAAATAAATAACAGAATAATACATTAAAGATGAGCACTAGATGCCAGTAATACTTACTAAAATAAAATAAACGAGATGATGTTTTGAGAGGCTTTTTCTGATTGAAGGCGTATTTGTGTGAGGTCTGGTGGTGGGAGGAGGGAGCTGGAGGCTGTGGTCTCTGTTACACTTTGGTGGCAAGATGAGGTAAGGAAGAAAGAGCTGGTGAAGAAATGAGTTAGACAGGAAATGTCTGAGGTTCATCTGTGTCTGGATCTGAGGAACAGGGGAGAATCTTCCCTTCCTGGCAGGAGAGCTCAGAGGTATTTGGCTAAGAACCATTGTCTGAAGCTACACACAGCCATGGGATGAAAAACAGAGCTCTTTGGTGGCAGTATGTTTGCATTCCCTTTGCTTGGTGCTCTACAACTCTTGCTAACACGAGGCCGAGTTTGTAATTGTATGTTGAGTGTCACAGGTCTGCTCATGCTACCATCGCACCCACTTGCCCCAGCAAGGTTTTTTTTTTTTTTTTTTTTTTCAGAATCTCAATTTCTTGTACTTATTCACCATTGTATTTGTGGTTCATAGGAGTTAGGAACGCGTGCACGGCCAAGCTTAAGACTAATAGCCATTCAGCTCTCTTAATGTGCTTTATCATTCCCAACGGTTCTTGTAGTGCATGTGCTTATTTGAGCCTCTTAGGCTTACCCATTTCTTTCATTAGTTCCTCTACTTTATTAGAAAACTTTTACTGAATAAGTTTGGAGAGAGGACATCTATAAAATATAACGTGTTTAAGCAACGTGAACTCTAGGCACTATTCTGTGAGAATACCTGAGATACAATAGCAGCCAACCGTATCCTTTCACCCAGGAGCACGTGACTTAAACATATTCTTGCATACAATCTTAAAACAGATTTGTTTAGTAGGTTTGAGTAATGAATTTTGTGTAAATTAGTAGATCATTATAGCAGATCTTCGGAGAGTGAGAGTTCAGAGACTGAGGAGACCTGCCTTTTATTTTTAAGTAGAACTTAATTGGATGAAACATATTCTGATGCAGAAATGAGCCAGTTACTACATCTGTGCCCACTTGGTCTTCACGCAATATAAGAAAAGTGTTTTCTTAAGGCTTAAAATCATATCCTTTCTAATACAGTAAGAAATTATCATTATTGGATGAATGCACTATAATTTTATGTATTTTAATACTCATAAAACATTCCTACAATTTCTTCAGATATTAGGCAATGGATTGTTTATCATGTAGACAGTCAGAAGGAAAAATGACACTGAGGAAACAACTGATGAATTTGATGAACAAACTTCTGTGTAATTCCTTCCCTCTCGTATCCCTCTCCTCTCCTCCAACGCCATGGCCGCTGTTCGGGCTCCAGCCACCTCAGCTCTCACATGATGGATTGTTGGTGGACCTGACTTGTCCGCTAGTATGAGGTCTATAAAGGAGGACCAGTCAGCCTCATCCCAGTCTAGCACAGAGCTTGATGTTGAGCAGGCAGAAATGAATATCTGCTCAGGGACTGATTGATTGATCCTATCAAAATGGCAACCCATTCCATGCCATGAGACCTCGCAAACATAGTGCAGGATTGTTATAGGTCAGTACAAACCAGTATTGCCTTATTTTTTTCATAGACTTATTCTTTGTCTTCAGGGTATTTTCAGATAACAAAAAGAAGAGATTGTGGCATGTTAGGCATTAGTTTGTAGGCACCCTGAGCAGTCATTGATGATCTGGCTCCCATTTTATAGTCTGAGGGATGGTTAAAAAAGCAATCAGGAACAAAGGTCAAAGGGACCTAGAGCTCCCCAGATGCTTCTGGAACTTTCCTTGGTAATTCTCAATGTTCTTTGAAAGGCAAGAAGCATCCTGCTAAGAAGTGTGAAAGCTTTGTCTGTGCTTATGAAAGAAACACAAAGAGGGGAATTTAAAATGTTTAGAAGACAGGGTCTGTTTCCATGTAGGATGTCCTGCCCTTACATGTTTCAGATTTGAGGCCAAAGAACCTTTCATTTCAGGAGAGGGGCTCAACAGCTGGGTTTCCCATTAGAGCTACAGATGCACTGGAATAAAAGGTTTTGCTTGAACAGAGAAAGAAGTAAGGAACACTTCAGAGTTGGTGAGGGGCAGGCACAGAACTGAATACTGCAGAGCCCTTTCCCATCTTCCTACTGCTAGAGTCAGAGGAAGCAGCGAGCTACTCTTAGTTTGTATGCATAATTGAGGCCCAAAGTTCTGTTGTAGCATCATCTTAATACAAATACATCCTCTACTTTTATTCTTCATAATGTGATTTCATGTTTACTGACTTTCCACAAAATTGATAAGGTAGATTTTAGACCCACTGTAAAGACGAGAAAGCGCAGTCGAAGAGGATATATGATTTGCCCAAAGTCACGCAGTTGGTTAAGCAGTAGAGCTGGAATTGGGACCCAGATTATCCTGGGCTCGTTTCTGTCAGGACATCAGTTTCAGGAACTGTGGCTGGTATGGGATTCCAAGAAGAAAACTCAAGGAGTCTTTGGGAAGTACTTGATTGGGGACGTTACTGCAAGAAAACTTTTTTCTTTAATTTCATCTTAAATGTAAGGAGAGGGACTTCCTAGGTGATGCAGTGGTTAAGAATCCGCCTGCCATTGCAGGGGACATGGGTTCAATCCCTGCTCCAGGAAGATCCCACATGCTGCGGAGCAACTAAGCCCGTGTGCCACAACTATTGAGCCTGTGTGCTGCAACTACTGAAGCCCATGTACCTAGAGCCCGTGTTCCACAACAAGAGAAGCCACCAAAATGAGGAGCCCATGCACCACAATGAAGAGTAGTCCCCACTCGCTGCAATTAGGGAAAGCCCGTGTGCAGCAACGAAGGCCCAACACAGCCAATGAACAAATAAATAAATAAATTTATTAAAAAAGTGTAGGGAGAGAGAAGAATTAGTAGGGAAGGAGTTTACACTGATTAGTCCTAACTCTTTTTACAGAGATAGTATCTTTTCACCCAAAGATTGAGTAGACAACACTGGAAAACCAAATGGCAGGTATTTCTGAGAGTTCTAGTAGCTCTTACCTTTGTTGGCAGTCTTCAGAAACTCTGCTACAGATTGGTCCCCAGGGAGACTCCACCTGTCAGCAACTGCACCAAAAAGAATGTTCCTGGCTAATTCCCCTATCAACTTGTTTCAGTGAAGCGTTATCTTGTACAAAGGCATGAGGAGAATTTTGCAAAGATGTCCTGTGGTCCGATTTAGCGAGGTTTTGCTGTACGGAGTCTTTGTACTATTCTGTACTGACTTTATCCATTATGTCTGCCCCATCTCGACCAGGGGAATGTACCTTACTGTATCACATACCATTTGGTTTGGTTTCTCTAGCACTGGATATCTAGCTTGCCCAGTCTCATCACTCCAGCCGCATGAAACTTATTCATACAGAAAATATTTAGCTGTTTGTGGGAGTTTCTGTTCTAGGCTCTAAGGATACAGCAGTGAACAAAAATCCTTATCTTCCTGGGGAGCTTATATTCTAGTGGAGGAGAAAGAAAATCAATTGACTAGAATAGCTTAGATGGTGAGGAGGACCAAGGGAAAATATTAAGCACTGAATAGAGATAGGGAAGGTTGTAGGGGGAAGTTAAATTGTATTAGATTTAATGTCATATACCATTGACATTTTTTTCATTTCAGAGATGGTGCAATATTGGCAATTCCAATGGTTAACATAACAGATAGGGTGGCTAGCTAAGGCCTCAACAAGAAGGTGACTTTTTAGTTAACATCTGAAAGGAGTGGAGGAGCAAGCCTTGTGGATTTGGGAGGAAATATTCCAGACAGAAGGAAGAGCAGACGCAAAGTCCCTGAGGCAGGAGCACACTGGGGACAACTAGTAGGAAAGGAGGGCAGAAAGGATCAGAGGATTGGAGGATTAGAACCCACAGAACTCAGGGAGGACTCCAGCCGAGATGGCGTGAGCAGCTGTGGGGGAGTGAGTGGGGGCACAGCCGCTCGCCCCTGCACTGGTGGAGTAGCTGGGAGACAGCGTTGCCAGAGTCACCCACCATTATTTCCTCCTGCTTTTCACTGCCCTGTGAAGCCTCAGTCCAGGCTCTCTGCTCTTCCTCTTCAGGTTGCTTGACTAATTCTCCTCCACGCTGCCTCTGGTCACTTTTGGCACATACTGTGGCGGTCTTGTGGTATAGTTACAGCAAAACAGAAACCAAAACCAAAACCAAAACATGGGATTGGGGTTTTCTAAGCTACAGTATTTGTTTTCCTTTTTTTCTTAGCTTGGCTAATTACAGGTTGTGTGATCTTAGAGAAGCCTCATTAAGTCTCATGCTGTTTATCTATAAATAGTGAGGATAATTACTACAGACTGTGCATGACCATGAAATCAGGAAATGAGATCTATCTGCTTTGATAAGTAAATGAAATCTACATGCTTTGTAAAATACTGTACAAAGTCAAGTTACTATCAGTTAGGAAGTACTTCCAAATTATAGAATAGTTACAATTTAAAATTGTACTCAATCCTGGGAATTCCCTGGAGGTCCAGTGGTTAGGACTCCGTGCTTTCACTGCAGGGGGCACAGGTTCAACCCCTAGTCAGGGAACTAAGATCCTGCATGCCGCACAGCCAAAAACAAACAAACAAACAATCCTTACTGAGATATAAAGACATTATTAGCTGCAAAGGGTTACCTGTGAACCCGGCTTGTGGACATGATTTGAAGTCTATGTCTGGTGATTTCTTCAATACTCTTATTATTTTTCTATTAATTTAAGGTTGTTCTCCTTTTCTGTTTCAAGCCAGCATCTTTGAAACCTCCATCCTTATGAGATGGTTCTCTATTCATCCACACCCACATTGTTCCATGAAAAGTGTCCATGCCTCCTTGCTGGGTGAACGAGGTGTGACCCAGTCTGAATGTGATGGAATTCTCAGCTTGGAGTCCACATGCAGTCAGATGATTCCCTCACACCCACCTGGGAGACACGCACACGCTGCCACCTGGCGCTGACAGATAAGGAAAGGAGTTGGGGCTTTCCAGCAGCCTGGTGTCGAAGAAAATAGCCCCTGAGCTAGTAAACTTGCCCTGTGGGTATGTATAGGGCCTGGTCCTTGAGAAGGGCTGACATAAAACAAAACATAGAAGAAGGGGTGCAGTCTCAGGCTTCTGGATTTTAGATTTCATTGTGTTTATGTGACCTCTAGCCAACCCGTATTCCATCTTCAGCTACATGACAAATTATTTTGATCATCTAAAAGCATAAAATCATTAGACTGTCTTACTAGATTTACGATTGATAACAGCAATTTCAATGTTAATATTTTTTGAAAAGCTCTAAGTAAGTTTTGTACTTCAAACTCATAGAAGCAGCCCTGAAATCACTAACAGTTTAAACACTAATGAAAAGAAGTCTAATAAATATCAAAGTTTAGAAAACTGTGGGATGAATTATCTTAGTATTAGCCTAATTTATGAAAAGTAGTTTTGGAGAAACATGCTGGCAGCTGCTTGTTCTACTCAGACAATTAACAATGTGATATTTTTTTCCTTGTGGTATGCATTTGTCATCCTGTAATGAAGATGTCAGGCTATGTTTTAGACATCTTGAAGAAGTGGGACAGGATCCTGCTCTCTTTTGACTTAATACTTTCTGCTTTACCTTTTTTAAAAATTGAAGTATAGTTGATTTACAAGGTTGTGTTAGCTTCAGGTGTACAGCAAAGTGATTCAGTTATGCATATATATTATGTATATTTAGATATACATTCTTTTTTAGATTCTTTTTCATTATAGGTTATTACAATATACTGAGTAGAGTTCCCTGTACTATATAGTAGGTCCTTGTTGGTTATCTGTTTTATATATAGTAGTGTATATATGTTACTCCCAAACTCTTTAATGCTTTACCTTTTTAAAAAAATCCCAGGTGATTCTTTTGCTCTAGCTCTGTTAAACACCTTTTTTTTTTAACTTTTAAACTTTTTATTTGAATCTTGACAGGAACCACCATAAGCATCCTCCTTTACTCACAACTGTTTGCATTTTGCCCCATTTACTTTATCATTGTTCTCTCCTCTTCTCCCTCTGTCCCATTTCTGCCCTCCCTTTCCTGTCTCTCCTGTCTCCTCTCCCCCCACCCCTGCCACTTTTCTCCCTTCTCTTCTTTTTTTTTAGATGATGTCTTTAGCATCTACATTTTATTTTTTATTATTTATTTATTATTTACTTGGTTGTGCCGGGTTTTAGTTGCGGCATGCATGCAGGATCCGCTTCCTTGAGCAGGGATGTCATCTAGGCTCCCTGCACTGGGAGTGTGGAGTCTTAACTAATGCACTACCAGGGAAGCCCCCCTTCTCTTCTTTCTCTCTCTTCCCTCCCCTCTGCTTCATTCATTCATTCATTCGTTATTTATTCATTTGTCTATTCAGTGAATTTTAATCTGTTGCTATTATTATTTATTTTAATGCTCTGATTGTCCTAGCATTGACCAGTGGCAGCCCTTCAAAGTGGCTCTTGTGTCTTTTTGATGCTTCCCACCATTCTTGGAGTATTCCTTCCTCTCTGGCACTATGTGATGTTCCAGGTTTGTCTTGTACTTTCTCCACCTCAGCCATGAAATCAGCTGGTTCTCTAAGACTTAGTCAAAGGGAAACCCTGGCTTCCTTAAGGGCAGCTATACAGGAATCTGGGTGCTACTTGTACTCAGTGTTACTGATTTGTTACTGTTTATAGGTGCTTTCTGAACTGGGAAACATATACACACACAATACACATACTGTATACATAAGCGTAAGGATCTATATCTGGATTTATTTCCATATCTACCCATCTATATGTATGTGTACCTTTGTGTATGTGTCTGTATCAAATAATACAAGCCATGACTTCATACCGATACCTCCGATCCTAAGCCAACACCACAAGGTTCATTCCAGTCTTCCCATTTCCACTTCTGCAAACACTATTCTCCACTAGTCAGAGAGGCCTGGCTCATCATCCTCCACATGTTTACTTATTTGCTCAAGTCTGGAAGGCACAGAAAGTAACCGTATGGTTGCCAAGTCATGTCATTGTGAAAAGCAAACCTCCTCAATTGAGTTCATATTGTTTACATTTTTAAGGTAAAATTTACACATAATGAATGGCACAGATCTTAAGTATATTTGACAAATGCATAAACCCATGGGACCCACATTCCTATCAAGACATAAAATACTTTCAACAGACAGGACAGCTGTTTTGTACCCTTTCCCTGTTATCCTCGCACCTAGAGGCACCCCCTGTTCTGATGTTTTTCACTATAGATTAAATTTTCCTTTACTAGAACTTCATAAAAATGGAACCATATAATATAGAGTCTGTTGAGTCTGCCCTTTTAAACTCAGCATAATGTCCCTGAGATGCATCATGTCCCGTGTATCAGCAGTTCATTCCCTTTCGTTGCTGAGGAGTGTTCTATTCTATGGATAGACCATCTGAGCTGTTGCATCAATAACTGTGTATTGTTGAGTTGCATTTCGTTGTGTGGATGTATCACAGTTCAGTCATTCACCTGTTGAGGGACCTCAGGGTTGTCGATGGGTTTTGGCAATTATTAATAAAGCTGCTATAAATATTCACGGACAAGTTTTTGATGTAGATGTAAGTTTTTATTTCACTTTTCTAGGGTATTGAATTATGCTTTTAGCTTGCATTCCAGGACTTCCCTGGTGGTCCAGTGGTTAAGACTCCATGCTTTCGCTGCAGGGGGCATGGGTTTGATCCCTGGTCGGGGAATTAAGATGCATGGGCCACACGGTGTGGCAAAGCAAACAAACAAACAAACACATTAACTTGCATTCCACTAATGACTAAAGATGTTGAGTATCCTTTTCATCATTTGAATATTGAAATGTCTTGCCTATTTTAAAAGTCCTGTTGTTTGTTTTCTTATTATTGAGTTTTGAGAATTCTTTGTATATTCTGAATACAAGTCTTTTGTCAGATATCGGATGTGTGAGTACTTTCTCTAGTTTGTAGCTTCTTTTTTCATTCTATTAACAGTTTTTTTCACAACCAAAGTTTTTAATCTTGAGGGAGGATAATTTTACCATTTTTTTTCCTTTGAGGGATTCTGACATGTCATGGTGCCATGTCTGAGAATTTATTGCTAAAGCAAAGGTCACATAGATTTTCTCCTAATTTTTTCCTAAAAGTTTTATAGTTTTATATTTGGATCTATGATCCATTTTGCATTAATATTTTTATAAAATGTGAGTTTTAGGTTGAAGTTCATATTTTTTAGCATATGGATGTCCGATTGTTCCAAAACCCTTTGTTGAAATGTGATCTTGTCCTTCTCCTGCTCGAAAGCTTTCAGTGGTTTCCCCTCGCTCTTAAAAGAAAATCCACAGTCCTTTTGTAGGATCTGTAAGGAATTCTGCTCTCATGCCTGTTTAGTCCTCAAATCTCATTTTGTGCCACACTCCCTCTTACCTATCCTGCTCCAGATGCACTGCCCTCCTGTCCTCTGTGAGTTCTCCAGGCTCTTTTCCGATGCAGTGTCTGTGCACAGGCTTATGTCCTCAACCAGAAACACTCTTCAGCTGTGCTGGTTGGCATGCTGCTCTCCTAGGTCCATTTGAGTTCCCTTGCCACGGCACCCTGCCCTTTTACTTTGTCATGCTTTTTGCAATTTGTAAATATGTAGTTATCTTTGGACTGTTTGTTCATTGTCTGGATTGCCATGAAACTATAAACTCCATGAGGCTGTATTCTCAGTGTCCAGCACTGTGCCTGCCCAGTGTGGAGATTGGACAAGTAAACTGGAAACCATCATAAAGTCACCATTGCATGGAAATGCCCTCAAACCCCTTTCACTGTACCTCCGTTACTGTTTTCTGCACGGACTAAAATGCCTTTTCCCGCTGTGCTTTGTATGCTCACACCCTCCTCACCATTCAGGAACCAGTTCATCTCTCCTCTCAGAAGTCTTTCCTGTGGTCCAGGTTGGAAGAACTCTCCCCTCTCTGCTTTCTACTTTCCTACTGACACTCTCCACTTTGCCTTGCAATCACAGGGACCGACCTAGCTCTTCTTCAAGAGAATCAAAAGCTCCAAAAGGGAAGTATCCAAATTGCATTCAGCTTATGTTTCCCTCAGTTCAGAGAATAGCTCGTTTTATCCAGTTAACTCACTTTCTGATTTCTAGGAGACAAGCGTGTGCTAAGCCGTGTGTCCACCTGGCCACTAGAAGCTAAGGGGTCTGATTTGCAGCATGAAAAAGGAAAAGAAAGCCCAATTTAAAGTCATATCTCATATCTACACAACCAACATTTAGGCCACCAGTGCTTTAATAAGCAGCAAAGACACATGTGGGATTTCTGTTGCTTTATTTCCACAACCAGCTCAGTACTAGTCCTATAAAAGTGACAGAAGAAATACATAGAATGTCACCTTCGAGAAATGACTGAGAGAGTGGATTTTAAAGTAGGGAGATTGGGATGCCAAAGAAAACAGGGCTGTTTGGCAAAACCTTACCATGAACATATATACCCAGGCCAGGCCCTCTGGAGCCACTAGCTGTATTAAAAAGAAGTTGGTCCTGCTCTGTTTTGAAATGTAGAAATGTTATGTGCACTTCCTTTGAAGTGCTTTGTCAAGAGAGTCACTTTGACTGAACAATGATGAACTTCAAATTTATAAAAAAGTTTTAGACCATTTCACCCTGGAAGAAATATTTGATATAGATCAAAAATTTTGATCATCAAATATTTGGTGATATGAAAATAATGACATCTGTAAATAAATATGGTAGCAGATGAACTATAAAAACACATCTGAGCTGTCAATTCTAGTCTCTCAAATACTTTGTTCTCTTGGAAGTAGGAGATGCATCCCTATAGAACGCTCTGTCCTCTGCTGGAAGGCTTGGCCTAAAAGGCTTTTTAGTGGGAACAGAGCAAACTCTCTTTATATCTTACCACACAGTGCTGATCTTAGTATAGTCTCTAGTCTGATTTATGAATTTCTCCTGGAATGAATTTTCCACAAATATATGATGGAGAACTGTGTAGCCTTGACATTCATTCTGTCTATGAATGTCTTTAGTGTTAGCAGCTGGCATCCAGGCTGAGTTCCAGGCGTGTTCCAGTGACTCACCAGCCAACACTATATGTCGCCTTCTCTACATTTGAAAGAGGGACAAACCACAGAACACTAATCAGATTCTAATGGTGCCTTCTTATTTGCTCAATATTTCTACACTGTTCAGAAGAGGCCAATAACAACAACATTCTTTTCAAGATGATAAAACCTTGCAAACAATTTCTTTGGTGATTGATGGCCCACCATATTTTCATAGCAATAGGATTTTTGTTTAATTGCTGTTTCTCTGTTTTCTTTTTATTCTTTTACATCAGAGCACTTCTCATCATAGATTACTTGCCCTTTGAGGTACAGGGGACATCAGACTAGGATTTTTACCATGTTGATGATTTGTATGTACTTTTGAAGTGTTATGAATATTATGCATTTCTTGTTTTTCCATTCTGGTGAGGAAATACCACTGAGTGCCATTACATGTTTTTCCTCTTTTGACGTGTTTGTGGAAAGCTGGCGTAACCAAAAAAGCACATTAGAGAAGTTCAAATTGGCCCTTTAGAGAGTGATGTTTTCTATGAAATGGATGGAGTAAGCCTTTGGTGGAAACTTTCCCATTTGCACTCCATCCTTTGTAAAACATTGAAATATATGAAGGTTGGAGCATGTGAGTTTTGTTCCGTTTTAGTTGTGTATGAGTAGTGTTTGGAAGCAAGTCTATTAACATATAACTAAGACAGAGATTGAGTTTTCTTAGCTATGTGATAAAAGTAATCACATACCAGATAATTTTAAAAGGAACCCAATAAAAAAGGAACCCCATATTTTAAATAGTTGAAGCTCAACATTTTGTTTTAAATATTCATAATCTAGTATGTAAAATCATCTGGACTATTCTATATAAGTTCAGTTATATATCAGCTTAGATATATTAGCTTCAGATCAGATATATATCAGTCCACACAAACAATACCATTTTCAGAGGCCCCAGAATGTGTGTCCATGGTTTGAGCAGGAAGAATGGAAGGTGCTATTGGTGAAGTATATTTGGCTTGCAGACCCTATGTCATCTTCTGATGGGTACCAATCCTCTTTGCACTTTGGTCAGAGAGCAGTGAGGGCTGTCGTGCTCAGAGTAGGGAGTCTGAGAGAAGAGCAGAGTATTTCCCAAGCCATCTTATTTCATTTTCTGCCTATCTCTCAACACACACATACACACACACACACACACACACATACACACATACCCTAAGCATTGTCCTGCTCTACCCTTTTGGACCCTGGAGTAATGGGTCAGAAAATGCATATTCTTTTTGCCAGAGCTTGAACCTAAAAACTGCTAGAGCCTTTAATATACGATAGTCAACGATGCTAATCTCTCTACTGGAGAAGTCTCGTAGATTCAGGTAATGCACTCCTTCCAATCAGAGTATCTGAATAAAATACCATATTTTGCCCTTCCCATCAAAAAAAAGAAAGAAAAACTTTTTGAGACTGAAAATGATCATGTAATCCAAATGTATTTCTGGAAGCAGCCACTAAGAAAGTGTTTCTATAGTCAAATGCTAAATTTTTTTTTAAAGGGAGGGTGGATTTGCTGTCTCTTTGTTAGCAGGAAACTATAATCTTTAACAATTTCAGATCCATCAAGATCTTTCCCACATGACAATAGATGGGGCTTCTTTGATGGTACTCTGAGTTTTCTACTGGCTTCCATAGTCATTGGAGGGAAAGAAATATTTCAACTACTTGTGTTTTTTCAAATTGTGATATGTCTGTTTATTCATAGTCTTTTATTTGGGAGAAGTCATGATCAGCTCCAGGTGAACTTATCAAAAACAAATTCTTAAAAAGCTTTCTGCTAACAGCCAAAAATCAATTCATACAAAAATAATCCATAGGATGACCAATGTACAACATTTACCCAAATTTATTGACTCATCAAAAAGCATGTCTTAAGAAATACTTTTCTTGAGTACATTCCAAAGGTTGAAAAACATTTTTCTGAAAAGGACCAGATAGTAAATATTTTAGGCTTTATAGGCTACATATAGCATATTCTTTGTTTTACAACCTTTTTAAAAAGTAGACATCATTCTTACCTCATACAAAAACAGGTTGCTGCCAGTTTTGGCTCACAGGCTGTATTTTGGACCCTTATGTATTCAAATAGTTTGTATTTTTTCATATGAATATGTTATTCTTAATTCTATGCAATGACTACATTCTTGTATATATTCAGTGACTATATCCTTGTGTTGACCTAAAACAAACAGACTGCCAGATATTTCTCCAGCAAAGATTACTTTATTTGGGATCAGCAGTGAATTGTAGTTCAGGGTCTGAAACCATGGCTAGGCACATCAAGGAAAGGGGAACACATTTATAGAGAGGAAAAGGAAGTTGGGAGGGCTATAGTATACATTGTCCATGGTTTCTCATTGGCTGAGTCCTAGCCAGGAAAGAAAAGGAAACATTTTCTTCCCATTAGGCTCTGTTATTGTCACAGGGCATGACAGCTCTCCTTTCTGGTCTCTCAGTTCTATTTAATTGAGATTTCTGTATTAATTTTCTACATTCTCTGAAAGCATTTCTGATCAAGAGTCAGGTTTTCTAGTTTCAGCGACTTTTTGTCCCTCAATGTCAGGAAGGACGTTTCCTGGGTATAGTGTCTCACGTCAGAGGGAAAGTGCACAGATTGGTAACATTAATTTATTAATAATGTTAAACCTATTAACATTTGAGTAATAAAGATGGCTAGGAGGGAGAACTCTCAGGCACTTTTATCTGAAGTCCGTATGTTATCAAGATCTTATATATTGAAGGTCATCCAAAGCCTTATGCCATCATCAAAGGTTTGGCAATAAACTTCCAACAGGCCTGGTCTGGATATCTTGGGAAAGCTGTGACAGCAGATGTTGTGTGCTTCAATTCTGGTAAATCTTTACTCTCAGGTCACCAGGTGATGTGCAGGTTCAGTCAGGGTTCGATGTTTTCTTTAGGGGTGTCACATGAATCCAAGAGTCTATTTCTTTCAGTTTGATGGCACAAGGGTTGGTTAGCAGATCTTCATAGAGGCCTTTCCAGCAAGGTCGAAGAAAGTTCTTCTGGAGATGTCCTTTCTAATAGATAAAATCTCCACATTGCAAAGTATAATGCTTAAGGTCTTTAACTCCCAAGGGCTCATGGTGCAAAGGTTACTTGAACAAAATATGGGTTTTTTAATATAAATTTATTTATTTATTTATTTATTTATTTATTCATTCATTCATTCATTCATTTGTTTATTGGCTGTGTTGGGTCTTCATTGCTGTGCGGGCTTTCTCTAGTTGTGACGAGCGGGAGCTACTCTTCATTGCGGTGCATGGGCTCTAGAGTGCAGGCTCACTAGTTGTGGCACATGGGCTTAGTTGCTCCGTGGCATGCGGGACCTTCGAGGACCAGGGATCTAACCCATGTCCCTTGCATTGGCAGGTGGATTCTTAACCAGTGTGCCACCAGGGAAGTCCCAACATGGTTATTTTTAATGGAAGAAACTAGGCCTTTAAATTTGGAGTATCTCTCCTTTTATCCACTGTGAGTCAGAAGAAGCAAGAGCCAAGTGCATTGGGTGTCCTGTGACTGTCTCAAAGGGTGAGAGTTTATGAGTTCCAAAAAGGGTGGATCTGAGATTTAGAAGGACCAGCAGCAGTGCTTGTGGCCAAGGTATTCAGAAGGCCTCTACACCTTTTGCCAGTTGAGTCTTAATAATGCTATTAGTGCATTGGACTAAACCGAAAGGTTGAAGGTGGTAAACACAGAGAAAGTGTTGTAAAACCAGGCAAACAGCACAGACTTGTCAGAGCACCTCCCCAATCAATATGAAGTTCAAGAGAAGTTTTCCAGGTAGGGATAATCTTTTCCAAAAGAATTTAAGCCCAGAGATAGGAGTAGCTTATCTTCAAGGGAAGGCTTCAGTCCAGTGTGAAAACATACAGACCATGACTAAAACATGTTTATATCCGTCAGACAGAGGAAGTTGTGTGAAATCCATTTGCCAGACCTCGAATGGTCCGTTAGGCAGTTTAAAATGTCCAGGAGCAGTACGAACAAGTGGGGTAAGTGAGGTGTAGGCACTTTTTGTGAACTTATTGATGTTTCCCCACCAATAGTGGTTCATGAAGACATCATTTTGTTATTAGACCAGTTATTTAATCCATGTGCAGTGGTGAGGAGTGGGAGTTTTAGAGTTTCCAGTAGGACTGGGTCATCATTTGGTCCAAACCAGAACTTTCTCTTTTTATAAAACCAAACATTATTGAATTTCCAATCTTGTCTTTCCTTTTCAGAGGTCAATTTTGGGACTTCTCTAGCCAGTTTTTCTAAATTATTTGGGAAAATACCCTTTGGACCATGACAGAGTTTTGGCTGCTGTTGGTCACTTGAAGGGCAGCAGTCCTTGCAGAAATATCAGCAAGCTGATTTCTCTTAGCTTCCAGAGAGTCAAGTTCAGAATGCCCCAGAATCTTAATAATAGCTAAGCTGACAGGTAAAATGTTGCATTCAATAATTCCTGAATATAGGGGCCGTTGAAATTTTTTATTTTTGCTGGAAGTAAGGAAGCCATGTAGCTTCTACAACATTCCAAATCATGAGCTACTCTGAAAGCATATCTACCATCAGTTTTGTCCTTTGCTAAAGTACATGCCCACGTAAGAACATTCAGTTCAGCCTGTTGGACCAAAGTAGCCATAGGTAAAGATGCTGCCTCAACAACATCAAAGAGGGTTGCAATAGCATACCCAGGACAATATTCGCCATTGTAACCTTTTAAATAAGAACCATCAGTGAACCTTGAGAAGTCAGCATTGCCCAAAGGAATTTCCTATAGATCATTATAAGGAGTCAGGAGGTGGTCTCAGGGTTAAGCTGGCATGAGGGGCTTTGTCAGTGAAGGAGAGGAGAAGAGTGGCCAGGTTAAAGTTCTTACAATGTAAAAAAGTTATGTGAAGAGCAGTTAACAAAAGGACTTCATAGGAGGTGCTGTGGCAGGCTGAGGCATGCTGAATGTGATGAGAATTCAGGAGAGCTTCTATTGCATGAGGCACAAAAATGGTTAAAGGGGTTCCCATAATGATTTTCTCAGTGGCTTTGACCAAAAGGACAGTGGCTGTGGTGACTCTAAGGCAAGGGGAGTATCCCTGTGACACAGGGTCCAGTTTCTGTGGGTTAAAAGTCGTCCCGTGTTTTGGGGTAAGTTCCCCAAGGACATTCCCTTCCTTTTCATATGAAATAAGAAAAAAAGGGAATCTGATCATTGGGATGCCCAAGGGCAGGTGGGTTCATCAAACTCTAAGGCTTTGAAGGCTATGCTGTCCAGTTCATCCCATAAAATTGTGTTGGGGTTGTTACTGTTTAGTAAAACATCCAGAAGTTTGGCCATAAGAGAGAAATCTGGAATTCAGTTTTGGCAATAACCAACTAGCCTGTGAAAACCTCACAGTTGGTGCTTAGTTTTGGGTTTGAGGGAACTTAGGACACCATGAAGTCTATCTGGATCTCACTGTAGCCCTCGTTGTGATATCAGAGGTCCTAAATATCAAACTTGGGTTTGGGCAAACTGCAATTTTTCTTTAGCGCCTTATGTCCTTTTAAGGCTAAAAGCTTTAGCAAGTGGATGGTGTCTTCCTGTGAGGAAGCTTGGGAAGGAGAATAAAGAAGTAAATTATTCACATAGTGCAAGGAAGTAGAACATGTAAGGAAATTCATATCATGCAGGTCAGCCTTCAGCATCTGTGGGAAATAAGGACTCTCAGGAAACCCCTGAGGTGTCACTGTCTAGGTGAATCGTTTTTCTTCCCCAGTGAATGCAAAAGGGTATTGCCTAGCTTCATCAATTGGAACATTAAAGAATGTACTGCATAAATCAATCATAGTAAAGAATTTAGTTCTGGTAGGAATGCATGTTAGGAGTGTATGAGGGTTGGGAACAACAGGGTGTCAAGGGATAACAGTGTAGTTTATTGATGGGAGGTCCTGGACAAGCCTCCACCCTCACCCCTTAGGTTTTCTCACTGGTAAATGGGAGTGTTACAGGGGCTAGAACAAGGGATAATGAGGCCTTGAGCCTTGTAAGCTTCTATTATGGGCTCTATGCCTTTGCGGGGTTCTTTACTTATAGAATATTGGTTTTTTAATTCTGAGAAGAGGTTTTGAGGGGTCTATTTTAATTTTGATGGGAGGTGTGCTGTGAATTTTGCCAACATCAGTTGGAGATTTTACCCATAAAGAAAGTGATAGCTGATTCAACAGAGATAAATGATCAGTGTTTCCAGAATCTATTTTATTATCATCAGAGATGAAACAAATAAAAGATGCCAAAGGGTCATTTAATTCATCTGATGAGCTACTTTGATGACCATTATCAATTTCGAGAATATTTTCCCTATTTTGGGAGAAAGAAATTATAGCATGATACTTCTCTAAGAAGTCTCAGCCTAATAAATGGATAGGAGTGGAGGAACTAAGGAGAAAAGAGTGTCTCTCTCAAAAGGCCTAAACAAAAGGGAATAAGTTCAGAGACAGGAGCCTCTTGAGGTTCATGAGAGATACCCACTATTTGAATTGTTTTAGCACTCTAAGGCAGGGGGTGTTTTACAGCAGTGCAGTTGAGCACTGAGAGGGTGGCTCCAGTGTCAATTAGGACTGAAGAGATTTACTCCAAATCTGGAGAAATATTTCTTGAAGATGATTAAAAGGCCTCCCTCTTAATGGGACTTGGAAGAGCCCCTGTAGTTCCTCAGAGCCCATCACTGGGGGTTAGAAGAGCATTGAAAAGGCTGGTTAGAGGGCTAAAGGTGCATAAAATGCTTAAATTTGTAACAATCTCTTTTCCAATGTCCTGGCCCTTTGCAAAACTAGCAGAAACTAGGAGGGTTTTGGTTTCATTTAGGAGACTTCATTTGCTGGAGTTGAAGATTAAGAATCTTGGTGGTCTTCCTTTTAGGTGACTTATGTTGAGTGTGAGAGAGCTGGTTTGCCAGATTAATTAAATCTGGAGTGGACATAGCTTCACATTCCATCCTGGTCCTTTTTTACTAGAAGCAAAAGGTCCCAGTTCAGTCCATTAATAAACATAGAATTAAAAGCTACCCAGGTAGAATCAACATCTGAAGGAAGGACAGAATTTGTTTTTAACAATCTGAAGTAAATTGTAATATTCATGAACAGGTTCATCATATTTTTGTATGCAAGCCTGGATTTTATTCCAATAAACAGGCTTTGGAAAAGTCCTAGGAATTGCTCATGAAGTTGCCTAGTAATTGCCTGAGACTGATCATATAATAAGTTAGTGGGCTGGTCTCCCTGTTATAATTCTAGAGACCTTTCAGGATTTTCCCCATTAGTGGTTTTCATCCAATGCTGGGCCTGGCCTTCACAGACAAGCATATGAACTAGCTCACGTAAGTCAGAGAAACCAGGTTGATAAGTTTGAATGACTATATTTAATTCTTCAGAAAATCTATGAGGATCTTTGGTTACTTTGGGAAAGTCTTTGACTATGGATCGCAGTTCAGCTTTAGTCCAAGGAATATGAGAAATTAATGGTTTAGCCTTTGTATCCTCGGAAGGCTTAACTTTAAAAGGACAGGTCCTGACAAGTGCAGAGGAAAAGAGAGTGGAGAGAGTTTAAGAGAAAAGGGAAAGTTTGGTGGGAGAATTGGTATGGGAGATTTGAAGGTATAGATGAGGCATAGGTGGTGTAGAAGGGAAGGAGGAAGATGGTGCTGGAAGCGAGGCTATGAGGAAGTGAGGGAGAGAGAAAGATGGTGCCAAAGCAGAACCTAAGACAAAGAAGCCAAGGAAGAAGAGTCCGAGGCTTTGGGAGCCATGTTATCTGTCTTTAATCCTTTGTTTGCCTCAGTTAATCTTAAAATCTTATTTTGCAGAGAGGCAATTTTAGACTCCTGATAATATTGGGAAGCCTCAAAATACTAATCTAAATCATCATTCCACTCAATCCTGGAAAATTTTTGAGCTATTGTAGTCCAATTCAATTTTAATTAAATTAAGTTTGGGGATTTCAAAAGTTCTCTCTCATGGAGATGGATATTCTAAATTGCCTTTGGTCAGGTCAGTTTATTTAGAAGTGTGCATGAGGAAGGACCAAGGGTTCTTCAACATAAAATGGGCCAGAGTCCCTGTCAGCGAGGGGTGCCCATAAAAATACTTAGATAACTGGGACCCATTTCCTAGAGTTTTTTCCTCTAGAATAAAGAACAGTTTTCAAACAGCTTAAACAGCTTACAGCACAAATGGCTCAATGCATACAGCGTGCAAGCCAATCTCAGCCAATCTTAAGGAAACAGCTTGGTTTTGGAGGAGCCAGGCTTACGGCTTTTTTTTAAAGCCAGTCTCCACAAGACAGCCCTTTCAAAGGAATAGGCTGAAGGCTGAACCAGCACAGTTTTACTTTAAGCAGCCTATTCCTGGTGGAATTGAGCCAAATGCATTTTCAGCCAGCCTTGGTTAAATCAATCTGATCTCAAGATCAGACCTAAGTGCCAAACGGATACTCACATACAGAACAAGGCCTTTACCAGAAAATGAAATCTTAAAATAGATACCAATAAAGCCTGGAGAACTTCAAGCACAAACAGGGTGTGAGCCCAGATCCAGGAGAAAAACATACCTTCAAACTCCAGGGTTGGTGAGAAAAGCAGTGAACAACAATGGGCTCAATGTAGGTACCACACCTGCTTGCTCACCATTTCTGGAGCCATTGGGAGTATTCTCTGGTCCCTGCAAGGGCAAGCAAAGTGTTGACCTGAGACAAATTGACTGCCAGATGTTTTTCCAGCAAAGATGTGTTTATTTGGGATCAGCAGAGAATTGCAGTTCAGGGTCTGCAACCATGGCTAGGCACTTACAAATCCCTGCATGGCAAGGGAAGGAGAACCCTTTTTCAGAGGGGAAAAGGGAGTTGGGGGGCTACAGTAAACAAAGAGTCCATGGCTTTTCATTGGTTGAGTCCTTGCCTGGAAATGAAAGGAGTCTTTCTTCTTCCTCTCGTGCTCTGCTGTTGTCACAGGGCATGAGAGCACCCCCTTCTGGTCTCCCAACACTATTTAATTGACGTTTCTGTTTATTAATTTTTTACAGACCTTATACATTACTCACCTTATGAAGCTTTATTTCCCTCACCTGTAAAGTGGGGATTGTAACAAAACACATATCATTGATTTATTTTAGGATCCAAAAAGATACTATGTGTAAAATACCTACTACATAGTAGGAAGTCAGTAAGTTATGGTATCTCCCCTGCCAGTCAGAGGTGAGATTGGTGGTGGGTAAGGAGTAGGGTTAGTTAACAGTTGCCTTACGATAAATGAGGGTGATGAATGAGCACTCATTTCAAGTTATTGATTTTCTGAACTGATCAAAATCCTCTCCTTTGCCTATCTGCCTCTGAAATAAAGTAGTTCTGTCTTTGGATCATGTCAGTCTATTAAGATGACATTCGCCAATGATTTATTTACTGAAAGGTGCTATATTGAAAGAGAAGAAATATTTAAAATGCAGAGTAGTTATTTTTTATTAGGAGGGATCAGCTTGTACATTCATTCAGGGGGTATTGACAAGAGTGCATTGTATGCAGAGCCCTGTAGCCATAAAACACCCCTCTTCCTCCCTCCATCCCTGCCCAAAGGAGAGTATTGGTTTATGTAGTGTATAATAATAGCAACTCTTGATTCCAGTCTGCTTACGTGAGCACTGGAGAGTCTGCTTCTTGGCTCCAAAGGAATAAATGATAGCATATGCAGAATTCATCTCTGAGGAACACATTTTCTGGGGGAAAGAATTAAAATCATGAAAGAACCATTTTGAAGCAAATTGCAGTATTATACATCCCAAATCATATATTTAAGTGGAGTGAAACTTAGAGGAATAGAGCAATTAAAGGGAGAGTGGCTAATGAGGGAGTTTGAGAGGCTCATGTTGGACAGTACAAGTTACCAAGCACTTTCTCCCAACACTGTTTTATCTTTACATCTACAAGGTGTGTATCATGAGTCTCACTTTAAATACTGGGAAACTTGGGCTCAGGGAAGTTAAGAGACTTGCTCTAGGTCTCACAGCTAGGAAGTGTCAGAGCTGAAGTCTGAGCGCAAGTGTGTGTGAACCCCAAATTCTCTCCACCTTCCATGGCAGTTCTGACATACTAGGCACAATGGTGGGGGCTGAGGAAAATAGGAGGCCATTTCAGGCGTGATCCCAAAGGAACCACTTACTTGCATAGTGACTCGTGGGGAGAGGTAGGCTCTGGAGATGCTAGTATCAATGCACTTGCCAGGGATGGATGAGATGCAGTTGGGCCTGAAGGAAAAAAGGATATCCACAACTTAACCCAGGATTTCACATTTCAGACACGGGGTGGTAGTGGGTTTTCCTCAGTGAGCTTTAGTTAGGATAATCTTAAAAATTAGCTCCTTGGGACTTCCCTGGTGGCGCAGTGGTTAAGAATATGCCTGCCAATGCAGGGGACATGGGTTCGATCCCTCGTCCGGGAAGATCCCACATGCCATGGAGCAACTAAGCCTGTGTGCCATAACTACTAAGCCTGCACATGTAGAGCCTGTGCTCTGCAACAAGAGAAGCCACCACAATGAGAAGCCCGTGCACCGCAACGAAGAGCTCTCCCCAGCTAGAGAAAGCCCGCACAGCAATGAAAACCTAATGCAGCCAACAAATAAATAAATTTATATAAAAAAATAGCTCCTTAAACTTTGGTCACAACCTGTAACCAAGAAGGGAAATCTGGTTTTCCTTTCTTACATCGCTTCAGATTAGATCATCTCAGCTGTAAGTTAAACAAGCAGAGACATTTAGGATTATATTTTTACTGTCATTAGTTTCCTGACTCTGTGCCACAACTGTTCAAAACACACCTTAGTTTGTGCCGCGTTGACGTATGAAAGGACAGTATTCATTGAATGTCTTTTTCATATTTACAGTTGCATTTATATAGCGAGTAGTAGATGCTTTTCTGAGCCAAGAACAACCTTCCATTAAAGTAATTCAGCAGTGTTGACTACTTTACCAACGAATATCAAACCTTGGGGAAAGATTTAAAATAGAGAGAGAGAGTAGAAAACATTAAGGGCCCAATTTAAGAGTAACATTTTGAGATTTTACATAATGAGACAGAGGTACTTTTCTTCGTAAAATTAGAAAGTCTTCTGTTCATGTAAATACAGCTAGGAAAGTGTTCTTTGATTATTTTCTTTCTTTTTGAAAATTAACTGATGCAATTTGGAAAAGGAAAGTTCTGTTTGTATCTGTTCCTAACCAAAGACCAGTAATGGACGTGACTGCAAACCCTCTATTTTATACACGCA
Source organism: Hippopotamus amphibius kiboko (assembly GCF_030028045.1). NCBI lineage: Eukaryota > Metazoa > Chordata > Mammalia > Artiodactyla > Hippopotamidae > Hippopotamus > Hippopotamus amphibius. Next base: position 5,032,166 of record NC_080203.1, on the reverse strand, counting down.
TAGACTGGTTAGGTATGAAGGACTCAATACTTTTCATTAACAATGTATGTGTTTATTAGTTACCTGTACATTCTGACTTTAAGTAAAGTGTTTGCCATCTATATTGATATATAGAGGAGCATGAAATGTAAATTCATGGAAGAATTTGGAAAACTTTGCTTTTCTTTATTTTATATTTTTGATATTCAAACCAATGGATTTAAAGTGAAAACTAATTGCTTCATAATGTTTTCTTGTCAAAGTTAGTGTCTTGTCCAGTAACACCCACTGCATCCTTCGATATAACATTATTCAATAGAAGCTTTTGTGACGACAGAAATGCTCTTTAATCTGTTCTGTTTAATACAGTAGCCACTAGCCACATGTAGCTATGGAGCACTTAAAATGTGTCTGCTGTGACTGAAAAACTAAATTTTAAATTTTATTTAATTTTGATTTCATTTTAGCCACATGTAGTTAGTGGATACCATATTACATGTTCATTCACATGCTTTTTATCTCGGGTTTAAAGATATTTACTATTTAGAAGTCAATATGGAGTCATTTAATTGTGTTTAAGGAACAAATAGAAGCCTCAGCTGGTCTTTGAAAACAATTATGTTAAGCTGAGCAGGCCTGGGATGAGGGATGTGCAAATATTTTAATGAATTGACTGGTCAGTTTGTTTATTCCTTTATGCACTCAGCAGATACTCCTGAAAACACCTAGTAAGTGCTCTTCATTGTGGTAGGTGCTGGGGACACAAGAGGTTAAAAGGAAGTGTACTGCTTGCAAGAAATTCACCAGGTAGTAAAGGTAGACAGAAAGTAATAACAAACTTTCATACAAATCAAAGAGAGTTGGGAAAGAGGGAAAAGTCAAAGATAACTTGCAGTTTTCAGTCTGGAGTGACTGCGTGGAGGGTGGAACTACTCACCAAGATAGGAGACACTGAGGGAGGAGGAGGAAGAAGAGGAGGCGGAGTCAGAAGAGTCTATTTGGACCACGTTGAGCTGATGTATCTGTTAGACATCTAGACTGCATGTTGTAAAGGCAGTTGGATATATGGGTCTACAGGTCAGGGAGAGGTTTTGAGATAGAGATGTTGGAGTTGCCCTTAGTTGAAGCCAATGGACAAAATATGGTCTGCAAGGAAGATAATTTAAAAAAAGAATAGAAAGTGAAAAACAAAGTTGAAGAAGTACCAACACTTATTAAGTAAGAAATCATTCTGTTAGACTAAACTGGCTTGTAAATTTAGTCTAAGACAAAAAGTTTAAAATGTAGATAATATTTTAGGACTTTTATTTTTAAATGATGTAGGGTTAACTTTATAAGTAACTCTGTTTATATCTAAGTTACTTGATGCTGAAAGTCAAACCAGTGAGAAACACCTATTAGGCATTTTATAGCCCCATCATACACACAAATAACTGAATTAGCTCATTAACTAATTGTTTATAATATTGAAATCAATACTTCTTAAATATTATTTTGATACGAAAATACATATTTCAAAGTCTTCATAATTTTCTAAAATTATAAATAAACAATATAAGTAAAATGGAGTTTTTGGCTGTGTCCTGTGAAATATAGAATGGAAAATTTCTCTCCTCTGGATCCATATTCACTTTTTGAAACCATGCAGAATAATCCAGTTATTCTGTTCATTTCATAAAAGCATACCTTGGAGATATTGCAGGTTTGGTTCCAGACCACTGAAATAAAGCAGATATTATGAGATGAATCACATGACTTTTTTTGATTTCCCAGTGCATATAAAAGATATGTTTACACTATAGTGTAGTCTATTAAGGGTGCAATAACATTTTGTCTAAAAAGAGTGTACATACCTTAATTTGAAAATACTTTATTGCTAAAAAAAAGGCTAACCATCATCTGAGACTTCAGCGAATTGGTAATATTTTTACTGGTGGAGAGTCTTGCCTCTGTGTTGATGGCTGCTGACTGATCTGGGTGGTGGTTACTGAACCCTGGGGTGGCTGTGGCAATTTCTTAAAGTAAGACAACAATGAAGTTTGCCTCATTGATTGACTCTTCCTTTCACAAACAATTTCTCTGTAGCATGCAATGCTATTTGATAGCATTTTACCTACAGTAGAACTTCTTTCAAGATTGGAGTCAATCCTCTCAAATCCTGTGACTGCTTTATCAACTAAGTTTATGTCATATTCTAAATCCTTTGTTGTCATTTCAACAATCTTCACAGCATCTTCACCAGGCATAGATTCCACCTTAAGAAACAATTTTCTTTGCTCATGTGTGGGTTAAGATCGTCCTCTTATTTGGGTGTGGTTCATGGTGCCCCAAAACAATTACAGTACAGTAGTAACACCCAAGATCTCTGATCACAGATCACCATAATAAATATCAATATAATAAAAATGAAAAACTTTCAAGTATTATAAGAATCACCAAAATGTGACACATTGAGATTAAGTGAGCAAATACTGTTGGAAAAATGGCACCGATAGACTTGCTCAATACAAGGTTGCCACAAACCTTCAATTTGTAAAAAATGCAATATCTGTGAAGAGCAATAAAGCAAAACACAGTAAAACAATGTCTGCCTGTATCTTCTGAATGAATTGGTAGTGTTTCACAAATATCTTGTCACTGTATTGCTACTTAAGGTCTTTCTTTTTATCATATTTGTAATCAGGCTCCAGTTTCTCATTTTGTGGGGCAATATGGGCTTTTCAGTCTTTGACCTGCAAAAGAAAAACTCTTGAAAACAAAATATATTTCCATAATAGATCTTTAATTTGTTACCGAATTGAACTTGGGTCCACTTGCCCATGTGCAGCAAAGCCAATCTAATGACACTGGGTTGTGGTGAAGGAAAGTACAGCGTGTATTGCAGGACACCAAATAAGGAGAATGGGCAGCTCATGCTCAAAAGACTCGAAACTCTCTGATCACTTTCAGGAAAGGGTTTTTAAAGGCAACTTTTGGGGTAAGGGTTGCAGCTCGTGGACTTTCTTTTGATTGGTTGGTGGTGAGGTAACAGGGTGATGTTTTGGGAATCTTGACCATCAACCTGCTGGTTCCAACTAGTTTGGGGTCTACATGCTTGTGGCCAGCATGTAGTCACCATCCTCCACCTGGGTGGGGGTCTTAGTTTCTGCAGATCAACTCAAAGATATGCATCAGATTGTTATGTGTATCCCTTGAGGAGTAGGACTCTGTTTTATTGCTGAACTATTGTTTAAGCTCTCATTACTTTTCTTCCTTGACTGCATTTCCTTTGTTTCTGCATTCCCTCCCATCCCTAACTAATAACTGCTTGAGTGTGCTCTTTGGAACTCAGGGAAGGTCTAGGAGACTAAAGTATTTTTTTACAAACAAGAAATGGGAGACACAAAGGGGCTCTTGTACCTAGGAGGGCCATGCAGGGTCCTGCTCAGTTTTAAGTTATGAAATTTTTAAGGCTTAAAAAGTAATTTTAGTATTAAAAACAAGATTCTTATTCATTCATATTCTCTCCTTTCTCTCTCTCGCTGACTTTCTGTTTCTCTCTCATCTTCCACTTAGTTGGTGAAAAGTAAGCTAGTATTTAGACTTGAGTGTACCATGAATCTCCTTTCTCACCCTGGGCATCAAAATTATGATTTTGATAGAAATTAATTGTTAATGAGCCAGAGAGTGGAGATTTTCTCTAATTATAGGAAACAAAATTAAATTTGGCCTGAAGGCATTTTTTTGTAATTGCAGTTGATTCAAAATTTAAGAACATTCAGTCATACACCTTGGCTTTTTTAAAAAAAAACTTGCTTTGCTCACCATTGTAAAAAAGAGGCATTGAGACCTACAGCAAACTTCATTCTAATGAGGATCCAGATGACTTACTTTATTATCAATGGTGCAAAACAATGTTCTCCATAGGAAAAGCGACACCTCAAAAATTTGATGATATTATGTATTAAGAAAAATAAAACAGATTTTTTTCTTGTTTGAACTGTTAAAAAACAAAATTTAACTGAATAAATTTGAGAATCGAATTGGCTTTATTAGGTGATTCATGAATTGGACAGCATCCCATCTAGCAACTGGAAGGGCACTCCAAGGGGTTGTACAGAATGAAAGGTTTTTATAGAAAGAGCAGTGAGGCCAGGGAGTTATTAGTGAAAGAAAAGAAGGGATTATTTTTAGGCCAGGACATCTTTTGGGGGGTAAAGGTAATGGCAAGTGTTTAATCCAACAGATTGCCTCTTCTTCCTTTGGGGAATAGAAAGGACCCATGTGACAGATAACCTAATTTGTGCTGATCAGGAAATTCCAGACTGGTTGATTACGATTACATTTCTGGTGAAGGTTGAAACTGCAATTAAGTTAGGCACTAAATCTGGGTTTGGTATCAAGGACTTTAGCACAAGTGATGCCATTTGGGGCCTGTAGTTTTTCTTTTTAACAGAACCTCATTTTTATTGTATTATAGAGAATTTAGATTTAAGTGGCAAGTGAAATGTGTTTACCATCTCTCTTTTCACCTATTTATAGAAGCATTCAAGGGCGAAGAAGTTCTAGAAAGGAATTCCTGCATGCTGAATCTGATGCTTCTTCCTCAGAAGTACGTACATTGAGCACATAGAGTAAAAGCGTGGATCCTTATTCCCATAATGTTGATTCTTTAGTTAATGTGTGTTGCCAAGGTAGGGGACAAAAATAATTTTCCCTCTACCCTTCTAGGCTCTTGGTTGAGATGCTCCTGTAATAAAAAGACAGGATTAACAGGAGAAAAACAGATGTTTAATAACATGTACATCTCCTGTATACATGGGAGAGACCCAGGAATACTGAATAACTCTCCAAAATGGCTCAAGCCACCACCTTAAATACCATTTTCAGCTGAAGTTAAAAGAAGATGTTGGGGGTGGGTGTCCATTGTGGGGACAAGGTAAACAATGGTAAGCTTGTTATGGAGATTTAAGTCCTGGCCTTCTGCATTGATAAGAGTTTCTAGAAATTTGGAGTCATCTTTTTCTTCCTGATGCAGAGAGGGAGACACCCTTGCAAATGGAGATTTCCCTTATAAATATAAATGTCTCTTACAAAAGAGTAACTTCTATTGGTTTTCAGAGCTTCTCCTCTGTCTGCTGTTTCTTAAAAATAACCAGCTCAAAGTAATTCTTATGCCAAGGAGGCATATTTTGGGGTGGCAAGTTCAGCTTCCCATGACCTACATAGACAGGTTTTAATTTCAAGAAATATGCCATATGGGCATAGCACTTGAGTGGTGTTCCACAGTTGCCTTTTTGTAGCCATTTCTTATTGGGAGGCAGTAATGGCTGTGTTTGGAATGATCCCTCTAGCAGCATTAAAAGGAATTAAGCTGTGCTCTATGCCAGACATTGTTCAAGGGCTTTTTGACTTGTGAGTGCATTTCGGAATGGCCTGTCTGCTTCTGTAGGCTATGTGAGGAAACTCATGAGATGGCAGAGTCATCTGCCCGTTATGGGCAGAACCCAATCCCTAATTAATCTGGATTGCCCTCCATCCTTTTCTTGAGCCATTAAATGTATCATCGAATTAACCATTCACCAGACGTTCTTCTACAGAATCCTATAGGGATACACATTAATAGAAATATATCAAACCTGACTCTGCCCTCAGTGATCTAAATTCTAGTCTGGGAGGTAAGATCAAACTGCAAGAAAAATAGATGTAGAAGAACAGAAGAAGCATCCTAGGAAGGCTTCCCAGTGGATAGTCTTTCACCTTACCTGTCACTCCATGGGTGAATGTAACACCCATGCTAGGCTGGTTCGCTGCGATGGTGACAGTGCTACAGAGAGAAAAGATGACCTAGACATCAGAAAATAAGGATTCAATTCCTGATTCTGCCATTTACCAATTATGTGATCTGGGAATGTTATTTTACCACAGAGAACCTCAGTTTCATTATCTATAAAATTGGAGTGGTGATAATCTGTGCTAGGCTACCTGATAAGGATATGATAATACTCAGAGGAAGCTCATTTATTTATCTGTTGTCTGTATTCCTGCAAGAGAATGAAGCTTATGTGAGAGCAAGGGTGGGCTTCTTCATCAGCATATCACCACATTCCTTGAACAGGGCTGGTCATGCATAGTAGGTGCTCATAAATATTAGATGTGCAGATGCATGTTGTATGTTAAAGCACTCTATTATTTTTATAGCACTCTTCAAATGTCTGGTAAAGGGATTTCAAGAGCAGTTTCAACAACAGGTTGGATGTGTAGACTCTCATTTTGGTTTTCAGGCTTCCATGTGATTTTGCCTGAAAGGATTTGCATGTTGCTGGGACTGTGCAGACAGCAGGTCTTTTTAGTGTTTAAGTTCTGTAACATGGAGATGCTGTGAATACATATTTCCAACACGAAGTGCTGATTTTTCTATTATATTTCCTGACTCTTGCTCATTCAGCAAGGTATTTCTATGTAGATACAACTTTCTCACTTCTGAAGACATACCTCTGCTTAACCTAGCATTCTGTTCAAGACAGAATGAAACAGGAAATTAGGTAGAAGAAGGTTAATTTAAATAGAGCAATGCTCTGTTTATACACGAACTAATTTCAGTTATGCGAGGAAAAGAGGCCATATAGCTCTGGCCATCAGTCTGACATGTGCATAGCCGACAGCCTGACATCCTCAGTTACTCAACAAATGTTTATCCAGGATCTGTAGTGTGCTATATGTGAAGAATCCCGTCCTTCAACTTAATGTTTTGAGGAAAGTTGGATTAAAAAGTTCTCACTTTATAAAATTTATAAAACCTAAGTAATTTTAACATTTAAAGTTGTTTTTTTTAAAAAGAAACTCATAATCTTATCACAATGGCACAATTGCTATTTAATTTCACTTATTCAGTCTTTGTGTACCATCACATCTGTGTTTTACTTAGTTATAATGATAGCTGGTCTGCTACTCCATGCCCTTTGTCTTTCACTTATCACTAAATTCTATCTTTGTACAGTCTCAAATTTAATCATTTCAGTAACTGTACAATATACTATGGAATTGGGGGACTTCTGTTTCCAATCAAGATGGAGTGACAGGGACCAAATTGACTTTCCTGCCCCAAAGAGCCAAAAATAGAAGACAAAAATATATGAAATAACAGTTTTCAAGATAATGGACATCAGGCAACAAAGGACAGGGACTCTTAAGAGATGGGAAACAAATCAAATGAGCCCTACAATTGCCATAGCTTACTACCTGGTGAGTTTCCAGGCTACGTAGCTGAGAGGGAGAGCACACAGGGATCCCAGGGGAATTCCTGAACTGAGGAGACTGAGGTGAGACTAGGTAGTCTCAGGTTGCTAGCAATGTACCAGAGGGGAGAGGGCTGCATGGGTAGAGGATGCCAGGGATCTGTGAGGGGAAAGAACCACCCAAGAGAATTAGAGGCAACAGTGCCAGCATTCATACAGGCCTGGTAGCACTACCTGTTTCTATCAGCCACACTGGAAATCCTCATAATACGCAGGACATGAGGTATGAGAGTACACAGAAACGTCTTGCCTTAGTTATAAGGAAAAATTAGCCCTAGGCTAACTACTGCTCTGGTTCTATCAAATCATTAAGGCAAGACCAAAGGGATCGAACTGTTTTCAAGTAATTTAGCTACACTCCAGAACAAAGATGAAGAATGTTTATAGGAATGCAAAATTATCCAATACCCCAGAAGGTAAAATTAACAATACTTGGCATTCAGTCAAAGATTACCGGGCATTCAAAAAACCAATAATAATGTGACTTATTGAAGAGAAAGCCCAATCAATAGAAACTCACCCAGATCAAACACAGGTTTTAGAATTAGTGGACAGGAATATTAACATGTGTTAAGCATGTTCAAAATTTTCAATAGAGACGTGGAAGATGGGGAAAAATCTCAAGTTGAAATTTGAGCACTGAAAACAACACTGGATGGGATTGATGGCAGATTAAACATTGCAGATTTAGTAGATTGGGGGATTTAAAGACAAAGCAATAGAAATTCTCCAAAATTAAACATAAAGAGAAAAAAATTAAAAAGAAAAGAGCATCAATTAGCTGTTAGAAACTCCTTAAGGGGCCAAATATATGTGTAAACGTAGTCTCCATAATAATAGTGGCCAGCGAATTGCCCACATTTGATAAAAGCTATAAACCCAGAGATTCAAGGATCTCAACTAATCCTAAGCAAAAGAAGCATGGAGAAAACCACACAAAGCATACTTTTTGATGCCAGGGATCATCATATTTTGATCTGTCCGCTGTTACTATGGACGATGCTGTATTCAGAAAAGCCATGTTCTGTTGACAACAGCTGTTAACTGGCAAGGAGTTGAGAACAAGGCAATGTATTGAGAAGAGTTCTTTCCACAAAACTACCACCTCACCGTTTGAACAGCAGTGGCTTTAAGTAGTAGCATCAATGCCAATCCAAAGCAAATCCTTCCTAATTGACTCTGTCCGAGATACTTTATTTTAATGATGAGTTTAGATGACTCGTGTCACCAGCTACTGACATCCTGTCATCCATCCCTAGAGATCTGTTGTTCCTGGACTGTGTTGCACTACACGAGCATCTTGGCAAAATTGGAGCTTGTACATTATCAGGTTGCTTTTTCACTCAAATCCATTGTGCCTGGAGGCAGTAGGCAATTCTTTAGAAGGAGCTGGCTTTGAGAATGTACCAGGGGCTGGGTGGGGCAGGAGAGCCATAGTAGACACATGCTCGGAAACACTCTGCCCAAGCCGACTATATGTTAATGAGGAGGACAGGACAAACCTGACTTAGGGAGCAATCACGAAAACATCTTCCAGAAAGTGGTCTAAGAAGGTCAGCCCTAACTCAGTCTAGGGGGTGACATGGTACTTAGGATTAAGTTTTATTGAGGACCTATGTGTCAAGCATTGGGCTAGGTGCTTGACTCCCACAATAACCCTATGAGGCATTATTATTTCAGTTTTACAGATGGTGAAAATCTTGGACTCTTGCTATTGAAAAACTTGCCCAAAGTCACATATTAAGTGGCAGAGCCCAGATTAAAACCGAGGTCTGTCTGGACCCAATATCTGTGTTCTTCCTACACAATGAACTATCTGCCTTCAAATCAAAGATCTTTATTTTCTCATATTGTCCTATCCTTTGTTTTATGACTTCCTTTTCTTTATATTTTTGAACATTCTTAACGTCCTTATTTTTAAAGGCCGTTTTAGATTCATTTATTCATTCATTGACCAAATATTTATTCAACACCTACTTTATAACATACACTGTTTTAAGTGAGGGGAGTAGATACCATGCCACCGTGCAGCTTATGGGATCGTCGTTCCCCGACCAGGGCTCAAACCTGGGCCCTTGGCAGTGAAAGCACTGAGTCCTAACCACTGCACTGCCAGGGAATTCCCCAGAGAGAATTAAAAAAAAAAAAACACCAATTTTACTTTATTGCCGTAAGAATCATAACATGAAATCTACCCTCTTAACAACTTTTTAAGTATACATCATTGTTCCACTATAGGTACAATGCTGTACAGTAGACGTCTAATCTCTAGAGCTTATTCATCGTGCTTTTGATCATTCCTGTGACTTTTAATTTATTTCTGTCCTTTTGTTTTTTTTTAAACGGATTGTATTTGTAAAATTCTATTCTATTTTGCCTAGGGTTTTTCCCATGGCTATTCAATCAGTCATCTTGACTGCACACCCTATGGCACTTTTTCCAAAAAGTAAAATTCAAGCATCTCATAAAAATTAGGCAGAGCACTTTTGACATTAAGCTAATCACGGGGAAAATGTGAAAATTGGGGGACATACTTCTGGAGCGCTGCCCTGGCAATGTACACTCATTTCTAGTTCACAAGAGCATCAGGTATTGGAGGCTGCATTGGAAGCCTGCTCTATGTCTGGTCTGAAAGGACATGCTTCTCTTTTCAAATCCTTTAGTGTACTGTGCATGGAAACAGTTATGGAATAAAAGTGAATCCAAAACTCCTCCTGAACTTGCAGAAGCTTGTTGATTTCCTTCCTTCCTGCATATATGCATGTTCATTTCATCTTTCTTTTTAGCTTCTACCTGACTCCCTTGAAAGACCATCTTCAGGCCTTCGTCCTAACTGTATTTTAAACTGGAATCTTTTTTTTTAAGCTCTTTATTGGAATATAATTGCTTTACACTGTTGTCCCAGTTTTTGCTATACAACAGAGTGAATCAGCTGTGTTTATACATATATCCCCATTAAACTGGAATCTTTTTGCTTCCAAAATAGTTTCTTTGCTTTGTTTTTTCCCAGGCCATTTACTATTACTACACATGATTCCATTTAAGTGCACTGCATTTATATTGATTGGCAAAAAATTGTGAATGCACAAAAATGGACATCTTAACACCCAAGTATATACATTTCTATTGAAAATCATCCAGGAAGCAGAGAGCTAGTGATTAAATTGATATATGGCTGTGATAGAGAAAGAGAGGTCATATCCTACCTCAGTGAATGCCACCCCAGCAGAATATCTTTCTAAATAATGAAGATTGCCACATCCCCAGAAACATATTGCTTATTTTGAAGAGTGCAAAACAGCGTACTCGAACAGTGAAGTTGCACAGTTTCCTGAAGTTCAAATGCTGGGATTTGATCTGGACGAATGTGTTCCAACTAACAGCTTCCTTAAGGAAAAATAAGCCTGAGTTAATCCAGTCCAAAACAAACAAACACACAAACACTTATTGGCAGAGATGTACAAGATTTCACGGATAAACCAGGTACTTAAATTTCACATGAGCAGTGAGCCCCAGACTATTCAGAAAGAATCCAGTCATTAGGGAAATGGAAATAGATCACTAAATGGGAATATAATGCCTATGGTTCTATGGTTTAAAGCAACAAATGGCTTAAATTGAGGTACCAGGGTTAGGGCAAGGGGTGCTGAGTTTGAACTCACTGGGTTGTATTACTCACTCTGCTCCTAACTTTCTGTATGACCTTCTCCTCTTTGACCTTATCAAATGGGGAGGTTGCACTAGAAGTTCCCTAGGGCCATTTCCATCTCTCTGCTACTATATAGTAAACGTACTTTTGCTAATAATATCTTCAACTTTAATTTGTGTAAAACACATGGAGAAATGGTTAAACAGCCCCCAATCGTCTGTCCTTTCCTTTCTCTAAGCCTAGCCTGCACCAGCAGGACCTCTAGAAAAGTGGCTTCATCAGCTCTTCTATAGGCTTCCCACTTCTCCGAACCAGCATGCTACCAACACCTCTGAAATGTGTACATATATATCTATATATCTATATCTATATCCCTATCTCTATCTATCTATCTATCTATCTAATCTATCTATCTATCTATCTATCTATCATCTATCATCTATCTATCTATCATCTATCTCCATGGTCTTTGGTTAGCACAGGTTTTTCTTATGCTTGTGCTTTTAGCACATCTATACCATATTTCTCTTCTGAGTTTTGACATTGGATAGCATGTGGCACCCATAATCTTTGCTCGTTGTTATCTTCCAGCAATTTTTTTCAAGTAAGTGTTTCGTGATGGTTTTGTGTTAGGTATTCAATTTATTGAAACAATGTTAGAAGTGATGTGAAACACATCAAAGTTTGTGTTCTATCTGTGTTTCCTGTTGTTTTGTATATCTCTTTGTTGCCAAATTGAAATGTCATCTTCTCCTTCCCTTTTGGAAATTCCTAGGATCAAGCTGATGATATAGCAGTTGAGCAGTACGAACCGCAAGAGTCTTATGTATCTTATGACTCCAGCACATCTTCCTCAGAAATAATACCTGAATCGCCAGGTGGGTACATTTGGACATTTGGATGGGGACTATCAGAAGAAAAATAGTGGCCTACAGAGTAGTTCCAGTTTTTCAAATGAAGACAGTGTTCTGTTTATAATAGTGGGAAGTTGCAAGAGTGAATTCTAACTTTCTTCATCTTCTGTAAATTTTTTTAGATGAAGATTTGAGAGCAATGACAATGAATGGTTCAAGTGCTTGAGAATGGTGTTATTCTCTCCCACTGAATTTTTAAAGTTTTTATTGAAATATAATATGTGGATTCTAAAAAAAGATGCAAATTAACTTATTTACGAAACATAAGTAGACGCATGGACATAGAAAGCAAACTTATGGTTACCAAAGGGGATTGGGGGGAGGGATAAATTAGGAGTATGGGATTAACAGATACATACTACTGAATGTAAAATAAATAAATAATAAGGGCCTGCTGTATAGCACAGGGAACTATATTCAAAATCTTGTGATAACCTATAATGGAAAAGAATCTGAAGAAGAATATATATATGATGGAATCACTTTGCTTTATACCTGAAACTAACACAAGGTTGTAAATCTCCCATTCAATTTTAATGTAAAGATTGTTGCTAGATCTCAGTCCTAGGAGGAGTAGCATCTTATCTTTTCATACTTTTGCAGCCTTTTCTGCTATGCCACAGTAGTTGCAGTCCAAATAAACCTCTCATTTTTTAAAAAGTGTACTATAAGAAGAATTGTTAGTAAAGGACAATTCAATAGTCTCTCAAAACGAGTGATATTTACTACATAAGTTTCAGTATTAAAGACATTTCATAAGCATAATTGTATAAAAAGTACAAAACCTAAAGTGGTGGTGGATGCATAGTGCAATTCATGTCCTCCAATCAGCTGCTCTTATCATTGATAACTTGTATTGTGGAATCTCCATATATAGAAGTAATGCCTCTATTTTTGAAATATTCTAGTTAACAACTCTTCCATTATTGCTGTCGATCTCAAAGCTTTGTTTAAAAAATCCTTTCAAGACAATTGTTTTTGGTGGAACAGGGGACAAGGACATGAACCCATGATTGTGATTTTGAAAATATATAAGACCAAATAATAAATCAACAAAAAAAGTTATAAAAAAAAAAGAAAGAAAATATATAAGACCAATTTACTTTACACACAGTAAAATCCACTCTTTGGGGTGTACAATTCTTGACAAAGGCAAAGAGTCGTACATCCACCACCACAGTACCAAACAGAACAATTATGTTACCCCCGAAATTTCTTTGTGCTACTTCTTTGAACTCAAATTCTGGCGCCCATCCTCTGGCAACTGTTGATCTGTATTCCATCTCTGGTTTCCACTTATCAGAATGTCGTGTAAATGGAATCATACAATGTCTAGCCTTTTGGGCCTGGCTTTGTTAACAAAATGCATTTAAGATTCATATATGTTGTGTGAATCAATGGTTCGTTCCTTTTTACTTGCTGAATAATACTTCATCTTATGAATGCACCACAGTGTTTTCTTTTGTTTGTTTGTTTTAACTCATTCATCTGAAGAAGGATATCTGGGTTGTTCCAAGTTTTGGGTGATTTAACCTAAAGCTACTATAAACATTTGCATAGAGGTTTTTTTGTGGGCCATACATTTTTTTTCAAGCTCTTTATTGGAAAATAATTGCTTTACACTCTTGTACCAGCTTTTGAGGTACACCAAAATGAATCAGTTGTATTTATACATATATCCCCATATCCCCTACCTCCCGCGACTCCCTCCCGTGACTCCCTCCTGCCCTCCATGTCCTGGCCCTCTAAGGCATCACCCATCATTGAGTTGATCTCCCTTTGATATACAGAAACTTCCCCCTAGCTATCTAATTTACAGTTGGTAGTGTATATATGTCTATGCTACTCTCTCACTTCGTCCCAGCTTCCCCTTTGCCCCTCGCCCCCCCAACCCCATGTCCTCCAGTCCATTCTCTGCATCGGCATCCTTATTCTTGCCCTGTCACTGGGTTCATCAGTACCTTTTGTTTTGTTTTGTTTTTTAGATTCTGAATATATGAGTTAGCATACAGTATTTGTTTTTCTCTTTCTGGCTTACTTCACTCTGTATGACAGACTCTAGGTCTATCCACCTCATTACATATAGCTCCATTCTTTCCTTTTTAATGGCTGAGTAATATTCTATTGTATATACGTACCGCTTCTTCTTTATCCATTCATCTGTTGATGGGCATTTAGGTTGCTTCCATGTCCTGGCTATTGTAAATAGTGCTGCAGTAAACATTATGGTACATGTTTCTTTTTGGATTATGGTTTTCTCTGGGTATATGTCCAGCAGCGGGATTGCTGGATCATATGGTAGTTCTATTTTTAGTATTTTAAGGAACCTCCAAACTGTTTTCCATAGTGGCTGTACCAACTTACATTCCCACCAACAGTGCAGGAGAGTTCCCTTTTCTCCACACCCTCTCCAATATTTGTTGTTTCTAGATTTTTTGATGATGGCCATTCTGACTGGTGTGAGGTGATACCTCATTGTGGCTCTGACTTGCATTTCTCTAATGATTAGTGATGTTGAGCATCTTTTCATGTGTTTGTTGGCCATCTGTATGTGTTCTTTGGAGAAATGCCTATTTAGGTCTTCCGCCCATTTGTGGATTGGGTTATTTGCTTTTTTGGTATGAAGCTACATGAGCTGCTTGTATATTTTGGAGATTAATCCTTTGTCCGTTGCTTCTTTGGCAAGTATTTTCTCCCATTCTGAGGGTTGCCTTCTTGTCTTGTTTATGGTTTCTTTTGCTATGCCAAAGCTTTTAAGTTTCATTAGGTCCCATTTGTTTATTCTTGATTTTGTTTCCATTATTCTAGGAGGTGGGTGAAAAAGGATCTTGCTTTGATGTAGGTCATAGAGTGTTCTGCCTATATTTTCCTCTGGGAGTTTCCTAGTGTCTGGCCTTACATTGAGGTCTTTAATCCATTTGGAGTTTATTTTTGTGTATGGTGTTAGGAAGTGTTCTAATTTCATTCTTTTGCATGTTGCTGTCCAATTTTCCCAGCACCACTTATTAAAGAGGCTGTCTTTTGTCCATTGTATATTCTTGCCTGCTTTGTCAAAGGTAAGGTGCCCATATGTGTTTGGGCTTACCTCTGAGTTCTCTATTCTGTTCCATTGATCTTCCTTTCTATTTTTGTGCCAGTACCATACTGTCTTGATCACTGTGGCCTTGTAGTATAATTTGAAGTCAGGAAGCCTGATTTCACCAACTCCATCTTTCCTTCTTAAGATTTCTTTGGCTATTCGGGGCCTTTTGCATTTCCATACAAATTGTAAGATTTCTTGTTCTAGTTCTGTGAAAAATGCTGTTGGTAATTTGATAGGGATTATGTTGAATCTGTAAACTGCTTTGGGTAGTACAGTCATTTTCACAATGTTGATTCTTCCAATCCAAGAACATGGTATGTCCCTCCATCTGTTTGTATCGTCTTTGATTTCTTTCATCAATGTCTTATAGTTTTCTGCATACAGATCTTTTGCCTCCTTAAGCAGGTTTATTCCTAGGTATTTTTTTCTTTTTGTTGCAATGGTAAATGGGAGAGTTTCCTTAATTTCTCTTTCTGCTCTTTCATTGTTAGTGTATAGGAATGCAAGAGATTTCCATGCATTAATTTTGTATCCTGCTACTTTACTAAATTCATCGATTAGTGCTAGCCGTTTTCTGGTAGTCTTTAGGGTTTTCTGTGTAAAGTATCATGTCATCTGCAAAGAGTGACAATTTTACTTCTTTTCCAATTTGGATCCCTTTTATTTCATTTTCTTCTCTGATTGCTGTGGCTAAATCTTCCAAAACTATGTTGAATAACAATGGTGAGCGTGGGCACCCTTGTCTTGTTCCTGTTCTTAGAGGGCATTCTTTCAGTTTTTCACCATTTAGAACAATGTTGGCTTTTGGTCTCTCATATATGGCATTTATTATATTGAGATAATTTCCTTCCATGCCCATTTTCTGGAGAGTTTTTATCATAAATGGATGTTGAATTTTGTCAAAAGCTTTTTCTGCATCTATTGAGATGATCATATGGTTTTTATCCTTCAATTTGTTGATATGAAGTATCACAGTGATTGATCTGAGTATATTGAAGAATCCTTGCATTCCAGGGATAAACCCCACTTGATCATGGTGTATGATGTTTTTAATGTGCTGTTGGAGTCTGTTAGCTAGTATTTTGTTGAGCATTTTTGCATCTATATTCATCAGTGATATTGGCCAGTAATGTTCTTTTTTTGTGACATCTTTGCCTGGTTTTGGTATCAGGGTGATGTTGGGCTCCTAGAATGAGTTTGGGAGTGTTCCTCCTTCTGCTATATTTTGGAAGAGTTTGAGAAGGATAGGTATTAGCTCTTCTCTAAATGTTGCATAGAATTCGCCTGTGAATCCATCTGTCCCTGGGCTTTTGTTTGTTGGGAGATTTTTAATCACAGTCTCGATTTCCATACATGTGATTGGTCTGTTCCTATTTTCTATTTCTTCCTGGTTGCTTCTTGGAAGATTGTATTTTTCTAAGAATGTATCCATTTCTTCCAGGTTATCCACTTTATTGGCATATAGTTGTTTGTAGTCGTCGCTCATGATCTTTTGTATTTCTGTGGCGTCAGTTGTTACTTCTTTTTCATTTCTAATTCTGTTGATTTGCGTCTTCTCCCTCTTTTTCCTGATGAGTCTGGCTAATGGTTTATTAATTTTGTTTATCTTCTCAAAGAACCAGCTTTTAGTTTCATTTATCTTTGCTATTGTTTCCTTGCTTTCTTTTTCATTTATTTCTGATCTGATCTTTATGATTTCTTTCCTTCTGCTCACTATGGGGTTTCTTTGTTCTTCTTTCTGTAATTGTTTTAGGTGTAGGGTTAGGTTGTTTATTCGATATTTTTCTTGTTTCTTGAGGTAGGACTGTATTGCTATAAACTTCCCTCTTAGAACTGCCTTTGCTGCATCCCATAGGTTTTGGGTTGTTGTGTTTTCATTGTCATTTGTTTCTAGATATTTTTTGATTTCCTCTTTGATTTCTTTCTTTCTTGGTTGTTTAATAGCATATTGTTTAGCCTCCATGTGGTTGTATTTTTTAGTTTTTTTTCCTGTAACTGATATCTAGTCTCATGGCATTGTGGTCAGAGAAGATGCTTGATATGATTTCAATTTTCTTGAATGTACCGAGGTTTGATTTGTGACCCAAGATGTGATCTATCCTGGAAAATGTTCCATGTGCACTTGAGGAGAAAGTGTATTCTGTCGTTTTTGGATGGAATGTCCTATAAATATCAATTAGGTTGAGCTGGTCTAATGTGTCATTTAAAGCTTTTGTGTTCTTATTTATTTTCTGTTTGGATGATCTGTCCATGGATGTTAGTGGGGTGTTCAAGTCTCCTACTATTATTGTGTTACTTTCGATGTCCCCTTTTATGGCTGTTAGCATTTGCCTTATGTCTTGAGGTGCTCCTATGTTGGGTGCATAGATATTTATAATTGTTATATGTTCTTCTTGGATGGATCCCTTGATCATTATGTAGTGTCCTTCCTTGTCTCTTGTAATAGTCTTTATTTTAAAGTCTAATTTGTCTGATATGAGTATTGCTACTCCAGCTTTCTTTTGACTTCCATTTGCATGGAATATCTTTTTCCATCCCTTTCCTTTCAGTCTATATGTTTCCCTTGGTGTGAAGTGGGTTTCTTGGAGGCAGCATATAGAAGGGTCCTGTTTTTGTATCCATTCAGCCAGTCTGTGTCTTTTGGTTGGAGCATTTATTCCATTTACATATAGGGTGATTATTGACATGTGTGTTCCTATTACCATTTTCTTCATTGTTTTAGGTTTGTTTTTGTATGTCTCTTCCTTCTCTTGTGTTTCCTACTTAGAAAAGTTCCTTTAGCAATTGTGGTTTTTTTTTTGTTTTGTTTTGTAATCAGTATATGAAAGAGACATTCATACATTTCAAGAATTGCTTAAATTTTGATATCCAGATTTAAGCTTGTGAACATATGAGTTTAAACATGCAATTAAAGCTATTCATCATAATTTGCTATACTACCAACATTAAATTACAGTTACTTTGGAGCATAAGTTATATGGTTTAAAGTAAGCCTGTAACATACCTGCAAAACACCTTCCTATCTCATACATGCAAATTATTTCTCCATGTAAAGGTCTCATCACTCTAACCTCTCAGTTACCCTGCTCCGGAAGTCACTACTCTAAAGGCTTACTGTGGTCCAACAAGAAGGGGGGAAAAGAAAGTAACCAGGACCAATAGCTATATGTATTTAAAACAAGATGGCACAGCAGAAGGGAATGCAATTCTACAAATGCAAGTCCTCAAGAAGCAGCATGTTATATGATAAACCCCTTTTTCAGAAAGGTATCATTTCTATCACTGACAGGCTAAATTATATATCATGCCATCTTCAAGTAACAATGAGGCAACAGAATAAATGCAGAGGCATCACAATGAATCCCACTTAATCCCATTATACAGACCAACACTCCTCTACAAATTCTTTGACTGCTAGTTAAGCACAGTTTTAACTTCATAGCTTAACAATTAAGGGTCATACACTGAAGTCAATACATATACCTAGCATTTCAGTCTAAGCTATTTCATGTACACAGCTGAAATCACTTACAAAGTATGGCCCAACAAATGCTAGGGGAAATTTCTTAAAGTAGTTTTTACAAGTATTAAACTTCTCTTGCACACTGAAGTCATCATACATACAGGGCAAAGTCAGAGCTTTTATATTCGAGTTTATTCTTCATTTAACTTTTAAAATACTACTATAATTAAATATTAAAACAAAACAATAGCAAGCAGTGAGCATATTATGATTATAGTCCTTCACTCAATCACTACTGCAAATAAAACGCCAGCAGCAAGTGCCATTCACTGCCCGCCTGAGGAGGTCTGACACTGACCACCACCCCGAGGGTGACAGCCATCATCCTCACATGCTTCGCCATTGTCGTGGTGCCATCTTTCCTGATTTGGATCAAAGTCCACTAATTCTACCTGGTCCATTTCATCAGTCTCTTCTACTTCCTTCCTCTCAGGTAGGAGTTTTTCCAGCAAAGAGAGTTTATCAGGGGAGAGAAAGACATTCTCAGGAAAGTTTACCTTAAATTCATTGATTAGGCGACCCTTTTCATAAGGTCTATGATAAATTGGAATGCCTTCATTTAGCACACACTTGATATCTCCATGCTTGACAATCTGACCTGGATGAGAAGTGATGACCATGGTTTGGTTGTCGAGGGTAGATATTGGCTTTGGGAAGCCACACAATGCCTCAACCAGCTGTATGTCCATACACATGGAAAGGTCTTCTCCTTGTCGAGTAAAAACAACATGGTCCTTTTGATCTAAAACAATGATAATATCTCCTGGCTCCAGTCCTGGTTCTTGGTCTGCTTCACCATGGAATGTTACCTTCTGACCATCTTTCATGCCTTTGTCAATATGAACTTCTAGAATTTTCTTCTCTCGAACTATCTTCCTTCTGTTGCAGCTTTTATATGTCTCTTTAGGACTGATCTGCTCCCCATGGCCCTGGCACTCCATGCAGACAGACTGAATATGCTGAACCATTCCAGGTCCTCTCTGATGAATTCTTTTTTTTTTAACTTTTTATTTTTTATTTTTAACAATAAACTGCGTATATTTAGAGTGTACAATTTGGTATCCCAATCTCCCAATTCATTCACCCCCCCCAACCCTCCCTGCTTTCCCCACTTGGTGTCCATATGTTTGTTCTCTACATCTATGTCTCTATTTCTGCCTTGCAGACTGGTTGATTTGTACCATTTTTCTATAGTCCACATATATGTGTTAATATACGATATTTGTTTTTCTCTTTCTGACTCGCTTCACTCTGTATGACAGTCTCTAGGTCCATCTGATGAATTCTTATTTGCATTCCAGTACCTTGGCAATTGGGACAGCACTCTACTGCTCCTTTCTTACCACCTCGGCCTTCACATTTGTCACAAATCACATTTTTTTGCAGAGCTGGTTTCTTTGTTGCACCATTATATAGGTCTTCTAAGGTTACTGTGAGTTGATGTACAACATTTTTACCTCTCCTTTCTCTCTGCATCCTTCCTCCTCCTCCAAAAAAACATATCAAAGATGTCCATGGGGGAGCCAAAACCACCACCTGCTCCACCTTCTTTGATTGCCTGTTCTCCTCCTTTGTCATATAATTCCCATTTCATTGCATCAGAGAGCACTTCATAAGCTTGAGAAATCTGTTTAAACTTCTCTCCTTCATTTGGATTCTTATCAGGGTGGTATGTCAAGGCCAGTTTCCTGTAAGCCTTTTTCAGTTCTTCTTGGGTGGCATTGGGTTTGACCCCCAAAACATCATAGTAAGTGGTTCCATTCACCATTTTCTACAGCCGGTGAGCGGGCCAATGCCAGTGTGGGGGAGCAGGAAGGAGTGCATTGCTGTGCACAGCTTGAGCAGCTGCTGCTCTTCTGCTTCTCACTGAGCGTTCTGGAAAGTTCCCAGCAATTGTTGTAAGGCTGATTTGGTTGTGCTGAATTCTCTTAACTTTTGCTTGTCTGTAAAGCTTTTGATTTCTCCATCGAATCTGAATGAGATTCTTGCTGGGTAGAGTATTCTTGGATGTAGGTTTTTCTCTTTCAGGACTTTCAGTATATCCTGCCATTCCCTTCTGGCCTGTAGAGTTTCTGCAGAAAGATCAGCTGTTATCCTTATGCGTTTTCCCTTAGATGTTATTTGTTGCTTTTCTCTTGCTGCTTTTAATATTTTTTCTTTGTGTTTAATTTTCATTAGTTTGATTAATATGTACCTCAGTGTATTTCTCCTTGGGTTTACTCTGTATGGGACTCTGCGCTTCTTGGACTTGATTAATTATTTCCTTTCCCATCTTGGGGAAGTTTTCAACTATAACCTCCTCAAATGTTTTCTCAGACCCTTTCTTTTTTTCTTCTTCTTCTGGGATGTCTATGATTCAAATGTTGGTGCGCTTAATGTTGTCACCAAGGTCTCTGAGACTGTCTTCCATTCTTTTTATTCTTTTTTCTCTTTCCTGCTCTCTGGCAGTTATTTCCCCCATTCTATCTTCCAACTCACTTATTTGTTCTTCTGCCTCATTTATTCTGCTGTTTATACCATCTAGAGTATTTTTAATTTTGGTTATTTTGTTGTCCACTACTGTTTGTTTGCTCTTTAGTTCCTCTGAGTCCTTATATACTGTTTCTTGTATTTTCTGTATTTTGTTATTGAAATTTTGGATCATCTTTACTATCATTACTCTGAATTCTTTTTCAGGCAATTTTCCTATTTCCTCTTCATTTATTTGGTCTTGTGGGGTTTTTTTCCTGCTCCTTTGCCTGCATGGTGTTTCTTTGTTTTCTCATTTTGTCTGCTTTATAGGATTTGCTGTCTCCTTTCCCTATGCTGCCTAGTAGTAATTCATCTTGTTTCTGCCCTCTGCCCCATGTGGTGGGCTTTGTCCAGTGTCTTGAGTAGGCTTCCTGGTAGGGGGGTCTGGTGTCTGCTTTCTGGTGTGTGGCTCTGTGTCTTTTTTCTGTGATGAGCAGGGCCATGTCAGGAGGTGTGTTTTAGGGTATCTGTGAGGTTAATATGGCTTTAGGTAGTCTGTGTGCTGATGGGTGGGTTTGTGTTCCTGTCTTGTTTGTAGTTTGGTGTGAGGGGTCCAGCACTGGCAGTTACAGACAGTTGGATGAAGCCAAGTCTTAGACTCTGATACAGGGCTCCGTGAGAATTCTCTGCAGTTGATCTTTCCTGTGTCTGAAGACTCCCTAGTAGTCTAGCATCCTGGATCAGTGCTCCCTCCCCAGAGCCTCCTACTTGACTTCTGATGGAGTAGTCCAGACTTCAGAGGTTGCTTGTCCCAGCAATAAAGGGGTTTAAAACTGTCCAAGCCCCAGACTAATGGCAGAGTGTTGAGTCAAACAAATACTAAGTCAAGGAAACACATACATGTATAAGACACACAAATACTGAATCCTATAGGACATAGGGCACTAGAAAGGCCTGACAGAAGAACCCCAGTATGCTATCAGACAATCAAAGAGAAAACCAACAGAAATTCAAAACCAAAAAAAACCCACCACACACACACAAACACAAATCCAGGGAGATTTTGAAAGCTAGGATCAATATATAATAAAGAGTGAGAATACCACCAGAAAGACTGAAGATTCTCAGAATGAAGTCAGACAGTTATACTTAGAACTAAGATAAAGACAAAACCTAATAATAAAAAGCAAAGCAGTGTGTCATCTGGAGAATAAAGCAAGGAAACAGAGCAGACCGATAATATTGCTTATAAGTATATTAAGATAAACTAAACTAAAAAAGGATAGAAGACAGGGCAACAGAAGAGCATAGTGTGACTGGAAATATGAAAAGAATAAGAAAGAAATATAAATGTATAAAAGATAGAGATGAAAAGAAGGTAGGAGAGATACAGTCAGCACTACAAAAAACAGCTAGAAATAGAAATATATAAAAAGGCTAAAAATAAAACTAGAATAAAAAGTAGAATTAAAAAAATGTTATAAAGTGTGTAGATCCCTTAGGGCTAAGATCATAATTAATTAAAACAAACAAAAACTAGAACTGACCCCAGAATGGACCAGATGCATAGAATTAATAATAATATTTCTGTTTCCTTGGGGTCTCAGCTGTAAGTGTCCTTCTACCTGCCTTGGGCTTTTTGTATTGCTTTGCTACCAGCAGAGCTTCCTTTATTGTTTGTCTGTAAGTGCCAGTGTGTAGGGAGAGAAAGGGTACAATAGTGGCTCCTTCCCCTGGGAGTGAGTGAGCAGTGGTGCCCTGCCTGGATCATGGCAGCTTGGGCAGCTCAGGCTGAGAGAGTGACTCCAACCTCGGCTCCTCCTCCTGCTCCGACTCTGACGGGGCACCCTGCCTGGGTCACAGTGGCTCAGTCGGCCATGGCAGTGCCTGTTGCAGAGGGACGCCGGTGGCTCGGATGTAAACAGAATGTCTCCAGAGCCGGGCCACTCTGTGGACTTTTGGCTCACAGCTGCAGGTACTCCAGGCCAGCCCCGCCTGGGGGCCTTTGTTATCCCTGAGTGCGTTAGCCAGGCCCAGAGGGGTCCTTCCTTTGTCTGTTGCAAGCGCTGAGAGAGAGGCTACACCCGCAGCTCCTCCCCCATGCTTGTGAGTCAGCAGTATCAAGCCGCCGCCATGGCTGCCCAGCTTTCCACAATAGGCACCCTCTGCTGCAGATTTCTTCCTTCCTGTCCTCTCAGTCCATCTCCCCACTGCCAACAATTCTGAACCAGTTCTCCAGTTCCCACATTCCAGCTCCCAGACCCCCTGTTCAGCTGTGAACCGATGTCTCAGTCCAGACATGCTGAGCCGTGGTGCGGACCCTCCATGTGTTTCTCACTCTTTCCTGTCTGCCACAACTTAGCAACTTCACCCTCTTCGAACAGTCCCAAATGCCTCCCTTCTGACCCTGGGAAATTCCCTGTTGGAGAAGGGGTTTCCCCATCAGATAAGGGATGTTTCCCCGAATTCCGCAATCCCCCCTCTTTTTCAGATCCCCCCGCGCCAGGGTGTGGGACCCGTCCCTTTCCTTTCTTCTCCTCCTTTTTCTCCTTTTATTCTTTTTTTCCCCCTCTGTCCTACCCAGTTATGTCAGCATCTTTGCAGTCCTTTCTGGTGTCCAAGGTCGTTTGCTGGTGTTCAGTTGGTTCTCTGGGAATTAGCACGTCTTTTGGTGTATTCCTGATGCATCTGTGGAGAGGGATGCATTCCACGTCCTCCTACTTCACCGCCATCTTTCCCCAGCTGTGCCATACATTTTTAATTCATTTGAGTAAATTCCTGGGAGTGAGACTACTGGGTCATATGGGAAATGTGTGTGAAGAGAACTGACAAACTCTTTATGGAAATGACTTATAATAATATTGCGTTATTCAAATGATGTTTTCCACTTTGCTTTTTTGGGCTGCTGAAGGAAAGTCATGTCACAACACCTCCAAGAGCACTTCAGGCACTCCCGAGATCCCACATTTTGAGGAACCTAGTATTTCAGAAGTGATTTATGACTAGGTTTGATTTTATTCTATCAGTTGGAAGGTACCAAATTCCAGAAGCAGAGCCAAAAGAACTTTTATAATGAAAAGACAACATGAATGGGTTGGGTGCCCGCTTGTGCTTGGGTGGATGGAGGTAAAGTGAGACAGTCCTTTCTTTTACTTCATTTTCAAATACGAACAGATTTTTAAGTAGTGTTTTTCATTACTCCTGGTACCTGGCACATCTAATCCTTAACATGGAATAAAACTGGACTTTCCTGTTTTTTATAATTTATAACAGGAAATAAACAGAGAAATCTGTGTAATCTGTTTGATAGTGTTAGTACTAATGCTTTTTTTCATCATTAATTCTGCTGTCCTTTCTTCCTCAGAGACATCATCTTTACAGATCTTTGACCTTGAACCTGACGTGGGGTATGTGGCTTATACGGATGAGGTGGAACAGGTGGAACAGATGGGTGAGATGGAGGAGTTGGAGCAAGTGGATGAGGAGGAAGAGGTGGATGAGGTGTACCAGGAAGTCCGGGAGGCCCAGGAACACGAAGAAGACCAGGTGGACCAGGAGGACCAGGTGCAGCAGGAAGTCCAGGAGGCCCAGGAACACGAAGAAGACCAGGTGGACCAGGAGGACCAGGTGCAGCAGGAAGTCTGGGAGGCCCAGGAACATGAAGAAGACCAGGTGGACCAGGAGGACCAGGTGCAGCAGGACACTCTCTCGCACTCCAGTGTCCCTGCTGACGTCAGAGATCAGGTACCTCTGGGAGCCTTGCTGCACATATTCATCTGCACCACTAACCCTGCAAAGCCTTGAATTTCCACTCGTGTGCTCAGTTTCACTTTGCAGAAAGCATGCTCTTTGTTTTTTAAATTGTATCACCATTTCTGTTGTACTGCATTTTCTGGTGCAGCTGAGAATCCAATGGGCCCTAGCCAACAGGGAGATTGGAGGTTATCTCAGTAAGACCAAACCCTGTTCTCAATGTGAAATATACAAAGACACTTTGTGCTTGAGAGAAAGTTTGAGCCAAATAGGAAGATTTAACTACTAAGAAAAGGCACTATTTTTAAGAGCTGTGCTCATCACCTATGAAGGGATGCTAATTATCCCATGGGAGGATGACTTTCCTGCCTACCCATACCAACCCTGCCTACCCATACCAACCCTTCCCCACCTCGAGCTAGATTTCCCCAGTGGAATTGTTACTAGGTTAGAAGCATCGCTATCAGAATGTTGGATATATCCAGGTTTCAACTGTCAGCACCAATGTATGGTTCAAGACCAAATGAAAACAGTTTGATTATCTGCTCTGTTTCTCTTCTACCCCCAAATTCGTGTACATAGTCACAGATTTGGGTGAGCATCTTTTATTTTAGACAGGATTATTATAATCAGGATTGGCAGCCAAAATAATGAATTTATGGTCTGTTATGTGGAATTGTATGCATTAAGTACCAAGCCTTAGACGAGTCTCTTCATTCCTAATGCCAAAGACATCCTCTTCTAATGAGAAGAAACGAGGGCTAGAAAACAGTTGTTTGAGTTTGGCCCCAGCACTGTGACCTCAGCACAACTCTGAGCCTCAGTTTCTCCACTTTGAAATGGTCTGCTTGCCTTGCAGGGATTTTTAGACTGCTATAAAAATTCTTTGAACTATTTAAAAGAAAATTTCTGTCGAAATACATTTGTCTTTGTTTATGTCCCTATCATGCTAAGAAGTTGTGGTTCCCCTTTCAACTGTTGATAGGTTCCTCTTCTCCTTTGAATTAATTTATATTTAAATTTTAAATATAACTTTTGTTTAAAATAGTCAAAATAACCAGCAATTAGTGTGTATAACCTGGCTCTGCGTGTAATAGTGTAATAGGCTTGTTTCTGGGTGCTGTGGATTGACAGACTGGAGGGTACCCAGAAGATTGAGAGCAGGATGGATAGGGGTTGGAAAATGTCACATGGTCTTTAGTGGAAGGCACTAGAGAAGGGAGACTGGGAGGGACAGGACAGCTTGATCCAAATAGCTGCAGGGCTGTCCTGCTCCTTAAGTGAAAAATATGTCTCCAGTGGATCAAGCTATGCTAGAGAGCAAGCAGCTCAGGGCGGGCAGCTTTCTTGCTCCCTTCAAGGAATTCCTTCTAGATGGGTTAGGTTCCCTCCCCAGGTGGTGAACCCCCTCACCTTCAATGGAAAGGTTTGACCCAAGACTTGGTGCCTCATCTGCCAGGGACAGCAGAGAAAAGATTCCTGCCTGGAGAAGGGAGGGTAGATGTGATGACCTGTAAGGTTTGTTGCTTCCAGTCCTGAGTTAAGAGATTTTATTTTGTCTAATGAATGGCTGCTTTCTTATAGGAGGAAAATGTAGTGTATTGTGAAAGAAGGACAATCAGACAATTTTCAATGGATTAAGAATAACATATAATTTTTTTTACTCCAAATGAGAAAAAAAATAACCTGAACGTTTTCTTCTCTCTCTCTCTCTTTAGTAACTCAGCTATGTGCTTCCACTAACCATAAATAGGTTGAAGGACCACAGTATGTCTTCTTTTTGTCTTTAGCGATTGCCACGTGTGTGTATCTTTTTCTCATCGTTAATATTGGGATTGTGGGTTGGGACTGTGGCTCTCTCATCTTGTTGTACATACAGTCTCTAGCACAGATCAAGGCAAGCAACAGTTGTTTCTAGGTCTTACTTGCAGCTTTGACAATTCTTTTCCAAGAATCTCACCTCCTTGCTGTCCCCGTTAGCCAATCAGTTAAGTCCTACTTACTTCCTTAATTTCTCTAAAATGTGTCCATTTGGATTTTTTGATTTTCTTTATTTTTCTTCCAGTTTTATTGAGATGCAATTGGCATTCAGCACTGTAAAAGTTTGTGTGCACCATAATGAGTTGACTTACACACATGAAATAATTACCGCAAGAGTGTAGTGAACATCCACCATCTCACATAGACACAAAATTAAGGAAATAGAAAAGGAAATGTTTCCTTGTGATGAGAACTCTTAGGATTTACTCTCTTAACAGCTTTCATATAGAACGTACAGCAGTGTTAGTGTTAGTTATATTTATCATGTTGTACATGACATGGTATAACTTATTTATCTTTTACTTGGAGTTTGTATCTTTTGAATGCCTTTATCCAATTTCCCCCCACCCTTACCCACCTGTGATAACCACAAATCCGATCCCTTTTTCTACGAGTTTGTTTCTTTGTTTGTTTTTGAAGTATAATAGACCTACAACACTATGTTGCTTCCTGGTACACAACGCAGGGATTTGATATTTCTATACATTTTTAAATGATCACCACAAGAAGTCTAGTTGCCATCTGTCACCATACAAATATATAATTATTGACTATGTTCCCCACACTGTTCTTTCCATAGCCATGACTTACTTATTTTGCAGTTGGAAGTTTGTATTTCTTAATCTCCTCACCTTCTCCTCTAATCCCTCACTCCCTCCCCCCACACCCTGGCAACCACCTGTTTGTTCTCTTTATCTATGACTCTGTTTCTGTTTTGTCTTATTTGTTCATTTGTTTTGTTTTTTAGATTCCACATTTAAGTGAAATCAATGTTTTTGTCTCTCTCTGTCTGACTTATTTAACTTAGCATTATACGCTGTAGGCCCATCCATGTTGATGCAAATGGCAAACTTTTGTTCTTTTTTATGGCTGAATAATATTCCAGTTGTATATATGCTCCATCTTTATTCATTTATCTGTTGCTGGGCACTTAGGTTGCTTCCATATCTTGGCTATTGTAAATAATGCTGCAATGAACATAGGGGTGCATGTATCTTTTCTAATTAGTGTGTTTCTTTTCTTTGGATAAGTACCCAGGAGTGGAATTTCTGGATCTTATGGTAGTTTCATTGTTAATTTTTTGAAGAATCTCCATACTGTTCTTCATAGTGTCTGCACCAATTTACATTCCCACCAACAGTGCATGAGGGTTCCCTTTTCTTCACATCCTTACCAACACTTTGGTTATTTGTTGTCCTTTTGATGATAGATAGCCATTCTCACAGGTGTGAGGTGGTATCTCATTGTAGTTTTGAGCTGCATTTCCCTGATACTTAGTGATGTTGAGCAGCTTTTCATGTGCCTCTTGGCGATCTGTATGTCTTTTTTTGGGAAAAATATCTATTCACACCCTCTGCCCATTTAGCAGTTGTGTGTTTGTTGGTTTGTTTTTTGATGTTGAGTTGTATCAGTTCTTCATATATGTTAGATATTAACCCCTTATCAGATATATCTTTTGCAAATATCTTCTCCCATTTGGCAGTTGGCCTTTTCATTTTGTTGATAGTTTCCTTTGCTGTGCAAAGGCTTTTTAGTTTGACGTAGTCCCATTGTTTACTTTTCCTTTTGCTTCCCTTGCCTGGGGAGACATCAAAAAATATTCCTAAAGACTGATGTCAAGGAGCATACTGCCTATGTTTTCTTCTAGAAGTTTTATGGTTTCAGGTCTTACATTTAACTCTTTAATCCATTTTGAATTTATTTTTATGCATGTTGTGAGATTCTTTAGCATATGGCTGTACAGTTTTCACAACACCATTTATTGAAGAGACTGCTTTCTCTCTGTTGTATATTCTTGCCACCTTTGTTGTAGATGAATTGCCCATATAAGTGTGGGTCCATTTCAGGGCTCTCTATTCTGCTCCATTTATATACATATGTCTGTTTTTGTGCCAGTACAATTCTGTTTTGATTACAGTAGTATAGTCTGAAGTTGGGGAGCATGATACCTCCAGCTTTGTTCCTATTTCTTTTTCTTTTATTTTAAATTGGAAATTTTTAAATTTAATTTTATTTTGGAACCTTTATTGAGATACAGTTAACATACAATAAACTGCATATATTTAGAACGTACAGATTGGTATGCCAATCTCCCAATTCATCCCCCCCCCCAACCCTCCCCGCTTCCCCCACTTGGTGTCCATATGTTTGTTCTCTACATCTGTGTCTCTATTTCCGCCTTGCAAACCAGTTGATTTGTACCATTTTCCTATAGTCCACATATATGTGTTAATATACGGTATTTGTTTTGCTCTTTCAGACTCACTTCACTCTGTATGACAGTCTCTAGGTCCATCCATGTCTCTTAAGAATGTCCCAGTTTCATTCCATTTTATGGCTAATATTCCATTGTATATATGTGCCACATCTTTTTTATCCATTCATCTGTTGATGGACATTTAGGTTGCTTCCATGTCCTGGCTATTGTAAATAATACTGCAATGAACATTGGAGTGCATGTGTCTTTTTGAATGATGGTGTTCTCTGGGTATATGCCCAGGAGTGGGATTGCTGGGTCATATGGTAACTCTATTTTCAGTTTTTCAAGGAACCTCCTTACTATTCTCCATAGTGGCTGTATCAATTTACATTCCCACCAACAGTGCAAGAACATTCCCCTTTCTCCACATCCTTTCCAGCATTTACTGTTTGCAGACTTTCTGATGATTCCCATTCTAACCAGTGTGAGGTGATACCTCATTGTAGTTTTGATTTGCATTTCTCTAATAATTAGTGATGTTGAGCAGCTTTTCATGTGCCTCTTGACCCTCCGTATGTCTCCTTTGGAGAAATGCCTATTTAGGTCTTCTGCCCATTTTTTGATTGGGTTGCTTGTTTTTTTGATATTGAGCTGGATGAACTGTTTATATATTTTGGAAGTTAGTCCTTTGTCTGTTGATTCATTTGCAAATATTTTCTCCCATTCTAGGGGATGTCTTTTCATCTTGCTTATAGTTTCCTCTGCTGTGCAGAAGCTTTGAAGTTTCATTAGGTCCCACCTATTTCTTTTTGTTTTTATTTCCATTACTCTAGGGGGCGCATCAAAAAAGATCTTGCTGTTATTTATGGCATAGAGTGTTCTTCCTATGTTTTCCTCTAGGAGTTTTATAGTATCTGGCCTTACATGTAGATCTCTAATCCAATTTGAGTTTATCTTTGTGTATGGTGTTAGGGAGTGTTCTAATCTCATTCTTTTACATGTTGCTGTCCAATTTTCCCAGCACCACTTATTGAAGAGGCTGCCTTTTCTCCAATGTATATCCTTGCCTCCTCTGTCATAGATTAGTTGACCATAGTTTATCTCTGGGCTTTCTATCCTGTTCCATTGATCTATATATCTGTTTTTGCACCAGTACCATACTGTCTTGATCACTGTAGCCTTGTAGTATAGCCTGAAGCCAGGAAGCCTGATTCCACCAACTCCATCTTTCCTTCTCAAGATTGCTTTGGCTATTCAGGGTCTTTTGTGTTTCCATACAAATCGTAAAATTTCTCATTCTAGTTCTGTGAAAAATGCCATTGGTAATTTGATAGGGCTTACGTTGACTCTGTAAATTGCTTTGGGTAGGATAGTCATTTTCACAATGTTGATTCTTCCAATCCGAGAACATGGTATGTCCCTCCATCTGTTTGTGTTGTCTTTGATTTCTTTCATTAGTGTCTTATAGTTTTCTGAGTACAGGTCTTTTACCTCCTTGGTTAGGTTTATTCCTAGGTATTTTATTCTTTTTGTTGCAATGGTGAATGAGATTGTTTCCTTAATTTCTCTTTCCGATCTTTCATTGTTAGTGTATAGAAATGCAAGAGATTTCTCTGTGTTAATTTTGTATTGTGCAACTTTACCGAATTCATTGATTAGCTCAAGTAGTTTTCTGGTGGCATCTTTAGGATTTTCTATGTATAATATCATGTCATCTGCAAACAGTGACAGTTTTACTTCTTCTTTTCCAATTTGGATTCCTTTTATTTCTTTTTTTTTCTCTGATGGCCATGGCTAGGACTTCCTAAACTATGTTGAATAATAGTGGTGAGAGTGGACATCCTTGTCTTGTTCCTGATCTTAGAGGGAATGCTTGCAGTTTTTCACCATTGAGAATGATGTTTGCTGTGGGTTTGTCATATATGGCCTTTATTATGTTGAGGTAGTTTCCCTCTCTGCCCACCTTCTGGAGAGTTTTTATCATAAATGGGTGTTGAATTTTGTCAAAAGCTTTCTCTGCATCTATTGAGATGATCATGTGGTTTTTATCCTTCACTTTGTTAATATGGTGTATCACATTGATTGATTTGCATATATTGAAGAATCCTTGCATTCTAGGGGTAAACCCCACTTGATCATGATGTACGATCCTTTTAATGTGTTGTTGGATTCTGTTGGCTAGTATTTTGTTGAGGATTTTTGCATCTAAATTCATCAGTGATATTGGTCTATAATTTTCTTTTTTTTGTAGTATCTTTGCCTGGCTTTGGTATCAGGGTGATGGTGGCCTCATAAAATGAGTTTGGGAGTTTCCTTCCTCTGCAGTGTTGTTGGCTCTTCTCTAAATGTTTGATAAAATTCACCTGTAAATCCATCTGGTCCTGGACTTTTGTTTGTTGGGAGATTTTAAATCACATTTCAGTGTCATTACTTGTGATTGGTCTGTTCCTATTTTCTATTTCTTCCTGATTCAGTCTTGGAAGGTTATACCTTTCTAAGAATCTGTCCATCTCCTCCAGGTTGTCCCTTTTATTGGCATATAGTTGCTTGTAGTAGTCTCTTATGGTGCTTTTTATTTCTGCAGTGTCTGTTGTAACTTCTCCTGTTTCCTTTCTAATTTTATCGATTTGAGTCCTCTCCCTCTTTTTCTTGATGAGTCTTGCTAGGGGTTTATCAATTTTATTTATCTTCTCAAAGAACCAGCTTTTAGTTTTATTGATTTTTGCTATTGTTCTCTTTGTTTCTATTTCATTTATTTCTGCTCTGATCTTTATGATTTCTCTCTGTCTGCTAACTTTGGGTTTTGTTTGCTCTTCTTTTCTAGTTTCTTTAGGTGTAAGGTTAGATTGTTTATTTGGGATTTTTCTTGTTTCTTGAGGTAGGGTTGTATTGCTATAAACTTCCCTCTTAGAACTGCCTTTGCTGCATCCCATAGGTTTTGGATCGTTGTCTTTTCAGTGTCATTTGTCTCTAGGTATTTTTTGATTTCCTCTTTGATTTCTTCAGTGATCTCTTGGTTACTTAGCAGCATACTGTTTAGCCTCCATGTGTTTGTGTTTTTTACAGTTTTTTTCCAGTAATTGATTTCTAATCTCATAGTGTTGTGGTCGGAAAAGATGCTTGACACGATTTCAATTTTCTTGAATTTACCAAGGCTTGATTTATGACCCAAAATGTGATCTATCCTGGAGAATGGTCCATGTGTACTTGAGAAGAACGTGTAATCTGCTGTTTTTGGAAGTAATGTCCTATAGATATCTATTAAATCAAGCTGATTTATTGTGTCACTTAAAGCTTGTGTTCCCTTATTAATTTTCTGTGTGGATGATCTGTCCATTGGTGTAAGTGGGTTGTTAAAGTCCCCCACTATGATTGTGTTGCTGTCCGTTTGCTCTTTCATAGTTGTTAGCATTTGCCTTATGTATTGAGGTGCTCCTATATTGGGTGCATAGATATTTATAAGTGTTACCTCTTCTTCTTGGATTGATCCCTTGATCTTTATGTAGTGTCCTTTCTTGTCTCTTGTAACATTTTTTATTTTAAAGTCTATTTTATCTGTTCCTGTTTCTCAAGAATATCTTGGCTATTCAGCGTCATCTTTTGTGTTTTCATACAAACTTTAGAATTATTTGTTCAACTTCTGTAAAAATGTCATTGATATTTTGATAGGGATTGCATTGAATCTGTACATAGCCTTGGGTAGTATGATCATTTTAACAACATTAATTCTTCCTCTCCATGAGTACAGTATAGCTTTCCATCCATTCACGTTATCTTGAGTTTCTTTAACCAGTGTCTTATACCTTTCAGAGTATAGTTCTTTAACCTCCTTAGGTTTATTCCTAGGTATTTTTTTCTTTTTGATGCAATCATAAATGGAATTATCTCCTTAATTTCTCTTTCTGATAGTTTGTTGTTGATGTATACAAATGCAACAGATTTCTGTGTATAAATTTTTCACCCTCAACTTTACAAAATTCATTTATAAGTTCTAGTATTTTTTTGGTGACATCTTTAGACTAGGTCCTGACAGGGCAGTCTGTGGGGCTACAGTGGTCCTGGAGCTGGTGTCTGCCTGCCAGTGGGCAGGGCTGGGGCCCAGGGGGTCTTGAGGCTAGTGCCAGCTCCTGGTAGCTGGAGCTGGGTCCTGATGTTTCTGGGTGCAAGCCCATTGGGGTCCCAGAGCTGATGTTGGCCAGCTGGTAGGCAGGGTGGGAGCCCAGGAGGTCCTGGGGCTAGCGCTGGCTCACTGGTGGGCAGATCCATGTCCTGAGCCCTCTGGTGGATGGGGTCAGGCCCCAGAGTAGCTGGGCGATCAGGTGGTCCTAAGGCAGCCAGCTTGCTGGTAGTTGGGGCCTGTGTCCCTGTCCAGCTATTTTCTTGGCCTGAGGTGTCCCAGAACTGGACCTATAGACTGTTGGGCCAGGGCTAGGGTGGGTCCTTGGGGCTAATAAGCTAGAGGGAAGATTCCAAAATGGTACTTGCCAGCACCAGTGTCTGTGTGGCAGAATGAGCTCCAGAAATGGCTACTGCCAGTGTCTATGTCCCCAGGGTGAGCTACATTTGCCTCCTGCCTCTCTGGGAGGCTCTCCAAGATCAGCAGGTGGGTCTAACCAGGATCCTATGTAATTACGGCTTGTGCCCTGAGTCTCAGAGCATGTGAGACTTTGTGTGTGTCCTTTAAGAGTGGAATCTCTATTCCCTGTGCCCCTTTGCTCTCCTGAAAGACCCACTGGCCTTCGAAGCCAAATCTTCGGGGAACTCATCTTCCGAGGGCAAGACCTCCAGCCTAGGGAGTCTGATGTGGGGCTCAGACGTCTCACTCCTTGCCATTGTATTTATCCTCCTGTCTGTGGGTCACCCACCCTGGGGTATGGATTTTGACTATCCTGAGACTCCATCCCTGCTACCCGTCTCTTTATGGTTCCTTCTTTATATCTGTAGTTGTAGAAGATCTTTTCTGTTGGTCTTCAGGTATTCTCACCAACAGTTGCTCTGTAGATAGTTGTAATTTTCATGTGCCCACGGGAGAAGGGGAGCTCAGTGTCTTCCTACTCTGCCATCTTGGACACCCCTGACTCTTCCTTTTTGTCTCCTATCTGTGATTTGTTTCAGGCCCCTGTTATCTCTACCTTGAATTACCTCTGTAGCCTCCTAACTAGCTTCTCTCAGACTCCAAACTTACTTTCTCCTGTCAGTTCATCTTTCACACTGCTGCCAGAGGGCATGTTGTACAACAGTAATCTGAGTATGTCACCTCCCCAGTCAGATCTGTGTTTTAGAACACTCCGCCCAGCAGCAGCGCAAGGTGGCTGATGAGTAGAATTCAAGTTCCCCAGCTGCCTAAATTCGTATGGTCTGCACAAGGCTTTTGTCCTGGCCTCCCTTCCACGTGTGATTTGCCTCATCCCTCCTTTCCAGCCAACGCAAAGCATTGGTTTGTCCCCCAGCACATTCTTTAATATTATCAACCTGTTCATTTGTTTATTTCCAGATCTGAGGCTGGTACGCAAGTTAAAATTAGATTTCTAAGGCCAAGTGGAGAGTATTCCTCCAAGTACTATAGCTGTGTATGGACAGTACCTACTTGATCAAGTGCTTAGACGAGTGCCTGGAATAAAGGAAGTGCCAGTTGAGCAGGGGCTTCACTGGATGTTTCCATCTGACCTGGTGCACTCTGCCTCTTTCACTAAGGACTTTGGGAAGGTTACTTCGTGTCTCTGGGTCAATTCCACAGCTTTATGTTTAAGGGGAAAATTAGACTAAATGATTCCCATAGTCCATTTCTGATATAGAATTTCTGGATTCCCTAACCATTTCTTCAAACTTTCTAGTAGTGAATGAAATCAGGGTTGGAGTGTCGTTGTTCGCATTCTTAGTCTCTCAAAACTTGGAAACAAAACAATATGTTTGAATTTAGGGAAGCTGATGGCCCTGTATATGAACCATGAGTGATTCCTCCCCACAGTCACTACCAGTGCCGCCGTCCATCATATCGTACATCAACAGCAAGGAGATGGAGCTGATGAAGAAGTTCTGGGAGCAGCTGGAGGAGACTACACAGATGCTGCAGGCTGAGATCCAAAACCAGGGGAATGAGCTGAAAATGCTGAAGGAGAAGTTCCAGGCAATGCAGGATTCCAAGTCCCAGGTCAGAGGCCAGTTCTGCATAAGGGGCAGAAGGCAGAGGAGAAAGGCACCTGGACAATCTTCAAGGAGTTAGTTAACACAGCCTGCTAGTAGTGACAGCTGCTGCCCCCAGGGCAGCATGGGACATCTGGAGTGATCTTCAGCAGGGACTTACAGTTTTGCCCATTGTATATATATACCACGTCTTTTTTATCCATTCATCTGTTGATGGACATTTAGGTTGCTTCCATGTCCTGACTATTGTAAATAGTGCTGCAATGAACATTGGAGTGCATGTGTCTTTTTGAATGATGGTGTTCTCTGGGTATATGCCCAGGCGTGGATTGCTGGGTCATATGGTAACTCTATTTTTAGTTTTTCAAGGAACCTCCTTACTATTCTCCATAGTGGCTGTATCAATTTACATTCCCACCAACAGTGCAAGAACATTCCCCTTTCTCCACATCCTTTCCAGCATTTACTGTTTGCAGACTTTCTGATGATTCCCATTCTAACCAGTGTGAGGTGATACCTCATTGTAGTTTTGATTTGCATTTCTCTAATAATTAGTGATGTTGAGCAGCTTTTCATGTGCCTCTTGACCCTCCGTATGTCTCCTTTGGAGAAATGCCTATTTAGGTCTTCTGCCCATTTTTTGATTGGGTTGCTTGTTTTTTTGATATTGAGCTGGATGAACTGTTTATATATTTTGGAGGTTAGTCCTTTGTCTGTTGATTCATTTGCAAATATTTTCTCCCATTCTAGGGGATGTCTTTTCATCTTGCTTATAGTTTCCTCTGCTGTGCAGAAGCTTTGAAGTTTCATTAGGTCCCACTTATTTATTTTTGTTTTTATTTCCATTACTCTAGGGGGTGCATCAAAAAAGATCTTGCTGTTATTTATGACAAAGAGTGTTCTTCCTATGTTTTCCTCTAGGAGTTTTATAGTATCTGGCCTTACATGTAGATCTCTAATCCAATTTGAGTTTATCTTTGCGTATGGTGTTAGGGAGTGTTCTAATCTCATTCTTTTACATGTAGCTGTCCAGTTTTCCCAGCACCACTTATTTTTTTTTAAATTTTATTTATTTACTTATTATTTTTTTGGCGGTACACCGAGTTCAATCATCTGTTTTTTTTTGTTGTTGTTGTTGTTGTTTTTTAAATTTTATTTATTTATTTTTTATTTTTTTGGGGGGTACACCAAGTTCAATCATCTGTTTTTATACACATATCCCCGTATTCCCTCCCTTCCTTGACTACCCCACCTCGAGTCCCCCCCACCCTCCCCGCCCCAGTCCTCTAAGGCATCTTACATCCTCGAGTTGAACTCCCTTTGTTATACAACAACTTCCCACTGACTATTTTACAGTTGGTAGTATATATATGTCTGTGCTACCCTCTCGCTTCGTCTCAGCTTCCCCTTCACCCCCCGCCCCCTCCCAAACCTCGAGTTCTCCAGTCCATTCTCTGTATCTGCGTCCTTGTTCTCATCATTGAGTTGATCAGTACCATTTTTAGATTCCGTATATGTGAGTTAGCATACAATATTTGTCTTTCTCTTTCTGACTTCCTTCACTCTGTATGACAGACTGTAGTTCTGTCCACCTCATTACATATAGCTCCATCTCATCCCTTTTTTATGGCTGAGTAATATTCCATTGTATATATATGCCACATCTTCTGTATCCATTCATTTGTTGATGGGCATTTCGGTTCCTTCCATGTCCTGGCTATTGTAAATAGTGCTGCAATAAACATTATGATACAAGTTTCTTTTGGGATTATGGTTTTCTTTGGGTATATGCCCAGGAGTGGGATTACTGGATCATATGGTAGTTCTATTTGTAGTTTTTTAAGGAACCTCCAAATTGTTTTCCATAGTGGCTGTACCAACTTACAGTCCCACCAACAGTGCAGGAGAGTTCCCTTTTCTCCACACCCTCTCCAACTTTTGTTGTTTCCAGATTTTGTGATGATGGTCATTCTGACTGGTGTGAAGTGATACCTCATTGTGGCTTTGACTTGCATTTCTCTGATGATGAGTGATGTTGAGCATCTTTTCATGTGTTTGCTGGCCATCTGTATGTCTTCTTTGTAGAAATGTCTATTTAGGTCTTCTGCCCATTTGTGGATTGGGTTATTTGCTTTTTTGGTATTGAGCTTCATGAGCTGCTTGTATATTTTAGAGGTTAATCCTTTGTCCATTGTTTCATAGGCAATTATTTTTTCCCATTCGGTGGGTTGCCCTTTAGTCTTGTTTATGGTTTCTTTTGCTGTGCAAAAGCTTTTAAGTTTCATGAGGTGCCATTTGTTTATTCTTGATTTTATTTCCATGATTCTAGGAGGTGGGTCCAAAAGGATCTTGCTTTGATGGATGTCATAGAGTGTTCTGCCTATGTTTTCCTCGAGGAGTTTTATAGTGTCTGGCCTTACATGTAGGTCTTTAATCCATTTTGAGTTTATCTTTGTGTATGGTGTTAGGAAGTGTTCTAATCTCATTCTTTTACATGTTGCTGTCCAATTTTCCCAGCACCACTTATTGAAGAGGCTGCCTTTTCTCCAATGTATATCCTTGCCTCCTCTGTCATAGATTAGTTGACCATAGTTTATCTCTGGGCTTTCTATCCTGTTCCATTGATCTATATATCTGTTTTTGCGCCAGTACCATACTGTCTTGATCACTGTAGCCTTGTAGTATAGCCTGAAACCAGGAAGCCTGATTCCACCAACTCCATCTTTCCTTCTCAAGATTGCTTTGGCTATTCAGGGTCTTTTGTGTTTCCATACAAATCGTAAAATTTCTCATTCTAGTTCTGTGAAAAATGCCATTGGTAATTTGATAGGGCTTACGTTGACTCTGTAAATTGCTTTGGGTAGGATAGTCATTTTCACAATGTTGATTCTTCCAATCCGAGAACATGGTATGTCCCTCCATCTGTTTGTGTTGTCTTTGATTTCTTTCATTAGTGTCTTATAGTTTTCTGAGTACAGGTCTTTTACCTCCTTGGTTAGGTTTATTCCTAGGTATTTTATTCTTTTTGTTGCAATGGTGAATGAGATTGTTTCCTTAATTTCTCTTTCCGATCTTTCATTGTTAGTGTATAGAAATGCAAGAGATTTCTCTGTGTTAATTTTGTATTGTGCAACTTTACCGAATTCATTGATTAGCTCAAGTAGTTTTCTGGTGGCATCTTTAGGATTTTCTATGTATAATATCATGTCATCTGCAAACAGTGACAGTTTTACTTCTTCTTTTCCAATTTGGATTCCTTTTATTTCTTTTTTTTTCTCTGATGGCCATGGCTAGGACTTCCTAAACTATGTTGAATAATAGTGGTGAGAGTGGACATCCTTGTCTTGTTCCTGATCTTAGAGGGAATGCTTGCAGTTTTTCACCATTGAGAATGATGTTTGCTGTGGGTTTGTCGTATATGGCCTTTATTATGTTGAGGTAGTTTCCCTCTCTGCCCACCTTCTGGAGAGTTTTTATCATAAATGGGTGTTGAATTTTGTCAAAAGCTTTCTCTGCATCTATTGAGATGATCATGTGGTTTTTATCCTTCACTTTGTTAATATGGTGTATCACATTGATTGATTTGCATATATTGAAGAATCCTTGCATTCTAGGGGTAAACCCCACTTGATCATGATGTACGATCCTTTTAATGTGTTGTTGGATTCTGTTGGCTAGTATTTTGTTGAGGATTTTTGCATCTAAATTCATCAGTGATATTGGTCTATAATTTTCTTTTTTTTGTAGTATCTTTGCCTGGCTTTGGTATCAGGGTGATGGTGGCCTCATAAAATGAGTTTGGGAGTTTCCTTCCTCTGCAGTGTTGTTGGCTCTTCTCTAAATGTTTGATAAAATTCACCTGTAAATCCATCTGGTCCTGGACTTTTGTTTGTTGGGAGATTTTAAATCACATTTCAGTGTCATTACTTGTGATTGGTCTGTTCCTATTTTCTATTTCTTCCTGATTCAGTCTTGGAAGGTTATACCTTTCTAAGAATCTGTCCATCTCCTCCAGGTTGTCCCTTTTATTGGCATATAGTTGCTTGTAGTAGTCTCTTATGGTGCTTTTTATTTCTGCAGTGTCTGTTGTAACTTCTCCTGTTTCCTTTCTAATTTTATCGATTTGAGTCCTCTCCCTCTTTTTCTTGATGAGTCTTGCTAGGGGTTTATCAATTTTATTTAT
Organism: Hippopotamus amphibius kiboko; assembly: GCF_030028045.1. NCBI lineage: Eukaryota > Metazoa > Chordata > Mammalia > Artiodactyla > Hippopotamidae > Hippopotamus > Hippopotamus amphibius. The sequence goes on along the minus strand of NC_080203.1, from coordinate 4,992,971 downwards.
CTTCTCAAAGAACCAGCTTTTAGTTTTATTGATTTTTGCTATTGTTCTCTTTGTTTCTATTTCATTTATTTCTGCTCTGATCTTTATGATTTCTCTCTGTCTGCTAACTTTGGGTTTTGTTTGCTCTTCTTTTCTAGTTTCTTTAGGTGTAAGGTTAGATTGTTTATTTGGGATTTTTCTTGTTTCTTGAGGTAGGGTTGTATTGCTATAAACTTCCCTCTTAGAACTGCCTTTGCTGCATCCCATAGGTTTTGGATCGTTGTCTTTTCAGTGTCATTTGTCTCTAGGTATTTTTTGATTTCCTCTTTGATTTCTTCAGTGATCTCTTGGTTACTTAGCAGCATACTGTTTAGCCTCCATGTGTTTGTGTTTTTTACAGTTTTTTTCCAGTAATTGATTTCTAATCTCATAGTGTTGTGGTCGGAAAAGATGCTTGACACGATTTCAATTTTCTTGAATTTACCAAGGCTTGATTTATGACCCAAAATGTGATCTATCCTGGAGAATGGTCCATGTGTACTTGAGAAGAACGTGTAATCTGCTGTTTTTGGAAGTAATGTCCTATAGATATCTATTAAATCAAGCTGATTTATTGTGTCACTTAAAGCTTGTGTTCCCTTATTAATTTTCTGTGTGGGTGATCTGTCCATTGGTGTAAGTGGGTTGTTAAAGTCCCCCACTATGATTGTGTTGCTGTCAGTTTGCTCTTTCATAGTTGTTAGCATTTGCCTTATGTATTGAGGTGCTCCTATATTGGGTGCATAGATATTTATAAGTGTTACCTCTTCTTCTTGGATTGATCCCTTGATCTTTATGTAGTGTCCTTTCTTGTCTCTTGTAACATTTTTTATTTTAAAGTCTATTTTATCTGTTCCTGTTTCTCAAGAATATCTTGGCTATTCAGCGTCATCTTTTGTGTTTTCATACAAACTTTAGAATTATTTGTTCAACTTCTGTAAAAATGTCATTGATATTTTGATAGGGATTGCATTGAATCTGTACATAGCCTTGGGTAGTATGATCATTTTAACAACATTAATTCTTCCTCTCCATGAGTACAGTATAGCTTTCCATCCATTCACGTTATCTTGAGTTTCTTTAACCAGTGTCTTATACCTTTCAGAGTATAGTTCTTTAACCTCCTTAGGTTTATTCCTAGGTATTTTTTTCTTTTTGATGCAATCATAAATGGAATTATCTCCTTAATTTCTCTTTCTGATAGTTTGTTGTTGATGTATACAAATGCAACAGATTTCTGTGTATAAATTTTTCACCCTCAACTTTACAAAATTCATTTATAAGTTCTAGTATTTTTTTGGTGACATCTTTAGACTAGGTCCTGACAGGGCAGTCTGTGGGGCTACAGTGGTCCTGGAGCTGGTGTCTGCCTGCCAGTGGGCAGGGCTGGGGCCCAGGGGGTCTTGAGGCTAGTGCCAGCTCCTGGTAGCTGGAGCTGGGTCCTGATGTTTCTGGGTGCAAGCCCACTGGGGTCCCAGAGCTGATGTTGGCCAGCTGGTAGGCAGGGTGGGAGCCCAGGAGGTCCTGGGGCTAGTGCTGGCTCACTGGTGGGCAGATCCATGTCCTGAGCCCTCTGGTGGATGGGGTCAGGCCCCAGAGTAGCTGGGCGATCAGGTGGTCCTAAGGCAGCCAGCTTGCTGGTAGTTGGGGCCTGTGTCCCTGTCCAGCTATTTTCTTGGCCTGAGGTGTCCCAGAACTGGACCTATAGACTGTTGGGCCAGGGCTAGGGTGGGTCCTTGGGGCTAATAAGCTAGAGGGAAGATTCCAAAATGGTACTTGCCAGCACCAGTGTCTGTGTGGCAGAATGAGCTCCAGAAATGGCTACTGCCAGTGTCTATGTCCCCAGGGTGAGCTACATTTGCCTCCTGCCTCTCTGGGAGGCTCTCCAAGATCAGCAGGTGGGTCTAACCAGGATCCTATGTAATTACGGCTTGTGCCCTGAGTCTCAGAGCATGTGAGACTTTGTGTGTGTCCTTTAAGAGTGGAATCTCTATTCCCTGTGCCCCTTTGCTCTCCTGAAAGACCCACTGGCCTTCGAAGCCAAATCTTCGGGGAACTCATCTTCCGAGGGCAAGACCTCCAGCCTAGGGAGTCTGATGTGGGGCTCAGACGTCTCACTCCTTGCCATTGTATTTATCCTCCTGTCTGTGGGTCACCCACCCTGGGGTATGGATTTTGACTATCCTGAGACTCCATCCCTGCTACCCGTCTCTTTATGGTTCCTTCTTTATATCTGTAGTTGTAGAAGATCTTTTCTGTTGGTCTTCAGGTATTCTCACCAACAGTTGCTCTGTAGATAGTTGTAATTTTCATGTGCCCACGGGAGAAGGGGAGCTCAGTGTCTTCCTACTCTGCCATCTTGGACACCCCTGACTCTTCCTTTTTGTCTCCTATCTGTGATTTGTTTCAGGCCCCTGTTATCTCTACCTTGAATTACCTCTGTAGCCTCCTAACTAGCTTCTCTCAGACTCCAAACTTACTTTCTCCTGTCAGTTCATCTTTCACACTGCTGCCAGAGGGCATGTTGTACAACAGTAATCTGAGTATGTCACCTCCCCAGTCAGATCTGTGTTTTAGAACACTCCGCCCAGCAGCAGCGCAAGGTGGCTGATGAGTAGAATTCAAGTTCCCCAGCTGCCTAAATTCGTATGGTCTGCACAAGGCTTTTGTCCTGGCCTCCCTTCCACGTGTGATTTGCCTCATCCCTCCTTTCCAGCCAACGCAAAGCATTGGTTTGTCCCCCAGCACATTCTTTAATATTATCAACCTGTTCATTTGTTTATTTCCAGATCTGAGGCTGGTACGCAAGTTAAAATTAGATTTCTAAGGCCAAGTGGAGAGTATTCCTCCAAGTACTATAGCTGTGTATGGACAGTACCTACTTGATCAAGTGCTTAGACGAGTGCCTGGAATAAAGGAAGTGCCAGTTGAGCAGGGGCTTCACTGGATGTTTCCATCTGACCTGGTGCACTCTGCCTCTTTCACTAAGGACTTTGGGAAGGTTACTTCGTGTCTCTGGGTCAATTCCACAGCTTTATGTTTAAGGGGAAAATTAGACTAAATGATTCCCATAGTCCATTTCTGATATAGAATTTCTGGATTCCCTAACCATTTCTTCAAACTTTCTAGTAGTGAATGAAATCAGGGTTGGAGTGTCGTTGTTCGCATTCTTAGTCTCTCAAAACTTGGAAACAAAACAATATGTTTGAATTTAGGGAAGCTGATGGCCCTGTATATGAACCATGAGTGATTCCTCCCCACAGTCACTACCAGTGCCGCCGTCCATCATATCGTACATCAACAGCAAGGAGATGGAGCTGATGAAGAAGTTCCGGGAGCAGCTGGAGGAGACTACACAGATGCTGCAGGCTGAGATCCAAAACCAGGGGAATGAGCTGAAAATGCTGAAGGAGAAGTTCCAGGCAATGCAGGATTCCAAGTCCCAGGTCAGAGGCCAGTTCTGCGTAAGGGGCAGAAGGCAGAGGAGAAAGGCACCTGGACAATCTTCAAGGAGTTAGTTAACACGGCCTGCTAGTAGTGACAGCTGCTGCCCCCAGGGCAGCATGGGACATCTGGAGTGATCTTCAGCAGGGACTTACAGCTTTGCCCCTTTTCTTTTGGCTGCGGGAGCTGAGATAGGCCCAGCCAGGCCCTGGCAGTGGAAGCTGTGGCTCGCATACAGCCAAGGCTTCCTGTGGGCTGGCCTGTAGGCATGTGTTGTGCCCTAAGGAAAGCTGTGGCCCCTGAATGAGACTTTTGTGATACTGTGTCCTTACAGATGCAGCCATCCACCTCACGCCGCATTCGAAGTTCTGAGCCCCAGTCTTTGGAACCAGTGCCCAAGAAACCACGCATTGAGCTAATGAACTCGCCCTTCTCAGATCTCAGAGAGGCCAAGCATTTCTGTGGTTCACGTTCATCCCATTCTTTGCTATTGCCTGAGGAGCTTGAGGAGCCCCGTGACGCCTCTTCCCAGGTATGGGAAGCCTGTTTCATCGTGTAGCTGAAAGGGGTTTTATTTTCATGAAAATGTGCTCTCAGTGTCTGTCCTGAGAGAGCAGTGCCTACCCAGTTGGCTACAATTCGTTTGCCTGAGACAAAAAAAAAAAAACAAAAAACAAAATCGTAGCCAGGCGGACCTGGACACACACGCACATGTGCATGTACACATGTGCTGGGCCGCGGCTTCTCCCAGCCGGGAGCACGGCTGCAGCTCGCGCCCAGACACACAAGCAGACAGTCCCCCAGAGGGGCGGCGTGACCCCCGCCTTGGGGGAGTGGGGCTTTCGCGTTCCATTCCTGACAGGCTCTGTTATCTCTTTCCTTCCGACGCTGCAGCCTGCTCAGGAGCAGGTGCCACACCTGCCGCAGCAGGAGCAGCCGCCCACCCCACTCGGCCTCTTCATGCCTCTCTGTGATGACACCCTTATATTTATTCCGACCGAGCCCACCATGCTTTCCGTGGAACAGCCCTCTGGCTACGATCGTGATGACAAGCTTGGGAGCCAGGAAGACAAGGCTCATAGGTAAGAAGGGCATGGAATGGTAGCAAGGGCTGAGGCCCCTGCTTTCCCCTCGTGGCTGCACACCATGCCTGAAACCGTGGGTGACTTGCCCACAGGCACCAAAAGTCCCCTCATCCCAAGCAACGTGCTCCCACTCCTGCTGCTCTGTGACCGCGGACCCTGATCCCGGGCCTCCGCAGGCAGGGTGGTGCATAGCCAGGCACGCCAGGATGGAACGGAGCCGGCTCTGTGAAAATAAGAGGCCTGGGTAAGGAAGTCTCCAAGCTGTGGACTTCATCCACTCAAGCCTAATCTCACGGCACAGGATGTCTCTAGTAAAGTTTTGAGTGTCCCCAGCTGAATGACTCCTGGCTCCTAGCTTCCTTCTTCCACTTCCCTGGGAACCTGTGGTCACAGTAGACCAGGTGAAGGGGTCTCCATGGCACTAACAAGCTATATGGGGGAAGCAGGTGTGAGACAGTTGCTAGATTGCCATTAGATGCCTAAAGAGCCAAGAACACAGAAAGACAAAGTCCTGGGAGGCAGTATGAGCACATGAACACATTTTCTGCTCAGGGATAAAATTTGGGGTCCCAAATACCAGAAAAAGAAGGTTCTGCTCAGCAGTAAAGGGTTGTGTAGCACATTCTTGGCATCCAATAACTATTTTTGAATGAATGCCAGTTCTCTGAGCAGGTCTCCCAGAGCTCTCTGGATTTTCATCAGGGCCTTCCTTTAGAATCAGTGACCCCGACGTGTGGAGTGGGTTAGTGCCATGTTTCCCACTGGCCTGCTCATCAGAATCAAGCAGTAGGTTCTTGAAAGTACAGTTACAGGCTCTGGGATGACGCTCAGAAATCTCTATTTATCACACGACCCCCAGATTTAGGGTGATAGAGTAAGCCCTGGACTTAGAGACAGGAAATGGACCTTGCGGCCCCTCTCAGCTGTGAGCTCTGTCAGTGACGAAGGGCAAGTCCCTGACATCAGGGTAGGTGAAGTGACTTACACAAGGCCACAGAGGGCACCATCGTGGAAGAACCAGGGCTGTCCAAGTAATAGAAACAAAACCACTTGATACAAATGACTAATTTTTCTCAGTGTTTACATTCACTTTACTTTGGCAAATTGAGTCTTACTCGGACCAAAGTGAGAGTCCAAGCCAGTGAACCCTAATTCAGCCACTCAAACCAAATGCTTCTTGAGCGCTGACTGATGAGCAAGACCACGTCTCCTGGAGCATGGCTTCTAGACCCATGTCACTGTAACGTGTTTCTTCTATTACAGTTTTCTTCCTGACGACCAGCAGCAGCCCTGCGTGCGTCTATGGCGCATAGTGGAACATCCGTCACGTAGCCCACGTTTGGAGGCTGTTCCTTCTACCAACTTTTGTCAGTCTTCCCTGCCCACCGAGTCAAACCTAGTCACCCTGGAGACTCCGCAGGATTACCTGCAAGTTTGGCAACAACCACAAGACCCACAACATCACATTTGCCTTCAAGTGAATACTTGGCCTTCCAGTGAGCAGGTCACACTGCAGAACCAAGGCACCTGGACCCAGGTATATACCCCCTTCTCTTCTGCGCCCTGCCCCAAGTCAGGATGTTCTGCACAGAGGCTGGACCCTTCCCTATATGTTCTGTGTGTGAAATCCACACTGTAAAGCTCAAAGAAATCCAAGGGTGGGTACCCACGTGGGGGTAGCAGTCACGGCTGAGCAAAAAGATTCTCTAGACTTCCAGACCCCTTTCTGAACTTCTAGATCTTTAGTTCTGCCACAAAATCCAAGGCCTGCTGTGGCATGTTTCCTTGTACTGATAATAAACCAAGAGTCCCTCCACTGGATAAATGTGCTTGGTAGCCATCCATGGGGTGCCCCATATTTGGCAGGGCAGACCCCACCTTGGGGACCATCTGCAATTGTTGTGTTGCTAGGACAGTGGCAGAAGCTGTTCCAGATGGCAGTCACATAGCAGGTTTTGCTCCCAGGTACACTCCCAGCAGGCCCCTTGGGGACCACAAAATTTCAGTCTGACTATCAGCACTTACAAAGGTGTTTGGATTTTGGCTTTAGAAATCTTACTAGAGCTTAACCTCTTAAAAACAACAACAACAACAACAACTAACAACAAGAAAAAAAAGTAAACTAAGGCAGAATGAAGGAGTTTGGGTATTTTAAATTGCTATGATCAATTTTTGTGTACACCCCTTGACCAGCTTGGCCATGGCCCGCCAGAAAGATGGCCCATTTAGAGGGACTGCCCACACAAAGACATCAGATGGTTAGTGGACCCTGTGGTTCAGTTACCAAGCTAGATTCTGGTGAGACCCCTCCTCGTGCCTGCTCTCAAGGCACTTACCCTCTAGATCGGCCCTGAGGGGCAGAGCAGAGACCAAGCTGAAAAGATGTCTCAGGGAGGTGGGGAAGGGAGGACCCCGGAAGGCTGCACAGGTGGCAGAAAGTAGTGGAGCAGCCCCGGGTAGGACCGTGTCGGAGTCTCCCTGTCCACGAGACTTCAGGGGCTCCCCACACCCTGGTCAAGTTCGTCTTCACCACTCTCGGGATCCTCCCTCTCCCCAGGCCCCAGGCACTTTGGGCTTTCTGCCTATAGCTCAGCCCTGCTCCTACCTGCTCCTCTACCCCCTCGAGTTCCACTTGTTGAAATCTTGTATCACCTTCAAAACCCAGCCCAAGGTGTCCCTCTTTCTCCAGCAGAAAAGGCTCTCACAGCCCACTCCTTGTAACACCATCTGTGTGTCCGTGCTGCCCACAGCCCAGAGTGGGTTATTACCTCTCCCTGTCTCATTGCTCAAGTGAGCCAGGTAGCTGCCAGTCAGGCTCAGCATGGAAGTCACCTGGTCTGAGCAGAATGGTGAGGCCCAAAGGTGGGGCAGGGAGAGACCTTCTAAGGCCTCGGCTGGCCATGGCTGGTAGGGAGCTGGGCCGGGAAGGCCAGACACGGGGCCCAGTAGTCTTAGGCATTCAGTCAACTTTGGGAGAGCCCAGGCCTGCTTGTGCCAGTCTTTAAGCCAAGATGCTGTTGGGAGAGAGAAGCAAGGGGGACCTCATTTCCCCAGCTCCAACTTCCACCGGCACCTTGCAGGCCTGTGTTCCAAAGACTTGCTTCTCAGCAGCTTGCTGACTTGTGCTAAAGGGATCCTCCCACCGCTGCAAAATGGGCCCAGAAACCCTAGCAAAGGACTCTACCTTGCCCGCCTTTCTCCCAGCAGGCACCAGCCGTGAAGCAGGAGCCTGAAGCTCTCCAGTTCTAGAGGCTTTCCAGGACCACACGGATTATGGGCCAGATTAAAGCAGCTACTTCACATCTGTAGTGCCGGCCGACTTGGACTAATAGCAGAACCACCTGTAGTTTCCTCTCCAGTCTGGAGAGAAGAGGGGGAGACAGGTTGATGAAGCCTGTATGGCCGGGGGACCTCCAAAGCTCATGGAGTCCCCTGGAGTAAGGGGTAAGGGGTGGGGGTGGGCCCTTAATTTTCTTTCCTGCTAAGTTCTTTTTGTAATTGTTAGTTGAGCACAACATGTTTCTTGGAAGTCGTGTTGCAGAGGCAGGCTGTGATCCCTAGCATGCTGGTGTGATAGCAGCAGGAGACCGCTGTCCCCACGTGCCCTGCCCAGCCCCGCACGCACCTGTTCTACCATGGGCGGGCGGGCTGCGGAGTCTGCTCACGTTACAATACGCTTTTTCTGCCAAGAAATATTTTCCAGCATGGTTTGCAACCTAGTAGAAGCTGTTCCATCTCAAGCTGTGAGAATTCTGAGGCCTTGGCCTTGGCAATCAAGGTGTGCACCTCCTCCACAGTCAAGTTGGGGAAACCCATGGGGAACAGCAATCCAACTGTGGGAGGCCGAAATCAGGTCAACAGATTTGTGCTAAAATAATCACAGCTTCGTTGCTTAATAAAAAGTGTGTTTTACTACAACTCTCTGTGAACTTATAACTGACTTTTGGAACTTAGAAATGGTACCTGCCTTCTTGAGTGGCTGTGTGCCCAAGCCCTCTAGGTAGCTGAGGCCCAACACGGTTGGCCTGGGGCTCTCCACTCTGGGTACACTGTGCCCATGCTACATACAGCCTGCCAGAGATGAGCCTGGCTGCTCAAGGGCATGGTGCTCATCTGCTTTGCATGCAGGTTCCTCCTCTCCTTTCGGGCAGGTGTACTCCCTGGAGGAAAAGTGATTTGCTCTCAGTCAAGCACCAAGGAGAGCATCTTCCCAGCTATCTGCATAGCGGAGGGGAAGCAGGGGTAGGGAGTGCTTGGGTAAGCTAACCTGAAGTCATCATGTGCCTTAAATGTCAGTCTTAAAGTAACCAACCATTGCACAAAGAAGGCAAAGGAAGCCCCAGTCCCCGGTGGCAAGTTGAAGTAAAGAGGGCAGTGAGCTCGCATACCCACAGGAGAAGCTTGACATGCCTCAGGCAGCCTGATCTCTACCAGGGTGCTATGGACTGAATGGGTCCCCCTCAATTCATATGTTAAAGCTCTACCACCAATAGGATGGCATTTGGAGGTGGGACCTTTGGGAGTTGATTAGCTTTAGATGAGGTCTTGGGGGTGGCAGCCTCCTAGTGGAGTTAGTGCACATAGGAGAAGAGACATAAAGAGCCTGCTCCCTCTCTCACCTCTCACCTCGCACAAGGAGGCTGTTACAGCTCACAGTAAGATGTTGGCTACCTACAAGCCAAGAGAAGAGGTCTCAGAATAAAACCTACCTTGCTGTCACCTTGATCTCAGTCACCTTGACAGCCTCTAGAACTGTGAGAAATAAAAATCTGTTGTTGAAGCCACCACCCTTCCAACTATGGTATTTTGTTATGGCAGCCTAAGCTGAGCAAGATACAGGGGCTATTTGCTTTCAGGTACCACCCTTCATAGCCACTGGGAACAACCAGCTGAAGGCCCAGTCACTTGTGAGTGTGACTCCTTGGTACATTGAGGTACATCTCCCATCGTGTTCAGCACCTGCAGGACATTTCCAAGAACCAGTTCTCTTGGGCTGCCGCACAGAGATGGAAGCAGAGGTTAGGGTCATTCTTGGTACCCTGTGACTTTGGATAGGTGGAGTTGGAAGTGGCTGGCATTCTGGGATGTTGGCAGGGAATCTGTTGCTTTTGGCACTGGCAGCTGCCTCTCTTGAGAGACCAAGCTGGGAGGCAGAGGCTGCTGCATCTTCTGCCTCCTCTGGAGGGTTAGGGTCAGGGTCAGGGTCAGGGTCAGGATCAGGATCAGGGTTAAGTTTAGGCTGAAGACATTCAGTTGGGGTTATTGTTTGAATTCCATGTTTAGGGTGTGCCTGGGCCAGGGTTTGTCCCATCTGGCCGAGCTTACTCTGGCTTCACCACCTTCTGGATTTCAGACAGGGACCCTGAGCTGAGGACACCTGTGGTCCCCTCAGGCTCTGCTTCAATCAGCTGCTTAGCTTCCAGCTCAGCCCTCAAGCTGCCTTGCCAGAGGGTCAGAGAGGCAGCTGCCCGGGCCTGTTTTTTGCAGGGATCCCCACAGGAATAACTGCAGGGGCACCCCATCTTAGGATGGGGAAACTTGAGGGCACAGGGACCAAAAGCCCAGAACCAGTGCTCACATGCTGGCTGGTCCAGTCCTGAGTTTGGTTTGGATATGACGGAAGTCAAAGCATGGTGAGTGAGTTCTCCCAGGCAGTTCTGGGCCCAGACCCTGCTCCGAGGCATTCGTGGTACTCCTGGCTGAGACCTTAGACGTGGCTGCCTGGGTGGACCAGTGGCTTTAACTGGGACCAGTTGGTACTTTTCACTTATTTTCCCAGGCATGAGCCCTAATTCCCCCAGCTTCAGAGGGTCTCCTGATGATTGTAGCCTAGGAGAAAGCTGTCTGCTGTCAGGCTCTGGGAGAGGCAGGGCTCACCAGGCCAAGAGATGTCAGTGTCTACACGAGGGTCAGGGGTGGCTTTAGCAACAAAGAAATGAGAAACTGGTGACTTGTATGCACTCTCAATTGTGAACTGAGTGAGGGGTGGGTTCTGTCCCAGCCTTGCCCAGGGCAGGGGAGAAGTGTGGGCATGACTTGTGTCAAGAAGACTGGTCATGGGACAAGCTCCCAAGGCCACAGCTCCAACTGGGACAAAGCTATGGCTGTCCCCATGGTCTGTGCTAAACTGCTCCAGGAGGTTCTGGGGACTCTGCGACCCATACCACAAGTGAATGCTCCACCTGGAACTACTCTGGATGAATGTTTTGTGTCCATCACGCTCCCTCCCGGCCACCCAGGCCGTACACACACAGTGCGTACCTCACACAACCACTCGTCTGGACTCTCAGACTCTTTTCAGGTGTGGGAGACAGAGCACAGGGAAATGAGGGGTACATCCAGCAGCCCGAGGGCAGGCATAGCCCCGGGAAGGGGCTGGGAGGGAGACTCGACCCAAACGCAAAGCAAGCCTTGCTCCCGGGACGCCCACTCCCAGCACCCCAGCCTCAGCCACCCGCCTCTCCTTCCAGGGTGGCCTCAGAGAGGCAGCAGCGTTCAGCCTCAGGCCCTGAGCACCTTAACCCACACACAAGTCGATGGCTGGGCATGTGGCTTGGGACAGGAGGGCTGCTTGCCCCAGAATTTCCTGCTTGCTGTGCACCTCTGCTAGATACCTTGTCCTCACCCCAGGGGCCTGACCCACACCAGCTTCGCCCTTGCGGGAGGGAGAGGGGGAGAGGCACAGAGTGGCCAGAGCATCTCGATCTTGTGGGCACAAGGCTCCTACAGCAGAAGTGGGCCCAGACACAGTGGATCTGGGACCCCAGACCCTGGCCTTCCTTCCCTCCACACCGCCACCAGCAGCCCCAAGATGCAAAGCAGGCAGCCTCTCACAAGGAGGTCAGCAAGGTGACCCCTGACCCAGAGCATTGTCGCCTTACCATTACCTCACAGGACCTCATGGTGGCTTGGTGAGAATTTGTTTACCCCTCTAGCATGAAGCCAAATTGGCATCCCCTGTCTGGAAAAGTATAGGAGTTGCATTTCTCTGGGGGTTGATGGGGTCGAGGAAGTTGGAGTAACACGGCAGAGCTGCCCCCGCTGCCACACGTGGCAGACCTTCCAGACACAGCTGCCGTGACCCCCGCCCCCATCAGCTCATCCCAGGTGGGCCTCACAGCCTCCTCACTGAGCAAGACTCAGGACGTAATAGAATACTCCAAGCACAGACTTTAACAGCTGAATATTCATGTGGTTTTTATGTCTTCAAATATCTAGAAATGTTCCTATTCCCAAACAACTTTGATAATAAAGAAGAGTGTTATTAAAACCCCAGCACTGATCCATGATCTTCCTTTGCTCACGTCAGCAGAAAACAGCACAGCACTGGCCAAAGTCCTCTGTGGTATCTCGAGTGTTCCAAGTACTTTTTTTTTTTTAATTTAATTTAATTAATTTATTTTTTAAAGTGTACAATTTGATTTTTTTTCTTATTACTAATGTATATATGGCAATCCCAATCTCCCAATTAATTCCCCCCAACCTCCCCCCCCCCCACTTCCAAGTACTTTGAAGGCAATGAAAGTGAAGGCGGCCTTGGGACATTCTGGCATATGAGTGTTGTTCACTTTTGTTAAAATCCCTGGGAAGGAAAGTTTGTGGGAGAGAAGTTGGGCAGAAGAGAAGGGGCTAAGATGGGCCTGGGGGCTTAGAGCTGCAGCAAATTCCACCCCCATCTCTCAAAACGGGCCCCCACAACCATAATGAAGACTCCAGTTGGTAGCTAGGACCCAATTAGATGTTCCATAGGGCATAGGAAATCATTGGAGTGTTTTTCTGTTTTCATGGTTAAGCAAGACGAATGGCTCTCCATTGCTTATCAAAGAAAAGCCCAGTTGTCAGCCTGGAGTGGCCCAGCCTCACCCTTCCTCCACAAGTACATGGTCGTCCGCCCTTCACACACTCTGCCCCTGGCCTCGTGGAACTGTTGGGTTGGACACAAGCCCTGGCTTTCCTGCCCTCATGGAATCATCCCTCTTCTTTACACCCTGAATGTCCTTGCCTCCCGTCTCTGCATTTCCGATCCCTGCCCAGGAGGCAGAGCCCAGCCAGAAGGCTCTCTCTGCTCCCTGTCCTCCCGCCACTGCCAGGGCTCCCCCTGGAGCACGTGTGTCTGTGCTCAGCCCCTGCGGTGCACATGCCATCGCCTCTTCTTGCCTCAGTTTCAGTGGGCAGATGTTGGGGCCCCCAAAACACAGTACTTGGCAGCCTGAGCCTTCCCTATATACACGCGCCAATGAACATCTTCAACCGAGGTCCTTCCAGCTACCTGGAGAACGTTTCACAAAGAAAAGCAGCTGCTTGAGGCAGGATCTTCAAGTGACAAGTCAAGCTGGTGAGGCCCTCGAGCCTTCTTGGGCAAACTCCCAGCAGGCCGTCACTGGGTGCAAAAGGCAGCCCACTTTCCCAGCAACAGGCCCCAGGAAGGCCTTCTTCCTCTGTGCACCTTCTATTTCGCTCAGGTATAACTGTTCTTAAGCTTCTGAACATTAGCCAGTCATCTTGCCACCATTCCTCAGGCTTTGTCCTCAGGCTGGGACTCAGAGATGAGGGTGGGCAGATCCTGCTGTGGGGCCACAGTCCTGGCCCCTGAATTGCCAGTTTCTGATGGAACTTGGGGGAGGGCTTGGTGGATGAGAAAGTTGGGCGGAAGTCATGAAGCACGAAGCATGCCCTCAACTTGGCATATCCCTTTGTAACCCAGGGGAGGCGGGAACATTGCAGGGAGATGAGGGGGAGGAGCACGGGGTGAGGAGGTTGGCAGTGACAACTAAATGCCAAGAAACTCCTGGAGCTGTGGATGTTTCCTGCCCAGATGGAGGCCCTGACCCCAAAGGTCAAAGGGTAATTAACCACACGGTCACCTTGTTGATGAAACAAAACCCACAACCCTGGAGAATCAAAACATGTCAAAGGCATGGAGGCAAAGGTCAACAGACAGGACAGACAAATTGCAGTATGTGGAATTGCGCATTCAAGTGTTTGTGTAATCTATTTAGAGGTTAGGCTGCCAGCCTTGGGGGGAGGGTAGGTGGGAGAGGGGCTGGAAGTTCAGCTGAAGTGGGGTGTAATTTCAGCTGAGAACAGTGCAGGTCTCCAGGAAAGAGCTAAGCCCACGTGGAGATTTACACTCAGAACCTTGGAGCACGTGGTTCATCAGAAAAGCCAGACTTCGTGCATAGAGGGGCATCTGTGGACAGTAGGGCACCTGGGAAGGACAACAGCCTTCTGGCAGCCACGCTTCAGACCCAGCTCCAACTTTGACTACTACACTTCTCCCTCCCCAACCCCTAGCCTCGAAACCCCCCTATACCCGACCCTGCTTTCCCTGCTGGCCTCCAGACCCTTAGATCCAACTGCATGCTGGACGTCTCCCCATGGGTGTCCTGAGGGCACCTCAGTGTCAATGTAGCCAAAAACAGGCTCTTCAGCATCTCCAGAAACCAGCACCTTCAACCTCTCAGTCACTCAGGCCAGTAGTCAGACATCGACCTTGACACCTCCCTTTCCCCCGTCTATCCTATTGGGCATAATTTTTTCCTCCCCTAACACACAGTAGTGGGTAGGGACAGTGTGAATGAATGAGGAACGGATGGACAAACAGACGACTGGATAGTCAACATTGTCTTGTGTTCCCAACATGGCCTGGACACATAAGAGGCATTGGGGAAGGTGCGTTGAGCAATAGGTTTCTCCTCTCCTCCAGAAACTTCCCAGGCCCCTGCTTCAGCAAACACCTTTGCAGGTTCTGGGCACATAGCTCTAGGGCCCCTCAAGATCAGGGCTAGTATGTGAGGCTATATCCCATGGTATTAGCCTCAGGGGGAAGGTGGGATGGCTTCTCAGGGCCAACACACAGGTTGGGCTTCTTGGTACCAGTTTTCTGTACCTTAGGGTGCCTAAGAACACTTAGAGTCTGTTTCCTGTGATTGCTCAGGTCTGGGGCATTGTTCAGAGCCCAGACATGAACCAGGAGTGCAGGACAGGAATGCATGAAGGAGGTTCCCTTATCTCTGCCTTAGGCTCATGGTTTCTTCATTTCCATCACCACACACTCTACCACCAGCCACTTGGTGGTACCTACAGTAGACTCCAGTTTGGGTAGGCAGCATCATTTACCCCCAGGGCCTGGGGAAGCTTAGAGCAGCCAGGAGGTCCCCTGGAGCTCTGGCCACACAGCCCCCAAACTTTAGGCGGAGCTTGATCGGACTAATTTCTTGTTATCTCTTGCCCCCTGGTGTATGGTCACAGTATTGCATTTCTCCGGTGGCCTCCCTTGTGACCAATTCAAAATATTTGCTGAGCACCTACATTGGGCCAGACTCTACGCCAGATGGAATCCTATTTTCAAGATTTCAGTCCAGCCCTTGGTCAGCTCCATGGTATATCTCCCTTCTCTATTCTCCAAGTGCCCTCGGAGTCATGATCCATCATATCATCTCTCTCTGGCCATTCTTTCCCTCTTTCACAATTGACTGGCAAATCCCCAATCTTGGATGAACCCAACTATTTGTACTCTGTGCGCCTGCACTTAAGCATCTCTGTGTTGCTAGAGAGAATCGCACAAGTTGGCAGATTGTACAGCCCTATATATCTATGCTCTCCAACCTCACCAGGCACACCTCACTGCGCAGAAGGACTTCTGCGTTTTGTGTTTCTCCAGTCCATTCTCAGAATGATGATTTGCTCTATCCTCCAAGTCCCCATGTCTTCCCACTTCCCTCCTGCTCACTTTGTCCGTATCCAATTTAGAAATTAGAACATATGGAACAGAAATTCCCTCATCATACCATCGCCAAGCATATTAACCTGCCGTCCTCTATAACCAATCTTTCCTCCTTTCCTCAAGCTAAAACGGTGGACGTCTTCCTTGTCTTTTCTAAGGCTGATGCCTTCTCTGTACTCTAGATCCCACCCCTTCCCACTTGGCCCTCTGTCCAGAATCACAGGATTCCCTCTCTCTACTTGACCAGTCCCCTCACCATGCAAATCTGCTGTCATCATTCCCATCTTAAAAAAAAAAAAAAAAAAGTCATTTCTTGACTCCCACCTCCTTCCCCAGAAAGCGCTACATTTTTCTGCTTCCTTTCAAGGCACTTGTCTGCAGGTACTGTCCTAAATTCCTCTCTCTTCCCAGGGTCGTCATCAACACACTTGAATCCAGCCTTAGATGCCACCACTGAAATTGCTCTTACCATGGTCGTCTATGGACTCCATGTTACCAAGTTCACCCTTCACTTCTCTGCCCTACTGTTACTCTGGCTCTCAGCAGTGTTGACTCACTGGACAGCCTTTCCTGTTAAACACTCCCTTCTCTAAGATTCTAGGACACCTGACTTCTGTTTTCCCCACCTACTACCTCACTGGCTGCTCCTTCTCACTCTCCTTTGCTGGTTCTTCCACCCAACTCCTAAACTTGGATGTTGGATTTTTCTCTACCTCCTTTCACACCCTAGGTGAACACATCCAGTCCCATAATTTTAAATCTCTCTCTCTCTCTCTCTCACACACACACACATACACAGCCCACACCACATTTCTTTAGTGAACTAGACTCATACATGCAACTGTCCACTTTATATCCCAAAACTTAGATACCTACTTAGCATTTCAAGTGTAATATGTTCGAAACAAAACTTTTGATACCCCCACAAACCTGCTTGTCCAATAGTCTTCCCTCTTTCAGTAGATGGAACCCCATATTCACCTAGTTCTCTAAGGCAGAAATCTGCTATTACAGGCTAAGTTGTGTCCTCCAAATATTCATATGTTGAAGCCCTGACCTCAAGGACTTGAGAATTCGACCTTATTTGGAAATAGGGTCATTGCAGATGTAAATAGTGAAGATGAGGTCATACTGGGGTAGGGTGGGTCTCTCATTCACTATGTGTCCTTATACAAAGGGGTAGCATGGACACACACACACACACACACACACACACACACACACACAGAGGGAGAGAGAGAAAACACCATGTGAGGATGAAGACAGAGATCGGGGTGATGTGTCTACAAGGCAAGGAACACTCAAGTTGGCCAGTAAACCATCAGAAGCTGGGAGACAGGCCTGGAACACATTCTCCCTCATGGCCCTTAGAAGGAACCAATCCTGCCCACACCTTGATCTTGGACTTCTAGCCTGCAGAGTTGTGAGACAATACATTTCTTATTTAAACCACTGTTGTGGTTTGTACCTCCCCTCCAAATTCCTATGTTGAAGCCCTAACCCCCAGTGGGACTATATTTGGAGATGAGGTCTCTAGGGAAATAACTAAGGTTAAATGAGGTTGCAAGGGTGGGAACTAATCCAATTAGGCTGGTATCCTTAGAGGAAAAAGAAAGGACACCAGAGATTCCTCTCTCACTGTGCTCACACAAAGGAAAGGCCATGTGAGGACACAGCAAAAAGGCTGCCATCTGCAAATAAGGAAAAGGCCTCAGCAAAAACCAAATTTGCCAGCACCATGATCTTGGACTTCGCAATCTCCAGAACTGTGAGAAAATAGATGTCTATTGTTTAAGCTCCCCCTCTCCCCAAGCCTGTGGTATTTCATTATAGCAGCCCTGGGTGACCTTATAAGACAGCCACCCAGTTTATGGTACTAATACTCCTGGGATCAGCCTTAACTACTTTCTTTTTCTAAACTCTCCATGTCCACTCAATAGCCACATCTTGTTGGCCCGAGTACAAAAATCCATCTGTAATCCATCTGCTGCTCTTCACCTGCCAACTTCCCACCACAGTCTCTCCAGTGTCTCACTGCTAAGACTTCTTCATTGGTCTCCTTACTTCCATTCCTGCTCCTTAAAGTCCATTCCCTACACAACTTCCAGAGTGGTCTTTATAGAATATAAAACTGAGCACGTCACTTGCTTGCTTCAAACCCACCAATGCATTCCATTGCACCTAGAGAGATTGTGAGCCCCTTGCAAAGTCCTCTAGGGCCCCTGCCCTCTCTTTGAACTCATCTCCTGTCTCTGCCCCCCACCCTTGCTCGCCATGCCCAAACCACGCTGGCTTCCCTTATGGTCCTTGAACATCAAGCACTTTTGCGTCTTGGGACTTTGTACTTGCTATTGCTTCTGCCAGAAATGCTTATGCCCTAATACTCCCTTACGTGGCTGCCTCCATCTCTCCCTTTAGGTCTCAGTTTAAATATCTCCTCCTCAAAGTGGAAGTTGCAACTGTGAGTGGGATCTTTTTCCAATATATTTTCCAGCTGGTTATTGATAATTAATACAAAAGCTGGGGTTTTTTTTTTCATTAAATTGTCTTGTATCCATCTGCCTTGCTAAAAAGATTTCTTAATCATCCTTAGCTTTCTAAGCAAGCAATCATAGAATTTGCTATTAATGATACACCTTTGCAATGTATCATTTTCAGTGTGTATGCCTCTTGTTTCTTGTTCTAATCTTACTATATTATTTTAACTAAAATCCCCTTCCTTCTCATAAATGCCCATAACAGCACAAATTATCTACATGTGTACTTACATATTATTTTGTTGAATAAATATTGAATTAATGGAGTTAAGCATATTGAATACATAACTATTTACCTTCTGCCCCTACTTCTGAACTATACATATCATAGAGTGGGGTTGAGACTGATTCCCCACTCTCTCCAGAGTCCAGAAAACAGGGTGGACAAGCATTAGATGCATATTGAAAAAAAAGTGAAAGAAATGGAGATGCTATAATGGAAGAATGTAGTAGTTTGTTGAGTGGAGGTAAAAACGATGACAAGACCCTTTCTAGCTAGAAGGGGAGTCTCAGTGCAGGCCTCTACTGGATCTCAGCTCCAAATGAATGTCACCATTTGGAGAAGGGGGGCTAGTGGACATTACAGGGAGAAGAAACTTCCACAGCAAAGGCCTGGGAGATTTATTTTTTTCCTCCAACTATAAAGCCATAAAAAAAAAACTAAGAAAAAAATGTATGAAACATCTTTCTGATCCCTGGATGGATGAGGTTTTCTATGTTTAAAAGAAATGGAAAGAATCACAAAGGAAAAACAAAAAGATAAGCAACAATAAAAGGCAAGAGAGAGTGTAAATATGTACAAAGGGCATATGTTTATCAACGAGAAAAAAAGTAAGATTGCAGCAAAAAAAATGCAAACACGCAGGTAATTTACAGAAATGGAAAGGAAAATGGTGAACAAATGTGTGCAAAATTGATCATGATATGCAGCTTAATACCAAAAAAGCAAATAACCCAATCCACAAATGGGCAGAAGACCTAAATAGGCATTTCTCCAAAGAACACATACAGATGGCCAACAAACACATGAAAAGATGCTCAACATCACTAATCATTAGAGAAATGCAAGTCAGAGCCACAATGAGGTATCACCTCACACCAGTCAGAATGGCCATCATCAAAAAATCTAGAAACAACAAATATTGGAGAGGGTGTGGAGAAAAGGGAACTCTCCTGCACTGCTGGTGGGAATGTAAGTTGGTACAGCCACTATGGAAAACAGTTTGGAGGTTCCTTAAAATACTACAAATAGAACTACCATATGATCCAGTAATCCCACTGCTGGACATATACCCAGAGAAAACCATAATCCCAAAAGAAACATGTACCATAATGTTTATTGCAGCACTATTTACAATAGCCAGGACATGGAAGCAACCTAAATGCCCATCAATAGATGAATGGATAAAGAAGATGCGGTACGTATATACAATAGAATATTACTCAGCCATTAAAAAGGAAAGAATGGAGCTATATGTAATGAGGTGGATAGACCTAGAGTCTGTCATACAGAGTGAAGTAAGCCAGAAAGAGAAAAAACAAATACCATATGCTAACTCATATATACGGAATCTAAAAAAAAAATGGTGCTGATGAACCCAGTGACAGGGCAAGAATAAGGATGCCAATGCAGAGAATGGACTGGAGGACACGGGGTTGGGGGCCCGGGGGGGCGAAGGGGGAGCTGGGACGAAGTGAGAGAGTAGCATAGACATATATACACTACCAACTGTAAAATAGATAGCTGGTGGAAGTTTCTATATAACAAAGGGAGACCAACTCAATGATGGGTGATGCCTTAGAGGGCCAAGACAGGGAGGGTGGGAGGGAGTTGTGGGAGGGAGGGGATATGGGGATATATGTATAAATACAGCTGATTCACTTTGGTGTACCTCAAAAGCTGGTACAAGAGTGTAAAGCAATTATATTCCAATTAAGAGCTTAAAAAGAAAAAAAATGAGCATGATAAAAATATAAACTAAAACAATGAAATATTTTAATAAACTTTGCAAAGAAAATTAAACTACCATATTTTTTACTGGCAAAAGTAAGGTGAAAATGAATACTTTTACACACTGGGATTTGGACCAACCTTGTTGTATAGCAACTCAGCTCTTCAGGATCAGACCCTGTAAAGTTTCCTATTTTTTAACCAATTATTTAACTGCTAGGGACCCATAATTCTATTTTTTTTTTCACCATGCTTCACGGCTTGTGGGATCTCAGTTCCCCAAACAAGGATTGAACCCAGGCCATGGCAGTGAAAGCCTGGAATCCTAACCACTAGGTCACCAAGGAACTCCCCCTACTTCTACTTTTAAGGAACAGATGCATATTCTCATTTACATGAGGATGTGGTGACCAAGAGACCCTTAAAGGCAGAGGCTGGGTAGAATCTGCATTTAATGCACACCATCCCTGATTCACAAGAAGCACTCAGTGGTTATTTATTGAGCTGAATTAAGGTGAAAAATGAATTGAAGCCTAAAAAAAATAATTAAACTCCTCTGTCTGTGTTAGCCACCTCCGACTCATTCGAAAGTTCACCAAAACTTAGCTGCTAGAAGTATCCCCCAGCTAATTCGACCATGGATGAACCAGAAAGATCAGCAGACTTGAAACACCAATCCCAATACCATAGGAGGTGCTTGACAATCTTCGTCACTCACTTTTCTTCCTGCTCATGTAAAAAATATGATGCATATTTATCTTTTTTAAAAAAGATATTCATTTGCAGCATCATTTACAATAATGAAAACTAGAAACAACCTAAGCCTCCAATTCCCTGAGGAATGGTTAGGTACATTTTGAAACCTCCATACAATGAAATTGTTTGCATTCATTAAAAAATATGGTAAATCATCAAAAGTTATTTAATAAAATTCAACTTCCACTTCTGATTAAAATAACAAATACTAGTGAACTATGAATAAAAGGATTCTTCCTCATCATGATACGTTACATGTATCTGAAGCAATGGTCAATGAAACATTGCTATGCATAGCCAGTCCCTAGAGGTGTTGCCATGAAGGCCAAGGGCAGGACATGGTGGTGGGAGCAGAACAAGAAACAAATGGGAGGCATATTGGAAAGAAAGAGACACATTTATCATCATTTGCAAATTCTATGATCATCTATTGGAAAACTACACATGATTAAGAAATGTTTTTAGCAAGACAGATGGATACAAGATAATTTTACAAAAATCAGCACCTTTTTCATAAACCAATAATAACTAGCCAGGAAAGAAAGATTCCATTTACAGTTGCAACAAATATATGTACATTATATATTATACAATATATGTTAATATTTTATATGTTGTGTAAAATATATATACAATATACTGGACATAACATTATATAACATGTTAACATATATGTTATATATTTATATACACACACTATACATAAAATATTAAAACATATGTAGGACCTATAAGAACAAAACTTGAAAACCTTACTGAAGAAAATGACATAAGATTTAGGGAAATAAAGAGAAACACCATGAACTTGATTGAAAAGATTTATATTGTAAACATATCAGTTTTCTCCAAATTTAATGCAATTACAACCGTGATATCAATGCTATTATTTTCTATTCCAGAGTTTTGATAGAAGAGTAAATAAGCAATAATGAAATTATGGGGAGAGAGAAATTGATATGATTGGGGGCATATTTGAGATATGAGAGTGTACTTGCCGCTGCCTATATTACAGGCGTGTTAGAGATACACTGGTCTTAAAAGTGTGTGGCTGACATAGGAGAAGATGGACTAGACTAGAAATAGAGCCAAGGATATATAAGAAAGACACGGCAGGACTGGCACCTCAATCAGTGTGGCGTAGCCATGGCTTCAGACTTGCTTTACAGGTGAATCTTTAGGGTGGCTCTCTGGTCAGTAGAGGGGGGGTGATTCTTGAAGGCTGAGGGAATATTAATTGTCCATATCAAATATATGCTGGAGAAGGGCTGTTGATAGATATTATAGGGGCTCAAGTCCCCAAGCCACCTTTTCACTCCAACCCAGATGGAGAAATGATGATGTTTCCCAAACAGATTAAACAATTAGAAAAATACAGCTAATCCCTAGCTTAAGTATTAAGCCAAATTCAATTCTGGAGAGATTAAACATTTACATGTTAACTAATGAAAACATAAAAATGGTGACAAGTCATTTTTTTTTTTAATGTTGAGGGTGGAGAAGTGCTTTGCAAGCATGAAAACAAAAGGAGAACATGGTCAAATGCCAGGGATGTGTGTACCAGTTATGCCACGACAGCGTTGTTTACAATGGAAAGAAAGCAATAGGAATTGACAAAGAGAGATGCCCACGATGTCATGAGATCTTGTTAAGAGGAAAAAGCATACAGAGGGATAAATCCCAAGCACTAAAACGATTCTCACCAGATGGTGGGATTATGGGTGATTTTTAACTTCCTATTTTATATGCGTGTGTTCTGCCTTAACGTTTTTATAATGTACATACTGTGACTTGTATAATCAGATAAAAAAACAAGCAAATTAACAAAAATCTTTACATTGCATAAACTAAAGAATGTAAAATTGGATTTATAGAGTGAAAAACAGGAAGGCAATATATACAAATTTTAATAATGGCTTTCTCTGGCTGGTGGGACTGTGAGTAGTTCTTTCTAAAATTGCCACAATGGGAGCATATTATTTTTATAATCAGAACTGTGAAAAATACGTATAATTCCTGGGCTAGATGGCAGAAAATGAGATGAGAGAGGCAGGAAGGAGCTGAGGCTACAGAGAGGAGCTGGTGGGGAGGCAGGCGGACGGCCAGGAAACATGAATGAATCAGAAAAATGGCAGCGTGGCAGATGCTCTAAAGGCAAGAAACCAGGGGTTGGGAAGGAACCCAGTGTGGGAAAAGGTGTCCTCATCTGAACCCATCTTCTCCCACTCCTCCACACTGAGCTCCTGTCACCTCCTTGTGGCCCTAGTTCCACAAGGATCAGGGGAAAGGCAGCACAAGAGCTGGAGCACTCCTTTTGGAGGAGCCAATTCCATTCTGCAGGCAAGGAGTTGTACAGCTTGGAGCTGTGTCCTGAGGTGGGGAGGCGCATGGTGGAAGGTTCCATCCCTCACTGGAACCAGGAAAGTGGATGGGAGACTCCTTTAACTTCTGGGAAGCAATGGTCACGGGGACCAGGTGGGGAGGTGGTGCTGGGCTAGTTAATCAAATGTGATCAGCTAGATGAGCTATCAATACATTCCCTGAGCAACAGTCCAGCGTGGGCTAGCTTTTGGGAATTGCAAAGCTTGTTTTAGGGCCTGCAGGCTTTAAAAAAAAAAAAAACATGTAAAGAAAGGCCACCTCCCCAACATTCCTAATGCTTTAGAGGACACTGTTGTGTGGGAACACAGTGTCATCTGCAAATCTCAGTCAAAAAGTGGCTCAGGAGAGTTGGCCTCGGAAGCAAGTTTAATTAATTTTACTTATATTTTCCTTTTTCTGTAAACACTAGAGAGATCTATGATAATAATCAATGTCTGATGATGTCTAAAAGAGCTCTATCAATAACTACAAAATAAAAATTGTATGTGCTAAGAAAGCATAGTGTCATGTCTTAATTTGGGCCATGGCTTAATTGCTACGTTGTGCAATTGGTGTCATTTTAGATTTGCTGGAATACAGTCTATATTGTGCATATTTAGTAGTTCATTGTCTGTCTTTCCTCGCTGTACCATCCATGAAGACGAGGCCTTTAGTTGACTGGGGTCACTTCTGCACCCTCAGCCTCCAGAACATACCTGTGCATAGTGAGTGCTCAATAAATATTTTCTGTAAACTTTGAGCAGAGAATTCCAGGCAGAGTGAACAAGAGGTGCAAACATCCTGAGGTGGGAACATGCTCCTGGTGCTCTTGGAATAGCAAGGAGGCCACTGTGGCTCGAGCACGGTGAGGTCTGACCACCACAGTTGTCGTTCGACCTCCTGGATCCTTCATCAGAATCCTGTTCCCTAAAGTGTCTACTGAAGACCAGAGGCTGGTGGCTCGTGGCACCTCTGATGCTTGGTGAACATTCCTGTCAAGGCAGTGACTCCAAGAGGCTCAACCTCTTCTGAAAGCATGATTCTCGCGCTCCACCTCCAATCATCAGACTCAGGAGCAAGGAATGTATTTGGACTTGAATTTGGAGCCCTCAAATATGGTCGTCACAATTTGTGTGATCATGGTATCCAGAGAGGAAAGGAGTGTGCTTACCAGGGATCATGGTGGCAGCCACTGTGCCCACAACGTCCAGGAGAGGGCAGCAGGGGAAATGAAGTGCACGGGGCTGAGGGCCCTGGGAGCTTATCTGCTTAAGCATCTTTTCTTGGCTTAGGCTGTGTGTGTGTGTATGTTGGGACAAAAGAGGCATGTGGGTATGATGAGTTATAGAATGGCCACCCAACTGTGGCTTTGGTTCCTCAGCCATGGACAACCGAGCCAGCCCAGGTAACCCTGCTCAGACCTCTCAGGAGCCCTGTCCCAGGTGTGGAGTTGCTCTCACTGCTCCTAGGGTTTCTGAAGACCTCATGTGCTTGCTCATTTCACACCCCAAGTCTGAGGTTAGGCTGCTTACTCCTACAGTCCATCCTCTGGGAGTCCTCTGCTGGAGTGTGTGTGTGTGTGTGTGTGTGTATGAAAGGGCGGGCACTTTGAAAGCAGAAAGTCAAAATCAGAGCAGTGTTTCTGAAAGTGTGGCTCAGAAAGAAGGCAGATCTCGGGCTTCCCGTCTTTGTACTGTTTCTGTGTGGGATACAGAGCAAGACATGAGAATTGCCATGATTAAAAAGCATCCCAGAGGATTCTTGTGCATCACCATCTTTGAGAAATACTGGCCTGGGGTTCTTCTATCCCTAGTCAGGGCAGATGGCCAAAGGGAAAATGATTGCTCTGTGAAAGGGAGGAAATTCCATTGCCAGGGCAGGGGTGCCAGGGACCTTTCAGTCACTGAGGGATCTTTTCCTTCCTCTTTACAGAAGGACGAGCCTCTAATCTCAAGCAGTTCCTCAGCTGTCCTCAAGCTCCCAGGATCCTGGACCCACAGACCCTGTCTCCCCAAGGACCACCCTGGGACACATGGAGGGGGATTCTCAGAGGCAGTGCAACACCAGCTGGAGGGGCAGAAGCTGCTCTGACCACCCCACCCCAGACCTGCAAGCTCAAGGTCAACAGCCTCTACTCTTGTCCCACTTCCCCTGCCAAAACCTGTCAAGAAAACATCTGAACTTGCTGGAAATGTTCCAAAGCCCAGGGTGAGGGTGGTGCTGATAAGGGTAGAACTTCCCTCTTGATGGTAAGCAGATTTCCAGGTTGGATGAAAGAAATCAACCCAGAAGCACCCACCATGCCAGACCATTTGCCCAAGACTAGTGTAATTTTGTAGTTAGCATTGATTGAGACCCCATCCAATCAGGCGCTGTGCTAAACTCTTGGCTTGCATTGTCTCATCTGGTCTTCACAAGGATTTTTGAAACTGAGATCTATTATTATTTCCAATTTTCATATGAGAAACCGGAGGCTTGGAGAGGTAAAATCACTTGCCCAAGGCACCCAGTTAGCAAGTAGAAAGGCTGACTTTGAACCTAGACAGTCTGACTCCAGAGATTGTGCTCCTGGCCAGAAATGGTGGAAGAAATGAGGATGGAGGGAGCTTAGAGATGTGTTGTGTGATCAAGGATGGGGTTGTGAGAAGATGTAAAATGAACTGAGGGGCAGGCAGGGGTGCTGAGGGGGATGTAAGTGGTTGAGAATTGGAGCTAGAGTAGGAGCTGGGAAAGGAGGATGGGGGAGACAGCAGGTGGCGTCCAGTCTGAGTGGGATGATGGATAATGTTGGGGCAGGACTCAAGAATAGATCATAAACCAGCTGAGGGTTTAGGAATAGATGAGGGATGTCATCGGGGGCTGTTCTGAGGTCAAGGCCAGGAAGAAGGTGAAGGTCAGTGCTGGGGTTGGAGTGGGGAGAGTCTGGGGGAGTGATTGAAGCTCCCTATTGTCACCATGAGCTGGCCTGGGGTGAGAACCCCACCAGGCCAGTGTTAGAATCAGGATGAGGTAAGAGTCAGTGTCCCTATCCGCCTTCCAGCTTTGCACCTCTACCAACTGCCTTGTTAGGTCTTTGCCATGTTTGCTAGTGTATTGTCTCTCTCTTCCAAACAGAATGGAAGCAGGGCAGAAACTTGATCCATTTGATTCACCTTTATGTCCCCAGTAGGAGGCAGAGTGCCTGGAACATAACCAGAGTGCCTGGTGCTCAATCAATGCCCAGGGGCAAGGCTCAGGGAAAGGATGATGGATAGGGACATGGGGTGTAGGCTCAGGTGGGGTGACCTCCAGGAAAAATGAGTTTGAAGGAGGAGTGAGGCTCTGGGAAGAGGTGAAGCTCACAACAGGGTGCCCCTCAGGTTCATGAAGGGTCTAAAGAATGGAGTTGTAACCGGAAACTGCTAAATCGGACTCCACGTTTGATCTGTTTCTTTGACTTTAACCTTTGCTTTTTGCTGCTTTTGTTATTATAATCATACATGACGGCCTGACTCAGGGAACCCTGCCCCTCTGCCGGAATGTGAAAGTGCCTCTGCTCAGCTCACAGGCAGACAATCTGCCCTGCCCACCTGTGGATGGCTGCAAGAAAGAAGAAATTAACACATCCCCTCACTGAGGCTGGTCATTCCTGGGGAGGTTTTGCAAGACTGATAGCTCTTTTTCACTTTACTTCCCCGCCGCCTCTCCCTCTCTGATTCTATAAAAGAAACTGACATCCAGACCCTGATGAGCTGGTTTTTCGGAGAAACTAGTCTGCCATCTTCTCAGTCTGCCGGCTTTCCAAATAAAGTCATATTCCTTGCCTCAACACCTCATCTCCGACTTATTGGCCTGTCCTGCAGTGAGCAGAGCCAGCTTGAACTCGGTAGGGGTTGGGGAGGGGGTAAGGCTTCAAGGGGTCTGGTACAAGAGTTGCTTAAATATGTACCTTCTTGGTGATTTCAATATCCACGTAGATGATTCAACTCTTTGGTCTCTCAGTCCATTGACCTATTCTCCACCAATGCTCTTTCCCTTCTCCCTACCTACCGCAGCCACTTACTCATATCCTAATACCTTGCCTTATCTGTCACCACTACGCCTACATAATCACCATTATATCCTGCTCTCCAAAATCCAGGTTATTCCTTTTAGTACTACAAGAACTCCCCAAATCCTCCAACTCCAACCACCACCAGGACCGTTCAACCAGTCCTACTGTTTTTTGCTTTTGTTTTGGCTTTTGTTTTTTTTTTTTTACCAAACCCTGACTCTATCCTTACCGTCCCTTCTTACCCAGCCTAAAATCCATGATCAATCATCATCATTTCTCTCTTGAATCCACATGAGATTCCTCTGTCCCACTGTCATTTCTTTGTCCTCAGCTAACAAAACTCAGCCCTGATAAAATCCAACTTTCCACCTACTCTGGGTCTGCATCCGTGAGGTTGAATGTGGCTGGAGAAAACCATGCAGACATGCTGAGTAATTTCACTTTAAAATAATGGGCATTAAACCTCAAGTGAGCCCTTAACGCAGCCCAGCAATCATGCTATATTTCCATAGAACATCCAATCTCTCCATCTCCCAGAAGACTATTTCAAACCTTCTCTCCTCAAACTGCTGACACCCGTCTCCCACCCTCACTCCCAGCTGGTGGCCTGACTTCCTGTTTTACTGAGAAAATAGTAGCCATCACAAGAGAAGTGCTCCAAGTTCCACCATCACCTCTCCCACCTACCTGCACCTGGGCATCTCTCTCCTGCATCATCAATTTTTCCCTCTTTACTGGTTTGTTAACACATACATGCTACTACGCCGTAATTTCTGCCACATTAAAGAAAACGCTTTCATGTTGTCCCCACGTATCTCTACAACCACCACACTCCCAACTCTGTGCTCTCCTTTATAGCACAACTCCTCAAAAGAACTGCCAGTTGCTATTCACTGGCTACTTTCTGTCATTGCCCAATAACAATCTGTCATCAAATTCTAGTGACTCTACCATCAAAATCAACCCAGAATCTGCCTACCTCTCACCACCTCCACTGCATCACCTAGTGTGAGCCACGACTGTCTCTCACCTGGATTATTTCAATACTTCTTAAATAGTCTCCCTGCTTCCATACTTGTCTCTTCACCTCCCTTGAACAAAGTCCTTGCAAAGGCTTTCAAGTCCCTGCATGATCGCTCGCCACCCCCATCTTCCTCTCTCACTGCCCCACTTCAGCACACTGGCCTCTTGGTTGACACTAGGACATGCAAAAGCCATGGCATCAGGATGGAGAGTGTTTATATCCAGTGGTCAGGGAAGACCCCACGGAGAAGGTGGCATTTGAGCCAAGACCATTCTCGGCTTCATTTTTCTCATCACCCAACATCCTGTATCTTTGACTTTGTCTTTTGTCTAACCTCCATGAGGGTAGGAACTATTTGTTTCGTCGGCTTCTGTAATCCCAGGTCCTAGAACAGTACCTGGCACATAGTAGCCACCGACTGGGTGGCTTAAACAAAGGACATTTATTTTCTCACAGGCCAGAAGTCTGAGATCAAGGTGTCATCAGGGTTGGTTTATTCAGTGGCCGTACTTCTTGGCTTGTCAATGGCCACCTTCTCTTTGTGTCCTCACATGGTCTCCTTCTGTGTGTGTCTGTGCCCTGATAGCCTCTTCCTATAAGCACACCAGTCAGATTGGAGTAGGACCCACACTAACGACATCACTTTACCTTAATTACCTCTGTAAGGATCCTGTCTCCAAATATGGTCACATTATGAGGGGATTAGGACTTTAACATATGAATGTGGGGGGATGCAATGCAGTCCAGAATACTTGCTTGATTTGTTGATCAGTGTGCAGAGATGGATTAATGCTCTTATGGATGAAGGACCAGTGTTTAGACTCAGGAATGGGGCGAAGCTCAGTGAGAACATAAGAGGATGGTGGGCAACAGGGCTCATAGGAGGGTTCAATGCTGGGCTGGATGACGGTGGGGTAGAAAGTGGGAGGTGACAGGATTGAATGAGGCTAGAAGAGGGTACTTCTCTCAGTCAAAGGGAGAGGCCATGTGGAGGAAGATGATGGAGTCAGTGCAGTTGAGGAAACGAGAGACTGGCCAATGTTGGCAGAAAGGAGGAGGGGAGGAGTCAAAGAGTGGTGGGGTGTTTGAGGCCCTGGGATGGGCCCCTCAAGGATGTTGGGAATGTCGTCGATGGGCAGGGTCAACTATATACTTTTAGGGGCCCAGTGAAAAATGAAAACGCAGGTCACTTGCTCAAAAAGTATTAATAATTTCAAGATGGTGACAGCAGAGCCTTGAACCAAATATAGGGAATCCTTCTAGGCATCAAACCCTGTCCATCTCCATAGGTCCAACAGCCATGAAGCTGGTCCTGCCAGATGGGATCTGGATCAGAAATGGAGACAGGTTAGAAGTTCGGATCAAGTTGGGGTGGAAGGTCTATCCTCTTGCACTGTATTGGGAATTTTTATTGAAATATGATCTGCCTGCTGCATCTTTTTGTCTTATTAGCAACTGTACTGTACACTTTTTTTTTGGAGCTGGGTCCTCCCACAATGTGCCTTACACATGTGATTTTGATGTGTGCTAAGGTGTGTCTGTTGAAATCACCAACATAGTGAGTAAGAGAGACTGCACGTTGGATGTGATGGCAATGGAGGAGAGGGAGTGAAGGTTCACAGGAAGACCACAACATCTCTCCAGGATTCAGATAAGGAAGATCTGAACTGTGATTTGATTGGAAAAAGAAAACCCCTCGAAGCACACCAAACTTGCCCAGTGCCTGGCCAAGGTAGAGAAACCAGTGACCAAGCCCTTCCCATCCTGGTGCAGAGGGGGCTGTTCGGACCACAGTCTAAAAGCAGGGGTTGGGAGAAGCTTGCAGCCCTCCCCAGCCAGTCACTGGAAGTGCCTGGAGCCATCCTGAGGGGTGATAGAAAGCCCTCTGAGGGAGCCAAAATGTGGAGGAAGCCAAGACTTAGGCTCCCCACATGGAGGATGCAGGGGCCAGAGCTGCTGGTGGTGTTGGGGACAATATCTTGGTGGTAAGTTGAAGGCTGACCTGCACTCTAGCTTCTCACTGCAGCCCAGCCTGTCCTGTCTCAGCTCTGCAAGCATCTACTGGGACTGCTGTGGATGAGGCTCTCTGTTGGATGCTAGGGACACTGGAAGAGACAAGGTCTCTGGCCTCGAGCTAGAAGAGGCAAGTGTGCAATGCAAGGGAGCAACCAAATGAACACAACGCAGCTGGAGGCAGGCGAAGACCAGCGTGCCTTAGACTCATACGTAAGCACCAGGGACACTTGACGAGATTATTTCATTTGCCTTCTTCCCCACTGTCTGAGGCAGGTACTATTATCATTTGACAGATAAGGAAACTGAGATGCAGACAGGTTAAGTCACTTGTTGAGGATCAGAGAGCTGATCTCGGGTACCGCCATGAGCTGAAGCAGGCAGCACGCTGCAGGGGCACTGCTCTTATTCCTTCCTGCCCTTGGCATCCACAGAAGCCCCCAAGTTTATAGTCTCTGCAGACAGAGAGCTGAGAATGAAACAGTCAACACAGGTGGGGGTGGAGAATTCCACAGACCTCGAGTAGAGGTGTCATCTGAGCTATTTGGGAAGAATGAATACAAGTGCACAGAGGCTGATGGTGGGAGGAAAGGCATTCTGGGCAGCGAGTGAACTAGAATTAGACTGGCTTTGCTGGAGCCAGAAGCTCAGCTGGGGATGCTGGAAAACTGTGGAAGCCATGGACCCTCACCTCACCCTAAAAGCTATGTAAAGTCGTGTGTGAACATAGTGGCTGTTAAGGTCAGGATAGGGACATGGTTGTGGACTAGGAGACACAGGAAGTCAGTTCCTGAAGAGCCCCAGGCCATTTCCCCCACCAACCAGGGCCCAGGATTTCTCCCTCTGAACTCAGCGTGCCTTGAAAACATACATAGACCTTCGGGCCCCGAAGGAGCTCCATTCTCAATCCTAGGTGTACTTGAGTTTTTCTGTGGAAGCCCACCCCACAGGCCTGGGGGCCAGCCCTGCTGCCTTCTTCATTGGGGAGGGTTCAGGTGGTCTGTGCTGGGCAAAGAAGGCTCCTGCAGCCTTGGAAGAGCAAAAAAGCTGGGGCAGGACTCTTCAACAGGAGGCAGGGATGTAGAGGAAAGCACCACTGGGAGTAGCGAAAGGGGAGAAAGAGGGGGAGCTCGGCCCAGCCCTGGAGCTGAACTAGAAGCAGCCGGGGTGATGGAAGCTTTCTCTCATTTTCCCCAACCCGAGAGCAGTGGGCAAGTTGGTATTTCTCTGCCTGGAATGGGGGGCGAGGGTAGTTCCAGGGGACGCCTTCCAGGCTCATTCTGCCCCCAAACATCAGATTAGGGGGGGTGCGTCAACTCCCGTGCCGGGCTGGTCTCCACAGGTGTGGAGAACAAAATGAGCCCCCAAAACCCAGCAGGCCTCACTGGGCCGCTCCTGGGAGGCTTTGGCAGACTCAGACCCTAAGCTCCCCTGGACCTGTCCTGCCCTCTCTTAGCAGTCCACCTCTTCCCGTGGTTCTCCCCAGACTCGTGTCATCCCTTTGCTACCAGCGTCTTGGCCTGTCATGCTGAACCTCCCGCAGCGCGGCCTCCTGAGGGCTCCCCTTGCCGGCCCAAAAGATTCCATCCTCTCCCATTTCTGCGCGTCAAGAGTTTCCCAAGCCCATGTCTTCCCTTATTTCGCTGCAGCCCCGCGAAGGCGGCAGGATTCTCCCCATTTTCCAGATTTGACCAGATAGAAGACTGCCGTCCTGGGGAAGGGTTGGGGGGGGGAGGTAAGTGACAAAGCCAAAGTCACCCAGTCGTTGGCAGACCGCAGCCTCCACCCGGCCCTTCTTCTGCAGGCCCGCTGGCGCCCTGAGGAGGCAGGCCCGGGCTGCCAGCCCGCGCCCCTCTTTTCTCGGCTGGCAGCTGGGGGCGGGCCGGCCGGAATGACAGGTGAGCCGGGGTAGGGGACAGTTGGGGGGTTGGGCTGCGCGGGGACTCCTGGCGCGCGGGCTCTGAGTGCGGCCTCCCGAGCTCGCTGCGGCGCCGGGCTTCCGAGGGCCTGCACCCCGGGGCACGACGGGGCCCGCGCCTTCGGCCGGGGGTCCTGGGAGCACCCCGGGCCCGCCGGCCAGGCCCCGCCCCCCGGCGGCACGGGCGGGGGCAGGGGCGGCGCCGGCGGAGTGGGGCGCGGGCGCGCGGTGCTCGGTGCGCGCCACCGCCCCTCCGGCCCAGCTCGCCGGCCCGCCCTCCCTACCCTCTCGGCCCGCTCCCGTGGCCCCCCACCCCTGCTCCTCTCCTAGGCCCGGCGGCCCGGCGCGCGGTGCGGCGCGACCATCGCGGCCTGGCGAGCGGGGCGCGGTGGTCGTGGCGCTCGAGGGTGGCGCGCAAAGGCGCGGGGCGCGAGGCCAGACCTGGCGCGGCGGGGTGTGGGGGGCGGGCGGCGGCGGAGCCCCCAGAGGCGAGCAGGGCCAGGGGGGCACCGAGGTAATGGGTAGGGCCTGGGCGTCCGGCTGCGAGGGGCGGGAGCTCCAGGCGCACTTCGGCCCCGGCCGGGCCGAGCCACGGGGCGCCCGGGGCGGCGGGAGGGCAGCCGCGCGGGGAGGGAGGGTGGGAGGAGACGGCTGGGCCGGGCCGGGGGGCTTGGCCGACGGGGAGCAGGTGGGCGGGGACAGGGGCCCTGCTGGAAGAGGCGCAGCAGCGAGGTGGCGGGCTGCGTGCGCAAACAGGGCGGCCGCCTCCTGGGCCCGGAGAACGGTGAGGCCGCTGGGGTTGGGCGCCCCAGCCCCGAGGGCTCGATTCCGCGTCCGGGGCCCCTGAGCTGGGCGCTGGACCCTGCTGGGGGAGGATGTGGAGGCCCGGCTGGGCCCGGACGCTGGGGGTTCTCCAGCAGACCCAGCTGCTGGGCCAGAAGCAGGAGTTCTTGGGCAGGGCGCTTGTGGCGGACACTGGTGGCGGGCGACGGTGGGCGAGGACAGGCACCTTCAGGGCTGGCATGAGTGGAAAGGGGACGAGGAGGGCCCAGAGTTTGAGTTGGAGCGTGATTTGGGAGTTCCGTGTCACCGGGTGGGTTGATGAGTCATGAGATTTGGAGATCACAGAAGCCTTTCCTAGTGATCAGTTCTGAGTGAGGGAAATGAAAAGGGCTGGGATTTGGAGAAACGTTTCTGAGGCCATGTCTTGGGACACTAGGTGGTCCGATGGCTGCCAGTGCCCATGTGAGGGACTTGGGGAGCGATGTCCCAGAGTGCTGGGTTGGGGCAGCTGCAGCCTGGAGGTGTGTGTGTGTGTGTGGGGGGGGGCGGTTAAGGAAGGTCTTTGTGGTGGCCAGTCCCTGCCTTCCTTCCTTTCCAGGCCTTCAGGATTCAGCTGTGTTCCTGTGGGGAGTGGGTTAAAAATTCCTCCGGCCTGCAATCAGCCTTACAGTATCCACCAGGGGCAGGAGGGACATATACATGCGTGACTGCAGCAGCATTCTCTGTCGTGGAGCCCTCGCGCTTCCTCACTGTTGCCATAGTAACGGCCTATTGATGGTGTATTTATAGGGGAAGAAGCAGGCGCTAAATTTTGGGGAAGGAGGGGGAGGAGGCCTCTCGGCAGCAGCCGCGAAAGTGGTCACGGAATTGTTAATGGAGTGGGCCATGCCCAGGAGCTGTTTGGGGGAGTTCCTGGCTCGTCTGAAGCTTAAAAATTGAACTAATGACTTATGCAGGTGTGAGGATAACACAGTTGGGCCTATGATACGTGTGGGTGTGCATGCACCACAGTCGGGTGTGTTTGGGACAAGATGTAGCTATATGAAGCTGTTACGTAATTTCTTCATAGAAAAAAATTAAAAAACAACACTGCAGTTCTCATTGATAAGCAAGGAAACGTGTATTTTTCTGTCGTCACTTATTAGTAAAGCCTTTACTCATTCTTTTCAAACCCTGACACAACAGCTCCATTTTTCTTCAATTAAAAGCCTTGCTGTTAGGCACGCCATACCCACACCCTAGACACATGACTGGCATTGGCCTTACGGGAACCTCAGAGATCCATATGGAAGCAGGATTTGGAGACAATATTCCATCTTCTCTCTTCGAAGCACCAAGGGTCAACTTTTCTCACAGTGGCAGGCCCCTCTGTTGACAACTTCCCATGTTGCTAGTTTTGGGTGGGACTGTATTGGGTTGCAAAAGAGAAAGGCTCCCTTTCTTCCACAAGGTGTTTCTATAGATGGATGTTAGATTTGCTGTTTTTCCTTGGGTTTTAATTTTATCTATGATTCATATTCTACTTGTTTGCCCAAAGGATTAGAGGATATATTTTAAATATACATAAGATTGAAAATATAAGTAGAAAAGTGGATACCATGTCACAGGGGAGAAAGCATATGTGTTTAACAGCTGGGCTTCCAAGGCGCCTGTGCTTCACCATCCGTGTTAACACCGAACTTCCTGGCAGCCTAGGCAAAAAGGGTAGCACAATGGGTTACACCATTCCTGTGTCTTACATCCAGTTAGTCATAAAACCAGAGCTTCTGCTTGGGGAGGGGAGCAGTGGGGTGATTGCTCCCAGATGTGGATGGCTTGGCCAGCACTCTGGAATATGTGCATGAGTGGGAGTGAATGTTGGGGGGGCGGGGCGGGGAGTGTGTACTGCGGCCATGGTTTACATACTGGCTGGATAATTCCTGAGCTTCGGATGATAGTTCCCATTACAGGCAACAGTCTTGTCTAGCTAGCAGCTCAGTTTTGAGCACGTCAGTCAATGTCTAGGGCCTTTGCTGCCATGTTATTTAATGCAAAGAGAGGAGAGATGACTCTGCTTCAGGAGATCCTTGCCACTCTCTGGTGAAGTCGAACACAGCAGGTCATCTGGGCTTGGGCCACGACTTTGGAGATGGTTGTTGTTGCCGTGGGAAGCTTTGCCAGCGCCCGCTTCTTAAACATGTACTGCCTGGTTTCAGGGACTGTGCTTGTCATTACAGGGATCTGCAACTTGCTACTGTGAGCAAAATTCGTTCCCCAAGCAGGTCCTGTCTCTGTCGCTGTAGATTTGCCTGACCTCGCCTAAGTGCCCCTTCTCTCTGAGGTCTTTTCCAACTTAAAAGTGCAGAGATTCATCGAGGCGAGTGAGGAAGGTGGAACCTCACCCTGTAGGAGTTTTTGTTTTTCTAAAGAAAAAAGTCAACCCTTAGGTCTAGACTCTCAGAGTCTGAGTGTGTTCTTGGAGGAAATAGCTGGAAGGTTTGCTCTGGGCTCTGCTGGGCCTCGGGGAGCTCTGAAGCAGAGCTTGGACAAGGATGAGAGTGGCAGGGCTGTGAGTGGCTGTGCAGAGAATGATGTGTCCCCTGAGGTGCTGCTTTGACCTTTGACCGGGCCAGTGTGGGTGGGGGTCACCTCCCAGGGCCAAGAGGGTGCCCTGTAGGTTTGATGGTGTGATTTCACCGTGACTCTGCTTTTCTCCTTTGCCAGGCAAGTGAGACACTGGATCTGAGGGAGCGCCATGGCAGGTGAGTTTTTCTGGGCCCAGGCCTAGGCGGGGAAGGGTCATGCCTAGGGGCTCATGGGAAAGGTACACGTCTATCGAGCACTTTCCAGCTTTCCTCTCCCTGGGGGTGTTCTTGTGGCCCATGTCTAATTGGCTGAGTCACATCTTTCCCCTCTTAACTCTTGGGCCCCCTTCTGGAGCATGTGCTCCCTTGGAGATGTGCACCTACCCAGGCCACTCTGAGAGAAATGAACATGGCAGGCCATGGGGCCTGAGAAAGGGTGCCTGCCTGGGCACCAAGAGGGGCTGCTGGACGTGAGGACTAGGACGTCCCACTTCAAGGGGAATGCCAGGACCAGATGTCACCTCTTCTTTCATCCTCTAAAGTCTCAGCTCGGGCTTATGAGGGTGGCGGTTGGCTCAGCTGGAGCTGG
The DNA here is from genome assembly GCF_030028045.1 of Hippopotamus amphibius kiboko. Taxonomy (NCBI): domain Eukaryota; kingdom Metazoa; phylum Chordata; class Mammalia; order Artiodactyla; family Hippopotamidae; genus Hippopotamus; species Hippopotamus amphibius. Next base: position 4,957,172 of record NC_080203.1, on the reverse strand, counting down.
GTTGCCCCTTGGGAATAAGTAGATGTGGCTCCCACTCCAAAAGCCTAGATTTTTGCTGGACGCATCTGTGTCAAGTCTCCAAAAGCCTAGATTCTCCATCTAGACCCTGCTGCCCACCCCCCCGCTCCCCGCCAGAGGCACTTTCAGGTTCACGTGCATCCAGTGTCCCAATCTGCCGCAGCCTGGGTTTGTGCTAGACTGTCTGGGGCAAGACTGTTGATGCCAGGCCACCTGACGGCACAGGTTGCCATTGAGGTGGAAGGACACCAGCCTGGCAGTGCCTTATTGGTCACCAGCATCGGCTCTGATTTTCTCTTTTTGAGGTGAGGCAGAAGATACGGGGTACTTTTTCACTCTAACGCTCAAAATCCGTCATGTCCATAGTTCCCATGCAACACGCACTTCCCTCTCAGAAGGGCCCCGTTTTCCTCCAGAGTCTTGTCACCTCCATGGCATTCTAGGCAGCTACATCGTGGCATCAAAGAAAGCCAGCCCTTCCGTCCCTTTTACATGTCTCGGGTGGCATCCTGCCTGCTGGCTCTGTCTTGCTTCCCTCCATCCTTGTGCCTCTGTGCCTGGGCCCCTCCCCATTCCAGGCCTCAGTGCGACTCTTTCCTCAGTGTTTCTGGAGGCCAAGAATGCCCATTCGGTCCTGAAACGGTTTCCTCGTGCCAATGAATTCCTGGAGGAGCTTCGCCAAGGGACCATCGAGCGGGAGTGCATGGAGGAGATCTGCAGCTACGAGGAGGTCAAGGAGGTGTTTGAGGACAAGGAGAAAACGGCATGTACTTCCCTGGGGCTGGGTGCTAGGAGCGTAGGTAGCCTCAGGAGTAAGTACAGTGGGCCCTGGGAATCTCAGACGAACTGGAGGCAATGAAGGGAAGCCAGCCGAGTCCAGGGCAGGGCCGCCTGGGCCGTAGAAGTGCAGATAACCTGTCCTTAGAGACCGATCTGCCTGACTCTGGGGGCCTCCTGACTGGAGAGTGTTGTCTTTTGTCCTTGGGGCATTCCATGGCCTCTGTGATGGCTCTCAGAGGCCAGTCAGGCAGGGCAAGGGAGGGGCAGCTGCACACCCCGCTGAACGTGGGCCCGTGTGTGCCAGCTGCCCTCCTCCTTCTCTTGCAGATGGAGTTCTGGAAGGGGTACCCGAATGCAGTCTACTCAGTCCGAGACCCTGCACAGAGCTCAGATGCCATGTACGTGGTGGTGCCCCTTCTGGGGGTGGCATTGCTGATCGTCATTGCCTTGTTCATCATCTGGAGGTGCCAGCTGCAGAAAGCCACCCGTCATCACCCGTCGTATGCTCAGAACCGGTACCTAGCGAGCCGCGCGGGGCACAGCCTCCCCCGGGTCATGGTGTACCGGGGCACCATGCACAGCCAGGGGGAGGCCTCTGGGCACCGGGAGACAGGGAGCCACCCGCAGGTGGTGCTGGGCCCCAGTCGGGGGGGCAGAACCACGGTCCGCCTCGAGAGCACCCTCTACCTCCCTGAGCTGTCTCTCTCCAGACTGTCCAGTGCCACCCCTCCCCCGTCCTACGAGGAGGTGACTGCTCCCCAGGAGAGCAGCAGTGAGGAGGCGAGCGTCTCTTACAGTGACCCCCCTCCAAAGTATGAGGAGATAGTGGCCGCCAACCCTGGCTCCGACAAGTAGTAGGACTCATGTCCTGTCCAGTGTGAAAGCCTCGTCCGGGGCCTCCTGTTTTCTTTTTAACTTTTTTAAGACTGTGCCACCACAAAACAGCCTTAGCCTCCTTGTTGCCAAATAATTTCCTATCCACGGATTTGTAGGAAGTCAGCTGTCAGAGGCAGGTGGAGGGCGTAGGGATCACGCATGCACCAACACCCTGGGGAGAGCCGTGGGCCAGAGAGCCTGGCTCTTCCACAAGCCCCCATGGCCCTGCCATCCTGTCCTCCTGTCAGGGACTGGCTTCTCTTATGCCAAAGGAATCACCCCATTGAGTTGATTATGGCCAGAATGTCCATAGGCTCGGGCCCCGGGGCCACACAGCTGGCCGGAGACCTGTTTGTCTGCAGCCTTGCCACAGAGATGAGGGAGAGAAGCCAGCCCTTCAGCGCCTTTTTCCCTCATTAGCCCTGTGCTTTCTGTCCTGGCTCACTTTTGAGAAGGACGAGGACAGAAAAAACACAAAAAGACTAATAACATAATGAACACAATAAAATGAAAGGATATCACCTGGGCCACTCACAGGGGTTCAAGAGAAATCAGTTGCACAGATCTGTGACACTCCCCCCACCCCCGTCAAGCCTGACACCTGCCCCGCACTGCTGACCGGGTTCAAAGGCGTATCTGGAGTCACCTGGAAGGACAACGGGGTATGTGAAGGATGAGGGGCAGGGCCTGGCCAGCCAAGCTACCTCCTCCAGATTGGGGATGTTGCCATCTGGAGGGTAGCTCTGGTCCTACTGTGCTTGGCCTCCCCCAGACCCTGGCTCTCCAGGCACACGTACCAGCTGTGCTAATGCCGCCGCACGCTGGCATGAACCCTGCCGCAGCCCCAGGAAAACGGATGCTGCAAACCCTGCCTTTTGAACCCGTGGCCTTTGAGCGGTTGGGGCACAGGCTGTGGCAGGGAGCTGACATTTTCTCATTGTGAGGTTGGCCCGTGGGATGATGAAACCCACAACCTTGGCTTCCTCAGCCCTGTGCTCTCTGGCTGTGAACTTTTAGGCTACTGCCCATTTCGTGAGTAGGTGTGTTGAGATGAACTTGAATTTCAGGTGGCTGATGGCTTATTAATGATGGGGCCCAGCTGGGGAGAAGATCCGAAAGTGTCCCTTTTTAGAAATGTCTGTGCGGGGGAGATGGGGAAGCCCGTGACTTGGGGTTGAGGGCCCATCCGGGATCTGCTCTGTCATTGCCAGATGCCGGTCCTTTGTTAGTAACCCCTTTCTGTGGCCCAGGAGCTGTCCATCTCTCCATTTCAGGGAGGCTTCGGACAGCAGTGGGGCAGAAGTGACCTGCCCTTTAACTGTCAGTGACCACGCAAAAGACACTGTCAACACTGCCTCCCCACCCCTCCATCTTCATCCTCCTGGCCTCAGCACCAAACCATTTACCTCTGTGGTGCTTTCAAAAATGTAGCAAATTTTTGTGGGGCCCAAAAGAGTGCATAGCCAGGGTCTATTGGCAACCACAGCAGTTTAAAACCCACTGAGAAGACAAGCTTCTCTGTCTAAACAGCTCTCCAAGGCAGGCCTCGGGCCTTGTTCTTTGAATGCGGCCCTGCCTAAAGGCCACCGATGACTTCTGGAGGCCCCTCCAGTCCTGGGCACTCACCCAGGAACATGCTTCAAGTGAGGAGGCTTGTGTTCCTACCCCAGAGAGGCCACCAGCTTGGACAACTCAACCCTGTGGCTGGGGTTTTCCATCCTAACCCCTACCTCACAGGCCTACTGGAAGTTGACTGAGCTAATGCCTGCGCAGTTGCTTGAGGCCCCAGGAAGCTAGTACAGTTTGCCCTTGGGAAGATTCTCCTAGAAATATGTAGGTTATAAGGGACCAGTTTTAGCGGAGGCCTTCGTAGGACTCTGAAGTCGTCTCAACCTGGGGAGTCAGTCTCCTGTCAGTTGGATCGTTCCACCCCCCTCCCCCTCCCCAAAAGCTCCCTGATGCCAGAGGTGCTGATCAGGTGACATTCCACCTTTCCTTCCTTCCTCTTTTCCTCCCTCTGGGCCTCCAGCACTGCACTCCTGCCCTTCCGTACAAAGGCATTTTGGGCCTAGAATGCCCCTGCTTTGTACATGAAGGGTGCTGGGGTCCATCCTGTTCAGCCATGTTGGAGGACCTGGGGCAGCCTGAGGCTCCAGGGTCAGTCCCTGCTGTCCCGGCTTTTCTTTGGGGGCCGTGCCTGCGTGTGAACTGGGAGCACAAGAGAGGACACGTAGCCCTCTGTGTCTCCTCCCCACTGGGCAGAGAGCCAGCCACTGAGCAGAGCCAGAGGGAGGATGCCTGGGAGTGCCTGCTCCCTTTGGCCCCCATTGAGCCCTTCCCTGCTGAGCTGCTCTGCTCCCAGTTTGCAGCCAGCTGGAGGTGGGAGGGGGTGGGATGCGGGAGCCCAGCCTGGTGGAGGGCATCCTGCCACCTGCAGGTGCCAAGTTCTCTGGTTCAGGTGCTTCGCAGCGTTCTTCCCCGTGGGGTTGCCACCGTGGTCTCTGGGACGTTTCTCGCAGTATATAGTAGAAAAAAAGCCTGAACAGTACACCATGGTCATAACTCCTCGCGGTGCACATTTGGCTTTTACGAATGCCCTGTACATATCTTTTCAAACTCTGTCTTTGTATGGATGTTGATTTGATACACTGCTCAACCTGCAGTAGCCACATTTTCGTTGTTTTCGAACTTTGTGTGTGTGTGTGTGTACACATGGGCACGTTGCCTTTTCTCATATGCTTATCTGAAACAATAGCCGGCGTGTGGCTATATTTGTACCAGGAGGGTTCCGGTCTGAAGGGAGGAATGCCACCTCCCGGGGCTGGGCAGCCTGAGGACAGGACCCTGAGTCAGGAAAGCTGAGATTAGCTGATGGAGCGAGCCTTCCAGAGTTGCCACCTTCTGCCCTCCTTCACAAAAGGTTTTGGAAGAAGACGAAGCAGCTCCACCCTGCAGGCCTCCCCACTGTGGGACCCCTGCTCACACGCCCTTTTGGAGCGGTGCCCCCAACCTCGGCTCCTGTTCTTTGGGCATCAGCAGCTGAAAGAAATCGGAGCACTCCTGGGCCTTTTTGTTTTTTTATTTTTATTTTTGGTGGAAAGATATGTGACTGTTGACTTTGGGAATGGTGGGGCTGGTTATTTAGATATTTTTCATTAAAAAAACAAAAAAGAAAAGGCTTTAAGAAATTCTTTGGAATGTGACTGTCACATGTTTTCAACCAAAATCTTTGTAAGACTTTTTCAAACAAGCATCACAGTCTTGTCCCTCTCCTGCTACTCCTCATCGCCCGGAGGTTTTCAAAACGAAAGCACAAGAGGAAGTGGAGCGCACAGGTGCCTAGCGTGTGCGGCCCTGGCTGATGGACATGCAGCCCTGCGCGGTCTGACCCGGAGGCCAGGGGCCTCCTCTTCTACTTGCGAATCCCACTGCCATTATTGTGAATTCCTTAGGGTGCTTCGGAAAATAGGAATCTGTCCAATTTGTTGGACTTTGTCTTTTTGGTAGCCTGAAGATGACGGATCCAGGACAGGAAAGCATCTTTTTGCTAAGGAGTTGGAGCCAGATGGTTCCTCTCTGACTGGGGGCTGATCTTTTCACAACCAAATGGCATCCCACAAGAACTAAAAACAACACTGCCTCTAGATTGTTCCTTTGTCCGAGAGAGAGAGAGAGAAAGAGAGAGAGATTATTAAGAGGAACTCCTTACTCACCTACACTCTATCTTTCTAGGAGTGCGCGTGTGTGTGCTATGTGTCACGTGTCTGCCCTCACGTTCAAGGCCGAGATGGAGAGCTGGGCAGCCAAGCTGCTGTCTAGGCTGCTTTTCAGCTTGACAAGGAACGCAGCTCCATCTCAGGATGGCACCGATTCAGAAACAAGCACATCCTCCCCACTGAACTCTATTCATACTAATCAGTATAATTAGCTAATTTAAAAGTACTGTAATCAGACTGCCTGCAAGTATGGTAAAAGCCCATTAATTTGAAGCCCACTAATTCAAAACTTAGAGAAAAATCACAACGTAAGATAATTCATGGTATCTGTGATTCTCACTCCGTAGAAATATTCGAAATATTCTTCCCCTGAGTCAGTTTTCAGGGTCGTATGTGTAAGAGGGATCTGGTTTAAAATGAGTACCTTTTTCAAAGAAAAGCCTCAAGATACTATGGATCCCTTCATTGTGCCTTCAGCAGTTCTCATACGTCAGGCTCTTCGTGTACAGGACGATCTCTGCTTCTCTCTCTACTGTGGGAATGTTGGGTATGCAGCTTTTCATTCTCCTCCTTTATCTGCTCTATGAATAAAATTGTTTGTGAACTAAACTGCAGTTTCAAGTAATATAACTGTGTATCTTGCTAAATAGTCTAAAGCAGATGTTTTGCTACCAGACCGGCCGCCCCCATCATTCTACCCCAAATATTCAAAGTATCAAGCTTTTCCTTTCACAGGCTGTGGGCAGCGAGTCTCTCTCGAGCAAGAATTTTTCTGACAAAGATATCCAAACAGTGCAGCACACCCCCTTGGGCTCAGTGCCTCAACAGTTGTCCCACTGTACTGAGCTATGTGACCGCTGCCCAGTGCCTGCCCTTCGCCTGCCCCCAGCTCAAGCATTCACACAGATATTCAAGATTGGGACAAATCTCACAGCTGCTTCTGCCCCGCAATCTGTCTCCTCTTACGGATGCCCCTTTCCCAGGCCTGAACACAGCTGCTCTTTCACTCTGTGATCGTGAATTTGTGACAGTGGAAACCCTGATATGTGCAACTGAGCTTACAGACATGATTACTGTGAAATGGATTCAGTTTGGTACCACTTGAAACTGCTCATAATTCATGTGTGGACCCACGTCAGCTGGGAAATCTGCACATTCAGTCTTATGTCAGGATTTCACCGGAGCCTGGGGGCAACAAACAAATGTGCGTCTCACTTCTTTCTCTCTCTCTCTTTTTGCGATTGTTGAGTTTAGCTGTCACGTTTCGTCTCTTTCTGTACCAGAAGAAAATGAATAATAATAAAGAGCAAATGGTGTTCACTTGTGTTCTCTCCTCGCCCATCTTTCTCTCACACTTCCATGGGGCATGGATGGTTGTCGGCCAGACTTGGTTTTCCAAAAGTGAGGCTGTAGGTGAGGAAGCAGCCCAACCAGTCTGGGAGCAGGGAGCAGAGGTGTCCTGGGTCCTAAAGTTTGTCCCATACGCGTAAGATGATCTGCTGACCCATCCCCCTGGGATGAGGTTAGTAAGTTCTGTCACAAATCATGTTAACAACTTCCCTGTCACCTGATCCCTGGTTACTAATTGAGGTGTCCTTTACTAGAAAAGATGTCTTGCTTGATTTCAGAGCTGGGGGAGGGGTGAGTGGGACCCGATACTCAGGTTTTGCCCTGGCTCAGCTTCCTGAACAGTCTGAGACTGTCCAGAGGGCAATGATGCCTTAGCCTCCCCTCAGAGGAAGCATGGTCTTAGCCCCGAACACTCCCAGTAATGAAAGTAATCCGTCCTTTAATAGGAAGAGTCATGGCGGTGACGAGACAATGGCAGTGAAATTCACGGCCTCCTTTGAGGATTGAATGTGGAGGCTCAATGCCAGGAATGACAGCCAGAGGCCGTAGGTTCCATTCTTATCTCAAGCTGGCTTACTGAGTGATGCCAACCTTCTGGAGATGCTGGGAAGTCAAAGGAAGACACAGGTGGGGTCATGTCCTGATCATAGGTTTTGTACTTTAGGCTCTTTTTGTTAGGAACTAGCACTCTAGGCAGCCACTTAGGGTCTAGCCTAGCGCATGCAAGGAAGCTAATCCGCGAGGGCTTGGGAAGGTGGGACTCCTCACCCTTTTCCCAGCCCCCATCCTGTACCACAGCCACACCCTGAGAGCAGCTGGCTTGAGATCTCACAGAATGAAGGGACTGAAGGACAGTGGAGAGGAGCCATGAGCTGTGCTTGGAAATGATCATAGGCAGCATCTATTGAGCACTTAGTGTATGCCAGGCCCTGTAGATGCATGAACTGAGACGAGCCTTCCAACAAACCTGTGACATCGGAGGGCGGCAGGGACTCCCAGGCCGATTGCCCCAGCCCAGGCCACGTGCGTGGCACTGCTGGTCTCCTTTGGAGGCCACTTTCCTTTTGTTTTCTTGTTGACTCTTCATCCTCCCAGCACATGCCCCCACCTCTTCCTGCCCCACTGTTAATTCCACAGGGCAGGGACCATGTAGAATTTTTTTTTCTCACCACTTCTTCCCCAGAACTCAGCCCAGTGCCTGGCTCGCAGTCAGTGTTCAATTAAATACAATGTGTTGACTAATTTTATTCTCCAATTATAACCCAAGTTCCAGTATTAGTTTGCTCAGGCTGCCATAACAAAGTCACACAGACGGGGTCGCTTAAATGACAGAAATGTATTGTCTCCCAGCTCTGGAGGCGGGGAGTCTGAGATCAAGGTGTGGGCAGGCTTGGTTTCTCCTGAGGCCTCTCACCTTGGCTTGTAGACAGCCGTCTTCTCCCTGTATCTTCACGTGGTCTTCCCTGTGTACGTGTCTGTATCTTAATCTCCTCTTCTTATAAGGACATCAGTCAGATTGGATCAGTGATCACCCTATTGACCTCATTTAACCTTAATTACCTCTTTAAAGACCTACCTCCGAATACAATCACATTCTGAGGGACTGGAGGTCGGGACTTCAACATATGAACTGGGGTAGGGGACACAGTTCAGCTCATAACACTCTTCTCATGGCAGGGGGAGTCTTTGTTGCTCCTTCTGCCAACTCTTAGCACATCATACACACTCTGGAAAAGCTCAGGAGTGGACATCATGACTTCTCTGAGATGCCGGCAAAGATGGGGCTCCTCGCTGTTCTCAAACCGTGCCCCGGAGCAGATTCTTGCTTGCCACAGATGGATGGGCCTGGGACAGCTGCTGAGGGTCCCCACAGGGCAGGTGGGGTTGGGAGAGGTGAAGTGGGCTTCAGAATGGTTTTCCCAGGGTCCCTCTGTGGAGAGTGATGGAAGAACCCAAAGCCTGAAGAATAGACAAAATATTTGTGCCCTCTTAAATTTTTTTTTAATAGGCAAAACATGTTGTTTTCATGAATCACAAGCCTAGTGGGTCCAATAACAGTGGCTTTCAACAATTTCTCTGAAGAGCTCAAACCGCGTGATGGATTCGATTTCACCGGGCTTTACGTGCTATAAAAATAGAGGCTATAGAGGCTGGGTAACATTCATATCAGGCTGGTTACACTTAATCACAGGAGCACGGTGGGCTGGTTGATGCCAGCACCTCAGAATCCTGGGGCTGACCGGACATAGAGGGAATGCTGCTGGCGGAGCACCATGTCCCCCAGACTGGGGGTGTCCCTGCTTCCACTCAAGCCATGGGGCTCCAGAAGGGCCCTACATGTTTGGAGCTCTGTGCGTAGCTTGGTGGGGGAAGCATGAGACCAGCCACAGCAACAGAGCGTGTGCAACTTTCTGCTAGGGGATGTGCAGGAGGTTGGAGGTGAGGGCTGCCAGAGAAAGCCTTCTTGAAGAAGCTGTATCCAATCTAAAACTTGAAGGATAAGTAGAAATCAGTCAGGCAAAAAAGCCGAGAAGACAATTAAACCAGGCAGAGGGACAACGTGTGAAGAGGTTTGGAGGCCAGCAAGGCCATCATGTTTTTAAGCAAACAGAAGAAGCCAGGGTAGCAGAAGGGGAAACACCAGTGCAAGATGAGGCTGGAAAATGCAGAGGGAAGTCAGTCCATGCACAGCTCCCTAGGCCACCCTCAACGTTGTAATCTTTACTCTAGTAATAGTGGGAGCAAGAGGCCATGACTAGACCTATTGTATTTGTAGCAATCTCTCTGCCTGCTGCACAGAAAACGGGCTCAGCAGGATCAAAGAGATAAGGTTGGAGGCTATGGCAGTCATCCAGGCAAGATATGGTGATGGGGTTGGCTGGGTTGGTGAGAAAGGAGACACACTGAAGTAGACCATGGGGAAGAGTTTTGCTCAAACACTGAATTATATATTTAAGAGGTTCCAGGAGGGTTCTCCAGACACAGAACCCATATGAGATATATTGATAGATATAGAGATATAGATATATATCCTTATAGATATCCATCTCTATAGACATAGAGATATAGAAAGAGATTGATGTGTTGTAAGGAATCACCTCATGCAATGGCTATTATGGAGACTGGGAAGCCCCACAACATGCCTTCTGCTAGCTGGAGGCTCAGGAAAGCCAATGGTGTGAGTTCCAGTTCAAAGGCAGGGGGGAGATCAATGTGCCAGCTCAAGTAGTCAGAGAGAGAGGGGTGGGGGGAGCAAATTTCCCCTTCTTCTGCCTTTTGGTTCTATTCAGGCCCTTAATAGATTGTATGATGCCCACTTACATTGCGGAGGGCCATGTGCATTATTCAGTTCACCAATTCAGATGTTGATATCATCTGGAACACCGTCACAGACACAGCCAGAAATCGTGGTTAGCTAAATATTGGGGCACCCTGTAGCCCAGTCAAGCTGACACAAAAACTTACCCATCACAGAGGGAACAGAACTGTGCACAATGACTGACTGGGTTGGGAGGGGATTGGGAGGAGTCCCACATGACTCTCAGTTTTGGGGGCTCAGACAGTGGGATAGATGGTCCATTCTCCAGGAAGGTAGAATAGGTTGACTTCCACTGGAGGAAGAGTACGTTGGGGGCAGCATGTTGAGTGTGTGGTGAGGAGTGTGTCTGAAGGGAACAAAACAGGGAGGACTAGGCTGAAGCAGCAGATAGCAGAGTGGTTTGAGGTACCATAAAGATGCTAATTGAAGTCTGGGTATGGGCCCAGTGGGCCAGGAGAGAGGCCAGAGAGGCAGGGGGAAACCACAGGAGTGTAGAGTCCTGGAAAGCAGGGGAGCAGAGTATTTCTAGCAGAAGAGAGAGGACAATTATATGAAATGCTTCCAAGAAGTCAAGTAAGATGAGTGAGGCGGGCTCATTGGATTGAGCTGCCAAGAGGTCATTGGTGACCTTAGCCTGGGGCACTTTTGGTTGAGTAGTAAGCCCGACTAGAATGAGGAGAGGAATATCTGGGAGGTGAAAGAGTGGAGACAGAGTGTGGGCTAGGGGGCAACACTTTCCGGGAGTTGAGAAAGGAGAGTAGCCTGAGAGAGACAAAACACTGGAGGACAGTTGGGGTTTTTTTAATGTTTGTTTGTTTACCATTCAGGTCACTTTTTTCAGATTTTTATTGGAGTATAATTGCTTTACACTGTTGTGCCAGTTTTTGCTGTACAACCAAGCGAATCAGCTGTATTTATACATATATCCCCATGTCCCCTCCCTCTTGAGCCTCCCTCCCATCTTCCCTATCTCACCCCTCTAGGTCATCACCAAGCATCCAGTTGATCTCCCTGTGTTATGCAGCATCAGGTCATTTTTATTCAATTGATGAGCTCCTACCACGAGTCAAGCAGTGCACTAAGTGCTGGGGAGAGAGAGAGGTGAGTGTAGACCACAAGGTCTCTGCCCTTATGGAACTGCTTTCCCAGTGCTGAGAAAGATGTGGCAATGCTTCCGTGCTCAGGATCTAGAGGATGTTTGTTGGAACTCTGGCGAGGGGAGTAGCCGAAGGCCCAGGAGGATGCAGAGATAGGTTACTGATAGAGCTGAAGCCGGGGCCCAAGCTTGAGGGCCACCAGCCCCGCCAGCAGCAGGCACTTCATCCTTGGAAATGAACAAACAGGAAGGCCTTGAAGATGGCGTGCAAATCCTGCAGCCCCAGTTTCAAGCACAAACCCTGCTAGGAGCTGAATGCTTCACATTCCATGGCCCCTTCCCTGTTGTTTTCAGGTGGGATCACTGGGCCATATTGCCTAGGGTCACACAGCCACTAAATGAGGAGCCATGGTGGGAGGGGCGGAGGAGAGCAGCCAAACTGCAGAGCCTGGACTCTGCACCCCATCCTCCCTGGTGTGTATGCTTTGTGTTGTGACCTGCCTGCTGGCCCTGTCTTCCAAAAGTGAAGGGCAGGGCAGAGTAGCTAAGGGTCTAGAAGATGTTTTTTGGAACTCTCTCGAGCCATTTCCTCCCTTGGACCTCCTCCTGTTCCGACAAGGACCCTGGGTGGCCAGTCTGAAGACACAGGTTTGCATCTAAGCCCCGCCACTGAATTGCTAAGTGAAACTGGCTCACGTCCCAGCCCTCCATGGGCTCCAGATTGTCTATGTGTAAAATGGGGGATACTGGGAAGTGGCTCTGCTTCGTGGATGGGAGAGCTTGTCATTAGTTTCCCAGGACTGGTTTTCACTCACCCGAGGTTCTCCTCTGTGTCTTCCTCCAGGTCACAGGGGCCACTGCTACGTATGCTTTTGAGCAGCTCAGCATCTCTGCCTTTACAGCACTTTTCCACCTCTTCGTTATTGTTGGCCATTTTCCTTTGGCCTCTGACTGTCTTGAGTTTTACATACACGTCACATTTCAGTCATTGGGTATGGAAACAATTGAAAGCAGATGCAGTGCTCCGTGAGGATTCACCTGGCAGGCAAGGCTGAGGACTCTGTGAGGTCACCTGGTCCAACCCCACCCCTGGGGAATCAGGAGAGAGGTCCTTCCCCACCCATGACAAGGGTTCCCTGAACTTGAAGCACAGTTGACTGACAGGCAACAGAGAGACGGGAAGGAAGAAGGAGCAACAGCAGCAGGGGGTTGGGCTTCCTGTCATGATGCTTCACTCTTAGTCTCATTCTTGCCCTACCTGCAGGGCAGTCCACAGTTATCCCTCGGGCCATCAGCCAGCAACAATCACCCTAAACTAGGTGGTTGCAGCTCTAAACTAGGTGACTTGTCCAGGCAGCCGCCCCTCACAGGGGGAACCTGTAGTAGCTGATATGAAAGGAACCCAGAGCATCTCAGCAGCACCGTGTTGCCAGTATGCTTGTCAGCCAGATCGGGGGCTGCGTCGGTGTCTTTAACTAATGTCTGCTGGATCTGCTCCCTGCAGACTGGACCAGAGTTCAGGAGGTGTGACCAGCATTTCCACTCAAAGCACAGAAGACTTTTCTATCAACCTGAGCCCCCTGGGGAGGCAAAGTTCTAGGGAGCACTCACCACACTCCCAAGGAAGCAGGATGTGGCAGGATTACGGGCAGGACTACCACAAAACAACCCCCTGCTACTGTCCCCACAGACCCATGGACTTCTGGCCCATCCTTTTCTATCTGCCCTCAAAAGCAGGAGCTCCATGAGGATGGGGACTTCATCCCTAGCCCCAGCGCCTGGCACCCAGGCAGTCTTGACTCAAGGCGGTCATTCTGGATGAAAGGAGCCCTGTCCTCGGTGGGGGGGGGGGGGGGGGTTCCCAGGGCTGCCCCCCGTGGCCCTGCCACTTATTTCCCTCTCTCTGCTCATAAGGTGGCCCTCCTTCCCTGGGCCAGCTACAGTGCCTGAAGTTTGCTCTCTGTCCTTCCTGTCTTTTTAAGGAACGGAGGGACAGCTGCCAGGCTCTGCGAGTCACCCTTCCTTTTCCCCTCTGGTTTGGGGAGGGCCCTGGGGCTCCAGGGATGACCTCAGTACCAGCTGCTTCCAGAAGCAGGAAGCAGAATTGTTTACAGGTTCCTAAGTTTCATTAGCAAGTAGAGAGGAAGCTCCCAGATGCCTGGAAGATCTGGGTTTGCAGCCAAAATCGGGCTCACTCGCGGCCTGAGATGGAAGCTGCCTGAGACTGTGCTGTGATCCGAGCTGGGGGGCAGCAGAGCAACGTGCCCACTGGCTTTGAGAGGCCTCTTCCATAGAACTGCAACATAAGAAGATGATAAAAACAGCACTGCTCTGGGTGAAGAGAGGCTGGAATAGCCCCCAACACACTTCCCTGAAACCATGAAACAGTCGGAAACTGAATTTTAGCCCATTCTTCCATGTGAGATGGGAAACTGAGGCTCAGAGCAGAGGAAGCCTAAGATGCCCCAGTGTCTGAGGTAGGAGACACTCCCAGATGTACTGACCCCAGGCCTGGGTTCCCATCACCTCCTACTTCTGCTTACAAAGGAGGTGGGAGCAGCTAGCAGACGTGGCTATCAGACCTCAAGCCAGTCAGGAATCTGAGTAGAGTGCATGGCTGGCTGAACAGCTGGGAGAGGCCAGTGGTTGGAAGGTATTGGTGGGAGCAGATGGTCGGGCAGGCGGAGAGACAGACAGACACAAATGAGGGCAGACAGGCAGACAGGCAGGCAACAGCCCGAGGTGAACACTCGCTCTGTGGGGAGGAGGGGGCTGGATGCCCTCCAGATTTCAACACGAACTTGTATGCAATTAGCTGGGTTTGTTTGGTCCCCAGTGGAGGCTCTACGCTCACGATCACCTTTAGGGAAAAAGATGATATGTTTTCTTTGGAGATGCTTAGCTTGAAGGGAGGGAGAGCTCTCACCCCCATCCCTTTCTGTTAATAAAACAGCTCTTATTTTAATAAAGATTCAAGCCCTCCAGCAGATAGTTCAGAGGAAAGAAATACGGAAGATCAATAAACATATGAAAAAAATGCTCAGGTTTATTCATAATTAAAGCAATATAAATTAAAACAATGAGATAGAGATCATTTTTCACCCATCACAACGATGCCTTTTAGAAAGTTTCATTATATCTTCCATTGACAAGGCTGTGAAGAAACCAGCACTTTCTTCCCCTTAGTGAGGTCCCCCTTGGTGCAACCTCTTTGGAGGGGACATTGCCAATATTGGTCAAAATTGTCAGCACACATACCTTAGAACTTCACGATTCCACCTCTAGGCACCAGCTCTACAAAAACATGTAGACACATGTGCAAAGAGGCATGTCCAGGAATGTTCCCTGCCACATTGTTTATAAAAGCAAAAGGCTCTAGACACCTCAAATGTCCACCAGCACGTCGATAAACAGGGGTGCAGCCGTGCAGCAAAATACTGTGCAGTGTTCAAATGACGTGGGGTAGATTTGTTCTGACAAGGGAGATCCCCAAGGCATACTGTTCACTTTAGAAAGTAAGTTTCAGAACAGCACGTACCTCAAACGTATGATCTCATTTGTGTAAAACACAGCAAACATATACACACACATATCTAAGCCAGATGTTTTCTGCATCACTCCTCCCCACTCCCAGAGTCATCTGTCTAACCTCTGGGTGGGGAAGACCTTCAGGCTCGCTGGTTCTCTTCTCTGGGAGCCTTTCACTAGGGTTTAGGTCTCTGCAGCCCACCACTCATACTTGGCCACGGGCCATGCTCCTGGCCCTCACAAGACTTGGAAGATCACTCTGTACCCGGGGTGCTCTAGCACTTTGGGTCCCTGAGGTTATCGCACCAGACAGTGGGGGATTTGGGAAATGTCTGGAGTGAGAGTCTGGGCCAATTTCAGAAGGAATTTATGGTGTTGGAGAGAAAAGTTTAGCGTGCTAGAGAGACATGGTAAGGGGCAAGTTCAAAGTCTCCCCACCCTCTTTGCTTGGCTTTAGGTGGTGGGGTCCTTTGCCACCAGGAGGCAGTGCTTCTGCATGCACATGGACCCAGTGACTCAAGGCCCAGGAAGCACCAACTGGTTAAGGCCAGTTGGTAGTCAGAGGGAAATCTGATCTGAGGTCAATAGTGCAAGGTCACTCCCGTACCTATCCAGCTCTGCTAACTTGACTGCTCTCACAATCAGCCACCCTGTAGGGAGGGGACTATTAGTTCCATCGTCCAATGGGGAGACTGAGGCCCAAAGACTTGCTCAAGGTCAAGGCAGGGCATAGTGTTGCCAGATAAAATACGGGATACCCAGTTAAATGTGAATGTCAGATAAACCATGGATAAATTTTTAGTGTATGTACGTCCCAAATATTGCACACTTATGCTAAAAAATTATTTGTTGTTTATTTGACATTCAAATTCAATTGGCAACCCTGGCCTGCCAGAAACCCACGGCTCCTGCTTCCCAGGCTCCTGAGTCCCACAGAACACACTTCTGTGCTCCTAAGGTGGCCCTCCAGAAAGCTCAGATTTCATTGCAGCTGCTCCACTGGAGCTGGAAAGGGCTTCTCTCAGGGCCTTCAGGAATGCAGGCAGGGTCTTTGTCAGCTCTGCTCCAGAGAGCTTGTTCCCAGCACTGGACAGGTGGGCCAGGGAGGGGGTCCGGCAGCCCATGTTGTGCCACCTTCTCTAAGCAAGCCTGGCCCCTCCCTTTCCTCTCCTTTGCCCCTTTCCTTCCTCCTTCCTCTTCCCCTCCCCACTTTCTTCCTCTCCCTCCCACCTGGCCCCAGCTGTGCTTGCTTTCTTTTACAAATAGCCTCCTCTTCTCCAGGGGCTCTGGGGCTGTTCCCAAGAGCTGAGGGTTCACCTTTGGTGGCTGTATGAGTCAGAGTTCTCCAGAGAAATGGAACCAACAAGATGTGTGTATGTGGATGTATATAGATATGCATATACATATGTGTGTATAGAAAAATTTATTTTGAGAAATTGGCTTATGCCATTGTGGGGCTAGCAAGGCCAAAACTTTCAGGGCAGTGCAGCAGGTTGGAATCTTAGGGAGGGGCTGACGCTGCAGTCTTGAGCAGAATTTCTCCTCTGGGAAACCTCAGTCTTTGTTCTTAAGGCCTTCAGCTGATTGGATGAGGCCTGCCCACCTTAGCAAGGATTCATAATGTCCTTTACTTAAAGTCCACTGGTGTAGATATTAACAACAGCTACAAAATGCCTTGATAACAATGCCTAGACTAGCGCTTGATGGAATAACTGGATACTTTAGGCGAGCCAAGTGGACACATAAACCTTACCCTCACAGAGGTCTCATCAGTAGGGAAGCTGAGGGAGGATTTGGACTTAGACCAGAGGTTGCAGGGCTGGGGACACTGGGGGCTCCAGTGGCTGTAGGCAGGTCCCTCTTCTCCTGCCCATCCCTCCTGTGGGTCTCATAATTCCTGTGCAGGCTGAGCCAGGGCATCAAAAGGCCACGTCCCCTGCCTGGGAACTCTGTATTGGGGAAGGCAGGGGACACTCTGCAGAGGATGATTTCTGAAGGGTGCTATGGCCTGAATAACTAGCCAGAGCTGGCCTTGCAGAATCCATGGCAGGATCTAACCCTGCTTTGACCACTGACTGACTCTGGGGTCTTGTGCTAGTCCCTGCCTCTATCTGGAAATGCTGAAGGGTGGAGCCTACTTGCCCCCCAATGGGGTCAAATCAGATGATCCTAGAGCCAGGGCAGTTCTCACAGGCAATGGTTCTGAGCCTTATCACTTCTCCTAAGTCACTTACAGAGTAGCAAGGGAGAAGGCCTTGAACCCAGCCAGCAAGATACAACAGGAACAGAAGGTGCTGGGTCCACGGTGTGAGCCCAAAGAGGGAGTCTGGTTCCACCCCCATGTCCAGATATATCTTCCTTGAGCTCCTACCCCTCAAAGAGCTGATTTTCCAAACGTGTCCTCTGTGCTCTGCTCCCTGTGCATTCTTGGGCATAGGTTCCAAGTGAACAACTGGCTTTGATGGCGAAACAACCTCCTAGAACCAAGGAAGAGATAGAAAAATTCATGGCTGAAGAGCTGGATCCTGGAAGCCATGGGCGTAGCCAAGCGCATGTGGTGGCAGAAGGTGAGGATCTCCTGTAATCTCCCTTCCCTTGGGTGTCTGCACCTGTGCTTGTGTGTTGGCAAATGTGTGGGTGTGGCTGGGCAGACACTCATATATGCATGTTTGCGTGTATGAGTGGGTACACGTGTGTGTCTGTGCCTTGGTGTGCATGTACATATATTTGTGGTTTGAGTGACAGGGGAGTTGTAGGGAAAGGGATTGATGATGTGAGTATTTTGTGGCCTGTGAGGGAGACAGTTGGGACCAACAGCCACCCACCCCCATCCAAGCCACCAGTGTGTCTACTGCAAAACATTCCGAAAGCTCAGTTTATAAGATCAATCAAATCAATTCTCTCTCCTAACCCTACAATGCCTTCTTCTTCCCTTTAGAGTAAAACCTAAATGCCTTACCATGATCTACAAGATCCAAGCAAGGTCATCTCCTCAATACAGTTCCTGCTGTGGCATGCCGACCCACTCCACACTGCCTTTATACCTGTCCTTTTAACATCCCAGGACTGCTTCTTCTTCACAGCCTTTGCACTAGGTGTTCCCTCTGCCTAGAAAGCTCTTTCCCCAGATTTTCTGTGGCTGGAATCTTTTTCAGGTGTCTGCCTCAATATTGTTTCTGACTTTTCTGGAAGTTGCCCCTCCCTTCTGTCTTGTTATCCTGTTTTTATTGTTTTGGGAGCATGTAGCTCTTGATCTGAATCTACACTGAAGGACTATTTTCTGCCCCCTCCCCCACTCTGTATACACACACAAATGGTCAGTTTCTTGATTGCTGCGATCTTGTCTCTTGGCCATTGCTCACTTCTTAATAACTCAGCTCAGAGCTTGACACTCAGTAAATACTTGCTACATTTTGAATAGTTGAAGGAACTAAGACCTGGGCTTGGCGAGTGGACATCAGTGTCTTGAGTGATTCCTAAGAAGTTGGGGAACCCTATCTTTTTTTCTGGTGTGTTCTGTGCCCATGAAGCCTTGGTATAGCCTTAGTGGATGTTCCTGGGTGCTCTGTTCTTCATTCTAGAAATGAAGGAGCATGGATCCCAGTCCCTGGGTGCTCCTCAGCAGCAACAGAAGTTGGATCCAAAGGCTGCTAACTTTGCTGCGGTTTGGAATACGGCTGCCACCCAGTCCCAGAAAATGGTACTGTATGGGGCCCTTGGCACTTGGTGGCAGAGTTGGGTTTGGGGGTACCAGCTTTAGTCTGAAGACGGTAGCTCAAGCAGGGCCAGATGTTGACTTTGGGGGAAGGATGAAGCTCCTGTGAACTAGGCAGGCAAATGAGAGCAGCAAAGTCTAGCAAGAGGTCAGGGCCATTATTTATTTGGCTAGTGGTTCAACCTAGAGTCCAGAATGCCTGAAGCAGACATTGCTTGGGGACTACATATATACTTTACTGTGCAAAAGTCTAGTGTGTGTGAAATGACTCTTTCTTATTAATAAATGAATAAATATATCTGTGTTTATCTCTATATATGTATATTTTCTCTGTATGTCTATATTTTATATCTATTTTTATATATAAATGTATATTTCTACATAAAAATATATATAAGTATATATAAATATGTAAATATAGATATACATATAAATAAATATATCTATGTATCTATATCTTAGGGCTGGGACGAGGGTAAGACGAGGGTAAGGCAAGTGAGATTCCTTTGCCTCTGGTTATTAGGAAATCCAATCAATTGAGTTTGAATATATTGTAGCCAATTCTTTAAGCTACATTCAATATGAGTGAGGGAATGCTCTAGAAAAAGTGGTGGCTATACTGTTGCAAAGGATACTGCAAAAAGGCAGCCATTTTGAAGAAGAGGAAGACCTGACTATTCTAGAGAATTACGTGAGTCACTGAGTTCTGTCCTTCTGTAGCCAAGCGTTTCAGCTACATTCAGCTTTCCCTCAACTTGGGTGAGGGAAAGTTTTAGAAAGATGGTGGCTATTGCAAAAGTTACTGGGAAAACGCAATCAGGCTGGAGAGGAGGGAGACCTGAGTATTGAAGGGAATCATGTAAGTCTCACATTCTGTGGCCCATCCTTTAAGCCACTTTCACTGTGGATGAGGGCAAGTTTCAGAAACATGGTTGTTATACTGTTGCACAACTTCCGGGGGTGGGGGGGAGGGGAAGGCAACCTGGTTGGAGAGGGAGGGAGACCTGATGTTCTGTGAAATCATCTGAGTTCCATTGTTCTGTATCGAATCTTTTAAGCTACATTCACCATCTAAGGGAATGCTCAAGAGAAAATGGCAGCCATGTTGCATAAAATACTGTGGAAAGGCAGCCATCTTAGGGAGGAGGGAGCCCTGACTGTTCTAGGGAAAGTGTTACAATAAATGCTGAAATGATTCCACCCCAAATGAATAAAGAGAAAGAGAGCTTCCAGGTCACGAGACCCCCCCCGACCCCAGAGCCCTGGACCAGAGACCCCCACTCCCTGGAGTCATTAGCATATGGGTCAAACCGAAGGCCTCAGGGATGGCTGGGCTCACCCTGGTTTCCCAGTAGCCAGGCTTCTCTCCTGAGCTCCAGTGCTTCCTGTCTGCCCTTAGGAAGTGTGGCCACCTTGCTAGGCCTCAATTCTCTTGGTTCTGAAAGTGACGTTTTCCTTTCTCCCTCAGTGCTTGCTCAGACTCAGCTGATGTCTGCATGTGACAGTGCTGGCAGAGGACAGGGACCCCTTCACTGCTCTTCTCTTGCCACAGCCTGGTTGGCCAAGAGCTACTGAGGAGCATGGTGCGGGTGGGGTGGTGGCAGGCGGCCAGCCTGTGGGATTCCCAGGCTCTTCTCGTGGTCAGAAGCTGCCAGCTTCTGATTCCGGAGGATCAGGCATCACGTGACTCCCGATGGGGGGCACTGTCATTCCTGGACAAAGTGTGGGGCAGCCACCCAGCTGGGCCCAAGCAGGCTACTTTGACCGTTCCTTTCCTTAGGGGCCCGAGCTGCCGACAACCGGAATGTCAAGAGAAGCAGGCCATGGCGGTGGCCCTCCCCAGGAGTATCCTGGCAGCTTTCAAGGCATGAGGTTCCTTTATGAGCGGTAAGAAGGGTCCCAGGGACCCTGCGGGAGAAAAGCTGGAGCCCTTTGAGCAGGGACCAGAGGAGCTGGCAAGCAGGCTGCCCAGGAAGGAGTTGTGAGCAGCTGGCCATGCTTTGGGTATTGGGGCCTGCTAGCATTCCACAGCTTGGCCAGCTTCCAGCCCTCAGGCCCCAGGACCTGCTACCCAGGAAAGCAGGGACTCCAAGCTGATAGACTCACTGTCCCGAAAAGCCCCCAACCTCCCCCACCTGCCTTCATGGCCCTCCTGTGCATCCTGGCGGGCCCAGCCTGGGACCTCGAAGATCCGACTCTCTGTCTTTTCTTATTTCCCAGCAACCTGGAGGCAGATCTGATCACCGAGATTAGCCTGGAAGAGCTAAATGAACTGGAGATAGAGGTCATGAGAAGGCAGGTGAGTGTCTATTTGCCGGGGACCCACTTGCAGGGTGGAGGCACAACCCTGTGTCTTGGGATGTGTGGCCCTCGGCAGCCCTGAGGCCACCCACCTTGAGGATGCGCAGCCTCTCCAATCGTCTTGCCATCTAGCAGCGGAGACGACGTCAGGCTCGCCTCCCCTTCCTCCCAGCCCTCTTGGCTCCCGTGTCCTATCTTGATGCTCAGCCTCAATCCTGTCTCTCTCCCTGAGATGAGGGAAGGGAGGAGGGGAGGAGAAAAGGAGGAGGAAGAAGGGGCGTCAGAGGATAAGAGAAGTCTATGTAGAGAGGGCGGTACCAAGAGGTCTGAGCAAGGGGTTGCCTTCATTCAGGCCAAGTCCAGGTCTCCTCAGGAAAAGACCCCAGTGGGTGTGGAGGGGCATCTTCTCTGGTGGTCCTCTCTGGCTCCTGCGTGTCACCCCATCCTGGGGCCCTCACTCTGGTGGTGCTGCCCCCACAGGCTTCCCCCAGGGCCTGAGCACACAGGCAGCCCAGCCCCTGGGTCCTGCTGGGCCTACCCGAGCCCCTGGTCTCGGCTGCTCTGCCGGCTTCTTGCCCAAAGGCGTGTTGGCTTCTCAAAGGGCAGCAGAGGCCCTTGGTGTTTTCACGTCATCCTTTTCCAGCACTGGTGTGCCAGGAGCTTCCCCAGAGGAGCCTTGCTCACCAGCCAGCTCTGGTCTCTCTGCAGCTGCATGTGATCACCGGGCGTCTGCGTGCCCTGGAGAATGAGGGAGCCACCTGGCGCCACAGGGAGACCCTGATCTTCACCATGCTGCTGTCCACCTGCATTGCCAGCCTCTGGCTGTGGATGCGCCAGTGATGCTTTCCGTTGCCCCGCCGTGCAGCTGGACCCCTTGCCTCCTCCCCTTCTTCCCTTCTCCCCCTCAGCCGCCCCTGCCCATCCTCCTTCCAACTCTCAACAGCCTTCTGCAGCATCAGGGCCATTTTCCAACTGTGTCTGAGGGAGGCCCTAGCTGCCAGGATGTGGAGGAAGTGTGGTATTCAAAAGGTCTGAATGGGCTGAGATGCAGCCCCTTTGGCGGGCGAGGACAGTGGTTTCTGGTCCCCACAGTAACACCAGTGGTAGGTGCTTCCTGCTTACCCATCGCGGCTCTATGGTGACCATCTTGGAGCTAGACCTTGCCTCTGGGCCCTCAGTGTCCCTTCTGTTCCATCCTCGGCAGGGACTTGGCTGTGTCTTTCCCCTTTTCTTGTGCGCATGGCTCTGCATAGAGAATGTTCTCAATAAAAGCTTAGTGACAGCAGCAAACCCTGGTGACTGAGCTTCTTGCATCCAGGACTCACGTGGGGACAGCCCCTCTGGACAAACACCTTGGTTCCCTCTTCCCAGCCACCTCCTCCCTCCCCATTGCCAGTCCAGGCCAGGGAGGGGAGGGCTCCTTAGGGGCAGGGTTTGGCAAGGTCCTTCCTGTGGGGCTCCCACCAGTGAGTGCCTATGGGGAAGGGGTTCTGCAGCAGCATCTTGTCCTGGTTGGGCATTACAGAGACTCAATCCGAGGAATCTCTTGATTGAGAGAGAGAGAGAGAGAGAAACTTTTCCATTTGCTCGGGAGGAAATTGAGTCCCAGAGAGGGGAAACATGGCCCCGGGGTCATCCAGCAAGACCTAGACGGGGTTGGGTCTAGGATGGGGTCTCCTGGACCCATCTGGGGTCTAGGGCTCAGCCTGCCTCCTACACACTGGTCTGGGACCAGCCCCGACTCGGCTCTGGAGGCTGGATGGGAGGCCACACAGAGGGGCTTGACCCCGCTCTCCCCTGTGTCCACAGCCCTGTAACATTCACCTCCTACAGGACGGATTGGTAGGAAGGGCAGTGGGACTGGCCTAAGAGGGTAGGAGTGTCACTGTTTGAGGCCTGGCCTCAGGGCAAATGTGCAGGGCTGTGGGAGGCCTTCAGAAGAGCAGCTGCCTTGTCCCTGGGGCCAAGGGATAACACACATTGCTCAGGGAGCAAGGACCTAGATCATCACATTGTCATTGGCTTTCGTGGCTAAATGGACCTTACCCAAGCCCCGGAGTGTGTCAAGGCTTCTCCAGCTATAAAGGCGAGAGAGTGTGTTAGTTACTGGATATAAAATAAACATGACAGTGTGGGTGCGTGTGCATGTGTGTGTGAGACAGAGACAGAGAGACAGAGAGCACAAGTGAAGAGGGAGGGTGAGACGGCAGAGACTTGAGTCTTTGACCCTGCTCTGCCCCTGTCCCGCCCCTCTGTGGCCCTCAGTGGGCCCCATACCATGAGGGAGTTCCTAACTCTCTGAGCCTGCAGTACTTCTAAGAGCAGGGTGTGGGCCTCTTGCCAGCCCTGTGCGGTCCTACACACACGGCCGCTGGAGCTCGGGCTCTGCTGAGAGCAGAGACGAGAACATTTGGTGAAGAAACAGTTGGAGGATTCCGTCTCTGGTCCCAGAGAAGAGAGGGTACTGGGGTGCCAGAGGAAGACCCCTGCAGAAGGGGGAGAAGGTAGTGTCCAGACACAAGTGCTTCTAGTCAAGAGAGCCAAGAGGCCCAGGGAGGACCCCACCAAATGGGGCCTGGAGCCCCAGGAATCCCCTGGGGCTAGGAGGAGTAGGGGGAAGGCTGGGCCACCTCTTTACAGGCCACCCCTCCACAACCCTGCCCTCAGGTGCCTCTCCTGAAGCTGCTCCCTTCTTCTGCTCCAACCCAGCCACGCAGGAACTGTGCAGAGGAAGGGAGGACTGCTGCCGGGCCAGGCAAGGCCTGCTCTCTGGGATGGGAGTGTGCGCGTGCGCGAGCAGACACACGCTTGCAGAAAAAGTCTGGTTGAAAATATGTTGTGAAACAAAGGTTCACCCTTGGGGGCAATTTAGCTGAGATGGAAACAAACAGTGCGGCGGCCCCCAGAGAAACGCCTCCTGGACTAGATGAGCGAAGGTGGAGCCCTGGTCTGGGCCCTGGCTGCCCCTCTGCCCCTGTGCTGTGACTGCTTGCTGCTCCCAGCCCTGCCTTCTTGCTCCATCTCCAGAGGCCTCTAGAGGGGAACTGGAGTGGAAGCTGCTCCAGGCTGGCCTCCTCTGCAGGGCGCAATGGGCCCTATTGTCGGGGCGGGCATCTTGGGCTTGGCCATAGTCCGCCTGGAGCATCTGTCCTCTTGATGCTATTTCCCTGCCAGGCTGCCCTGGCCTTGCTCAAGCACTCCGGCATGAGTCCAACCCTTCTTCCAATAAGTCTTGAACTTCCCCATGGACAAGCTGGACCAGCGGGGGAGGGGAGGGACTCATTTATAGTTGGCGTGGGGGAGGGGCTTCTCTGCAGCATGTCATTTAGCGCTCGTCTGTGAAACTTCCCACGGGTTGCCCAGGCTTGGTGTACACGGCCATTCCCCCTCTGCATCAGGAACTGCTTGAGGGGCAGGGCGACCTTCCATTGCCTCCCACACCTGGCACCCAGCAGAAGTAAAGGGCTGGCAGGATGGCCTCTGACCAGGGTCCCCAGGGAGCAATTCTAGCCTAATTGCCTCTTGAAGGGAGAGCTGACGTCGCCTTGGTCATAGGAGCCTGGCGTTTAGGACATGCCTTCTGTGGAAAACCTGCAGAAGAGTAAGCCCATGCTGACCATTACTTTCTCTGGCAGACCTGCTACATGCCAGCACACTGTGTTTTTAAAATATTTGATTACACAAGTCCTGCTTGACGATATCCTCCTGAAATAGGCGTAGCTGACAAAGTCCCTTGTCCTCCCCTGCATCTCCCACCCAGTCAAGCCCCTGCACAGAGATAAGTCTCGTGATTCGCTTGGTGTTCATCCTTGCAAACTCTCACTGTCTTGTGCAGACATGTGTCCCTGTGTGTGTCCTGGGCTCTGTGCAGAGGAGCCATGCAAGCCACCCCACGCAGCCCTGGAGAGGGGCGGGCCCCCCAAGCCATGTGTGCAGGGGGAAAACTGCAAGCCTCTGGTCGTGCCTGCTCCACTAGGCTGGTCCCCAAGCCCCTGCCAGCACTGCCAGAAGCTGGAACTCAATATTCCAGGTGTTCTGTCTCAGCAGCCGGGAGAGGTGGGCGCGTGGGGTGAGAGGTGTGAGGGTGCGTGGAGGCGGGCTCTGTGGTACCTGCAAGCAGCCGGAAATCTGGGCCTCTTGACCTGCCACCCAAGGGCTCTTGCCCCCTCTCTTTCCCCAACCCTGGCCCCTCTTGGAGGCCAAGTCCAGGGAGCCCTGGAGGGGAAGGAATGGATTCCCCACACCCCCACAACCCTGCTCCACCCTAGGCACCTCTTATCTCTCCCAGGTTTCCCCCTGGCTTGCCCTCTGGCCAGGTAGGCCGGCTGGGACTGTGAACGAGGTGGAGGCCGGGAGGCAGGTGCACAGGGGCGGTGCTGGTGACTCTGGGTCCCCAGACACAAAGCCCAGAGCCATACGTGCTCCATGTATGGGAGGGCTCCTTGGGGAGCGCGGGAGGGGCTGGCTCCTGGATCTGGGCAGACAAGCAGCTTCCACAGCTAGGCAGCCCGGCATCCAACCCTCACCTGCTGGCAGCCTGGGCTGTGCGGGGCCCACAGTGAGAGGGTCAGGTGTCTAGCCAGCAGGCAGAATAGCTTCTCTAGTGGGCAAGTGCTACCCTGGGCCAGGGTCTCGACTTGGCCTCAGGTGTGGGCATGAGCTCCTCTGGGCCACTGCCAGCTTCCCCTGCTGGCATTGGGCAGGGCGGGCAGCTCTTTGACTGAGAGGCTGCGAGTGACGTGGGGGTTCAGGGACCCCACTGTCTCCTGGGGACAGGAGCATCGGGAGGTCTCTGCTGGCCGCAGGTGCTGATGAACCCCCGAGGGCTTGTCTCTGATTGGAAGCTTCTCAGACGGACCAACAGATGCTGACTGTGGCCAAGGGACACCCTGCCTCTGAAGCCGTCTGATTGGTGAGGAAAGGCCGGTGGCCTCTACAGGGTCAGGATTAGAGCCTGTGAACGTGTGTAGGTCCTTCAGTTGGGTTTGACATGGGCCCTCATGTGCCTGGGCTGCCCAGGGAGCTGAGGGAAAGTGGCTGTGTGGGGAGACTTTGTCCTTTGTCAAAGTACACAAGTGCAATCCTGGGGGCTTTCGGTGTATGGAGGCACTGAGGGTGATGCTGGCTTGCCTCAAGGCAGCTGAGCCTTTGCTCCAAGCCTTCTCCAGCCACCCTCCTAGGGGACAGTAGAGGGGCTGAGAGCCTGCCGGGTCAGGAGGGGTGGGGTGGGAGAGAGGGAGGAGTTTGTGGGCCTTACACCTGCATCCGCCCCCACTGCCTGCCTGGCCCAGGGCATTTCTGGGCATCTGAGCCTCAGAGCATGGGGACCGTGCCACATGGAGCTCCTTGACTCCCTGCATATAAGCAGTAACGAATGTAGGGGTGGGGGCTTATGTATATGGTGCTTCTCCCACAAACCCTGCTGGGATTGCAGCCTTTGCTTTCAGCCCTCCGAGCTACACCCTGGCCTCCTCGGGAGATCCTTGAAGGAAGGCTCCTGCTGCGGGCCTCTCAGTCTTTGGGTACCAGCCCCTTTGCCATTTTGACACATGCATCTAGAGTGAAGCCATTAGAGCTTCTGGCTGAGGGAAGATTCCAGAACCAACCGGCAGTCCTGGCACAGGGATAGGTTCCTCATTTTGGCCGTCCAGCTGAGCTTGCCCTGGTTGCCCTGAGCTTGAGCCCAGACCAGCAAGTATCAGCTCCATCCATGTCAGATCATGGCCAGAGGAGGCAGCTAGTGTTGCAGCAGCCACCTGTATACCTCTTGCCAGGGTCTGGGCCCTACTGCTGGTGGAGCGTGGGCAGAACCCTGAGTACCACTTGTCAAGTGGAGGCCTCCAGGGTGGTGGCTGCCTTCTCCAGAGGGAGGGTCGCTGAGTGCTTGGACTGGGCACATGTGCTTGGAATTGAGTCCCAACTCTGACTGACAGGGTGTGTACGTGGTGGGCCCTTGGTTGCCATGGTGACCTCAGAACTACCAGGATCAGCCCTGGCCACCTGACCAGGCTCCAACATGAGAGGCTCCCACAGGAGATGAAGCTGGAATTTATTACATAGACGATCTTTCAGTCCATTCAATGAGTACCTGACACTATCCTTATTCCTGGGACCCAGCAGGGAACAAGATGTAACCATCTTGTGGGGGACAGAAAATAAGCGAGTAAATCATTGTCAAGATATGATAAGCCTATGATACAAATAAAGAATGAAAAAGTGAACATGAAACGAGGTATGGATTTGGGAATGTGCAGAGCAAGTTTAGGGAACTCATCCATTCATTCACACATCCAAAATATGTGTGTGCCTGCCATGGGGCCAGGCGCTGGGGATTAATGAGAAAATGAAACATACAAGTCTCTGCCCTGATGAAGTTTATTTCTAGGGTGAGGGCATGTGTCCAAGGGTTTTAAAATCAGAAGTGACAGATAGATCCAGGTGTGGACTTGCTGACCTCACCCTGGTGGTGTGGAAGGTAGAGAAGAGGATGGTCTGGGGATCTGAAGGCAGAGAAGCAATGAGTCAGGGTTGAGGCCAGGCCTAGGGCAGCAGCAGTCAGGATGAATAGAGAAGAAAGTACTGGAGAGAGATTTCAGCAGTAGAACCAACAGGATTTGAGGATGGGGAGGGGGTGTCAAAGATGACTCCTACCTAGGATTCTGGATTGAGCACATGTGGGGAGAGATGGGCCTTTCTCAAGATAAAGCACTGGGGAGATAGGAGCTGGGGCTGGGGTCAGAGGGTCACGTCTGTTTGGGACACAGTGAGTCAGGGGCCCAGTGACTGCCTCCAGCAGATAGAGCTGGCCCGTGGGCACCTGGGGATGTGGAGCACATGAGGGGCTTCTCAGTGAGGACAGCAGGGGCTGGGGGTATGGGCTACTGTCTCTAAGGTCCTAGGAGGAGCCTCCCCTGGGGTGTGGCTGACTGTGGCTGATCAGATACACTGCTCTAGTCCTATCTTAATCTGTAAGGAAATAAAGCCCCTGGTAGCAAAAGCAACCCAACCTTGGAAAGTTTCTGGTGTAACAGTGTACACACTAGAGGCTCCAGCCCCTTGTCAAAGGAGTGACCACCACGCTGGTCTGCCAGGCCTCTTGGGCAGAGCCCTGTTTCCCGTGGGGCCCACTGGAGACGTCGTCTATTCAACAAATAGCAGTCAAGCATCTTTCTTCACGGAGATGCTAGCCTTGACGCTGACCTCAGGGTGGCTTACAATAGCCAGAGGTGAATCGGCATCAAGGACCCATGCCTGCCCAGTGAGTGCCAGGCCCTCTCTCCACCTGCAGCATGCGGCTGCCTGTCCTCAGCTCCTGCAAGTCTCCTTCTCCACAGCTGAGCCCCTTCTAACTATCCCTCCAGGCCTGGGGCACAAGGGGGTCACTGCAGCTTCAGCTCCACACTTAAAGTCAGCCCTGAGAGCCTGCCGCGCCTGCTGCAGTGCTGACCTAGCTCTCTTCTTGGTACTCATGCCCAAATCCCTGGCTCTGTTCATCTTCCAGGCTGGCCCTGTGGTTTTGGAGCCAGATTGCTTAGGTGTGAATCTGTGAAATGGGGATAGTAATAGCATCAGCCTTGCCAGATGGTTGTGAGAATTAAATGAGTTAACTTAGGTCAAGTGCCAGTAGCACGTGGTAGCTGCTCAATGAACAAGAAGTTGCCCCATAACCCACCCCCATTTTAGCTTCCTCTTGGCTCTCCTTGTCAATGTCTGCCTGCCTGCCCACCTCCCTGCCACCCAAGACGCACATGAGGCTCCCCTTGGCACCATTCTCTGCCTGCTGCCCAGGACTTTTTCTACTGCAATGGACAGAATTGCTACTAGCACGATTTGCATACATGTGGGGGTATGAAAGAAAGGGAGGAGTCAAGGATGACTCTAAGGTTTTTTTTTTAAGTTTTATTGGAGTATAGTTGATCTACAATGTTCTGTTAGTTTCAGGTATACAGTAAAGTGATTCAGTTATACATATACATATATTAATTCTTTTTCAGATTCTTTTCTCATATACATTATCACAGAATATTAAGTAGAGTTCCCTGTGGTATACAGTAGGTCCTTGTTGGGTTTTGACTTGACTAACTGGGAGAACAGCATTGCCGTTATTGAGGTGCAGATAAGTATTAGAGGATAAGGTTTTGAGGGAAGATCAAGTCCTCAGTTTTCTACAGGTTCAGCCTAAGATGCCTATTCAACATCCAAGTGGTGATGTCAGGGAGACAAACTGGAGTTCAGGAGAGAGGCTGGGCAGGTGTTATAATTTGCAAGTCATCAGTGTACAAATGTGCTTAAAGCCAGAAGACTAGATGATGAAATGATGAAGAGAGAAAAGATAAGGAATGTACTCAGTGACTGAGTTCAGGACACTGCAACGTTTAGAATTAGGAAAGAGGAGGAGTCAGCTTCAGAGGACACTAAGAAGAAGTGGCCAGTGAGACAGGAGGAGAACCCGGAGCATGGAACCCATTATTTCAAGGAGAGAGTGCCTGAACCGTGTCAAATGTTGCTGAGAAACAGAATAGATGTGGACAGAGAAGTGACTGAGGATGAACTGTGTCCCTGACTTTCTCTTTTATTCTGGGACCAACACTGAGGTCAGAGACTCTGCCAGACCCATCTTTCTCACCTCAGCACCAGGTAGCAGTGAGATCTGAATGGGCCACAGACTGGGAAGTAGTAGCTCCTTCTGTTCCTGGCCTTAACATCTCTGAAGGAATCATTGTCAGAATGCTTTTAAGAGACTTCTTGGACCAGGCTGGTGTTTCTATAAAAGTCTTGGGCTAGTTGTTCATCTAGTGGATGAGGAGAAAAGAGGGCCAGAAGTGCACTGCAATTGATGTTGGTCTTTTTACAGAATTATGGGCTCACCCTTGGTTTTGAAAGTCTCCCTCCTATCCAGGTCCCCTGCCCATCTCTCTTCTCTTTGCCAACTACACGTCTGTTGTCTTCCTCACACAGCCTAGCCCTGCCCTCACACTTGCTTGGTTTCCCCAAGGCATCCCTGCAGCAGCTGTTGCAAACTTTCTGTCCTCCTCAAGTCTGCACCTACTGCTGCCTGATGCCTCTGAAGATGGAACCCCCTCCCGTTTCACTGAGAATGCTGGGGAGTGGCAGGCGTTAACTTCCTTACCTGCTCCTCACTCTCCCCATACCCCATCTAACATGTTTGCCTATCACCTCCCCCTCCTCCTGGCCTGTTCATTGGGGGCCCCTTCCCTCTGTGTTCTTCACAGGTCACATCTCACCTCCTCTGGTACCTGGACCCACCCATTCTATCCATCTTTCATGTGCTCCAGCCCTAAAGGGTTGGTCACAAGCACAGATATTTTCACCATTTATTGAATCCCACCTCAAAACCCTCCCACTTGCTTTGCTATCTCCTTTGTGTAAAAGGAGTCTGAAACCCTGCAAACAGCCCTCTCGACCGGCACTCCTTGATGCTGCTCTTGATGAGGTCACCAGCGAGGCCCCTAGTGGTTGATGCCAAGCTGCTCCAACTTTGACCTCACGGGGAAGAAGGGCCAGGCTCTGCTGCAGCCCTGCTCTTTCTGATGGGGCCCTGCAGGCTCTTCCCTCCCTGAGACTCCCTCTCCTGGGGCCTGTCCTCTGCAGTCTCCTCAGGACTCTCCCCTCAGCCTCATCCTCTGTCTCATGCTTTGGGGGTGCTCATTGCTTCTCAGAGCTTTAACTGCCGGCAACTCTGATGGTGTCCACGTCTCCCCTCCAGTCCAGACCCCAGT
The DNA here is from genome assembly GCF_030028045.1 of Hippopotamus amphibius kiboko. Lineage (NCBI taxonomy): Eukaryota > Metazoa > Chordata > Mammalia > Artiodactyla > Hippopotamidae > Hippopotamus > Hippopotamus amphibius. The sequence continues at coordinate 4,926,733 of NC_080203.1, read as the reverse complement.
GAGTGCTGGGCTGGTCAGAGTCTGCTGCGGCAGGCCGGGAGAGCGGCCCTGAAGGCTCAAGACCAGGCCAGGGCCTTGGGGACAGAGGGCAGTGAATGGAAAGATTTTTGACACTTTTTAGGGGGGACGATCAACTGAGGACGGAGGCTGCTTAGAGGTGATGATTGAAGGTTTCTGGCTTGGGCAGCTGGGTAGAGGACACGCCCCTTTCTGAGGCGGGGAAATTGGAGGAGAAGCCCATTTGTAGGTGAAGGTGTCAAGTTCAGTTTTAGGTGGGCTGGGTTTGAGGCGCCTCAAAGAAGATGTCCAGTAGGCAGTGGGAGATATGGATGGGCAGCTTGGAAGAGACACCTGAGTGGGGACATAATGGTAATTGAAGTCTGGGACTGGATGACGTTTCTGGAGAGAGTGTGCAGACAGGAAGCACTGGCGAGAGGCCTGGAGCGGGGGCAGTTGTCATGCAGGGGCGTGTGGCTGGCAGAGCAGGCAGGGCAGCCAGACGAAGGGAAGAGCCTGTTCTTGGCAGAGAAGGAGCAGGGATCACGGGAGAGGAATCTGTCTTGGTGCCAGAAACTTAGAGGGGGCATAGATGTTGTCACGTGTCTCCAGAGCTGTCCCTCCTGTGGGTTCAGGGCCACTGTTATTGAGGATGATCAGCAAGGAGGGGGGGAGTCCAAGTGGTGGCAGGTGGCTAACGCTGGCTCTCTATCAGCAGGAGGCTGTCCCAAGTCCTCGGTGTTTGCAGCCTCCTTGGGCAGCCTTGCCCTCCTCTGCCCTATTGTTGTAAGCAGAGCGCACTCTGCACTCTGGGTCCAGCCTCCCACACCAGTGTCCCCTGGACGTGACTTTCACTGCCCCTGCTCTACCCCTGCTGCTCATCCACTCAGCAGTGCTCTACTGAGTCCCACCCTGGGCCTGATTTCCAGTCCCTCTACATCTTCAGGCTTCCAGGCAGCCAGCCCCGAAGCCGTGATCAGTGCAAAAGGCGCCAGCTTTGTTTGCATTGCCTGGAACTTTCTGTCTCCATGGTCAGTCACCTCTAGGGTGCAAGCAGGGACTCAGGGATGCCGGGTCCTCTCCCTCGGGTGCCCTCATTAGCTTCCTGGTGCCGCAGTCCCACAGAGAGCAGCAGGTGAGCAGCTCTGAGGCTGCTTGTTATTACCACTCACCACAGAGCTTGACGTGCCTGCTGTCGCCATGGTGACGGCTTCAGAAGCTGGAACAAGCTGGGGTGGGGGGGCGGGGGAGGAGTTCCAGCAGGTAATCCGTGGGGTGTGCTCATCATTTCTGACCAAACTTGGCGGGGCATGCCTCAGCGGGGAAGAGCCATCCCAGCCTCTCTGACCCCATGCAAAACACACGGTGGAACACCATTTCCTGTCTCTCTTCTGGATTTTTCCCTATCAGGATGCTCCTTCTCAATCTATTTTGCGGATGCCTCCTCCTCTGCTCAATTCTTAAATGTTGGGGTTCTCCAGGGCTCTTCCTGCATGACTCCACCCACTTGTCTTGGGCTTCATCGGCACTGTCTTCTCCAGACTTTTCCACCTCACCTCCACTCTTGCTCCTCCTCTAATCAAGTCTCTACCTAGCAGTCAGAGGGATCTTTCTCAAATACAATGCTGTGCTTTTCATGCTCCTGCTCAGCCCTTACAAGGCTTCCCATAGCCCAAGGGAGAGAGTCCTGACTTAGACCACTTCCTATAGAGCCCATGGGAGCTCTCCCTTCTCTCTTCTTCACTCCTTGCCCCATCCAGTGGGCTACTGTTCATTCCTCAGCTTGGAGGTGCTAGAGAGAGTGTGATTGGAGCTGAAAGAAAAGACCCCCAGAGTGTGCCCCTGGTGAAGAAGTCAGTGAAAGATGGGTCTCCCACTTGAGGAGAACCAGAGAGTTGGGGGCAGGGGCAGGTGGTAACTTCTTTGGGCCAAGGAGGTATATCTCCTCCCATGGGGCAGGAATTTGGGGGGCAGTGGCTAGTTTGGAGGTGCTCAGCAGCTTAAGCCTGTGCCAGACATCTGCAAAGCAGGACACCAGGAGATGACTTAAACAGTTTTTTTGTTTGTTTTGTTTTGTTTTAGCTTTGTTAGTTCATATGTCGGAAAATTCACTGAGGTAAAAGAAAAATTGCAGTTTAGCACTGTTTGCCTTTTAAATTGCCTACCAGTGAGGGAAGGGTGCCATCATCTCCCGGGTGCTTGGAGCCTGCCAAGCAGTACCCAGGGGAGCCGGGGTTTGCCAAGTGGGCCCTGGTTCTGTTCTCAGTGCTCGCCTGAGGCTCTCCTGAGTTATATGGGTGCCAGGGTCTTCTGTGACCTTCCTCTTGGGCCTCTCCCTGGCAGGTGAGGGTCCTGGTTGTACATGGAGGATGACAGAAAAAGCCAATGGCGTGAGGAGCTCCCCAGCCAATAACCACAACCATCATGCACCTCCTGCCATCAAGGTCAATGGCAAAGATGACCGCAGGACCAGCACCAGGTGAGTCTGCTCAGGCTGCATCATTTCAGAGATGGCCTTGAGGCTGCTCGTTCCTCCCAGCTCTGCCTCATTGTCACAGAGTAAACAATCTTTGGCTCAAAGACCGCCTCTAAAAGGACGATAGGGTTTCTAGGCACGCCCAGAAAAACAAAAACAAAAACCCTTGGTCTATTCTGCTCCTTCCTCTGCAGGCCACAGTCTGCGGCCGACGATGACACCTCCTCAGAATTGCAGAGGCTGGCAGAGGTGGATGTCCCCCAGCGCAAGAGGGCTGGCTTCCGCAGGTGGGTTTCACCACTGCCCTGCTGCTACCCCCTGCAACCCATGAGGCCTGTCAGATCATGGGGTTCCCTTGGTCCCACGGGGCCTTTCTATCAAGACCTCTGGGAAACACTGTCAACGCTGTCCTAGCTCAACTTTTTCCTCCAGAGGAGGCTCCTGTGAGCAGGCTCCGAGTGACCGGTAGAGGTTTCTCTTCAGGATTGTCTGTGGCAGCGCCCGGAGGAGAGCTGCTTCCCAGTGGAGGGCTTCCAGGTCTCTAGCCCAGAGTTACAGGCTCCATGGGGAAATCAGGAAGCCTGAGCCAACCTTCCTCCTGACCTGTCCTCCCTTAGCACCACCTCCATCTTGCCCCTATTTGTTCTTCACAATCGAGAGAGACAGCACCTCCTACAGGAAGTCTTCCCGGAGTAGCCCCTTACCCCTCAGGCTGCTGTGTTGGGAGTCACGCCCGAGCCCCATCCCCCTGTCCCGGGCGCAGGTCCTCTCTTCACAGTGCGATTCTCCTCTATGCCTCCTGCTCCTTCTCTCCCCTCTAGGATCGCCCGCCTGGTGGGGGTCATCAGAGAGTGGGCCAACAAGAACTTCCGCGAGGAGGAGCCTAGACCTGACTCGTTCCTTGAGCGTTTCCGTGGGCCTGAGCTCCAGACTGTGACGACACAGCAGGGGGATGGCAAAGGCGACAAGGACGGCGAGGGCAAGGCCACCAAGTATAGCTGTCCGGCCTGTGGGACTGGAAGGGCTCCAAAGCATGCGATCGGAGGGCGGGCTGGGGTTTCTCATACCACAGCCAGGGGTGACCAGGGCCTGTGCCCTTTCTAACCCCAATGGCCCACCTGCCTGGGGAGCCCCTGCTGGCTTTTCTCACCTTAGCTGCCTCTTGCCAGATGTCCTCTGGCTGCTCACAAAGCAAGTAGCAAGGACACCTGAATGTGGGCAGGGAGAGGGCTCAGCCAAGGGTGCCCCAGCCTGGGTTCTAGCAGTCAGTAAATGCAGAGCAGGTTCCAATTAGGGAGTGCTGTTGAGGGGATGCCAATACCAGCACCCATGTGAGCGCAGAGGTGGGTGTTTGAAGAGGCTGTGCTGGGGGCTGCCTCGCGGCAGGGAAGGCCCAGAGACAACTGAGCAAGACACAGCCAGCAAGGAGGCCAAAGAAGGCAGAGCTGGAAGATCTGTTCTTTGAGGAATGAGTAGGCAACTGTGGATGTCTGGCCAAGCCGACATTCCCTACCTCTGGCCAGTAGAGGAAAAGAGCTCTTGCCAAGGCAGGACACAGCATCTGGGAAAGTGATTTGGGAGCTGGAGACCGGGGACCAAACAGGAGGGGGTGTGGGGGCAGGAAGCACGTGGCACTCGCTTGCTTGGAGTTCCTCTCTCTTCCCTGGAGGGATGTGCGAATCGGCCCTGAGCCCTCATTACTATGCTGTGGAAGTCCCTGCCCAGGGCAAGAGGCCTCCAGAGGGCAGAAGAGCCACTGGGCCCATGTGGGGTCAAAATAAGAAGAGGGGTGCCTCAGCTCAGTGAGCTCTAATTAGATGCACAGTGCCAGCTTGTGGCTTCCTGAAAAATGAGGCCCTAACACAACCCATCCCTCACCCCGCATATACCCTTAGGCATTGCTTTTCAGGGTCCCCTGGCCTCTGGCAGCTGGAGCGGTGCCACACCCGGGGCCCGGTTCCCAAGCCTGGCCTCTCTCTGTCTCCTCAGGAAGAAATTTGAACTATTTGTCTTGGACCCAGCTGGGGACTGGTACTACCGCTGGCTATTTGTCATCACCATGCCCGTCCTCTACAACTGGTGCCTACTGGTGGCCAGGTGAGCAGGGAGTGGTCTGGGAGAGGGTGGCCAAAGCAACCCAGTCCCAGGTGTGGACACAGAGTGCACCCGAACCCAGCCCTCTTTCTGGGTTCCCTACTTTCCAATGGCTCCTTCCTCTGCCCTATTAAACCTCCACTCCTTGAACCCCAACCCGATTTAACAGGCTGCCAAAGCCTCCTGTCTATCCTTTTCCTGGCGTCTGTAATCTCTTCCCACTTCCTCATCCACACTGATACTGTCCTAGGTGAGGCTACCCTCCTCTCTCCCCGGGACAAGTACCACAGCCCCGCAGCCATTCCTTATAGACACCCTGGCCCCCTCCAATGCATCCTGCACACTTGCAATTAGCATGGTTGATAGAAACTGGGATTCCATGATGTCAAGCCTTCCTCACAAACCCTTCAATGGTTCCTCATTGCCCACAGGATGAAATTCAAGCGCTCAGCATGGCCTTCAAGGCCCTCCGGACCTGGCCCTTCTCTCTAGCTCCACCTTCCGGACATACCCTAGCCCCAGCACTCACTGCTCTCGGATCAGAACATGCTGTTTCCTCAAGAGAAAATTCCCTCTCCCCATTTTCAGCCTATGGCGATGCTTCCAGCAGTCTCAGTTCTGAAGTCACTCTCCGCATGTAGCTTTTCCTGACAGTGTCGCCCACCCCATCCCCCACCTCAGTCATTCATACAGGAAGGATTTGACTGAGCACCTACTGGGTGCCAGGCTCAGTGCTCAGGGCTGGGGGACAATGTGGTCAGCAAGACATACGTGGTCTCTGGAGCTCTCAGGCTAGTGGGGGGCACTGACGGTGACCATGAACGAACCAATGCCCGAGATGAGTCCAGGGACTGGAGGCAGGGAGCTACTAGATAAAGGGCACTCAGGGTGGGCTTCTCTGAGGAGGTGGTAGCTTGGCTGAGACCTGAGTGATGAGAGGAAGTAGGCTATTTAGATGCTTGAGGTTGGTGGAGGGAACATTCTGGGAGAAGGGAACAACAAAGTGTGGCTGCAGGACTGCAGGTGAAGCATCAGAGAGGCAGCCACAGGCTGGCTCTGCAGGCTTTGTGCACCAGGGGAGGGGCTGGGTTTTATTCTAAGTGTAACCAAGTAGTCAGAGTTAAGTGCTCCTCCCTTGACTTATACTCTCACTAAGTCATCATTCTGGGTTCTAGCCCTTCCTCTGCCCTCTCCTGAGACCCCGACCCATCCAGTCACCAAGTCAATTTTTCCTAGAACTCTCCTGCAGGCTCCAACCTCTCTTCATTCCCACTGCTTTGAATCTAAGCCCAGCTACTGCTCTCTCTTGGCTGGGTTGGCCAGTGCTCCGTGTTTGGTTCTCAACAGGTGTGTTGAAGAGCCAAGAATGCAGGCTATTCAGCTGTGTATTGTGTGCATTCTTCCAACAACTTATTTTTCATTCAACTCACTCCTGTTGAGCACTTGAATCCTGGGCTAGGATGTGCTCTGGGCTAGGACATAGGGCAAGCAGTAATGACTGAGAGGTGGTCTTTGTCTTCTTGGAGCTCACAGTCCAATGGATGAGACAGACAAGTAGTGGTCATTAGTGATGTCTACGTAATAATAAGGGTTGGAGTAGTAGTTGCTTTTGAAAACAAGTCTTCTTGGCAGCTGACTGACGGACTCATCAGTGCCCCTTGTGGCCATCCCAAGCCCTGCTCACAGTCTCACAGCAGGCAATCAGTTTGGGGATTTCAGGGGGCCTTGGCTGGCTTTGATGGTGAAGCCCAGTCCTGTCTTCCTGCAGAGCCTGCTTCAGTGACCTACAGAGAGGATACTACGTAGTGTGGCTGGTGCTGGACTACTTCTCAGATGTGGTCTATATCGCAGACCTCTTCATCCGATTGCGCACAGGTAAGTGGATAACTGGGACGTGCAGGCAGGAGCCTGACCCATAAGTCCAAAGGCTTGAATCCAAATTCTCAGGAAGCCCCCTTGGCATGGTGTTAGCCTCAACTGTCTGGCTGGGACACAGGTTGGAGCCTTCCCCTCTTTGAACCTTGTTTCCTACATGCTTAGTGTCCTACATGCTTAGTGAGTTTCAGACCTGGGGGTGATCTCTTAGGGTACTTACGGCCAGCCATGCTATATGAGTTTCCTATACCCCTCCTTGGGAAGAAGGGTTAAGTGATCAGTTTGTTCCTTGCCGAGCATTAGTATATCAGGAGGGACAGGCCTGAAGGCTGAGGTGGTACGTTGGCTTGTGTCTTCCACTAGGTTTCCTGGAGCAGGGGCTGCTGGTCAAAGATACCAAGAAGTTGCGGGACAACTACATCCACACCCTGCAGTTCAAGCTGGATGTGGCTTCCATCATCCCCACCGACCTGATCTATTTTGCTGTGGGCATCCACAGCCCTGAGCTGCGCTTCAACCGCCTGCTGCACTTTGCCCGCATGTTTGAGTTCTTTGACCGCACTGAGACACGCACCAGCTACCCCAACATCTTCCGCATCAGCAACCTGGTCCTCTACATCTTGGTCATTATCCACTGGAATGCCTGCATCTACTATGCCATCTCCAAGTCCATTGGCTTTGGGGTTGACACCTGGGTTTACCCCAACATCACGGACCCTGAGTATGGCTACCTTTCTAGGGAATACATCTATTGCCTTTACTGGTCTACACTGACCCTCACCACCATTGGGGAGACACCACCCCCTGTAAAGGATGAGGAGTACCTATTTGTCATCTTTGATTTCCTGATTGGTGTCCTCATCTTTGCCACCATTGTGGGAAATGTGGGCTCCATGATCTCCAACATGAATGCCACCCGGGCTGAGTTCCAGGCCAAGATCGATGCTGTCAAACACTATATGCAGTTCCGAAAGGTCAGCAAGGAGATGGAAGCCAAGGTCATTAGGTGGTTTGACTACCTGTGGACCAATAAGAAGAGTGTGGATGAGCGGGAAGTTCTCAAGAACCTGCCAGCCAAGCTGAGGGCTGAGATAGCCATCAATGTCCACCTGTCCACACTCAAGAAAGTACGCATCTTTCAGGACTGTGAGGCTGGCCTGCTGGTGGAGCTGGTATTAAAACTCCGCCCTCAGGTCTTCAGCCCTGGGGATTACATTTGCCGCAAGGGGGATATTGGTAAGGAGATGTACATAATCAAGGAGGGAAAATTGGCAGTGGTGGCAGATGATGGTATCACTCAGTATGCCCTGCTCTCGGCTGGGAGTTGCTTTGGAGAGATCAGTATCCTTAACATTAAGGGCAGCAAAATGGGCAATCGACGCACAGCCAATATCCGAAGCCTTGGCTACTCAGATCTCTTCTGCTTGTCCAAGGATGATCTTATGGAAGCTGTGACTGAGTACCCTGATGCCAAGAGGGTCTTGGAGGAGAGAGGCCGGGAGATCCTGATGAAGGAGGGGTTGCTGGATGAGAATGAGGTGGCAGCCAGCATGGAGGTGGATGTGCAGGAGAAGCTAGGACAGCTGGAGACCAACATGGAGACTTCGTACACCCGCTTTGCCCGCCTGCTGGCCGAGTACACGGGGGCCCAGCAGAAGCTCAAGCAGCGCATCACAGTTTTGGAGACCAAGATGAAGCAGAATAATGAGGACGACTACCTGTCAGATGGGATGAACAGCCCCGAGTCAGCTGCTGCTGAGAAGCCATAATGGCTTGGGCCCAACTGCTTCTCCGGCCTTGACCTCAGGGGCTAGAAGAGCTGTGTAGGTCCCCACACATATATGCATTACCCCCACGTCCCCTTGAATTCTCCCAGAAGCCTCTCTGCGGGCAGGTTTTTGACTCAATCATCCAGAAGCCCTTTACCAAGTCCAACTAATAGCCAATCTTGTTCAGGGTGCAGACTGTTAGGCTCGGCTTCCAGAAGCTTCAGCCTGTCCAAGTTTGAGGAAGGAAGAAGAGAACAGCATCTCTCTGGGCTCCTTTGCACGTAGTCACCTCCCACTTCATTCTTTTCTTTTTTAAAAGCATTTTAAATTTTTATTGGAGTATAGTTGATTTACAATGTTGTGTTAGTTTCAGGTGTAGAGCAACGTGAATCAGTTATACATATATCCACTCTCTTTTAGATTCTTTTCCCATATAGGCTGTTACAGAGTATTGAGTAGAGTTCCCTGTGCTATACAGTAGGTCCTGATGAGTGATCTGTTTTATTTATAGTATTGTATATATGTCAATCCCAATCTCCCAATTTATCTGCCCCTCCACCACCCCACCCCGCCGCTTATCCCTGGTAACCATATAACCATACATTTGTTTTCTACATCTGTGACTCTTTTTTTTTTTTTAAGATTCTTTTCCTAAGTAGCCCATCACAGAGTACTGAGTAGAGTTCCCCGTGCTATACAGCAGGTTACTGTTGGTTATCTATTTTATACATAGTTCACTTGGTTCTTTTCTAATATGTGTTCTTAATATCTCCATTTTCCTGCACAAGTACGTAGTTCAAGCACTGGCTGCAGACACTTAGCACAGGTCCCAGTGTCTGTCTCCCAAGGTAGGCAAAAGGTGTGGAGGGTGGCAGGTAGGAAGTGCTCACTCTGAGTCCTGCTCTGTTGATCTGTGTGTCTATCTGCCAAACAGGAGCGGGACCCCTGCGGTCTTCTCTAGACCAGGGGGATGATGATGCTCTTGGTCTCAAGTCCATTGCAGGGCAGGGAGTGAGGAACTAGTGGTCGGCCAGCAGGCAGTGTCACCTGGAGAAGGCGATGGGCAGGAGCTCTGGCTGTCACCCCTCTATGCAGAGCAGTTCTGAAGAGGCCCTGAAGCTGGTGGTGGGTGGATGACTCTTCAAATTAACATCTGCAGTAGAGACACTTACAAATTAATAAATTCCTTTGAACTGTTTGTGGTTATTGCTCCACTCTGCTGTTAACATTCTCTCCCTTCCTCCCTCAACCCCTCTTTTTCCCCCATATTTCTCTTTTCCCCTTACCCAGGGCTCACTCCACCTGGAACCACCGCTGCTGTCTTCTGCTGCTTGCCTAAGCCCTACTGGTCCTTCTGGACTCAGCTTAGGTACCACCTCTTCAGAGAAGGCTCCCTTGACTGAACTGGCTCCCATTAAGTAACAACTCCTCAGTCTCCCTCCCTCCAGCCCTGGCAATCACCGTCCTACTTTTTGTCTCTATGAATTTGACTGTTTTAGATATGCTATATACGTGGAATCATACAGTATTGGTCCTTTCGTGACTGGCTTATTTCACTTAGCATAATGTCCTCAAAGTTCATTATGTTGTAAAAGGTGTCAGGATTTTCTCGCTTTTTTAAAGCTAAATAATATTCCATTGTGTGGATAGACTACATTTTGTTCATCCACTCATCCATCAATGGACACTTGTGTTGTTTCCATCATTTGGCTACTATGAAAATGCTGCTATGCACATGAAATGTCTGTTCAAGTTCCTGCTGTCACTTTTTTTCAGTATATACCCAGAAGTGGAATTGCTGCATTATATAGCAATTCTATTTTTAATTTTTTGAGGAACTGCCATACTGTTTTCCACAGTGACTACACCATTTTACATTCCTAACAGTGTACAAGGCTTCCATTTCTTTACATCCTCACCAACACTTGTTGTTTTCTGCTTTTTTTTTTTTTGACAGTAGCCATCTTAATGGGTGTGAGGTGGTATCTCTTTGTAGTTTTGAGATTCATTTCCCTGATGATTATTGATGTTGAGCATCTCTTTGTATGGTTGTTGGCCATTTGTATGTCTTCTTTAGAGAAGTGTCTATTTAGTTCTTTGCTCAATTTTTTCCCCTCCCTACCCCACCCCTCTAAGTCATCACCTATCATTGAGTTGATCTCCCTGTGTTTTGCAGCAGCTTCCTACTAGCTACCTAGTTTACATTTGGTAGTGTATATATGTCAATGCTACTCTCTCACTTTGTCCCAGCTTCCCCTTCACCAACCCCACCCCCACCCCGGGTCCTCAAGTCCATTCTCTACATCTGCACCTTTATTCTTGCCCTGTCACTGGATTCATCAATACCATTTTTTTACATTCCATATATATGAGTTCTTTGCTCAAGTTTTAATTGAATCCCTTGGTTCTTTTGTTGTTGTTTAGTTGTAGGATTTCTTTATATGTTCTTTATATATTCCAAAACAGATATATTGTTTGCAAATTTCCCCATTCCATAGGTTGCCTTGTCAGTCTATTGATCATGTCCTTTGATGCACAGAAAATTCTAATTTTGATGTAGTCCAATTTATTTATTTTTTCTTTTGTTGCCTGAATTTTGATGTCACCATTCATTTTTATTGGAGTTCATTCTTCTAGCCAGACTTCTTCTTAAATTTAATGTAATTTCTTGGCCTCTTCCTAGCTTATAGCAATTAATCTTAATCAGCGGAAGACTTACTTGGAGAGATCTGGTCCGTGTGAGTGGTAGGGAGGCAGCCTTCATGATCAGTGTTCTGTGTATGCCCTCCCTTTGGGTATAGGACTGGAAGAAAAGGTTCTAAGCCCCTTCACTTCTGGAGAGGCTAAGCCACTAGGAAGCAGAGCCCTTGGAGACCCAGCTGGCTGCTTGCCCATACTCTCATGGCTAAGGCTGCTTCAAGGACATCAGTTTCCACCATGTGCTAGAACCGGAAGCAGATGTTAGTTTTGTAGCCCTAGGATGGCACCGGGCCCAGAGGCGGGGGATGACTGAATTGAAGAATGTTGCCTCGGTTTCAGTGAGAAATCTACAGCAGTTCTCCCTGGAGCCTGTTATCCCCTCAGTCCAGCACCAACGGGTGCCTGATTTCCGGTCCACATCAGTCAGGCAAACATTGCATCTTGGATCCGGTTTTCCCCAGGGCAAAGCAGGGGACACTTTGGGGTCACGTGGGGAGCCCACGGGTTTCAGACACAGACTTCAGGGTTCTCAGCTCCCACTCTCTCCCAGGCTTCCCTTTCCCCAGACATCCTCGAGTTCAATCACCCATAATTGTTGGTGGTGCCTCAAATGCTTATGTTCTTTTAGGCTCCTAGGATGTTAATTACGCTCTTCCCTCTGCCTGGATCACTCTTTTCTGCCTTTTCTTCCTCTACGACTCAGTTCCTCCTTCTCTGAGCCCCACCGTGGCCTTCTGTGCGAGACTCCCTTGCACACTGGACTGCTAGTGTCTGTTTGGCAATTGGTCTCTTCCCATCTAAACACAGTTTGTTCATTGAGAAGAGGATGAAGGAGTAACACCAGGAATATCCGTGCAGCTTGGGGTGTGTGAGTGTATGAATGTATGTGTGTGTGCAGCTATGTTAACCCCTGTGTGGATGCAGCGTGGACGCCTGTGGGAGCACCTGGGTGTCAGCCTAGGCAGAAGGTGTTTCTCTCTGGTCCCTCCATCAGCCTGCCCAGCCCCCTCCTTGGTTGTTCTCTCTGCAAGAGCGTGATTCTCTCCCGCTTGCCTGTTGCTGGCCGCCACCCCCGCCTCTCTCCCACACCTGGCTGTAGTATAAGAACTGAAGTACATTTTCCATTACGTGTCATATTTATTCAGCACAGTCTGATGTTCCCTGCTCTTAATTTAAAAATGTTTAAATTGGAGCGCTTTTTCTTTTTCTCTGAAAATACCCACCGAAGGTAAATCGCCCTGTTTGTATATGGCCATCAATTTGCTTTTCTTTGCACTGGTGACCTTCTGTAGAAAACAAAAGCCCTTCCTGCTGCCTACCACTTTCCCTCTCCTTTCAGTCTGAGCTTCGGTGGCCCCTGCCTGGTTTGCAGACTGCCGCCTGCACATTGGCCCAGCCCGAGTTCAAGACTCAGCACCATCTATCTGTCCCTCAGTCTGGAGCCTAAAGCTAGTCTGACCCCTTGCCCCCTTCTCCCGGGGGAGGCCAAGGCTGAAGGTCCCCCTTTTCTGGAAATAAGAGCTGAGAAGCCCCTAGTGCACAAAGACAGGGAACCTGGCCACTAGAGGGCGCATGGACCTAAGGAAAGGGTGGTGGGCTCAGCTCTGTGAACCCCCTTCCCACCCCCTCACCAAGCAGAGGGCTGAGGAGGGCCCCCACAGGCAGTTCGGTGGCTACTCACGGAGCCTCACTGAGCTGTAGGACCACATCTCTCTCCCTGAATGCCCTGATGTGATCCCTTCAAATGCCTCAGATGTTACTGGGTGTCAAAGCCAATGGCTCAGTTCAAGTCTGTGTATGCTAGGTGCCCAGACTCGGCTGGAGGTTAGGTATGGAGGAAATGTCAGTGCCGAACTGCAAGGGGACCTGGTTGTTATTATTTTTAATGTGTATTCAGAAAAAATTCTACTAATCCACAAAACGCTTGATGTTGTGGATATTATTCCTTAGCATGGAGCTCAAGAAAAAAGAGAACAATTCAGGGTTGATTTAAAGAAAAGGATTATGTAAATAATTATTCCAATGGCCTGTGAAGGTAGAGCACGAATGATGCTCAAATATCCAAATGCCTACCTGATACCATCATGGCGTTCCAAAATGAAGACAGTCATAACTCACCTCTTAATGACTTCTCTCCCAAACCAGCTCCCTCCCACCCTCCCCATGTCAGCCATGGCATGTATCCCTTTCCAGTTGCTCAGGCCAAATCCTTGGAGTCATTCGGAACTCCCTTCTTTCCTTCATCCACCATATCCAACCAGGCAGGAAACACTCTCTACTTAACTTTCAAACTAAAATCAGAATCCATGAACTTCTCCCGCCTCCACTGGCCCCACCCTGGTCCAGGCCAGCACCAGCTCTCTCTTGGATGGCTGCAGTCACCCCCAGACTGGTGTCCTTGTTTCCACCTTGCCTCCCTGCGATCCTCTCCACCCAGTCATCGAGGTTTTTTAAACATGAAAATCCTATTACATCACTCCTCTGCTTAAAACCTCCCAGTGGTTTTCTATTATTTTTATAATAAAATGCAAACTCAAAACATGGTGTCCAGTTCCTGTGTGTTATGGCCCCTGCCCGTGTCTCTGGCCTTGCCCACTCCCTTCTCCCCTGCTGGTCTCTACCCCAGGCCCTCCAGTCTGCTTTTAATTCCTTGCACACTCATGCCCAGCTTCTCCCTGTTTTTGTGCCTTGCCCCTTGCTGTTCCTCTGCCTTGATCCCTCTTCCTTTGGACCTTGGCCTGGCTGGTTCCTTGTCTTCAGGGCTCTGAAGGGGCCCTTGCTGAGATTCACATCGAAAATAGCCCCCATTTGACTGTCTGTGCCCTCAGGCAGACATTATTGCTGGTCCCCCTCCTGTCGCGAGTACCTCTGGCAGCCATGGGCCATCACAGCACTCTTTACATGCTGAATGCCTGGAATTCTCTGAGGGGCTGGTTCTCTCCACTCTGTCGAATGAATTAGATCACGTATCCTCAGCCTTTCTCTCTCTCTGTCTCTCTTTCTGCCAACCCTCATATTCCCTGGGCGTGCTGAAGCCACACAGGACTCATAACCCACCTGGAGCTGCCCCACATGGAATTCAGCTTACACCCACTTCCTCCCTCAAATTTCTGCCAGCAACATCTTTCTCATCCTTCAAAGTCAGTCCTAATGCCACCTCCTCCCCAAAGCTTTCTTTGATCCGTCACGAGCAGGTGTCATGTCTCTGTCCCCACTGCTCATCTGTATTTGTGTTTTTTCTTCTCTTCGTTCCTTGGGGAGAGATCTGTGTGGAATTCACAATACCCTCCCCATAGCTGAGGCTACTTGGGGCCAAGGGTGTAGGTGGGGGCTTGGCCCCACAGGGCCCTGCTGAAGGCAGAGCTCCACAGCTGAACAGAGAGTGTGCGTAGGCAGGCATGGGGTGCCATCCGGGCCCAGCGGGAGGAATGGCTTGCCACACTGGCTGTGGGTTCAGCTGCAGGTCACCTCCCCCCGGCAGGGACACAGTCGTCAAGGACTAAGTGATTTTCTTTCTCTCCAAGGCAGACATTTCCTTAGAAGGACAGGCCAGTCCTGATTTAGGGCATGATACCAAGCCTGCTACAGCTAGCCCCAATCGGAAGGGTGATGAAGATGCATTTCTAGCTGAAAGGTTTGCTAAGCACAGGTCCGAATGGGCTCAGTGCTGTGGCTGGGACTAGGGCCATGTCTGTGGCGGACCTGATATGGGCACTGGCCTGGGAGCTCAGAAACATCCTGGGGACTTGGAAATTTCTACCTTTGGAAACCTGGAGTACAGCACAGTGGGGAAGTTGAGGAAGAGATATTGTCTGTTTCCAATCAAATCGTCCTTTCTTGGCTCCTCCAGGCTTGGTGAGGCTCTGCTCTTTTCCAGAACCTTCCACCTAGTTGTACTCATATGACTCAAACTCGGCAGTGCTCTAAGGGGAGTCTGAGCAAGCGGCTCTTTTGTCCTCCACGGACAGATTTGTCCTGGAGAAACTGATATTTGCCTAGGGTCTTGAAGGATGCAGAGGAGCTGTCTGGGCAAGCAAGGTGACGTGCCAGGTCCAAGTTCTAGATGTCAACACGGGAAGGATGCTGAAGAGCAAGGCCAAGGGCCCCAGTCTCTGGCTGCAGCGGTGCATGAACCCAAGGCTCTCTTGGGCTCCACAGACCCTAGAATTAACTTTGCCACACAAGTTTCTTCCCCTTTTGGGCTCAGTTTCCCACTTGTTTTAAGGAACGAGTTTCTCAGGGCCCCTTGCAGCCCTTCTGGAGGTGGGAGGAGAATGGGTTTGTCTTATTTCCACTTATACACTTGCATCACTCAAGTTTGTCTAACTGCTAACATCCAGGCAGAACTTCAGAGTTGCCAGTTTCTATGGATCAATGTATTTAATTCGATGGGTTTTCTTTTTTTCTCTTTTATTGAATTGAGTAAGCAAATTAAATTGGGCAATTTGTTGTTAGGTCATTTAAATGCCAACTCAGTTTCATAACCTGGGCTTGTGCCACATCCAAGTCCTTCCAACTTCTTCCTGGAGTGATGGAATCAGAAGCCAGCTGGAGAAGTGGGTATCCCTGAGATCTGTAGCACTCTTGAGGGTCTGAGTGCCTGGGGCATAGCCCAACTCTCTTTGCCGGTCTAAGAGGGCAAGCTGGGTGATTAGAGGGGCTTTAGGACTAGTGTTGGATGGCAGCAGTGGTGACACAATAATAATCAGTTCTTAGCATTGCCCACAAACAAAGGCCTGCTTTGAATTTGCAGTCCCTGTTGTCCTATCTGTATGATGGGTAAGGTCTCTGGAGACCCTTCTGTTCTGGCTTTTTGGGGGCATTCTAATTCTGGGGAGGTGGGAACTGCCCCAGCCCTGCAAAGGTACAGCTGGTCCGTCCAGTGCTGGAAGGGGACAGCCCTTGGAACCCCGGTCTTGGAGGCCCAGCGAGGTAGGGTGGGCAGGCGGCTGGGGTCCGGTGAGCCGCAGCCTGGACCTGGGCCAGGGTTTGAGGGGTGCCAGCCCCGGCCGCCTTGGGCTCCAGACAGCTGGCCCAGCTGCTGTTCCGCCTCCGGCCACAGGGCAGGGCGGCGGCGCTCTCGGGCCGCCAGTGGAGCGCGCCTGCGCTTTCCAAGCCCTTGGCCACCCTCCACGTCGCGGGAACACTTTCGCACGACCTGGTCTCCAGGGAGCGCGAGCACCCCAAAACCCCCGGACGAGAAGCGGTTTGGGCGCGGAGAGAAGTGCAGCTGTAGGCACAGGGCATGGCACGAGGAAGCTCGCCGGGAGCTTGCCCTCGGGTCTCCCCATCCCCATCCCCTCCGCGGAGCCTCGCCCTTCGCCCCCTCCTCTCACTGCCTGGGACCCTCGGCACACCTGCCAGCAGCACAGTGCCTCGCGGCAGAGCCCTTCTTGCGTGGGGGAAGGCAGGAGAGGTGTAGCTGTGGGACATTCCCCTCTGGGATCTGCTCTGAGAGGGGTGGGGCTGAGGCCACTAGGCCACCTCTCTGGTTCCTGAGGCCGAAAGAGTGAGCAGGCAAGTCTGTAGACAGGCTGCCGAGACCTGTTGAATTCAGGGAGGCAGTGACAAGATGTGACAGGCGTTCAGAGACAATGGCTTGAGGGCTCTAGTAGGGGCTGGGGACAGGCATTCGGGGCATCGGGCTTGGTAAATAACATTATCAAGGCGACAACCCGAGCAGGCAGATTGGGAATGCAGACAGGGCTCCGTGACCACGCTGGCTGTCTTCCTGTGAGTCACCTCTGCCGATCGATTCACCGGGGAGCACTTGGCTGTGCAATGTGCTTAGAAAGAGAGGCTGAGTTGGAGTCCTCTCTCCAGACAGTGGAACTATTTGGGGTGCCCCACAGTGGCCCGGGAACATTGCCTCCTCAGGCTGGGCCCAGAAGCCATGGCCTATGTCTTTTCCCCTCCTTGGCCCCTCTTTTGCAACGGCTGGGACCAGTTCCCCAGTTTTTAAGTTGAAATTTGCCTTTCCTAAAACTACCCTGATTTGGGGGGCTCCGGAGTTCCCCCAGCCCCACTGAATCGAGTCACCTCTTGTGGCTCCATCTCCTTGTCCCTGTTCAGTGCTTGGTGCAGAGTAGATGCCAATAAATATTTGTTGTAAGAATGAGGAAAACCAGTGTATTTCTCTATTTTTAAACGTGCTTGGCTTTGTCTGTGTTTCCTAGTAAATATAGGAAATAAAAGGACAGCCTTTGAGGAAACAAGCGTGTGCCCAGTGTGGACATAGCACAGCAGTGGTTTCTGAAAATAAACCAGTTCTGTGAAGATGTGGGCCGGGGGCGGAGAGGCAGCAAACAGTCTGGAAAAGAGGAGATCTGCCTGAAAAGAGTCCCGGGAATGCAGCTGATTTCATAGGTGCAGTCCTGCTCTTCCTTTTCAGTTCTGATCATGTGGAACAGAAAACAGTTTTCCTTTGCCCAGAGACAAGGCAGGTGAGGCCGTGACTGTGGTGTCCAAACATGCTGAGAGCTAATTGTGCCCGCTACAGGACAGCTTCACACTGTCCTCAGGAGATCCCCATGGTGTGGGCAGGTCAGCACCCTGCTTGCGGAGGGCATGCGACCTGAAGCTGCTCCTGAGTGCCCCCCCCCCGACCAAGTGACAGCGGCCCCCAAACCCAGATTTCTGGTGGGTTGTTTACCCAAATGAAGAGATAACATCACAGCCAGATGGAATAAACACTGATTGGTGACATTTGAAGTTTCTGAGTTGGATCTGGCTGGAACTTGATTTTTGCCTATTTCTTTCTTTCTTTTTCTTTCTTTTTTTTGTTTTTATTTTATATTTTCAAATTTTGCCATGTATTGAATCATTTCTGAATGGCGTGAAAATCCTGTCCACTAGTTTGTATTTGCTTGTTATTTTAAGAGGATATTTTTCATAGCCAGTGACCATATAACTAGTTCTGTTTCCCTTACATTTGGGGAGACCTAGTCCTTAGGACTAATGGCCCTGCAAAACCACAACTTGGAGCTGGAGGCAGCTTTTCCCCTGCTACATGGAGGAGTGGCCAGCTGTGAGGTGTTGCCACACACACCTGGGTTCTGCCTGGCTTGCACTGTGGGGCTCACTGGGGCGTGGAGGGATTGCAGGAGCGGTAAGGCTGTGGCCAGTTCTGAGTGGACAAAGAAAGAAAGGAGGAAGGCGGGAGGAAGGAAGCAAGGAGAGAGGAAGAGAGGGGGAGAGGCAGGGAGACTTCTGGTCCCCTATCCTGGTGACTCATGGCCACAGAGTGATGAAAGCTGGCAAAACTTCTCTGCCCGTCAAGCCAGGTAGCACCCAATACCCAGCACTTAGTGTACAGCTCTCCAGGGTGGCAGGGCTCCCTCCAAGGAGTGGCACAAGTGTTGCTCATGGAGGGGAAGGAATTTTGGAAGCTCATGCAGGTGAGCTGGCTTTACTCTCGGGGAAATGCCGCAGTGTCTCCTGGGAGCCTGGACAGCCAGCCACAGTCATGGCTTCTTTGAAATGGGTCTTCATAGGCTTGGCCGGTCATCTCTCACACCTAGGTCCCAGCTGCCACCTAAAGTGGTCCTCCCCTGCCTTTAGCCCTCTTTGGCTTCCTTTCCTTGGATCTTTCTCTCTTAGCTCTCCTGTCTCCTGCCTCCCTCCTTGCTTCTTCTGCCAGTTCCTTCTCTTCTTCCCAGTCACTACCTCCCTTGCCCTCTTTCTTCTGTTTCTCCTGTCCCTCCTCCCTCCTCTCCTCTTTCTCCCTCAATAGCTCTCTTGCTGTTTTCACACCTTCCAGCCCTTTCTCTGCCTTTCTTCTGCTCCTCCTTTCTCCTTCCCTTTCTCTTTCCCCCTTTGCCTCCCTTTTCCCCCTCTCCTTCCTTGTCTCCCCCAAGGCAGTTCTCCCCTCCTTCCTCTTGTCTTCTTGCTTGTTCTCCGTTCCTCATCCTGAAACAGAGCAGGACCCTGTGGTCCTTGCCCCCTATGTCCTCCACCTGCCTTTTGTCTGTGGAAAAACAGTAGCCAAAGAATAAGTTTAATTAGAGACGTGAGAAAATGCAGAAACAAAGGAAAACAGTCAAAGGAGACCAAATAATAATAATGTAGTCATTAAGCAAAGTCAAGGACTTTTAGTTCCTCCTCAAGGGCTATAGATAATATTCCGAGGCATGTCCTGGGAGCTGTCTTATAGATACTGAAATTCCCACCAGGTGGAAGAAGTTAACTACATGATGACCAGGCTGTAGCCATGACATAAGCTGCCACAGTTCGGAGTACTGGCCTCAAAGGGATGGAGAGAAACTGACCCTGTAGCTGAAGATTAACTGTACCTAAAACAATCAAGATGATACTGGTCAGACCACTGATCACCAGTTTCAAGATGACTGTCAGAGCTGACTGTGCTGTTTCTGCATGTAACCCCTTCCCCCAGCCTATAAAAGCTCTTGCCCCCTGATTGTCAGAGGGGGAGTCGGCCTTCAGAAACGCATCTACACTTCCCCTCCCCTCCAGTTGCTGGCATCCAAGTAAAGCAAACTTTCCTTTCCGCCAACCTTGCCTCTTTAATAACTTTTGAGTGGTAAGCAGTGGGACCCCACTTTCAGTTACAGTTTTTGGCACCCAATGTGGGGCTCAAACCCATGACCCTGAGATTAAGAGTCTCATGCTCTACTGACTGAGCTAGAAAAATATACTGATTATCAATGCTTTTTCATGGAAAGACTTGCAATTAAAAGGGGACAATGATGGAAGAAATTTTCACATATTGAGGTATGGGGAAATCATTCTGGCTTATACATGATTTAATTTGAACTTAGGCTCACCAAAACAGCCTGTTTGTGGCCTGTTAAACACACATTGTACATCTGCTTTAACCATTAAGAAAAACTAGGTTCAGAGATACATTTTGATTATCAACCTCATTGTAATATGTCTACTAATTTTCCAATGTTTGTCTAGGTACTATGACAAAGTAATCAAAGAGAAAGGTAATGTTTTTATAATACAAAATATTGATGCTAAGCTTGGTACTCTCTGAGCTCTTGCCCAGCAGAAGCAACTTGATGGGTGAAAAGGCAAACCCAAGGGGGCCAAACCCCCAAAGTGCTCAGGGGAGGTAGTTGCCTTTTGCCCGTTGTTTTCCTTTCATCCCTGCTCCAAGCTGGGCAGTAGGGCACTTCGCCCAAGGCATTGTGTGTTTTATCATTGTTTCATGATGGCAGAGGTTCGTAATGTTTGGTTAATCACTTGCTGTTCCCATTGCCAGTATCCTCTGTCCCCCAATCTCTACATTACTGGTTCCTTCTTGACATTCAGTACTCAGCTTAAATGTCACCATGTTTGGCTACCCATTCTAAAGTAGCTGTTCAGCCACTCTGTTACACCACGCCATTTTAATTTTCTGGCCAGCAATGCTTGCTTATATTGTCCTCCTTTATTTCTTCCTTTGTTCAGTCTCTCTCTCTCCTAACTAGACTGCCAGTTCTGTGAGTGTGAGACCACATCTGTCTTGATCCCTTTTGTACTCCCAAGTCCTGGCACTGTGCTTGGTACCCAGCAGGGGCTCAATGAATATTTGCTAGGAAACCCAGGGAAACTGTGACTAACTTTATCTGGGAGAATTAGGGAAAGTATTGAAGGATGATTAGGAGCTTTTCAGGCAGAGAAGCAGGACAGGACTTTTCTAGTAAGGGAAGCATGCATTAGAATGTTAGCACTACCAGCTCCAGTCTTGACCTCCCCTGACCAAAGGTGCTGGACTTGAACACCAAGACCTTGGGGAGGGCTGCCTTCTTAAGCACCCTGAGAGCCAACAGTACCAATGAGGGAACTGCAGGGGCCTCCAAACAAATACGGAGCCACCAGCAACCTGTGTAAAGAAAGGAAATGTCGTAACGCCTCTCACCAGCTTGTGCTACAGCCTAGAAGTGTGCCACTCTACCAGAGCTGGCCCCTCTGAGGTCATCTCCATGCAGGGTGAGGATGGAAGCCCCTGAGCATGCAGCCTGGTGCATGGACCTGAACCTGCAAACACACGCTATAGGCCCGGGGCTCTGGGAAGCAGCAAGCTTCTTTGGGAGAGTTATCCTGTGTCTGAAGGATGCGCTCTGAGCTCTGGCCCCTGGCCACCCCCCTGCACTGCATGCCTTTCAGTCTTTCAGGTGTTGTTTTAATTTGACATCAGGAGGGATGACCAAATTTTTGGCAAGCCCTGGGGAAGAGCGTAAGGATTGCAATAGTGCATCCTCAAAGTCCCAAGTCACTGAAATGGAAATTGGCTGCCATGTCAGGAAGGAATAAGGGAGAGAAAATTGCTTCGTGAGCAATTTGGCTTGGTCATAAATATTCCCAATAATCCTTCACACCAGCATGGTGCTGTGTCAGGCTCTGAGCTCTTTCCCGCAGATCTTCTCAATGGCCTGCAAGGTAAACAGGGCCAGGACTAGGTGCCCAAGGAGGCATGGGCTGAGCTGCAGCCGGAAGCCAGGCCGCAAGCCCCCAGCCCAGGGCACTGCTGTCTGTGCCAGTTTTGCGCAGGCCCAGGCCCAGGTCTGAGGTCTTTGTGCTGCAATGGGTTACCTGGCCTTGAGGGCCAGTAGACTGGAGACAGGGTTGTTGTGAGGAGAGGTGAGGGGAGTGGACTGCGTTCGAAGGAGCCCTGAATGGCTGGCTCCCCTTTCTTTCTTCTCTTCTTCCCCACTCCTCCCCCCCGTCTTTGTGTTTGTATTGTGGTAAAATTCACATAACATGAAATTCACCATTTTAACCATTTAAAAGTGTACAACTCATTAGCATTTAGTACATTCGTGGTGTTATACAACCATTACCCCAGTCTAGTTCCAGAACATTCTGATCACCCCAAAAGTAAACTTCATATTCATAAAGCATCCACCCCTAATACTCCTCTCCCTTCTTTTCCCTTAAAAAAAACTATATCCACTTCTCTGTGGACTTGAGATGCAGAGAATTGAATTAAATCCATGTCTCATTTCAGGGCTGGCTACTAGAATCACCTATGGGGTCTGTGAGACCCATTCTCCTTTTATGTTTTTCTCCTTTATTCCAGATCCTCACCTCCTTTCTCCCCTTCCATGGGCACCTACTCTAATGCATTTGAGATAAGTCTCTGAATATGCATGTATTCTTGTAAAATATAGTCTTGTTTTGTGTATGTGTTCTTAATTTGCATAAATATTATTGTGCTATAAATCTTCTGTTTCTTAGTTGAAAAAAATCAGCATTATAAATTTGAGATCAGTCCATGTTGCACATACATCTGGTTACTTCAAACTGCTGCTTAGAATTCTATTTAGACTATCCATTCTCCTGGGGATGGAAAAATGGCCCATCTCCAGTTTCATGCAGTGCCCCAGTGGCCCTCCTTGGATATGTCCCGACAGTACCTGCATTGGGACAGGCCCCCAGGTATGGGCTCCATGAATCACAGAGTAAACATGTACTTAATGCTACTAAGCCCTGTTGGTTTGCTCTCCATAAGGGTAGGTCAAAAAAGAACAAAATGATGCCATCTGCAGCAACATGGATGGACCTAGAGATGATCATAGTGAGTAAAGTAAGTCAGACAGAGAAAGCCAAGTATCATATGATATCACTTCCATGTGGAATCTAAACAAAGGCTACAAAATGAACTTATCTACACAACTGAAATAGAGTTACATACATAGAAAATAAACTTATGGTTACCGAGGGATGGGGGGCGGGGCAAGGATAAATTGGAAGATTGGGATTAACACATACATACTACTATATATATAAAATAGATAACTAATAAGGACCTACCGTATAGCACAGGGAACTTTACTCAATACTCTGTAATGGCCTATGTGGGAAAAGAATCTAAAAAAGAGGAGATATATGTTTATGTATACCTGATTCACTTTGCTGTACACCTGAAACTAACACAACATTGTAAATCAATTATACCTCAATAAAAAAGAGGGTAGGTCAGTTTATAATCCCACCAGGAAGGCATGGGGGCTCCGATTTCACCTAGTCCTTGCTGATACATGGTATTTTCCAACTTCCTAATACTTGCCAAACTGATAGGAGCCAAAAGAATCTTATCATCTTTTCCAATTTGCATATCCTTGATTACTAGTGAGTTTAGACATCTTTTCCCAGGTTTATTGGCTAATATGTAAATTGACTGTTTAAGATGTTTTCTCCATTTTTTCTTTTTTAAATTTGGATTCCTGTCTTCTTTCTGAATGATCCCCTCTTGTTGGTTTGGTTTTAAATATCACAAATATATTCACCTGTCAGTCATTTCTCTTTTTTTTCAATGATATCATTTTATGAGTAGAAATCCTTAATTCTATTTATTCAAACCTTTCGATTCATATGGCTTGAAGGTTTTATTTTCAGTCTGATCCTTGTCCTCTCCAAGGCCTAAAGATATTCTACATTTTCTTTCAATACCTTTTTGGTTTTACGTTTTACATTTAGGTTTTTTAATCCATCACAAATAGCTTTTTATTTGTGGAGTGAGGTGGGAATGCCGCCAGATTTTTTTCAGCACTATTTACTTAAAAACCCTTCTTTTGCTTATTGATGTGTGGTTCCAACTTTAACTCTCCATTATTTTCCTTGGGGTCTGTCTTCTTTTGCTACACCAGTACATATTTCTTTTTTAAAAATTGCTATAACTTTGTGTTATATCTTAATATCTGGTGGGACAAGTCTTTCTCTTTGCTCTTCTATACAAATTGACTTACCTCTTTCAAGGCCTTCATTCTTTCAATTTCTTCTTCTTTTCTTAATTCCCATATAAACAAACTCATGGCATTGGCAGAATCAGAAGACCCCCTTCCTCTTGTGTCCTGAGTAGAACTACTCCTTCATGGGAGCTAATACTTCAAGCATGACAATACTACTGGCCCAATACTTTCAAGCTGTTTGTTTTATTTCAGGACCCAAAAGAAGCTCCTGAGGAAGGCAGCCCCTTTTTATGGATCAGGGCACTGAGGCTCAGAGAGAGGTAGAGATTTCCAGAGATGCACAGTGAGTTAGAATGGCAGGAATTAAACCCATGCTTTCTGAGCCTCTGTCCTTGGCTATTACCAGCACACCACGCTCAAACACGGTGTTCAAAGGCCACAGACAACTCCCGTTGCAAAGCACAAATACATGCTACCCAGCCTGTGCCCGGATGAACAAGGTAGAGGGACAGCATGGCCGCAATTGCTTTGAAGAGGCAAAAGCTGAAGACCAACAGGCATTTCAAGGGAGGTCATCAAGCATAGTTGGGAGGCTAAGGTCAAAGCAGAGAATGGTTTGGGAGATGGTGGAAGTAGTTCTGGAGCCAGATGTGGGGACATTGCAGGGGTGGCCATGGCCACTCAGTGCTAATGACATTGCAGTTGAATGGATCTTCACAAATCAAGTTCTCCTACACTCCAGAAGGCAAGCAGGGAGCATGGGTCAGAAGGAGAGGGAAAAGGACATGGTGGCTCCCGTAACTGCAGTGAGGAAGCCAGCAGTAGGTTCTATAGGCAGAAATGGTGCACACAGCAGGGGTTCCTTGAAGAGGGGCTGGGAGTCTAAATAGGGACTCAGCCTGAGCAGCAGATCAGTGGAAAGACTTGATCCAGGCACCCTATGACCATAAACATCGCCCCAGTGCAGTCTCACAGGGTCCAGCTACCCATCAACACTCCAGCTCCATTTGACTAAGCACTTTTTCAAGGTCAGGGTCGCTGCCTCAGAATGGGTGCCCTCCTTGTCACTGGAGGTGTGCAAGGAGCGGCTGCATGGCCACAGGAAGAGGTTGAACGTGTGTGTGGGGTGGAGCTCATTCTACACCACTGGCCCACTTGTTTACCAGTGGACCTGTGACTCACCTCGGGGGTGGGTTAAAAACACAGATGACAGTTTCTACCCTGCTGACTCCACCCCTAGGCTGGGGAACCAGTAGTTTAGAGCAGTGCTTCTCAAACTATCTGGGGTGGAAAGACTCTATTTCAATCTCTATTTTTTCACCATCTATATTTTACAAAAGACAAAATCACACCTTTCTGTGTTGCAGCCATGTCAAGTTGCTGAAACAGTACCTAAACACCTACTCTTATTCCTGCACTTATCAGCAAGCACTAGCATGTGGACCATGCTTTGCATAGCGTGAGTTCAGAGGACCATAGAGATCACTGTCAGTCTGGAGGTTCTAGGCCACTGTGCCTCTGCTCCTGGTTGGCAGAGGCTGTCCTGCCTCTACTCCAACTTGCGAGGCTCCCCTGGGGCCAGGGTTTGGGCTTGGTTCACCAGCTGAGAACCCAGTTGGCTCTATGTTTGTCTTGGCTCCTCCATTTCCCACTCTCTGTGAAGGTGACGCATGCCAGAATTCCTTTCCAGAGCTCAAAGAGCAACGGAGCACGGTGCTTGTCCAGTCTTTCTTTTAGGGGGCCCAGGCCTTCCCATTCTGCACTGTAAGTGCTAAACAAAGCATACACTGATTTTTCAAAGGGTTGGCCTGGGCCAAAGGGGTCCATCGTGGTCTCCAAAGTGGAGTTCCCAAACAAGAGACCCAACTTCCCTGGCTGCACTCCAGAGGCTGTTGTCCAGAAGGTGGAAGAGCTTCCGGGTGAGTCTTAATTCAGAATAACAGCTGCACGAAAGCTCCTAGGGCAGGCCGAGGAAAGACTATGTCGAGGGAAATGGGCCATTTGATGTCAAAGGAATGGAATGTGCCGCAGGGATTGCTGAGGCTCTGCGTGTTCCGTGGTTCAGAAAGGGATGTTGGCTAAGACGACTGGTGTGACTGATCTATGTTCACTTTCTCTCATGGCCACAAAGACAAGTTCATTGCCTCAACACTTACTTACCATCTTCTACTGCTTGTCCCTGTGCTGAGCCCTGGCGAGGTAGGTGAAGAATCACACATGGTTCCAACTCTGGAGATGCATGCATCGCACATTCCAGTGGGGAGATGGAAACTAAACGTCCCTAATGGGACACAATCATCAAAGCATTGACCAGGCTGGGTTGTCAGCTCCATGAAGGCAGGGATTACCTTCTGGCTTGTTTACTACTATGTGCTCAGTGCCTGGAGATCACTTAATATCTGTTGATTGAAAGCTCTTTAATGTTCCTAAAGTGGGCACTGTGGTTGATGGGCAGTTTTATGTGTCAGCTTGATCAGGCCATAGTCCCTGATTATTCAATCAAACAGTAATCTAGGTGTAGCTGTGAAAGTATTTTGTAGATGTAGTTCACACATACAGTTAGTTGACTCAAAGGAGATTACCCTTGATAATGTAGGTGGGCCTCAGCCCATCAGTTGAAAGACCTTAAGAAAAAAACTGAGGTATCCATGCTTGAGAGTCCACCCTGCCCTTCCTGATGGCCTGTCATATGGATTTCAGACTTGCCTAGCCAGCCTCACAATTGAGTTACAAATTGACTGCAATAAACTGAGTAAGCCGATTCCTTGCAATGAATCTACCTCTCTCTCTCTCTATCATCTATCTATCTATCTATCTATCTATCTATCTATCTATCTATCTATCATCTATCTATCAATCATCTATCTATTTTCTATCTATCTATCTACTTATCAATCAATCATCTATCTAAAGGATTCTACCAGAGAAACAGAATCAGTGTATTGATACCTCTATCCTCTGGGACCACATCTCAACTCCACCCCAACCCCCAGGATTCTTGCCAATTAATATGGAAAAGAGTGAAGTCCCAGTGGCTTCAGCCCTCTGAATCTGTCCCCTCTTTCAGAACAGCAGGAATTTTGCAGGCAGCCTGGAGTCCCTCATGAAGCAGGAGAGTCACTGCGGGCCCCTGGGGACAGAGCTGTTGAGCCACAGCCTGAACCTGCACACTCCTCAGTATTTAACTGGCAAATTCATGCACCGTGGCATGGAGGTGGATTTGGTTACCAGCAGCGCTGTAGGAACGCATAAATGTGCAGCCTGCTTGTCAGTCCCCCGCTCACAGGGCTCCCTGCTGCCTCCTTCCCCTGGTCTGTGGTAGAGGCGGCCCACAGCCTCTTACTTCGTAGTTTGCATCCATAACCCACTGCCTTGCATGCCTGGGCTGAAAGCTCAGGCTCATGTCTATTTGGGTAGGGGCTCCAATTTTGCCTGGGCATATCAAGAGGAGAATTGTAGGTGTTTGCTCTCCTGGGGCTACTGGCTAGCCAGGGCATCACCAAGCTTCCTTGGCATCCTTCCATCTGAGCTGACCTGTGAGACTGTTGAACCACAGGTTGAGCTTGGGTGCAATGCTGCCGATGCAAAACCGATCGCTCCAGGGGCTGGGCTCCCTGTATTGGATTGCCCTGGTTGGCTCAGCTGCCACTGGCTTCTCTAAGGTGACTTGGCATTTCTGTCCCTGCTGCAGAGGCCATTTATCAACCTGATAGATATTTAATCTGCAACCAGAGCGGCAAGCACAGTGAGAGCTGTAGATAGAAGCCAGGGGCTGACTTTGTCATGGACAAATAGATAACGAAGGGAGTTGATGATGAA
Source organism: Hippopotamus amphibius kiboko (assembly GCF_030028045.1). NCBI lineage: Eukaryota > Metazoa > Chordata > Mammalia > Artiodactyla > Hippopotamidae > Hippopotamus > Hippopotamus amphibius. The sequence goes on along the minus strand of NC_080203.1, from coordinate 4,899,365 downwards.
GGTGGCCTTATGATCAGCATGAAAAGCCCCGATGCTTCGCACAGTGCACTGTATGCATTTCAACGAGGAGACAGGCAGCAAACGAGCAGGCAAAGAGGCTGTGCAGGCTGTCAGGCTAGGGACATGGCTGAGGACCTTCTGGGCCAAGCAGAGGTCCCCCTCCTGAATGTAGTAAGCAGGGCCACACCCTCCATTCTTCCCACTGCCATTGCTGCCCCTACCATGCCTGCCAGGGCCTTCTCTGGGTTCCCTCTGTCCCCCAGCACATGCCGGGGTTTCCAGCTCTTCCTAAAAGACTCCAAATCTCCTGTTGAGGAAGGAAGAGAGAATGGCCACTGATAAGGTTCAGAGGATGTAACTGATTTTTCTTGGCATTAGTTGAGGCAAAAAAAAAAAAGGAGAAAACAACTGGGCAGGGGATGGATCACAGGGTCAATCAATCAGGTTCTGCCTTTCACAGCAGGTGTGTGGAAAATAGGCTCACAGTTGCTTCTGGAAGACCAGAGTTCTCCTTACATGGGGCACCTGTTTGAAGTTTCAGAAGCTGGCTGAGTGGCTCGACTGCCTGCAGGGTATTTATCATGAGCCCCAAGGGGCCAGGGAGCCATGGCAGGTACTTCCTAGGTGAACAGGGCTGTCGGTGAGGCCAAACATAGTCATCCCCTAAGGTATCCAACCAACCACCAAAGGTCTGTGCAGCTGACCTGAGGCCAATTGCTGGCTGCTTGCTTGGGAATACAACTTGATGAAAAACGTGTGGAAGGCCTCACGCATACTAGAGACAATGCTGCTGGATGTTCTCTTCAAGCCTGATGTATTATGTGCTTGGTGGGTGATGGCAGGAGGTTGGTAATTGGGGACCTACCTTTCTTCAGCTGAGTGCAGTTAGAAGCCCGTATCTCTTTTTAGAAACACTGAGTCTAAGAAATATGTACACTTATCTATTTAAATCAGTAATACTGGTGCTGGACTGACTTTCAAATTTCAGTCCAACCGTGAAATTCTCTTATTATGTGTTGTGATAATAAAGTATTATGGGTAAATGGAAACACAGGCTGCATTTTCTTTGATCCAGTTAGTGACGTTTATGAGAAGCCAGGCTGTAAGACCATGAGGCAGTAACCTCAGCGCCACTGTTCCCTCAAAGTTCATTTAAATTGGAACCAAATGCTGGGCAATGGTCAACTGTTCCTGATACGCCTGTCTCATAAATTTAAGTCTTGACAGGGAGGGTCAAGAGCTTGGCAAGCAGCCTCTCTCACAGGGCTGACCGCTCAGCAGGCCCTTGGAGATGCTTGTGAAATACATCGGTGAATGAATGTCCAGCCCCTTATCGCCAGCCCTCTTCTTCCCTGGGAAGTTTGACTGTTTCTCTCAAGATCTTCGCTCCCATCTGCCAGCTTGGCCACAATAGTGTGGGAGTCCTGAGGATAAGGCTGGTTGAGACCCAAGATAATCTAAACTCTGTGTCTGGGTCATCATTTCACTCTTTTAACGATTTTCCCTTTTTTTTTTTTCTCCCGAGTTGTACTGTTGTTGGGGCTTCTGCTCCTTCTTTCAGATTCCACGTTTTTGGAGCCCTTTACCCTCAGGTTTGCGCTGTGCTTGCAAATGGTGGAGTCTTTAGGCTCCTGGCTTCAGCCCTCCTTGATTCCACAGGCTTCCATCTCAGCTCGGTTACCAAGGCCAGCTCTGCCCTGAGATCTCACACGTGGATGAGCAGCAGCTGGCTTTGTCCTCGCTCGTCTCCCAGAGCCACGCTCTAGTCTGTAAGCTCGCAGACACCCTGTGCTTGGGATGCATCTTGGACGCAGAGGGCCTGCAACTGAAGGAATTTCCAGCATCTGATGTCTGGCCCCTGACATCTGATGTTTATCTCCCTGACACTGACACTTCCCACACACTCAACCCTACAGGGGCTGCCCTCAAGGGCAGCTTATGTCTTCCAACTTTTTTGTATTTGCAACTGCCTTTTCCTCTACCTAGACTGCTCTCTTTGAGATCTATTAACAGAGTTTCCATTTTCAAATCTCAGGTCAAATAACAACCTCTTCCTGATGCCTTCCCTGCTGCTTAATGTATTCCAAGAATCTGTAAGTTGTAAGAAAGCTTTGAACTTCTCGAATCCAATACCCCATTACACAGACAGGAAAACTGCAGCCCAAGGAGGGTTGGGGCAGGCCAAACACCTCAGAGCATATCAGAAGCACAGCAGGGATGGAAATGGCACTCTCCTGACATTTACATTGCCTCACTCTTCTCCCTCCTCCTCACCTGGTTGTCAGTTTTCTCTCAGCAGTAGAAACAAAGCAAACACATATAAATCCTCAGTGCTCTGAAAGATTAGAGGAAATACTGGAAGAAAACACTTCAAAATATTAATTGTGGCTATCTTTGGGTGGGTGGAATGTAGATGACATTTTCTGCTTCTTTTTCTTATTTGAAAGGTTTCAAGTGTTCTTTAATGAGCATATATTGTTGATAAAATGGAGAAAGTCAATACATATGCAAAGATGGAAGAGTACTAGGAATAGGAGGGGGAGGAAGAGGAGGAGGAGTGGGAGGGGAGAAATGCCTTGCAAAGTCACTGTGAGCGTGGGAAACTTTTGGAGAGCCCAGTGCTTCTTTAACAGGCCCTGCATATCCCTCCTGGGTGGAGGAAGCAAGCCAGCTCTCCTTTAGATTAACAAACACACCTCTCACATCAGTGGCTGCCCCAGCTGTATCCCAGGGCAGAGGCTGCCTGTCCCAGAATTACTGATCTCCTGACCCGTATCTGCAGTGAAGACGTCACGCTTCACCTTCATGGATTTCTTGGGTTTCTGGGCCCCTCGCAAACACTGAGCTATCATCTATTCAGTGCCAGGTTCTCGGGTGTGGGCTATGGGAGGGGTGTGATAGAAACAGGAATCTGATGCCATGGCTGGTCCTGAGGGACTCTCAGTTAAGTGAAGGAGACAGATGTACACACACAAATAAGGCAAACGCGGGTTGGAGGGGGCTCTGCAATTGCACCCAGATGCCTACGGGATGACGTCAAGCCTGCCTGTGCAACACAGCTGTCGTCATGGAATGACTTCGCAGCAGCTGCTCTCATGGCTGCTGGAATTGGCTCAGCTGCTGCCTGCGGAGCTTGGCGTGACCAGGGTGGGCCCTCACAGACATATGTTGCCCCCTTCAGAAGAGGCCTGTGCTCTGGGAACGAGACGTCATCTCCACAGTCTTCTACCAACATCATCAGGGCTGAAGACGGCCCATGTCCAGGTCAGGCAGGCATTCTTCAAACAGCCTCCATGGAAAATGCCGCCGTAAGCCAGCCCAGGGCACTGCTCGAGGCCAGCGCTCCCACTCTACCTCCAGCTCCTCGCTCCTCTGGGTGGGACTGTCAAAAGCTGCATCCACTTAGCTTTCCTCCCTTCCTTTTTCTTCTTACTGCCAGGGAGGCCTTTACAGCCCTCCCCCTGCCCTCCCACCACGCCAGGAGTAAGACCTTGGCAAGCATTCGGAAGAACCCACATTCTGCGTTCAAAAACCAGGGCATAACAGGTCCTCAAAACTGCCTTTCTGGGAGTTCCCTGGCAGTCCAGTGGTTAGGACTCCACACTTTCATTGCAGGGGGCACAGGTTCAATCCCTAGTCGGGGGACTAAGATCCCATAAGTGGCACGCAGCCACACACACACACACACACACACACACACACACACACACATCCCTGCCTTTCCCTGCTCATGGCTAGGTGGGGGGAGGTGCACCGTACAGGAACATTGGAAAGTAGGACTGCCAGGGCAGCAGCTCTGGGCCACCAGGAAGTAGAAGTGGAGGGAGGGCGGCCGCAGTCTGATCTCACGTGCTCTTAGAACCATCCCAGCCCATTGGGCTGTTTCTCCGAGCAAATGGAGTTTTCCAGTGTGATTGCACTCTGTGCTGGGTGAGCAAAGGGACTGGGAAAGCCAGGAATCTACACCAGGGGCTGAGGTCTTCAGAGGACATAGCATTGGATTAGGCTCGAAGCTTTCCGGGGCAGTGAGGATTGGAGCTGGCCATTGCAAAGTTCCTGGGCCTTCCAGAGAGGGCAAAAGGGCTGTGTAAGCAAAGGGTGCTGTGGACGAGAGCTTCAGTGCATCTGGTATGCCAGGTGTGGTATAGGAGGAACACCCAAAGGGCCCAGGACAGCTCGGGTCCCTTTGGGTTGAGATTTGCAGGCTCCATGCTAGGCTTGTGGGCAGGGCTGGGCTGTTCCGCATACCAGTACCCCTCAAGTCACTGTGACCCAAGGATGTAGGGTGAGGCAGAAGAGGGGCCACCCTTATGCATCCCTCCTGGACGTCATCTTCATTGTCTGCTATCTTTGGCTGGCATTCCGAAGGTTGTGAGTGATGATGAGCCCTGATGGTTTCATTTGAGTTACATGAGTTTATCAGCTGCAGGGCATGAGAGACAATATCTACTGTGTTGGAGCCGAGCCAGACTGGTGGCTGTGTGTTTTCTGCCACTGGAAGTATGTATTCCACTTGGTTTTGGGTTAATTATGGCCCCCGGAGACTTGCAGACGGAGCCAACTTGCACCATCCATGTGCATACCCACCATCACAGAAGGGAGGGTGGGGCCCAGCTTCCTGAGGGTCCTTGGAGGCCTCAGTTGGACTGGGAGAGATGGAAACAGGAAATAGGGCCTCCTGCAGTCAGTGCTCTAAAACAACATGCTGCTGTTTTTTGAGGCATAGGAGGTGGGAGGAAGGGGGAGAGAAAGAGAAATGCCTTGTTTTTCACTAGAGATGGGGCTTAGGAATTGTATTTTCAGTCAGTGCTTCTGTTATGGGCTGAATTGTGTCTCCCTAAGATTCATATGTCAGACTCTTTATCCCCAGTATCTCAGAATGTGACTATATTTGAAGATAGGGTCTTAAAAGAGGTGATAAAATTATAATGGGGTCATTAGGGTAAGCCTTAATCTAATAGGATTTGTGTGTTTATAAGAAGAGGAGATTAAGACAGACATATACAGAGGGAAGACCATGAGAGAACATGGGACTGTCTATAAGCCCAAGGAGAGAGGCCTGGAACAGATCCTGCACTCTCAACCCTCAGAAGCAACCAACTGCCCACACCTTGATCTTGGACTTTTCCAGCCTCCAGAACTAGGAGACAATGCATTTCTGTTGTTTAAGCCCCCCAGTCTGTGGGACTCTGTTACAGCAGCCTGAGCAAATTGATACAATCTTCTCTAATGTTAGGAAGTCTGAACATCACAGGACAGCTGGCTAAACTGCAGAGTCTTGGGCTTGTGCTCAGATACTGTGATTTAGTAAGTCTGGGACTGCAGCCCCCTTGTTATGCTTGCTCAGGAAGCTCAGCAGGGCAGTCTGAAACATATCGTCCTTGGGCCCCAATTTGAGAAATTGGGACTAACACATTGTACTTGGACTCAAAAGTACTCAGTTTGAATCTCAGCCTCAAAACTTAGTCATTTTGTGACCTTGGCCAAGTGAGGTTGCTTTCTGGGCCTCAGTTTCCTCCCCTGTAGAATGGGGTTAACACTTCTTTCATACCTAGCCCATAAGATACTGATGAACATGTATGTGAAGAGAAAAGCTCTGATTTTCTATCAGGAATGGTGTCTTAGTTGGGGCTGCCATAACAAAATCCCGTAGACTGGGTGACTTAAACAACATATATTTATTTCTCACAGTTCTGGAGGATAGAAATCTGATATTAAGGTGCTGGTATGGTCAAGTTCTGGTGAGGACCCTTTTCCTGGCTTGTAGATGACCAACTGACCAGCTTTTCACTATGCCCTCACATGGGGGTGGGGGGGCGGGGAGAGAGAGAGAGAAAGAAAAGGAGGAGGAGGAAGAAATGGCATGAGGTTCTCTGGTGTCTCTCCTTGTAAGCGCACTAATCCCATCATGAGGGCCCCACCCACATGACCTCATCTAAACCTAATTATTTTCCAAAGACCTCATCTACAAATACCATCACATTGTGGGGTTACAGATTCAACATATGAATTTTGGAGGAGACACATTTCAGTCCATTTCAATGGAACCAATGAGCTTGCAAGTCCAACTTAGACCGTATATGTGACTCCCCAGATCTATGAGACTCAGGGTCTGCATTTCAAGTGACGGCACCATGAAATCAATCTTGAGTCCTTGCTCTTTCTTTGACTCTTCCTTGAGGTTACTGAGAAGAGGGGCTTCTGTGGTTTGGTTGCCCCAGGATGGAGGATACTGAGATAGGGGTGGGTGAGTAGCTGGTGGGCCATCGGACAGGCCATAGTAGTAAAACTCTTCTATATGCCACTCAAAGGTGCTGGGGCCTCCTTGGGTGACACCTACTCTGGCACCAGGCCCTTCTGGAGGGCTGTCTCGGCATATTGCTCAGGCCTCAAAAGGGATAAATCCAAAAGCAAAAATGCATTAATAGTTTATTAACTATTAATAAACTATTTCACCGAAGGCTTCAAGGAGGGGCCAGGGAGATATTGTATATCATAAAGCAACATTTATTAAATACCCTCTTTAAACACCTTGGCTCTTTTCTGAAAATTCATCTTCTATGGTGGCTGCCTCTTTCCTCCTTTCTCTCCCCCAACCCTGTCCTCCTCAGCCTTTCTAGCCTCTCAAACAAGTGTCCAGCTCAAGCCTTGGCAGAGTGTGTTCTGAGTCAGAGACTATTGCACTGCATGCCTGGGAAAATCTAAGGTGCCTGTCTGCCAGCCTTGCTTCATGGGCTGTACTCCCCACCTCCTAATCATAGGCCCAGTTGGCTCAGGGTATGTTGTGCGAGTACAGAGCCCTTCACCATGGCCTTTTTTGTACTGGAGGCTGTTTCAGTGCCTCATTTCCTGCAGGCCAGGTCCCTGTCTCAAGCCCACTCCTTCCCAGCTTCTGTTTTTTGCTATACATCAACCATGCATCTAGTCCAGTACCCTCCCATCTCAAAGTTCACGGGCAACATTGTTGGAAGGTTCTCAGTCAGGAGTAATTTAGGCCAGCTTTCCATTTTATAGATGGGAAGATTTGGGCCCAGGAATAGGAAGGATCTTACACAAGGCCCCACAACAAGGTAAGCAGAGGATCACTGCAAAGGTTGTGACCAGTACCAGTCAGACTTTCACAGGCAGTTCAAAGACCTGAAGTTGTGGGGCAGGAGCAGTGAATTTCCCTGGGTCTGCAGGGGTCTGGAAGCCAATATATCTGAAGCACCTCCTGGAAGCGGAGCTAAATCTTCCAATGTTTAATCAGATTTGGCCCCTCCTGATCCACCAGGTTGCCAATGGTCCTGGATAATCAGCATTCATTCTGGTCTCCCTTGCACATCTCACCACTCCTCACTCTCCTTGCATCCTATGTTCTCCCTCACACCATCTCTGGTGTTCACCTAATTCATTCTGGCTCCTTCCCTCTGCCTAACTCTGGCTGTCTTTCTATCCTATGCTGTGAGGTGAAGTGAAATCTGAGCCCGAAGGCAAGAAGAGAAGGACATGGCAGGGAGATTTCTTCTGCTGAGGTGGCAGGAGAGTGAAAGGGATTTGTTCTGCTGGGAATGTGGGCTTGGCAAGGGAATTGTGGTTCCTTGCTTCAAAGCCATTCTCTGACTCTTGGTTTCTCTCTTGGAAAGGCCTGGCAGCACTGTGGGGTGGAAAAAAGCATGGGGTTAGGAGTCTGGAAAGCTGGATCCAGATCCTGGCTTGGCTTCCTCTTTTGAATGTGGCCTTGGGCATGGCCCAGCCTCTCCCTGGGCCTCTTTCCTGTCTTCCTGGTGGGGCAAGTTAGACAGAGCCCCTGCGCAGAATGGAGGTGTCAAGCAGTAAGAGGTAAGAGGTGCGGCATTCAGCCCTGTGCTTTGAACACAAAGGTGCTGCCTGTGTGGGCACTGGCTGCCAATCTGTCAGGCCAGGCTCTTCTTCCAGACTGTGGTCAGAAGATATGATGGGGGTGGGGCTCAGGCCTTTCTGCCTGGAAGAGATCATGGGAAAAAGTTGCCCAGTTGTTGCATTTCTAGCACCACGGCATTGGTAAGGCAGAAATAGGCAGACATCCTGGGGATCTTCAAGGGGATTAGGAACCAAGGCTAGTGTGCCTGTGGGAGGAGGGATCTCCATCTCTTGACTCCCCACTCCACTTATCTTCTTGCTTTCAAGTGGACTTCTTTAACTCTTAGGGGAGGAGAGGGACTTTTACAGCAAGCAGCTCACTTTCTATATGTACAGAGGTGTAGCAGCAAGCCTGGCCAGAAGGCCTCTGAGAGGGTTCCCAGCCTATCATAGAGCATCCTTGTTAAAGCCACTGTCACTTCCCCCTGTGTAACTGGTCTCCCTGTGTTATGGACTGCATGCTTGTGTTCTCCCAAAATTCTTGTGTTGAAGCCCTAATCCCCAAAATGATGGCATTAGGAGGTGGGGCCTTTGGGAGGTGATTAGGTCATGAGGGTAGAGCCTCATGATGGGATTAGTGCCCTTATAAGAAGAGACATGAGAGAGCTTGCTTCCCCTCTCTCTCCCCTCCACTGTATGTGGACACAGAAAGAAGATTGCCATGTGCAAAACCAGGAAGAGGACCTTTGCCAAGAACCCAACTGTGCTGGCACCCTGATCTAGGACTTTCCAACCTCCAGAACTGTGAGGAATAAATCTGTTGTTTAAGCCACTCAATCTATTGTATTTTGTTACAGCATCCTGAGCAGACTAATACACCCTTGCCTTGCCTCCCAATCTGTTTTTTGCTCAGCAGCTAGAGTGATTTTTTAACCACTTTATCAAGGTATAGTTGACATACAGAAAACTGTATGTATTCAATATATACAATTTAATGATTTTGGAGTTAAGTATACAGTGTGAAACCATCACCACAATCTATACCATAAACATATCCGTCACCTCCAAAAGTTTCCCCATGTGTTATCCATCTATCATCTATCTATCTACCATCTATCTATCTCTCTATCTATCTATCATCTATCTAACTATCTACTTTGATAAGAACACAAAATAAGATCTTCTTTCTTAGCAAATTATTAGGTATACAATACAGTATTATTAGCTACAGGTACTATGCTGTACAGTAGGTCTCTAGGGCTTATTCATCTTGTATAACTGAAACTTAGTATCCTTTGACTAATAACTTCCTGTTTCCCACTTTCCTGAGCCCCTGGAAGCCACTATTCTACTCTCTGATTCTATGAGTTTCACTATTTTATTCCTCATATAAGTCATATCACATAGTATTTGTCCTTCTGTGTCTTGCTCATTTCACTTAGTATAATGTCCTCCAGATTCATCCATGTTGTTGCAGAAGACAGGATTTCTTTCCTTTTAAGACTGAATAATATCCCATTGTGTATATATTTATATACACCACATTTTCTTTATCCATTCATCTGTCAGTGGACATTGAGTTTGCTTTCATGTCTTGGCTATTGCGAACAATGCTGCAGTGTATGTGGGAATGCAGATATCTCTTCAAGATCCTGATTTCAACTCCTTTGGATATATACCCAGAAGTGAGATTTCTGGATCACATGGCAGTTCTACTTTTAGTTTGGTGAGTGATATCCATGCTCTTTTCTACAGTGGCTACACCAATTTATATTCCCACTAACAGTGCACATCTTTGTCAATACTTGTTGCTCTACATCCCATCCTTACCAACACTTACCTTTTGTTTTTGTTTTTTTGTTTTTTGATAATAGGAATTCTAATAGGTGTGAGGTGATATCTCATTGTGGTTTTGATTTCCCTGATGATTACTGATGTTGAGCACCTTTTCATTTACCCATTGGGCATTTTAATGTTTTCTTTGGAGAATAAATGAATTCAGGAAAGTTGCATGATATAAAGTCAAAGTACAAAAACCAGTTATGTTTCTATAAACTAACAATAATCTATCAAAAGAGGAAATCAACAAAACAATCCCATTTACATTAACATCAAAAAGAATAAAATACTTAGTAATAAGCTTAATCAAGGAGGTGAAAGACTTGTACACCCCAAACTACAAAACATTGATGAAGGAATTTTAAAAGACACAAATAAATGGAAAGAATTGGAAGAATTAATATTGTTAAAATATCCATACTACACACAGTGATTTACAGATTCAATGCCATCTCTATCAAAATCTCAATGGCATTTAAATTCATATAAAGCCACAAAGACCCCAAATAGCCAAAGCAATTTTGAGCAAGAAGAATCAAGCTGGAGGCTTCACAATTCCTGATTTCAAAATATATTACAAAGCTACTGTAATCAAAACAATGTGGTACTGGCACAAAGACAGATATATAAATCAATGGAATAGAACAGAGAGTCCAGAAATATACCCTCACATATATGGTCAAGTGATTTTGACAAGGGTGCCAAAAATACACAATGGGGACATGCTATTCGGGAAAATGGATTTCTACACACAAATAATGAAATTGGACCCTAATGTTACATCATACACAAAAATCATCTCGTGATCGATTAAAGACATGAAAGTATAAAACTTTTAGAAGAAAACATAGGGAAAAACCTTTTTGATATTGGCCTTAGGAATAATTTCTTGGATATGACACCAAAAGCAAGGCAGCAAGAGCAAAAATAGACCAGTGGGACTACATCAACTAAAAAGCTTCTGCAGCACAAGGGAAAGAATCAACAAAATGAAAAGGCAACTACAGATGGGAGAAAATATTTGCAAACTACATATCTGATATAGATTGATTTTAAAATGCAAATCAGCTCTCTATCCTGCTAAAATCTCCCATGGCTATCTATTGCATAGAATAAAACTCACCCTTCTTATCCTGAACTCCAAGGCCCCAAGTTACCTGGCTCTACCTAGCACTCCAACCTCATCTGGTGCTACTCTCCCCTCATTCCCCATATGCCAGTGCTATGGGCTTCCTTTCTTCCTTTTCCTTAAATAGACCAAGCTCAGTCTCTCTTTAGAGCCTTAGCGTTTACTTTTTCGTTTGCTTGAAAAGCTCTGCCTCTCAGATCGTTATGTGACTGACTCCTTCTAGTTAATTGCTCTCAACTCAAATGCCATTTCCTCATGGAGGACTTCTCTGAACCTGCCAACCTAATGCAGCTACAGGGCTGTAAACATGTTGCCCCGAGCTTTCTTCCTTAGGGCACTTATCACTCTCTGAATTCTGTCTGTATGTGTGTTTGTTTACTTGCTTTTTGTGCATCTCTTCCACTTGAATGAAACCTCCACAGGGGCAAGACATTGCCTCCCTTGACCTTCACTGTATTTCCAGTATCTGACACTCAGCAGACACTCAAGAAATGTTTTGGGAGTGAATGAATGAATAAATGAATGAGCAATTTGTGGAAGTTATCCAGGGAAAGGGAAAGGTAAGGAAGGCAACCTTATACAATCCCCCAGGCAGTTAGACACCCTGGTCTCTTAGACCTCATACTGTAATCACAATGCATGATAATGTACTTGCTACATGGCCACCTCCCTCACCCCAAAGATGCTAAACCTCATGAAGGCCAAGATCATTTCTGTCTTGTTCACCACTGTATGATTTGTGTCTCAGTATACCTGGTACAAAGGAGGTCCTCAATAATTTTTTGTTGGTTGGTTGAATCCACCCTCCTCAATTGATGGAGCATAGATGGAATGAAACCCAACAGAGTACCTTTCACAAATGAGAAAAATGAGGCCCAGAGAGATTCGTCCACTGTCATACTCAAGTCAGGCCAGAATTTAGGTCTTAGCAGCAGGACTATTTTCCTGTAAGTGATTTAAAAGTTAGCTCCACTGAGATGGCTTTCCAAAGCTATGTAACTAAGCAAACAGAAGGCCAATCCATCATTTTTGCTTGGAGATGAAGGGAATCTCGTTGCAGAGGCAAAGGGCATATTCGATAAAATGCCACATCATCCAGGGCAGGACTAACCTGGCAAGATACAGGAATAGAGCAGCTATATTGAGCCCTGGTGTGCACCTGCCCACACTAATAGGATCCAGACTATCTTCCCACTCTTCCAGTGCCTCCCCTTCCCAGAAATGCCAGCCAGATACCCCCATCCTCTAGAAGGTGTTGCCATAAGCATTTGATGTGGGGGTCACTGGCAAGGTCAATGTTTGCTAAGGCCAGCCTTGCAGAGTTCTTAAGATCTTAAGAAGACAAGTTTTAGTGTCAAATAGATCTAGATCTGAATCCTGTATTTTCTACTTACAAAATTTGACCATGGTCAAGTGATTCACCTCTCTGAACCTCGGTTGCTTCCTCTGTAATTTGGGTATAGTAAGAATAAGATCTATTATGCAGGGTTTTGTGAGAATCAGATGAGATAATGTGAATACTTACGCAGCTCTGGGTTCATGTTGTTGAATCTTTAAGTGCCTGCCCACTTTGTATTCAAGTGACTGCTTATTATCTTAAGGATAGAACTGTTGTGTTTAAATCTCTGGGTATCTCATTTGCACCCAATACAGAGCTGAGCATAGAACTGGGTACCAGTGCAGGCTGCCACCTAGCTGGGATTTAAGACTCAACGAGGATAGGAAGAGCTGTTGCCAACAAACTGGCACATTTTGTTCTTTACATGTGTGCAGCTGGAGTGGTGGGTACCGTGCCTAACTCTAAGGAGACAGGCAGACCAAACTTCTAAGGGGACAGGCACGCAGGATGGTTTGTTTGCAGCTTACCCCATGGCAGTTACAGTGCATGAAGGCAACTCCAATACTGGACCCACAGTGCTTCCCAGAATAGGTTCATGGGTAGGTACATGCAGTTACTAAGCACTGTCTCTGCCCCAGCCTAAGTCAGTTCTGAAGACCTAGGCCACTAGATACCAGCCTAATGGGAATGGGGATGGTCCAGGAAACCATGGTTCCTATGTTCTTAGCTACTGGAAGGAAGTCCTTGGCTTCGTGATCTGAAACACAGGCAAGGGAAGAGACAAGATTGAGGTTGTGGAGAAAGGACTGGTCTAGAGCACTGTTGGATTAAAGATCTCATCTAGGAAGGAGACAGAAGCAAAGCCTGCTCCTTGGCCGCAGCCTGAGCTACAAATTACCACCCAACCAACTCAGAATCATTCAAAAAGCAAGACTGCGATAGATTCAAAAGCTGCTTCTTTATTGCTTGAAATGGAGGCAGGACTGACTTTGGAGAAGGTGCTTATTTCATTGGAAGCATCTCCGTGAGCAGCTGTACTGATTATGTCCATAGTAAATATTGATATATGGTAAATCGCAAACCAGCATGTATCTTTGTACAGCGTCCCCATCTATCACAAACCCCAGCCAGTTCACAGTCATGTTTGTGGTGAAGTGCAGAGTAAGTCATTCATTGGCACCCATTGATTTGGGGAGAGGATAGTCATCAAATATGGTGATGTCTAATAAATGAATTTAAATTTGGTGCCCAGTAATACTTTATTCCATTGTTTATCATTTCTCTCGTGTCATCAATTTCTCCTGAATTTTTATTCCTGCCCAATGACTGTTCCAATCTTTTCCTTCCCTTCATCACCAAACATTTTTTAAAAAAGTAGTCTGTTCTTGCTCCTTCCTGAAGCCACAACAATAAAGTTACCACCACCTATACCACTCTACGTAATAGTTCTTTCACAAGCATTGATGTGACCAAATCCAGAGGTTTCTTCAGACCCAATCTCAGTGAATTCTGTATCAGCCATTCACTTGGCCAAACTAAAATGTGAGTGTCATCCTTTACCTCTCCTTTTGCTTCATGCTACCTCCCACCCTGTTATTTAACATCATTGCTCTTAAGAGAAAGACAAAAATATATAATATGGCCTACAAAGCCTTGTACATCCTGGTTCCTAGCTATCTGTTCCACCATATTTGGCACCATATTCACCTTGACCATGCTGCTTAAAATGCAATGAGCTTATTTCTGTTCCTTGAACACACCATGCTACCTTCTCCCTAAGGGTTTTACACTGACTGATGCTTAAATCTTCCACTTAATCCCTCCTCATCCTTTAGATCGCAGATAAAGGATAACTTCCTCAGGAAGCCCTTCTCGGACCTTAGTCACCCTTAGACCATGCACTTCTCCCTTAGAGAACTTTTAAAAAATTAATAGACTTAATTTTTTAGAAAAGTTTTAGATTCACAGAAAAATTAAACAGATAGTACAGAGAGTTCCCATATATCCCTCTACCCTGCACACAGTTTCCCCTATTATCAACATACTACATTTGTGTGGAACAAGTGTTATAATATTGAAAGTTATAATGTTGATATGTTATTAACTAAAGTCTGTAGTTTATTCAGATTTCCTGAGTTGTTACTTATTGCCCTTTTTGTATTCTAGGATGCCACCTTATATTTAGTTGTCTAAATATATGTCTCTGTAGGCTTCTCCTGACTGTGACAATTTCTCAGATTGTCCTTGTTTTTTGATGACTTTGACAGTTTTGAGGAAAACTGGTCAGGTATTTTATAGAATGCCCCTCTATTGGGATTTGTCTGATATTTTTCTTATGATTAGACTGTGGTTATGTTTTTTGGGGGGAGCAAAATCACAGAAGTAAAGTGACATTTTCATTACACCATATCCAAGCAACCTACTACCTACATCAGTCATAATGGTTGATGTTGACCTTGATCACCTGGCTGAAGTAGTTTGTCAGGTTTCCCCACTGTAAAATTACTCTTTCCCTGCCTATCTGCACTGTACTCTTTATAAAGAAGTTACTATCTGCAGCCCACACTTAAAGAGAAGGTGTTAAGCTTCCCTTTTTTTAGGGTGGTGTATCTATATAATTTATTTGGAATTATTCTGTGTGAGAGGCTGTCTCTTCTTCCCCATTTATTAGCTTATTCAATCATTTATTTATATAACTATATGAATATTTACTTTACACTTTGGGTTATATTCCAATACCACTTTATTTTGTCTTTCAGTTGGCTCCTCTATGTCACTTTGACATATTCCCATCATAGTGACATTTTGTTTTGTTTTGTTTTTAGCACTTCTTTACTTTCCAGTACTGGAAGCTTTTTGGTTTATCTTGTGTATTTTCTGCCCCTACCCTAGAATCAGCCATTTCTCCAAGGAAACCTGGTTCCTTTTGTTGGAGAAAGAAATTAGAAACCAAGATCTAGGTGCTAGATGTGCTTTCTGCAGAGCACTTTTATTAGTTGCAAGTTTACATCTACTTGTGTGATTATCTAATAAATGCCTTTCTCATCCACAAGGTGTTCCAGTGAGGTGGGGACCATGTATGCTTTTTCTCCTATTGTGCCCCTAGTGCCAAGCACAGGCTCTGTTACATAATAAGCATTTAATAATTTCTAGTTTAAAAGGAGTGTATGTTTCATGGACATGTCATCCTCTTGATCATCTAGGACAGAAATATCTGAATAACTTGTCTTAATTGTCTTTCTCACTCTTCACATTGTCTCAAATCCTGACAATTTCCAGACTGCATTTCCTAATTTCCACTCTACTATGGCATCAATTCTAGCACATACTTTCTATCTATGGACAACCACAGTAGCATGTAGTATCCATGCTGCTAATCCAATCCATATTTCATATTGCTACAAAATTAATCTCTCTGAAGTACAGCTCCAACAAAGATACTTCTCTAATTAAAAACTGATTATAGGAATGGAAATACATACCATGATATTGTTTGTGAGATGTCAATTCTCACAAATTGACATATATTAATAGATCTTATTTATAGATTTACTGATTTAACACAATCCTGTCATAACCATGACAGTTTTTTTTAGTACAAATTGACAAACTGTTTCTAAATGTAAATGCAAAGGACCTAGTAAACCTAAAGCAATGTTGAAAAATATGAGCACAGTTGCATGACTAACTTCACTTGACTTCAAGAATTTCTCTAAAGCTATGTTAATCAAGATAGTGTGCTACTGGCATAAGTATTAACCAATATATCAATGTGACAGGATAAAGATCCCAGAAATAGATGCACATTTTTTTAGCATTCTTAAAACTTTTTATTGAAACATAATATATAATATATACAGAAATGTACACATATCCTAAGTGAATTTTCAATGAATTTTTGCAAACCGAACAAACACATCCATGTAACCTGTACCCTGACCAAGTATCAGAATATTAGCAGCAATTCAGAAGCATACCTCAGATGCTCCCTTCCAGTCCTTACTGCCTCAGTAGCAACCACTATCTCGATTTCCAATATCACAGAATAATTTTGCCAATTTTATACACTACATAAATGGAATCATGTATTATTTCATTTTTTGTGTGTCTGGGTTCTTTCACTCAACATTATGTTTGAGGATGTAGTTGTGGATTGTTCATCCTCAGCTGTGTAATATCCCACCATGTGAGTGTACAACAATTTTTATGTCTATTCTACTGCTGAAAGACATTTAGTTTCAGTGTTTTAACTGCAACACACAGTGCTACTAGGAACATCTAGTAGATGTCTTTTGGTGAACATATGTGCACATTTCTACTGAGTATATACCTAGGAATGAAGTAGCACGGTCATAAAATAGGTATATGTTCAGCTTTAGTAGATACTTCTAGAGTGTTCGTACAGATTTACATTCCCACTAGCGATGTTTGAAAGTTCCAGTTTCTCCACAACCTTGTCAACAGTGATGTTTTTTCATTTTAGCCATTCTCATGGATGTGTAGTAGTATTGCATTGTGGTTTTGATTTATATCACCCTGATGAATATTGAAGTTAAAAACCTTTTTCTATGTTCATTGGCCATTTAGACAGCCTATTTTATGAGGTGACTGTTCAAGTTATTTTCTCATTTTTCTACTGAGTTGTCTATCCTTCTCTTTCTATATTCTGGATGTGAATCCTTTGAGGGATAAATGTACCCTGAGTATCTTCTCCCACTCAGTCACCCACCTTTTCACTCCTTGAGTGTGTCTTTTGGTAAACACAAGTTCTTAACTTTAACATCATCCAATTTATCAGTTTCCTCTTTATGATCAGAATTGTTTCTGTCTTGTTTAGGAAATATTTGAAGACTTCACTGTCACAAAGATGTTATCCTATGTTTCCTCTGAAAGCTTTATTGTTTTACCTTTCATAGTTAGCTCTGCAATCCATCTGGAATTGTTTTATTGTATGATATAAGGTAGGATCAATAAATATTTTTCCATATGGATATCCAATTTTCTCAACACCAATCTTCGTTGATCTTTACTGAGAAAGATCATCCTTTCCCCAATGCTCTGCAATGTTGCTTTTGTCATAAACCAGGTTATCGTATATGTGAGGGTCTGTTTCTGGACTCTATATTACATTTAATTTGTTACTTTGTCTATTCTTGCACCAAAACCTCAGTGTCTTAATTACTATAGCTTTGTAATATGCCTTCATATCTAATGGTATAAGTCTCTTCCAGCTTTGTTTTTCTTCTTCAAGGTTACTTTGGATATTTTTGGCCCTTTGCATTTGGTCCTTTGCATGTGAATTTTAAATCCAGCTTGTTAACTTCTGCAAATGAACCTGCTAAATATTTTTTTGTTTTTTGGTTTTTAGTTTTTTTAAATAACATCTACTCAAGGGTTGAAATTTAATAAAATCAATAACTTTTTAAATTTTTATTTTATATTGGAGCATAGTTGATTAACAATGTTGTGTTAGTTTCAGGTATACAGCAAAGTGATTCAGTTACACCTTCTGAAGTTTTGATAGAAGTCGCATTATATCTGTAGTTTAATTTAGGGAGAATTACTATCTTTTCAATGATGTGTCTTTCATTCCATTACTATGGTAAATCTCTTTATTTATTTAGATCTCTTAGTTCCTGTCAATAATATTTTATATTTTTCAGGGTAGAGGCCTTACCCACTTTTCATTAGATATATTCCTAGATATTTGATATTTAAGTTATATCTTTTATAAAGTTTTTTTTCTATGTAGTTGTTGCTGGTATATAGCAATCAAATTGATTTTTGTATGTTGACCTTATATCTAGTGATCTTGCTAAATTCACTTAATTCTAATATTTTGTAGATTCTTTTGGATTTTCTATATACATGATAATATTATCAACAAATAATGACAGTTTTATTTCCCCATTTCTGATTATTACTCATCTTTGATTGGGGCCATCTCTTTGCTGAAGAAGTATGCTTATGGGGGTGATCTACCATTCCGACTGGGATTCATTGTTTATACCTCCTTCTGCCAAGTTCATATTTCCTTTGCCCTGAAAGTATACTCCATCCTCTGTTCTCTGCATCCCAAGGGTCAGTGTAGCTCAGAAAATTCCCTTAGATCTAGACTCTGTTAATATCTGGTAAGCTCACCCTTCCCATTATCATCATCAGTCTCTTTTGGCTAGAAGCACATGTGGTAAACAATAAAAGTGAGAAGTCAGCATGGTTTATTATTCACTCAGTCTTTTCTGGGTAGGGAGCTAAGTCTCTAGTAGGAAGAGCCTCCACTTCTCTGGTGGCCCACCTGTGCCCTTAGATTTCTTAGAGCTAACAAGAGTGTACTTTCAAGAATGCGACTCTATTCTACCTCAAGCAAACCAGCCTAACACTTGTAAGGATGCTAATTATGGTGTATGGTGCTAATGATGAATTATTGTGGTTGTATCCTTGTTTTGTTGATTATGGGCCTTCTACTTAATGCTGCTTTTCACTCTTTCTGTTTTTGTCTGTGGGTTTTGAAGGAGGGGAATGAAGTTAAAATGCCTTTATTACATCATCTACAACCAGATGTCCCCTTCACTTTTCCCCCTTCACATTTTTGTTAAGCTCTTTATTGGAATATAATTGCTTTACACTCTTGTACCAGCTTTTGAGGTACACCAAAGTGAATCAGCTGTATTTATACAAATATCCCCATAGCCCCTCCCTCCTGTGACTCCCTCCCACCATCCCTGTCCTAGCCCTTTAAGGCATCACCCATCATAGAATTGATCTCCCTTTGTTATACAGAAACTTCCCCCTAGCTATCTATTTCACAGTTGGTAGTGTATATATATATGTCTATGCTACTCTCTCACTTTGTTCTGGTTTCCCCTTTGCCCCCTGCCCCCCCAACCCCGTGTCCTTCAGTCCATTCTCTGCATCTGCATCCTTATTCTTGTCTTGTCACTGAGTTCATCAGCACCATTTTTTTTTTTTAGATTTCGTTTATATGAGTTAGCATACAATATTTGTTTTTCTCTTTCTGGCTTACTTTCCTCTGTATGACAGACTCTAGGTCTATCTACCGCATTACATATAGCTCCATTTCATTCCTTTTTATGACTGAGTAATATTCCATTGTATATATATGCCACATCTTCTTTATCTATTCATTTGTTGATGGGCATTTCAGTTGCTTCCATGTCCTGGCTATTGTAAATAGTGCTGCAATAAACATTATGGTACTGGTTTCTTTTGGGATTATGGTTTTCTTTGGGTATATGCCCAGGAGTGGGATTACTGGATCATATGGTAGTTCTATTGTTAGTTTTTTAAGCAACCTCCAAACTGTTTTCCATAGTGGCTGTACCAACTTACATTCCCACCAACAGTGCAGGAGAGTTCCCTTTTCTCCACACCCTCTCCAACATTTGTTGTTTCTAGAATTTTTGATGATGGCCATTCTGACCGGTGTGAAGTGAGACCTCTTTGTGGCTTTGACTTACATTTCTCTAATGGTTAGTGATGTTGAGCATCTTTTCATGTGTTTGTTGGCCATCTGTATGTGTTCTTTGGAGAAATGTCTGTTTAGGTCTTCTGCCCATTTGTGAATTGGGTTATTTGCTTTTTAGGTATTAAGCTGCATGAGCTGCTTGTATATTTTGGAGATTAATCCTTTGTCCATTGCTTCGCTGGCAAGTATTTTCTCCCAGGGTTGCCTTCTTGTCTTGTTTATGGTTTTTCTCACTGTGCAAAAGCTTTTAAGTTTCATTAGGTCCCATTTGTTTATTCTTGATTTTGTTTCCATTATTCTAGGAGGTGGATCAAAAAGGATCTTGCTTTGATGTATGTCATAGAGTGTTCTGCCTATGCTTTCCACTAAGAGTTTTATAGTGTCTGGCCTTACATGTAGGTCTTTAATCCATTTGGAGTTTATTTTTGTGTATGGTGTTAGGAAGTGTTCTAATTTCATTCTTTTGCATGTTGCTGTCCAATTTTCCCAGCACCACTTATTGAAGAGGTTGTCTTTTCTCCATTGTATATTCTTGCCTCTTTTGTCAAAGATAAGGTGCCCATGTGTGCTTGGGCTTACCTCTGAGTTCTCTATTCTGTTCCATTGATCTTCCTTTCTATTTTTGTGCCAGTACCATACTGTCTTGATCACTGTGGCCTTGTAGTATAGTTTGAAGTCAGGAAGTCTAATTCCACCAACTCCATCTTTTCTTCTCAAGATTGCTTTGGCTATTTGGAGTCTTTTGCGTTTCCATACAAATCGTAAAACTTCTTGTTCTAGTTCTGTGAAAAATGCCGTTGGTAATTTGATCGGGATTACATTGAATCTGTAAATTGCTTTGGGCAGTACAGTCATTTTCACAATGTTGATTCTTCCAATCCAAGAATGTGGTATATCCCTCCATCTGTTTGTGTCGTCTTTGATTTCTTTCATCAGTGTCTTATAGTTTTCTGCATACAGTTCTTTTGCCTCCTTATGCAGGCTTAGTCCTAGGTATTTTATTCTTTTTGTTGCAATGGTAAATGGGAGAGTTTCCTTAATTTCTGCTCTTCCGTTGTTAGTGTATAGGAATGCAAGCGATTTCTGTGCATTAATTTTGATTCCTGCTACTTTACTAAATTCATTGATTAGTTCAGGTAGTTTTCTGGTGGCATCTTTAGGATTTTCTATGTATAGCATTATGTCATCTGCAAACAGTGACAGTTTTACTTCTTTTCCAATCTGGATTCCTTTTATTTCATTTTCTTCTCTGATTGCTGTGGCTAAACCTTCCAAAACTATGTTGAATAATAATGGTGAGCGTGGGCACCCTTGTCTTTTTCCTGTTCTTAGAGGACAGTCTTTCAGTTTTTCACCATTTAGAACGATGTTGGCTTTTGGTCTCTCATATACAGCTTTTATTACATTGAGGTAATTTCCTTCCATGCCCATTTTCTGGAGAGTTTTTATCATAAATGGATGTTGAAATTTGTCAAAAGCTTTTTCCTCATCTATTGAGATGATCATATGGTTTTTATCCTTCAATTTGTTGATATCATGTACCACATTGATTGATTTGGGTATATTGAAGAATCCTTGCATTCCAGGGATAAACCCCACTTGATCATGGTGTATGATCTTCTTAATGTGCTGTTGGATTCTGTTTGCTAGTATTTTGTTGAGGATTTTTGCGTCTATATTCATCAGTGATATTGGCCTGTAATGTTCTTTTTTTGTGACATCTTTGCCTGGTTTTGGTATCAGGGTGATGGTGGCCTCATTGAATGAGATTGGGAGTGTTCCATGTTCTGCTCTATTTTGGAAGAGTTTGAGAAGGATAGGTGTTAGCTCTTCTCTAAATGTTTGATAGAATTCGCCTGTGAAGCCATCTGGCCCTGGGCTTTTGTTTGTTGGGAGATTATTAATCACAGTCTCAATTTCCATACTTGTGTTTGGTCTGTTCATAGTTTCTATTTCTTCCTGGTTCCTTCTTGGAAGATTGTATTTATCTAAGAATTTGTCCATTTCTTCAAGGTTATCCATTTTATTGGCATATAGTTGCTTGTAGTAGTCTCTCATGATCTTTTGTATTTCTGTGGTGTCAGTTGTTACTTCCCCATTTTCATTTCTAATTCTGTTAATTTGAGTCTCCTCCCTTTTTTTCGCTGATGAGTCTGGCTAATGGTTTATCAATTTTGTTTATCTACTCAAAGAACCAGCTTTTAGTTTCATTGATATTTGCTGTTGTTTCCTTCATTTCTTTTTCATTTATTTCTGAACTGATCTTTATGATTTCTTTCCTCCTGCTCAATTTGAGGTTTCTTTGTTCTTCTTTCTCTAATTGTTTTAAGTGTAAGGTTAGGTTGTTTATTCGATATTTTTCTTGTTTCTTGAAGTAGGACTATATGGCTATAAACTTACCTCTTAGAACTGCTTCTGCTGTATCCCATAAGTTTTGGGTTGTGGTGTTTTCCTTGCCATTTGTTTCTAGATATGTTTTGATTTCCGCTTTGATGTCTTTAGTGATTTCTTGGTTGTTTAATAGCGTATTGTTTAGCCTCCATGTGGTTGTATTTTTTACAGTTTTTTTCCCGTAATTGATATCTAGTCTCATGGCGTTGTGGTCGGAGAAGATGCTTGATATGATTTCAATTTTCTTGAATTTACTGAGGCTTGATTTGTGACCCAAGATGTGATCTATCCTGAAAAATGTTCCTTGTGCACTTGAGAAGAAAGCGTATTCTGTCGTTTTTGGATGGAATGTCCTATAAATATCAAGTCGAGATGGTCTAATGTGTAATTGAAAGCTTGTATGTTGTTATTTATTTTCTTTTTTTTTTTTATTTTATTTTATTTTATTTTATTTATTTTATTTTATTTTATTTTATTTTTTTGGGGGTACACCAGGTTCAATCAACTGTTTTTATACACATATCCCCATATTCCCTCCCTTCCTTGATGCCCCCCCCCTCGAGTCCCCCCCACCCTCCCTGCCCCAGTCCTCTAGGGCATCTTCCATCCTCGAGTTGGACTCCCTTTGTTATACAACAACTTCCCACTGACTATTTTACACTTGGTAGTATATATATGTCTGTGCTACTCTCTCGCTTCTTCTCAGTTTCCCCTTCACCCCCCGCCCCCTCCCATACCTCGAGTTCTCCAGTCCATTCTCTGTATCTGCTTCCTTGTTCTTGTCACTGAGTTCATCAGTACCATTTTTAGATGCCGTATATGTGAGTTAGCATACAATATTTGTCCTTCTCTTTCTGACTTACTTCACTCTGTATGACAGATTGTAGTTCTATCCACCTCATTACATATAGCTCCATCTCATCCCTTTTTATAGCTGAGTAATATTCCATTGTATATATATGCCACATCTTCTGTATCCATTCATTTGTTGATGGGCATTTCGGTTGCTTCCATGTCCTGGCTATTGTAAAGAGTGCTGCAATAAACATTATGGTACAAGTTTCTTTTGGGATTATGGTTTTCTTTGGGTATATGCCCAGGAGTGGGATTACTGGATCATATGGTAGTTCTATTTGTAGTTTTTTAAGGAACCTCCAAATTGTTTTCCATAGTGGCTGTACCAACTTACATTCCCACCAACAGTGCAGGAGAGTTCCCTTTTCTCCACACCCTCTCCAACATTTGTTGTTTCCAGACTTTGTGATGATGGCCATTCTGATTGGTGTGAGGTGATACCTCATTGTGGCTTTGACTTGCATTTCTCTGATGATGAGTGATGTTGAGCATCTTTTCATGTGTTTGTTGGCCATCTGTATGTCTTCTTTGGAGAAATGTCTATTTAGGTCTTCTGCCCATTTGTGGATTGGGTTATTTGCTTTTTTGGTATGAAGCTGCATGAGCTGCTTGTATATTTTGGAGGTTAATCCTTTGTCCGTTGTTTCATAGGCAATTATTTTTTCCCATTCTGAGGGTTGCCTTTTAGTCTTGTTTATGGTTTCTTTTGCTGTGCAAAAGCTTTTAAGTTTCATGAGGTCCCATTCATTTATTCTTGATTTTATTTCCATGATTCTAGGAGGTGGGTCAAAAAGGATGTTGCTTTGATGTATGTCAAAGAGTGTTCTGCCTATGTTTTCCTCTAGGAGTTTTATAGTGTCTGGCCTTACATGTAGGTCTTTAATCCATTTGGAGTTTATTTTTGTGGATGGTGTTAGGAAGTGTTCTAATTTCATTCTCTTACATGTTGCTGTCCAATTTTCCCAGCACCACTTATTGAAGAGGCTGTCTTTTTTCCATTGTATACTCGTGCCTCCTTTGTCAAAGATAAGGTGCCCATATGTGTTTGGGCTTACTTCTGAGTTCTCTATTCTATTCCATTGATCTTCTTTTCTATTTTTGTGCCAGTACCATACTGTCTTGATCACTATGGCCTTGTAGTATAGTTTGAAGTCAGGAAGCCTGATTCCACCAACTCCATTTTTCCTTCTCAAGATTGCTTTGGCTATTCGGGGTCTTTTGCGTTTCCATACAAATCGTAAGATTTCTTGCTCTAGTTCTGTGAAAAATGCCATTGGTAATCTGATCGGGATTGCATTAAATCTGTAAATTGCTTTGGGTAGTACAGTCATTTTCACGATGTTAATTCTTCCAATCCAGGAACATGGTATGTCCCTCCATCTGTTTGTGTCGTCTTTGATTTCTTTCATCAGTGTCTTAAAGTTTTCTGCATACAGATCTTTTGCCTCCTTAGGCAGGTTTATTCCTAGGTATTTTATTCTTTTGGTTGCAATGGTGAATGGGAGAGTTTCCTTAATTTCTCTTTCTGCTCTTCCGTTGTTAGTGTATAGGAATGCAAGAGATTTCTGTGCATTAATTTTGTATCCTGCTACTTTACTAAACTCATCAATGAGTGCTAGCAGTTTTCTGGTAGAGTCTTTAGGGTTTTCTATATATAGTATCATGTCATCTGCAAAGAGTGATAATTTTACTTCTTCTTTTCCAATTTGTATTCCTTTAATTTCTTTTTCTTCTCTGATTGCTGTGGCTAACACTTCCAAAACTATGTTGAATAACAGTGGTGAGAGTGGACACCCTTGTCTTGTTCCTGTTCTTAGAGGGAATTCTTCCAGTTTTTCTCCATTGAGAACAATGTTGGCTTTTGGTTTGTCATATATGGCTTTTATGATGTTGAGGTAATTTCCTTCTATGCCCATTTTCTGGAGAGCTTTTATCATAAATGGATGTTGAACTTTGTCAAAAGCTTTTTCTGCATCTATTGAAATGATCATATGGTTTTTATCCTTCAATTTGTTGATATGATGTATCACGTTGATTGATTTGCGTATATTGAAGAATCCTTGCATCCCAGGGATAAACCCCACTTGATCGTGGTGTATGATTTTTTTAATGTGCTGTTGCAGTCTGTTCGCTAGTATTTTGTTGAGGATTTTTGCATCTATATTCATCAGTGATATTGGTCTGTAGTTTTCTTTTTTTGTGACATCTTTGCCTGGTTTTGGTATCAGGGTGATGGTAGCCTCATAGAATGAGTTTGGGAGTGCTCCGCCTTCTGCAATATTTTGGAAGAGTTTGAGAAGGATAGGTGTTAACTCTTCTCGAAATGTTTGATAGAATTCGCCTGTGAATCCATCTGGTCCTGGGCTTTTGTGTGTTGGGAGATTTTTAATCACTGCCTCAATTTCTGTACTTGTGATTGGTCTGTTCATGGTTTCTATTTCTTCCTGGTTCAGTCTTGGAAGATTGTATTTTTCTAAGAATGTATCCATTTCTTCCAGGTTATCCAATTGATTGGCATATAGTTGCTTGTAGTAGTCTCTCATGATGTTTTGTATTTCTGAGGTGTCCGTTGTGACTTCTCCTTTTTCATTTCTAATTCTGTTGATTTGCATCTTCTCCCTTTTTTTCTTGATGAGTCTGGCTAATGGTTTATCAATTTTGTTAATCTTCTCAAAGAACCAGCTTTTAGTTTTATTTATTTTTCTTATGGTTTCTTTCCTTTCTTTTTCATTTATTTCTGCTCTGATCTTTATGATTTCTTTCCTCCTGCTCGCTTTGGGGTTTCTTTGTTCTTCTTTCTCTAGTTGTTTGAGGTGTAAGGTTAGGTTGTTTATTCGATCATTTTCTTGTTTCTTAAGGTAGGACTGTATTGCTATAAACTTCCCTCTTAGAACTGCTTTTGCTGCGTCCCATAGGTTTTGGGTTGTTGTGTTTTCGTTGTCATTTGTTTCTAGATATTTTTTGATTTCCTCTTTGATTTCTGTAGTGATTCCTTGGTTGTTTAAGAGTGAATTGTTTAGCCTCCATGTGTGTGTATTTTTTGCAGTTTTTTTCCTGTAATTGATATCTAGTCTCATGGCGTTGTGGTCTGAGAAGATGCTTGATATGATTTCAATTTTCTTGAATTTGCTGAGGTTTGATTTGTGACCCAAGATGTGATCTATCCTGGAAAATGTTCCGTGTGCACTTGAGAAGAAAGTGTAGTCTGTCGTTTTTGGATGGAATGTCCTATAAATATCAATTAAGTCGAGATGGTCTAATGTGTCATTTAATGCTTGTGTGTCTTTATTTATTTTCTGTTTGGATGATCTGTCCATTGATGTAAGTGGGGTGGTCAAGTCTCCCACTATAATTGTGTTACTGTCGATGTCCCCTTTTATAGCTGTTAGCATTTGCCTTATGTATTGAGGTGCTCCTATATTGGGGGCATAGATATTTACCATTGTGATATGTTCTTCTTGGATGGATCCCTTGATCATTATGTAGTGCCCTTCCTTGTCTCTTTTAATAGTCTTTACTTTCAAGTCTAATTTGTCTGATATGAGTATTGCTACTCCAGCTTTCTTTTGACTTCCATTTGCATGGAATATCTTTTTCCATCCCTTCACTTTCAGTCTATATGTATCCCTTGGTCTGAAGTGGGTTTCTTGTAGGCAGCATATAGAAGGGTCTTGTTTTTGTATCCATTCAGCCAGTCTGTGTCTTTTGGTTGGAGCATTTAGTCCATTTACATTTAAAGTGATTATTGACATGTGTGTTCCTATTACCATTTTCTTAATTGTTTTGGGTTTGTATTTGTAGGTGTTTTCCTTTTCTTGTGTTTCCTACTTAGAGAAGTTCCTTTAGCACTTGTTGTAAGGCTGGTTTGGTGGTGCTGAATTCTCTTAACTTTTGCTTGTCTGGAAAGCTTTTGATTTCTCCCTCAAATCTGAATGAGATTCTTGCTGGGTAGAGTATTCTTGGCTGTAGGTTTCTCTCTTTCAGGACTTTCAGTATATCGTGCCATTCCCTTCTGGCCTGCAGAGTTTCTGTAGAAAGGTCAGCTGTTATCCTGATGGGTTTTCCCTTATATGTTGTTTGTTGCTTTTCTCTTGCTGCTTTTAATATTTTTTCTTTGTGTTTAATTGTCGTTAGTTTGATTAATATGTGTCTTGGTGTATTTCTCCTTGGGTTTATTCTGTATGGGACTCTCTGTGCTTCTTGGACTTGGTGAATTATTTCCTTTCCCATGTTGGGGAAGTTTTCCACTAGAACCTCTTCAAATATTTTCTCAGACCCTTTCTTGTTTTCTTCTTCTTCTGGGATGCCTATAATTCGAATGTTGGTACGTTTAAGGTTATCACTGAGGTCTCTGAAGCTGTCTTCTAGTCTTTTTATTTTTTTATCTTTTTCCTGCTCTGTGGCGTTTATTTCTCCCATTCTATCTTCCAACTCACTTATTCGTTCTTCTGCCTCAGTCATTCTGCTGGTTAGAGCATCTAGAGTATTTTTAATTTCAGTTATTTTGTTATCCATTGCTGTTTGTTTTTCTGAGTTCTTATGAACTGTTTCTTGTACTTTCTCTAATTTGTTATCGAGATTTTGTATCATTTTTACTATCATTACTCTAAATTCTTTTTCAGGCATTTTTCCTATTTCCTCCTCATTTATTTGGTCTTGTGGGTTTTTTTCCTGCTCCTTTGCCTGCATGGTGTTTCTTTGTTTCCTCATGGTTGTCCAAGCTTTTGGGGTTGCTTGTCCTGGTGATAGAGGTGTTTATAGAAGACTGTCCAAGCCTCAGACTAATGTCCAAGTATTGGATTAGACGAATATTCAGTCTAGGAAACACATACATGTATAAGACACACAATTATTGAATCCGTTAGGACATAAGGCTCTAGAAAGACCTGACAGAACCCCAGTGTGCTATCAGATATTCAAAGAGAAACCCAGCAGAAATTGACAACTGAAACAGAACAAATCAGAGACAAAAGCAAAAGCAAACAAACAACAAATAACACCCTACACATACAAACATCAATCCAGGGAGATTTTGTAAGCTAGGATCAAATATAGAAATGAGCTGGAGTACCACCAGAGAGAATGGAGATTCTCAGAATGTAATTAGACAACTGTACTAAGAACTAATATAAAGACAAAAGCCTAATATTAATACCAAGGCAGTGCATCATCTGAAGGATAGAGCAAGGAGTCTGAGCAGACCGATAGTGTTGCTTATAAGTATGTTAAGATAAAATACACTTAAAATGGCTGGAAGAAAGGGGAACAGAAGAGCATAATGTGGTTGGAAATATGCATAGAAAAAGAAAGGAATAGAAGTGTATAAAAGAAAGGGATGAAAGGAAAGTATGAAAGATATTTTGTCCGTACTACCAAAAACTTAGCTAGATATAGAAGTATATAAAAAGGCAAAAAAAAAAAAAAAAAAAGAGTAAAAAATCTCCTTAAAAAATTATGTTGTAAAACTTGTAGATCCCGTAGTGCTAAGATCGTATTTAATAAATCAAAAAAACAAAAACAAAAAACAAAAACAAAAACAAAAAAAAAAAGAGAGAGAGAAAGGAAAAAAAAAAAAATCTAGAACTGATCCCCGAATGGACCAGTTCAATAGGTATTGATACTACTATTTCTGTTTCCTTAGCGTCTCAGCTGTAAGTGTCCTTCTCCTTGCCTTGGTTTTTTTTTTTGCGTTATTCTGTGACCAGCAGAGGTTCCTTTATTGTTCGTCTGTAAGCCTCGGTGTGTGGGGAGGGAGAGGGTGCAATAGTGGCTCCTTCTCCTGGGAGTGAGTGAGCAGTGGCGCACTGTTGCTTCAGTCAGGCTTGGAGGTGCCTGTTGCAGAGGGCGCTGGTGGCTCAGGCGTACACAGAAAGTTTTAGAGTTGGGCCTCTCTCGGGGTTTTTTCTTTTTGATGCTGGTTTTTTTTTTTTTTTTCTCTCGGCAGCCTCCCTGCTGCTGGCGTTGCAAGGAGTTTTAATCGAGCCCCGCCCGAGCGCCTGAGGGTGGTTGTTATCCCTGAGCGCCTTAGGTGGCCCGCAGGGCGTCTCTCCGCTGCCTGTTGCAGAGGCACCGAAAGAGAGGGAGAGGCTATGCGCGCAGCTCCTCCCCGCCGCCCGGGAGCCTGCAGCCTCCAGCCGCCATCATGGCCGGGCAGCTCTCAGGGACCGGCACTCCTCTCCGCGGACCTCTTCCCTCTTGTCCTCTCGGTCCGTCACCCTACTGGCAACAATGTTTCTCACCCTGAACCAGCTCTCCGGTTCCCACGCTCCCGCTCCTGGACCCTCCGTTCAGCCGCGGATCGATGTCTCGGTCCGGGAACGCTGAGCTGCGCTGCGGACCCTCCGTATGTTTCTCACTCCCTCCCGTCTGCCACAGCTCCGCCGCTTCACCCTCTTTGAGCCCTCGTAGATGCCTCCCTACCGGCTATGTCAGGCTCCCCGCAGCCCTTTCTGGTGTCCGAGGCCGTCTGCTGGTGTTCAGCTGGTTCTCTGTGGGAATGACTGCGTCCTTCCGTGCATTCCCAATGCATCTGTGGAGAGGGATGCACTCCACGTCTCTCTACTTCGCCGCCATCTTTTGAGACCGTTATTTATTTTCTGTTTGGATGATCTGTCCATTGATGTAAGTGGGGTGTTCAAGTCTCCTACTATTATTGCATTACTGTTGATTTCCCCTTTTATGGCTGTTAGGATTTGCCTTATGTATTGAGGTGCTCCTATGTTGGGTGCATAGATATTTATAATTGTTATATGTTCTTCTTGGATAGATCCCTTGATCATTATGTAGCGTCCTTCCTTGTCTCTTGTAATAGTCTTTACTTTAAAGTCTAATTTGTCTGATATGAGTATTGCTACCCCAGCTTGCTTTTGGCTTCCATTTGCATGGAATATCTTTTTCCATCCCTTTACTTTCATTCTATATGTGTTGCTTGGTCTGAAGTGGGTTTCTTGGAGGCAGCATATAGAAGGGTCCTGTTTTTGTATCCATTCAGCCAGTCTGTGTCTTTTGGTTGGAGCATTTAATCCATTTACATTAAGGTGATTATTGACATGTGTGTTCCTATTACCATTTTCTTAATTGTTTTGGGTTTGTATTTGTAGGTCTTTTCCTTCTCTTGTGTTTCCTACTTAGAAAAGTTCCTTTAGCAATTGTTGTAAGGCTGGTTTGGTGGTGCTGAATTCTCTTAACTTTTGCTTGTCTGGAAAGCTTTGGATTTCTCCATCGAATCTGAATGAGATTCTTGCTGGGTAGAGTATTCTTGGATGTAGGTTTTTCTCTTTCAGGACTTTCAGTATATCCTGCCATTCCCTTCTGGCCTGCAGAGTTTCTGTAGAAAGGTCAGCTGCTATCCTTATGGGTTTTCCCTTAAATGTTATTTCTTGCTTTTCTCTTGCTGCTTTTAATATTTTTTCTTTGTCTTTAATTGTCATTAGTTTGATTAATATATGCCTTGGTGTATTTCTCCTTGGGTTTATTCTGTATGGGACTCCACACTTCTTGGAGTTGGTTTACTATTTCCTTTCCCATTTTGGGGAAGTTTTCCACCATAATCTCCTCAAATATTTTCTCAGACCCTTTCTTTTGTTCTTCTTCTTCTAGGATGCCTATGATTTGAATGTTGGTATGCTTAATGTTGTCACCAAGGTCTCTGAGACTGTCTTCCATTTTTTTTATTTTTTTTCTCTTTCTTGCTCTGTGGCAGTTATTTCCCCCATTCTATCTTCCAACTCACATATTCATTCTTTTGCCTCAGTTATTCTGCTGTTTGTAGCATCTAGAGTATTTTTAATTTTGGTTATTTTGTTGTCCATTACTGTTTGTTTGCTCTCTAGTTCTTCTGAGTCCTTATTAACTGTTTCTTGTATTTTCTCTACTTTGTTATCAAAATTTTGGATCATCTTTACTATCATTACTCTGAATTCTTTTTCAGGCAATTTTCCTATTTCGTCTTCATTTATTTGGTCTTGTGGGTTTTTTCCTGCTCCTTTGCCTGCATGGTGTTTCTTTGTTTTCTCATTTTGTCTGCTTTATAGGATTTGCTGTCTCTTTTCTCTATGCTGCCTAGTAGTAATTCCTCTTGTTTCTGCCCTCTGCCCCCTGTGGTGAGGTTTGTCCAGTGTCTTGATTAGGCTTCCTGGTGGTGGGGGGGTCTGGTGTCTGCTTTGCAGTGTGTGGCTCTATGTCCTTTCTCTCTGATGAGCAGGGCTGTGTCAGGTGGTGAGTTTTAGGGTATCTGTGAGGTTAATATGGCTTTAGGTAGTCTCTGTGCTGATGGGTGAGTTTGTGTTCCTGTCTTATTTGTAGTTTGGTGTGAGGTGTTCAGCACTGGCAGTTGCAGACAGTTGGACGAAGTTGAGTTTTAGACTCTGATACAGGGCTCTGTGAGAGTACTTTGCAGTTAATCTTCCTGTGTCTGAGGACTCTGTAGTGGTCTAGCATCCTGGATTCAGTGCTCCCTCCCCAGAGCTTCCTATTTGATTTCTGGTGGAGTAGTGCAGACTTCAGAGGTTGCTTGTCCAAGCAATAAAGTGCTTTAAAGAAGTCTGTCCAAGCCCCAGACTAATGGCAGAGTGTTGAGACAAACAAATACTAAATCAAGGAAACACATACATGTATAAGACACACAAATACTGAATCCAATAGAACATAGGTCACTAGAAAGACCTGACAGAAGAACCCCAGTATGCCATCAGACAATCAAAGAGAAAACCAACAGAAATTCAAAACCAAAAAAACAAAACGAAACAAAAAACCCACACACAAACACAAATCCAGGGAGATTTTGAAAGCTAGGATCAAATGTAATAAAGAACAAGAGTACCACCAGACAGACTGAAGTTTCTCAGAATGAAATCAGACAATTATACTTAGAGCCAAGATAAAGACAAAACCTAATAATAAAAACCAAAGCAGTGTGTCATCTGGAGAATAAAGCAGGGAGACAGCGCAGACCAATAATATTGCTTATAAGTATATTAAGATAAACTAAACTAAAAAAGGATAGAAGACAGGGCAACGGAAGAGTGTAGTGTGACTGGAAATATGAAAAGAATAAGAAAGAAATAGAAATGTATAAATGATAGAGATGAAAAGAAGGTAGGAGAGATACAGTCAGCACTACAAAAAACCTAGCTAGAATAGCAATATATAAAAAGGCTAAAAATAAAACTAGAATAAAAAATAGAATAAAAAAGTTATAAAATATGTAGATTCCTTAGACTAAGATTGTAATTAATTAAACAAACAAACAAACAAACAAACAAACTAGAAATGACCCCAGAATGGACCAGATGCATAGAATTAATAATAATATTTCTGTTTCCTTGGGGTCTCAGCTGTAAGTGTCCTTCTACCTGCCTTGAGTTTTTTGTATTACTCTAAGACCAGCAGAGCTTCCTTTATTGTTCATCTGTAAGTGTCAGTGTGTGGGGAGAGAGAGGGTACAATAGTGGCTCCTTCCCCTGGGAGTGAGTGAGCAGTGGCACCCTGCCTGGGTCACGGCAGCTTGGGTGGCTCAGGCCAAGAGAGTGACTCCAACCGCGGCTCCTCCCCACTGCTACAACTCTGCCGGGGACCCCTGCCTGGGTCACGGCAGCTCAGTCAGCCATGGCAGTGCCTGTTGCAGAGGGATGCCTGTGGCTCAGGTGTAAACAGAATGTCTCCAGAGCTGGGCCACTCTGTGGACTTTTGGCTCTTGGCTGCAGGCATTCTAGGCCAACCCCACCCGGGGGCCTTTGTTGTCTCTGAGTCCATTAGCCAGGCCCGCAGGGGTCCTTCCTCTGTCCGTCTCACGCACCAAGAAAGAAGTTACACCTGCAGCTCCTCCCCCCTGCTTGTGAGTCAGCAGTATCGAGCTGCCGCCATGGCTGCCCAGCTTTCCATGGTAGGCACTCTCTGCTGTGGATTTCTTCCCTCCTGTTCTCTCAGTCTGTCTCCCCACTGCCAACAATGTTTCTCACCCTGAACCAGTTCTCCAGTTCCCACATTCCAGCTCCCAGACCCCCTGTTCAGCTGTGAACCGACATCTCAGTCTGGACACACTGAGCCATGGTGCGGACCCTCCATGTGTTTCTCACTCTTTCTGGTCTGCCACAGCTTAGCTGCTTCACCCTCTTTGAACAGTCGTAAATGCCTCCCTACTGACCCAAGGAAATTCCCCGTTGGAGAAGGGGTTTCCCCATCAGATAAGGGACGTTTCCCCAAATTTGGCAATCTCCCCTCTGTTTCAGATCTCCCTGCCCTAGGGTGTGGGACCCATCCCTTTCCTTTCTTCCTCACCTCTTTCTCCTTTTGTTCTTTTTTTCCCCTCTATCCTACCCAGTTATGTTGGGACCTTTGCAGTCCTTTCTGGTGTCCGATGTCATTTGCTGGTGTTCAGCTGGTTCTCTGTGGGAATTATTGCATCTTTTGGTGTATTCCTGATGCATCTGTGGAGAGGGATGCATTCCACGTCCTTCTACTTTGCCGCCATCTTTCTTTTCCTAGATGCGCATTTATACGTAATTTTATTTTTGACAAAGGTGCCAAAGCAATATAATGAGAAAAAAAAATGTCAACAAATGGCACTGAAATAACTGTCCATCGATATGGATAAGGGAATCTTAAACCTAGCCTCACACCATACACAAAAATTAATTTGGCATGGGTCAAGGACCTAAATATGAAGTAAAATACCACAAACATTTTAAGGGAAACTATGGAACAATATCTTTGTCACTTGGAGGTAGGCAAATGTTTCTTAGCCAGGACACAGAAAACAGAAGCAATGAGAAAAATTGATAAATTAGACTTCATAAAACTTTAAAACTTCTGCTCATCAAATGATACTATTAAAAGTGAATAGGTAAGCTATGTAAACTATGTAAGGTAAGCTACTGGGGGAAATTACTTTTTTTTAAATTTATATTTGACCAGGGACTGGCATTCAGGATATGTAAAGAAGTTCTAGTGCTGAATGATAAAAAGGCAAACAGCCAATTAAAAATGGGCAAAAAAATGGAAGAACACTTCGCAAAAGAAGATATACAAATGGCCAATAAGCAAAAGAAAATTTGCTTTTGTTATTAGTCATCTTGGAAGTTAAAATTAAGGTCACCAGATATCACTACACACTCACCAGAATAAGATAAAAAGACTGACAACACCAGATATTGATGAAGATATGGAGAAAGAGGAACTATCACACATTGTTGGTAAGAATGTAAAATGATATGATCACTTTGGGAAAAAATCTGGTAGTTTCTTATAAAACTTAAAATCCACTTACCCTATGATGCAACAATTCAACTCCTAGGTATTTACCCAAGAGCCATGAAAATACATGTCTATAAAAAAAATCATAAACAAAGTTCATGGCAGTTTTATTAGTAATAGCCTAAAATTGGAAACAATTCAGGTGTCCATCAACAGGACAATGATAAACTAGATAGACTTGTGTATACAAACAGGATACACAAACTGGGTAAACAAACTGTGGCATATTCATCCAGTAGAGTACTGCTCAGCAATGAAAGAGAATTACTGATGCACACAACAACATGGATGAATCCCAGAAGCATCATGTTGAGTGAACTAATCTAGACACAAAAGAGTATATTGTTGTTCAGATTCAGGTTTCTGCTTCCTCCAGGCGACACTGTAAAAGAGGCTAGTATCAGATTGTGGCTTCCCTTTGTTTTTTTTTCTATGTGACAAATCTAAGTTAATTCCTGCCCCACTCCCCCTGCCAAATACCTATCCATTTATCTCAACATATTTACATGCTGATTTGAGATGCCTCCTTTATCATATGCTAAATATTCATATATTTGAGTCTGCTTCTAGATCTGTTGTGTACACTAAATCGGTCTCTTCTGTCACATCTCGTTGTGATTATTGTGACTTTAGAATACATTTTAATATTAGACGGTGTGCCTTATTTGTTTTTTAAAAATATTTCTAGCTATTACCAATTGTTTATATTTCAGATAAGCTTTAGAATCATCCTGTCTAGGACCCCTAAAATCCATTTGGGATTATGTTAAATCTGTAGGTTAATTTGGGAAGAGTTGACCTTTCTTTAATAATGAGGTTTCTTACATAGGAATAAGCTCTCTTTCTTCATTTATTTAAATCTTTTTAAATAACGATGGAAGTTTATAGTTTTTTTCATATAGGTGAAAATTGAAATGGCCAGTGAGGCTGGGATATAGCAAGCCAAGGTAATACCACTAGTCCAAAGCTCCTCACTGAGAAGCGAGCTAGCCTAGGAATGACAAAACATTAGGATCCCTACCTCTCACCCCATATGGCATCAACCCCCTCTTTTGGTCTAGTCTCACTGGCAGGTTAGCTGTTCACTAGTCATTTGTACATTCTTTCTTCATCCTTATTCCAGAAATTCCATTTGGGGAAAAGCATAATGTTCTATATCTGCACTGTCTGATATGGTAGCCACTTTTGGATAGTGCTTACCTAGGATACCGGTTTCTAGGTAAGCCTGGGATTTGAGAGGTGGTATGGAGATGCTGATTATTCATATGCGCACTTAGGCCACCAAAACTACAGCACTAGGAGGTTTTTAGTTATTGTTAGCCCCAGTGTCCATATGCATTAATTCCATTTATGGACAGGGCCCTCTTGACTTCTCTTGCTGGCTATAACCTCTGGCTAGAGGAGTGCTTCTGGGGCAATCCTGGCTCAGCCAGAAAACTCTCTAATGACTCTTTAGACAGAGTTCTCCAGCCTCGTTAGTTTCACTCATTATCTCTCATCAGCCTTTGGTGCTATGAGCCAGGGACTTGGATAATTTGCTTTGCTATAACCCCCACTTGGAGGAGAGACTACAAGCCCCTCTAGGCCTCTCGACTGTCACCGCCACATAGGCTGACTGGAAAATAGGAAGAGTATCCAAAGCTGAGGTAGAGCTGTACACTGACATCTGGACTGAGGCCTGGACTGGGGAAGGTATCCAGGAACTTGAAGCCCAGTCCAACTGCTGCAAGTAATCAGTGAAGGGGTCCAGCCAGCGGTCAGTGCCATGAGTCACAGAGCAAATGGAGCCAGGGCCAAGCCACAGGTCAGGAATGAGACACTGAGTTTCTGGGATCAGGCAGCTCCTGGATAGACTTGGCCAGGAGGTGTAGCAGGGGAGGCTAGAAACACAAACCAATGAGGAAAAGAGGGGATGCTGGCAGATACCAATCTTCTGGCATCCAGAGTCACTCTAGAGAGGGTTGGTCATTTGTTCAGAGCAGATCAGCTGAGGCCTGAAGCCAGATGAGTGGCTGGGCCAGGAGAGGAGTCATAAACAGCAAAGTTAGGAGGAGACAGACCACTGATGTGGGAGAGAGGCTTCTCTGGGTCTGGGCTAGAGATCTAGGTTTCTGGGTATAGACCTCTGGCCAGACAGAGGCTGATTAGGGGGAAGAGTGGTGAAGAGCTCAGCCTTGTGGGAGAATCCATGCCAATCCAAAGTGGGCAGAGGTCCTAGTTGAAGCCAAGAGTTCTAGGCTGCTTATTGTAGAAATGCTGGGTGAGATTGCAAGGACTTGTGGGGTCTTAGATCTTTCTATTGACAGGGAGTGACAAAGGGCTAATAGAAATCTCTGGGTTCTGTGAAACCCTCAATGTATGTCCTAGAACCTGGGATCATTCCTAGAACTCCTCTCCCTTCCTGCTGCTCTAAGGCCACTGTTTGCTTCCACTCCCCTCCCCTTGCTCCTTTGGACTCTTCTCCTTCATTTGGGCAATGACCTGACAGAGTCTTCTTGGCCCCCACTTTCATTTCTTCTGTCCTAAAGAAGTCACCAGCCTTTTGTATTAAGGACATCTGAGGAATGTTTTGGAATCTTCCAAAGGTCTCATGTACCACCCTTTCTCTCTGGTATTCTTCATCTACTCCCTCTTCCCCAACTTCTCTGTTAGAGTGCCCAGATTCCATGCCTTAGGTTTCCTCTATTATCCTGAAGGGGGAAGCTTATCCCATTCCCCCCATTTCTCAGCACTTTTCCAGTCTCTGAATCTACAGGTTTTTGCTTCCAAAGGCTTCTTTCTAACTTTTGATCTAAACAAACAAAAAAAAACCTAATCCCTATCTCCCAATCAGACCCAAGTGAGTCATTCCTGTCTCATGATCCACAGGTCAAGCAACCCCCAAGTTCATGTGTCCCTATCTTCACCTTATAGAACAAAATTGCAATTGGTCATTTCCTACAAGGAGACTAGACCAGAGCTACAGTGGAGGACTCTGATGTTGGGTCTGATTTTACAGCACATGTGGAAAAAACATTTGCATATAGTTATTTAGAAATCTGCTTATGCTCTTGGAATATTCTCTTAAACATTCCATTCTAGCATAATTCAGTTTCCCGAGTCCAAGTCCTAACAGAAAACAGTTTGAGGAGTGGTGATTGCTAAGGAACCATCCAACATATATTATGAATACCATATGCTCTGGCTTTAGAAGGCAAAGAACTTAGGTTTGGAGGAGGAACATTTAATTCCTCTTGATTGGGGAAAAGACAACCACAGAGTTTCACACTCGGAAGCAGCCCATACCTGGCCATCTTTATTTCCCTTTTGGACTCTCTCAGATTCCTTGGAAACAAAGGCAGAAGCACTATGATGGGAAGAAAATGGCATCTTTGATTAATAACTTGAGTAGAGATGGCTGTTAGGAAACAGCCACAAGAAAGATTCCTTCAACCTCACAGTTTGTGATGGGGGAGGATGGTGTCAAAGGAGAGATGCCCAAGCTGTTCTTCCTTTCTTTCTTTGCTTGAGATAGCAGACAGCCAAAAAACTGAAGGAAGGTCAGTATAAACCTGATAGAGAAACCAGCAGATTAAAGAAAGGGAAAGAGTAGACAAGTACTAGGTTGATCAGGTTAGGCTTAGCAAGGAAATTTAATTGAAGTTCCTAGGGAGTTGTGTTTCTCTAAACCTTGTTCTAATTGTGTATCCCATTTAGCCATTCTAGTTTATCTTGATGTCCAGCTGTATTAATTAGGTTAAAGTTGAGTAGTAAAGTTTATTAATTTTATTCACTTAGCCCTTCCCCAAAAGAGTTTAGCTGTTTTTACTAGAAGGACATAACGAAGACTCTGATACCTACTACTTGGTGACTGTCCTAATTGCAGAATAACTCTAGAGAGGAAACAGCCATCTTTTGAAAGTCTACCTACACAATCTCATGTTTGTAAAATACTGGTGATTCCCAGTGTGTTTGATGGACCTGGAGCCACTTTAACTTCCTTGTGATGGGGGGGTGGGGGGCGGATGTCTGTGGCGAACAAGGTCCAGCTGAGCCTTCTAACCTCGAGAAATTTGGATACTTCATTTGCCGCATTTCTGACTTTTGGTGGGTTATTGGTGTGCCTGGCTTTGCCTTAGAGATTGCACCCCTTTTGCTAAACCACATATGGTATTGGAGGTCACAGAAGGAAGAGAGACAATAAATTATTCTCTAATTGACTAGAACCAATGAATCTGACCTTTCCTGAACAAAGCTGTGAATCTTTCGACAATGAAGCAGCCACTTGGCAGATTAGTCATTGTCAGGTTTGTAAAGGGCTGACCTACCCAGACACAACAGCTTGCCAATACTAACGAGAAGGAGGAATCTGCGATCAAAGACACTGCTAAACTACCTCTGCATATTGGCAGGGATTTTCCTGCTTACGTGTGCTTGGGGGGGAAGGCGAAGACTAGAGGACAGGGCAGCAATGATTGGCAAGTTGGCAAAAATCAAGGACTAATTAAGCCATATAGGCTTCAACATTGACACAGAGTACCAGAGTTCAGAAACAACCAGGAAACAGGCTGGGTCACGCAGTGGGAGGAGAAGCCATAAATGAGGAGAAAAACATTTAAGGGAAGATGAGGAGCATAAGAATCCCAGAGTGCTCATGGCCTTCCACTCTCTAGTAGAGAGCTGTGTGGTTGAGGCAGAGCTTGGTCATCCTGGGACCCTGGAGAGACCTGCACAGAGACCTGCTTTTCTGAGCTGCAGAAGACATGGCCAACCACTCCTTTAGGCTGCAGTCAATTCTGCTTTGGTGGGAACAAGCCAGAGTAAAAGTTCAACCATGGAGTATTTCTCATCAATCAAAGACACTTTTTTCGAACACCTCCATTGCTCAGAACACTGTGTGAGGCAAGGTCAGGCCAGGGTAGTTGGAAGGCAGTTGTCACCAGTGCCTCCCCATTGCCTCCAGGGCAGAGAGAAAGCTCCTCAGCCACACTGAGAGCCCCCATAAGCTGAACCCAATCTACCTCTCCAGGTTCATCTGTCACCTTTGTTCCTCACTTACAAAGCTTTATCTTCAGTCACATATATTGATTTGCTGTTCCCCAAACTCATGCCCCTTCGTGCTACTGTGCTTTTGCTCAAGCTTTTCCTTTCATCTATCTGGCAACTACCCCTACCACTCAAACATCCCTCATCCACTTATCCTTCAAAGCCCAGTCCAAATGCCACTTCTTCCAAGAAGCCCATCCTGATACCTACACCCTCTGCTTCGCTTTTTGTCTGTTTAGTGGCAGAGTTAGGTGTGTGCAAGTGACCTGAGGGAGCTGTTGGCAAACGAGGACCAAAGCTGACACAAGCCCTGTCATCCCAACAGGCTTGTCGAAATCCTGGTCTGGATCACGTTCCAAATACACTCTAGCTAGAATGAAATAAATTCCTTCCACCTCAGAGAAGTAGAAAGTCTGGTTTTGTTTTTTTGTTTTTTTTCCTTCTTCCAAACTTTCTCAGTTTTGATTTATGGAGTTCATTAACGTGGTTATTTTCCTCTCTTCTCATCCTTTGTGCCTGGTCCTCTAGAAAGCTGATCTTTTAGTTCCAAGGTAGAATTAAATAACTAACATTTATGGGGACACTTTGTAGTCTGCAAAGCACTTCCCATCTACTACCTAATTGATCCCCACAGTCACTCATGAATTATCCCCAATTTTGAGCTGAGGTAACTGGCTCCTGTGTGAAGCAACTTGTCCAGGTCAGAGAAATTAAGTGGTCAACCAGAGGCTAGAGCCCAGACTGTCTGTCTCTAACTCATGTTCTCTCCGCTAACAGCAACCACAGCAATGGAAACAACCACCAAGGAGCACTTGTTGACCAGTCAGTCAGTGCCAGGCACCTATGCCCCTCCTATGGATCATCATGTTTTAGCCTGACAACGATCTTGTGAGGCAGGTGGTATTATTATTTCCAGTTTACAGTGGTTTGGGGGTTTAGAAAGCTTGGCCAACTGACTGAAGGGCACATAGCCGATAAGTGGAGTTGGCACTTAAATCGGATCTGGTGGACTCCACAGAGCCTAGTTGCTTGGAACAGCAATTTCCAAGCCATGGGGTGCTTGTGTGCTGAAAAGGGCTGTGCCATGGCATTCCCAGCTACCTGTGTGCATCCAGCCAGGAGACTAGAAGAACCAGTCATTCCCTTGGAGTCAGAAGCTTTGTGTACCGGTCCTGGCCCAGCCATCTATGCTGGGGAAATCACTGATTGTCCTCAGACATCAGGTTTTCATTTGTAAAAGGACTTGGACTTTGTTGTCTCACAAACCTAGGCTGGAGTCCTGTCTGTCTCACTAACCACTAGTGGGATATTGGATCTGTATGGGTTTTATTTCTTTCTCTTGTAAAATATGAGTCATAATCATACCTGTCTCGTGGGTTATTGTGAGAATGACAGCAAACCATGCCTGAAGAGCACTCAGCCTGATGCCTGGCACCGTATATAAGCTTAAGAAGTGGTGGTTGCTGATGGTATCATTTCTTCTCTCAAGCCTAAAATGTTGGCATTTCCTCCACCTCAATATTTGTCCTCTCCTCTAGTCCTGAGGCTCACCCTTTTCTACTGGCATTATTAATCCCTTCCCCATCCAATTTCCTGAGGTCCCAGCCTTGCAAGCAATGCTATCCATGCTTACTTCCGAGCCTTTTTGTCGTATTGGCTTTTCTTCTGTAGCCTAGAAAATGCTTACACATGTCTTAGTCTCCTGGAGCTACTTTGGTTTTTCCTTTCCCTTCACCTCAAATATTTGGAGAGTGGAGATTGCTTTCAAGGCCATCCCATCCTTACCCAGGCTTCCTCCTCAGCTCCCAGCCATCTGTCTTTGTCTCTCAGTACTCACAAGAACCTGATTCCACAGCAGACACAATACTCCTGACCACCAAATCCAATGGCCTCTTCTTGCCTAAGGCTTTTCCTCAGGCTGTCTGTACAGAGCTGCTCACTCTACTCTCCTGAGATGAAGCTCTTTGCTTCTCAGCTCCCATCTCTCACATTGTAGGTCTGGTTTCCTTTTCTTTTATCAAACATACCTTACATTTGAGTCTCCCAGAAAGTTTCTAAAAACTATTGTGAACAAAGCACCAAGACAGGAATGTTGGCCTCTTTCCAACCTTGTTGACTCCCCTTGGTTCCTGTCCATCCTCCCATCTCCCAACACAGATACTCCCAAGCTTTTGTCCTTGGCCCAGTTCTCTCTCTCGATACTTTCTACCCTGGAAATCTTTCACACTCCCACGATTTCTGTGCTCACTTGTGTGCAGATGGTTCCCAGGTCGCTATCTTCAGTCCTGTTCCATCTGAGCTAACTCTTTGTTGGAGGCCCAGCTGGAGAATCTTCACACATCTGAAGCAAAACCAAGTGACTCCCTCATCA
Source organism: Hippopotamus amphibius kiboko (assembly GCF_030028045.1). Lineage (NCBI taxonomy): Eukaryota > Metazoa > Chordata > Mammalia > Artiodactyla > Hippopotamidae > Hippopotamus > Hippopotamus amphibius. The sequence continues at coordinate 4,857,856 of NC_080203.1, read as the reverse complement.
AACCTACTTTGTGTGCTTCGCCTATTTCTGATCACTGCTCCAACACCTCCTAATCATCAAGGCTTGAGCCCTGTGAGTCATCTAGGAGAGCCTCCTATGTGTTTTCACCTACCAGAAACCAAGTCCTAGGAAACCTGCTCCTGTGCTGGAACATTTCCCCACCACTCCTTTCCAATTCCACCAACCTTGCCTCATTCAATCTCTCACTATTTTCACCTGGATGACTATGGTGGCTCCTACCTGGTGTCCTAACATCCAACCTTCCTTCCTCCCAATCTTTGCCCCCATCACAGCAGCCACAGAGATCTTTTTACAACGTAGACCCTATTATCTCTTTTCCTTGAGGTATCACTTCTTCTTTAAGAGAAGACACCTTCTCATAAATTGAAAGGAAATTAAATTTTATATTTTTTGTTTAAGATAGCATTTATACAAGGATACAATTGAAAATAATTCACAATCCTTCTCTGTCTCCCCACCCCCTGGTCTTTTTCTCCCCCTCCCCCCCCACTCCTGATCTATCTATGTCTCTATACCCATCCTCATCTCTAACCATGAACATAAAGGCAAGGTTAGAATGAGGCTTGCCCTAACAATGATTATTGTGTGGGAGTTGAAGTTATTTTTAATTTCCTTCTTTGACCTTTTCTGTATCAATTTAATTTCCAATTAGGACACATAAATTTTATAAAAACAGGAAAGTCATTTTTCAGGGAAAATGGCTCCTCACTGTCACTAGGACAAAGTCCAAACTCCTTAATCTGGCTTAAGAGGCCTCTGTGATTGACCTCTGCCCATTTATTTCTCTTTCCTCACTGAGAGCCAACCCCCTTCCCTCTGCTCTCCTGAAATCCAGCCCCTGGGACTCCTGGAGACCATTCCTAGTACATACTTTGTCCTTCCTCTTCCCTCTTCTTTACCACCTGAAAGCATGTCTATCCTGCTGGGTGAAGCAGACAATGGGCAAAATGAGATCTCTCTGTGGGCAGGTAGGTCTCCTTGTTCCTCAAGCACAGGTCTGGCTTCAGAGTCAAGTCATTGGTAGCCAGAAAGGCAACCCTCCCCTCTACTGCAGCCAGCCTTCTGAAGGAGGGCAGGTCTGGGAACAGGAACTGGCACAAGTGGATTGAATTCTGACTGTGGATGGGGAACAGAAAGAGTGGCTAAGGAAAGGAGTTAGGAGACCAGGTGGCCAAGGTGAGTTTTGCCACTCCTTACTCTTCTGCTGTGTACCTGATCTTGGTGACCCACCTGCTTCTCTAAACAAACCAGAGGAAGCAGAAGGAGAACATGCCTTTAGGCACCAAAGGGGTCTCAATTGTTTGGATTCCAGGTAGCCCAACAGTCCCCACCCCAAACATGGCTCTGCCGTGAGACCACAGAACCTGCGAACAAATGGTACTGCTTTGGATGGTCCTTGTCCCCCTTTTCTCTGACCCTTTCTCAAGGTGTCTGATGCAGGTCACCATCACTATCCCTCCTAAGCCCAGTTCTGTCTTCACAGGGAGCCCTTTGCAGCGATTACCTAACGACTCCTCGGGCACCTCAAACACAATATGTCCAAGACAGAACCTAATCTTGCTTCCCCACCTCCACCACCACCACCACAAGCTGTTCTGCCTGCTATGTCCCAGATCACAATTAATGGTGCTACCATCCATCGCCTTGTCCCTGGCTCTACACATGCATCATGCTCTTTCACACCTCGCTGCCTTCACATATGTTGTGCTTGCTCACAGTACCTGTACCCTCTTCTCTTCAACTGGTCCCCATCAAGACTTAGCTTAGTGGTTGACTTTTGTGAAAATTTTCCTTTTAGCCTTCTTATCTTCTTGAGACTAGATGTGGAGCCCCTCCTTGTGCCTCTCAGCAACTATGGATACCCTACTGTTACTATCACTCTCCTGTGTGGTTTTTCCATCAGACCTGGAGCTACTTGAGTATTATGTGCCTCTGAGTCCCTATTACCAAGCACAGAGTTCTGTATACATTTGATGCTTAGTAAAAACTAGTTAATACATATATATAATGGAATATTACCCAGTTGTAAAAAGCAATGAAACTGGGACATTTGTAGAGACATGGATGGACCTAGAGACTGTCATACAGAGTGAAGTGAGTCAGAAAGAGAAAAACAAATACCGTATATTAACACATATATGTGGACTATAGAAAAATGGTACAAATCAACTGGTTTGCAAGGCGGAAATAGAGACACAGATGTAGAGAACAAACATATGGACACCAAGTGGGGAAAGCGGGGAGGGTTGGGGGGGGAAAAATTGGGAGATTGGGATACCAAATTGTGAGCTCTAAATATATGCAGTTTATTGTATGTTAACTGCATCTCAATAAAAGTTCTAAAAAAAAAAAAACTAGTTAATATATTTATGGAGTCATAGATCCTTAACTTTTTCCTGGCTCTTATGTCCTGAATTCAGTCACTCACTATGTCCTGTTCCTTTGTCTTCTTGATGATGCCTTGATCCACTCTATTTTTCTTCAACCCTAGAACTTTATTCCTAGTCCAGGACACCACCATCTTAATGTCCAAACACCTCAGCCTCCTGAGTGGTCTTCCAAACACCATCCAACAGCCAGACAGAGCCTTTCAAAACATGTATTTGTTTGTGTCACCCTTCTGTTCAAGCCTCATTCCAGAGGCTTGGCACCACCCTCATCACAAAGTCTAAGCCTTGATGACAGCTCATGTCAGAGACACTGGGGAATTCAGCTCTTGCAACCATCCTCAGCCTTGTTTTCCACACTCCCTTTCCAGAGTCCTGGAGTCCAAGTAAACAAAACAATTTGCCTTTACTTTCAATCAATTATTTTGAACCTGCATTCCTTTGCTCATGCTCTTAGCTCTACCTGGAATTCCATCCTAAACGTGGAATCTCCTCCTTTGTGTGCCTTCTGTCCAAATATGTCCCCTGTTTCAAGGCTCCAGTTCAGTGCCCTCTTTTTGGAGGCCCTGGGGAGCCCGACCACCACCAGGTCAATGGCTCATACCAGGGATGCAAATCCCTTGGGCCATCTGAGAAAGGACCGGCACCATCTGGGTCGATCCTTGGCTGGGACATGGGACTTCTGAGCCTCCCTGTCTCAGAAAAGACCTCTTTGTCCCAAGGAAGCTACTTCTCAGCTACTTTTTTTTAGTTCAGGGAGGGAGTAAACAAAAGCAATATTAACAGAATGCCTACTTGGTGCCAGACACTGAGTAGGCAGTGGGGATACAGAAATGACACAGGTGACTCTCATCCTATCTCTCCTTCAAGGATTTTCTGGTCTAGACTGGAAGGTTGTTACATCCTCATTAGGCCTGTGAGCTGAAAAGCTTCTGTGTACCTGAAGCTGGGAGGGAGGGAGGAATAGACATTGGGAAGAGACAGTGAGGTTTTCAAGCCTACCCCATGGAGACATAGAGACCCCACCCCCACTCTCAACACGTAGTGGTCCTTTGAATCTGTCCAGCTTGCTACGAGTTAGTGTCCAGTAATGCTTTGCACTGTGGAGGGGAAGTAGAGGTCAAGGGCTCTCTGTCGGGGTGCTTCCAATTTCCTTATACTTGCCAGATCTGGAATTTTTAAAAAATAGCTCGTGGAATTTCTTGGCCTATTCTCTCTCTTTTTCTCCTCTCCTCTGGAATGACTTAAACTTCAACTCTCAGCCCTGCCCTCTTGCATTGATAGATGTGTCTAGAGGGCCACTGTGGCTTAGGAGGTGAAAAATGAAACACAGCTAGTCCTAATTGTTTGCTTTGTCAGGACCAAAAGTGCTTTATTCGCCAGTATAGCTATGGTCTCACTTCTCAGCTTGTTTCTGAGTCACTGTGGCTGTGTCAGTAACAATGCTACTGACATGTCTTAATGGCTGAGACTGATTGACCGTTTACTGACCTGATTGATTACTTGACTCCCATCTTGAATCTGTCCCCAAAATAGCACTTTCAGTAGAGCACATGGCCTCACTCTGTGTGGTTTTAGGTGCAATCACTTCAACCTTCTGTGCTTTGGCTTCCCTGTTGAGTCAATAGATTTGTTGTGAGTGGGTACGCTGAGAATACCCAAGGGTTTAGTTGAGGCTGAGGACAAATGTGTCAGGGTGAGTAAGCCTTGCTGGCTCCAAGACGTTCCTGGAGGCCTGCTCTCTGCCTTAGACAGTTACCATAGAACCTCCTGAGACAGGAAGAGTAGGTGCAAGCCATGTGCACACGCATGTGCCTGTTTGTAAGCAGGAGGATCTCTCCCCCTCAAGTGCCCTCCCAACCACTCCTGGGACCCAGTTACCTCACATCTCAGGTTCCCCGTCAGTTCCTTGGGGAAGCCTCCCGGACCCTCTGGGCTATGTCAGGTCATCTTGGCTTTCACTTTCAGAGCAGCTTGCAATTTTCCCTTTTAGCATTTACCCCAGTTGGAAATGAAATTTATTTCTGTGACTCTTTGACTAATATCTGTCTCTCCCACTAACAAGTTCCACAAAGACGGGACCACAACTCTTTTATCCCTTGATCCCAGCACATATTGCAGCATGTAGTATGATGCCCCTCTTTTTCTACCTCTGTAGGCACCACTGTAGTCTATATACCCCTTTCTCCCCCTTACTTTCCTACTTTCCTTGTTTAAATTTAGCCAGCAGTCACCAGACTTCTCTCGTGCCCTTTCTGCTCTGTCTCCACTCCTTGCAGTCCATTCAGATGCACAGAGGCCAGAATCATCTTCCAAAAACATCTGGCTTTAATAATCTGAAGGGGCTCTTGGATCTATTGGACAGGTATGTCCTTTCTGCTGTTGTTTCCATCTCTACCTCTCTAGCCTCATCTTCCTTATTCTCCACTACAATTTTTCTGTTTTAGTCAAGCCAGTCTTCCTAGGTATTGTATTCCTTGTGCTGATTCTACCTTTTTATGGCGTCTAGGTCCACCAACCCTTTATCTGGTATAAAACGTAATTTCCTTCCAGGAATTTTCACTGATTAAACCCACTCACCTCAGACATCTCCTTGCTTAGTCTATCAACACAGTGTTCCATAACAGGTCCAAAGCTCTTACAACAAGGGGGAGATATATATATATATATATGAATTGGCTCATGTGATTGCAAGGACTGACAAGTCCACATTCTTCAGGATAGGACAGGCAAGCTGGAAACTCAGGTAGGGTTTCTGTATTACAATTATTAAAACAGAATTCCTTCTTCTTTGATAAACCTCAATTTTTGCCCTTAAGGCTTTCCACTGATTGGATAAGGCCCATCTGCACGACAGAGTGTCCTCTGCTTTCCTCAGAATCTACTGATTATAAACCTTTATCACATCTAAAAAATACCCCCTCAGCAACATCTTGACTGGTGTTTGACCAAACCGTTGAGCACCGTAGTCTAGCAAAGTTGACACATAAAATTAACCATCACAAGTTCTTTAATTTTTTACTAGTCTGCGAGGGAGGTATCGTTGTGCCCACAGTACAGATGAGAAAACTGAGGCTCAGCAAAGCTAATTAATTTACCCCAATCCGCCTGACTAGTGGGTCACTGTGCAAGGATTAAAATTCACTTCTTCAGGACTCTACAGCTTCTTTTGAAACCAGAGATGCCGAAAGTCTATTTCTCTGGTGGTCCTTGAGACTTAGGCTGCGTTGACCGAGGAATGGAGGCCTTAGCAGTATTCCTCTTCCTTCAGTCAGGGGGACAATAGGCTCTCTTTTCTCTCTTCCTTTCATATTTGCTCTTCCCATGGTTCTCTGCAGCCAGCCATCCTTTGCCCTTTGTGAGGGTACAGGGTCTATGAACTTGCTGAGGAGATGACCTTCTTTTCTTACCCAGGGACTAACCCACCTGCCTTTCGCACGTTCCTTCCCAGTTAGAAATCAAGCCTAAGTCAAGGTGCCAACACCTTGAGGAAATCACTTGTTCATAGCTCTGGGTTTTGCTCTGAGGAGCAAAGAATTGGGCATCATCCCATGGCCCATATTTCTCCTCTGCTACACTTGTATCTTGTTGGTGGGGTTTGATGTTTCTGCTCTCATTTCAAAACAGCTTTTATTCCTCTTCCTTCAGGGAAGCTTGGGATCTAAAATTCCATCTTTCGAGTGATTCTAGATTGGTGTTCCGAGCATCAATCTGTTGGTGCAAATGATAGATGTTCTAAGGGATTTTGCAAAAAGAAAACAAATTTCCATTTGGAATCCAATGGGACACATTCCTATAACTCTAGGCTCTAGCATCATGGTTTTCTCAACAGCTGTTTGCTCAGGTATGTGGTGTGAATGATCATTGCTTCAGCAGGAGAGCTGATTTCCCTGTAGCAGCCTCTAGGCCATTCAGGGTGTCTGAGAGAAGCTGGAGAAAGGTTGAAGAACCTGTTAGCCTGATACCCAGAATAAGGAAGAGGATGATGAAATCTGCTGTTAGTGCCGAGTTGTTAATCTGGTGAATTCTCAGAAAGACTGGGGACTTTCCAATTCTTGCTCTGGCTGTCTCCAGGTTTTAGCTCTCCCAAGCAGGTTTACTAGGACCCACAGGTGCTGTAGGCACCAAGATGTCCCAGCTCAATTGGAGATTTCATTCAGATTAGCAAATATTCCCTGAGTACCCATGTAGCACCTGGCCTATGGTGATTAAGACATGAGCTCTGCCCCTGAGGACTTCACAGGAAATGATAGTTGTATGCACAGGAGCACAGAGTGGTACATATGCTGAAATGAAAGGGTGAGGGAAAGTTGCTTGGATGGTATGTTGCTTTAACTAAATCTTGAAGCACGGCCCATTGAAGACCTCAGGAAAGGATATTCCAAGAAGAAAGATAAGGTCAGTGGTATGCTGGTAAATGCTCAAAAATTAGTTTCCTGGAAAAAGAAATCTCTGATTTATAGTTTTTTCTCCTCAATTTCCCTGGTGTAAGTAATCCCACCATGACCCGTTTCAAGCTACCAGCTTGACATCACTAAATGTGCAGTTGGGAATAGATGCACACAGTGAACTGTCAGGACCAGTGAACTGGGCTGCTTCATGGTCCCAGAGTCTAAAGAAGTGGCTCCTGGGCTGAGGGCAGATAATGTTGGAGCAGTCAGCAGGAGTGGGTCATGAGGGGCTTGGGTTATGCTGCAGGCAGTGGAAAACCATTGAAGGGCTTTAAGCAGAAGAGTGTTACAATCAAAATAATATTTTAGAAACAAATAGATGATGATGGACTGGTGTTCATAATCAACATTTGATTACCTGCCTTGTCAATAAAATGTCTTCAAAAAGATCTACCCCAAAATATACAAACACGTACAATTGAACTGAATACACAGTGTACGTAAATAGACCTAAATAAAAATGAAATGATGAGATGACAGCTAAACAAAGCTGGATAAAAGTTCAAATCTTTTCATCCTACAACCCAGTGGGTCATCCTGCAGCAGGCTCCTGGAGTCCCTGACAGACTGAGGCCCCACAAGAACCGCCAGAGACACGAGTACCATTTTAACGGAACCCTCAGAAACCATGGGCCATACCCGTGATGTGCTGCTTTGTTAGGCACTTGGGGCTGTGGTTGCACAGGTCTAAGGTTTGCCCACTCCCTTGCTATGTTTTCTCCCTGACCACCATGGCAGGCCAGGAAGTCCCAGCACCACTTGTGTACAGCATGAAGTTGAGGCTGGAGGCTGGGCAACCTGTTAATTTGTAGTCCAGGTGTGAGTGACAGAGGCCTGGATGGGGGAACCAAGGGCATGGAGAGAAGTAAAAGAGATTTGTGAAATCTTACCGAGGCAGGATCCACAAGACTCAGCAATGGGTTGAACATAGGGGTATGGAAGAGGGAGGAAGTAAGAGTGGCTGCTTTTGGCCAGCCCCGTGGGTGAGGCGTCCCTTACTGAAATGGGGAATACTAAAGGACAACAGAATCTTTTTTTGGTGGGGGAAGAAAGGTGAATCCTGATTACCTTAAATTCCATGTTTAGTAAGTAACGACTGTGAATACAGCCCTGAACAATGCACCGTGGACGATGCAGAGAGTCACCGTACACTTGTCCTGTGCAGGAATAATAGCAGTGTTTCAAATTGGCCCACTTGCCCCTGGTCCAGAGTTCTGGCCTGTTCTGTCCTTCCCTTGCAGCCTACAGAGCACAAAGTCTGTGGCTGGATGGGGAAGTGAGGGGAGAGAGCTTGCAGAGACTGTGTTCCACCATGTCTGTCCTCATAATTGTCTTTAAATACAGTGAGGACAGCTTCTCTATGACAGTTGTGGTCCAGATAGGTGCAGCTCACTGAAGGCTTTAGGCTGTCCTTCGTTCTCCTCGACAGTTATTTTACTATAACAACAGTATTATAACACCATTAAACAACATTATGGGAAATTTACAAAGAAAAAAAGTAGCTCATAATTCTGCCATCCTAGTTCATAAGAGATTATTTTCTATCCCATGTTGTGTCCCAAGGCTTAGCCTAATGTGTGTATTATTTTTTACATTGCTGCAATTACAGTGTATTTGCAGTCTTATATTCAGCTTTCTCCACTTACCATGAACTTGTAAGCATTTTCCATGTTGCCAAATTGTCTTCATAACGGTCATTTTTAATGGTTGCATAATATTCCCTGGAGATGATGTATGACAATTTTCTTAACCATGTCCATATTGTCTGACATCTAAATTATGTCTAATTCCTTGCTATTATGGATAATGAGACATGAATTACTTGTGTCTGGGTTCTAATTTTGACTAACCCTGACTTGCTTGAAGTAAAGGGGTGCCCTAGTTCTCTCCTCTTAAAGGGAAAGATTATGCAACATGATTTCCAGCTAAGGGGGGCCAGAATACTCTACTAGATCCAAAAGCAGCATGGATTTACATTTCCTGGTGGTGGAAAGTAACTTGTCTCTTTACATTCAGTGGTAAATGGACAGACAGTAGAGGCAGGAGTTGGAATCATGTGAGGTAAACAAGGACTGAGACCAAGGATGGAAGGTGAAACAGCACTCTGTGTGTGTGTGTGGTGTTTGTGTGTGTTTGTGGTGTGTGTGTGTGTGTGTGTGTGTGTGTGTGGTGTATGTGTGGTGTGTGTGCTGTGTGTGGTGTGCGGTGTGTGGTGTGTGTGTGTTTATGGTGTGTGTGGTGAGTGTGTGTGGTGTGTGTGTTGTGTGGTGTGTGTGTGTTGTGTGGTGTGTGGTGTTTGTGTGTGGTGTTTGTGTGTGGTGTGTATGTGTGTGGTGTGTGTGTAGTGTGTGGTGTGTGGTGTGTGTGTGTGGTGTGTGTGGTGTGTGGTGTGTGTGTGGTGTGTGTGGTGTGTGTGGTGAGTGTGTGTGTGTATGTGTGTGGTGTGTGGTGTGTGTGTAGTGTGTGGTGTGTGTGTGGTGTGTGTGGTGAGTGTGTGTGGTGTGTGTGTGTGGTGTGTGGTGTGTGTGTGGTGTGTGTGTGGTGTGTGTGGTGTGTGTGTGTGGTGTGTGGTGTGTGTATGTGTGGTGTGTGTAGTGTGTGTGGTGTGTGTGGTGTGTGTGTGGTGTGTGGTGTGTGTGTGTGGTGTGTGGTGTGTGTATGTGTGGTGTGTGGTGTGTGTATGTGTGGTGTGTGTGGTGTGTGTGTGGTGTGTGTAGTGTGTGTGTAGTGTGTGTGGTGTGTGTGTGTGGTGTGTGTGGTGTGTGATGTGTGTGTGTGTATTTATTTGTATGTGTGTTAGTGCACATGCACGTGTGTGTATGTTATGGGGTTGAAGAGCAGGAAGCAGGCCAGAATGAGGCTGTATCCACGCAGGGCACATGAGAGTAGGCAAGGCTGTCGGTTGCGGGGTGCTATTTGATATTTGGACCTTGTGACATTCTTAAATAAAAAAACACCCTTAACATGTCAGCCATTTTAATACTATGTAAGTATGCACAACCTCGTGTCTTCCCAGAAGCACGTCCATCAAACTCCCAGGTAACCCTTCACCTCTCCTTAGCCTGAGCTTTTCTGTGAACCTCTTTCATTGCAGATGCCGCCTCAGAAGCTGCAAAAGTATGCTAATCAAAGGCCTTTTATGCCGTACATAGATTCCCCAGCTCTGATTCCTGTGCACAGTCTGGAGCGGGCCACGACTTCCCAGGTGACAGGCCCAGAGCACTGGGCAGCCCCTGCTGGGAAGATCTGAGCTGTCCTGATTGACCTGGGCTCTTGGTCCTAAAGGCTCTGCCACTGGGGAGGGATATTACAGTTAGTTAGTGAGGGACTGCTTTGGCCACAGGGACAACACCCAGACTTGATATCTCAGCCACTTCAGGCGGCACAATTTCATCTTTCACATTAGGAACATTTGAAGTTTTTTTTAATAAATTCCAGGCAACAGGATTAATCTCTTGCTTCTGCTCCCTTTGGTACAAATGAATCTCAGCTTATTAGGCAGATAGAATCTTTTCTCTTGGGGCCTAGACATCACTTTGAGAAATTACTTCCCGTAAACAAAAGAGAGCAGGTGACACTGAAGTCACTCCTGGTTCAGAGAATGGAGAGTCTAGGACAGGGGCAGCCTCCCTCTACATTTTGAGGGCCACTCTATCCCCAGGGAACAGGAGATCTGATGGCTGATCCTTGACAGAGCCTCTGTTCCTATAGAGAGCAAGAGTGGCCATGGTGACCATAGACAAAACCTGGGTTTGACTTTATATACAGCTGGATTCCATCCCACCTCTGTAATAATAATAATAATAATAATAATAAAATTTATTGAGCACCTACTATATGTCAGGCAATGTGCTGAGTGCTGGTGATACAACAGCCAACAAAACAAACAAAAATCCCTGTTCTCATGGAGATAGACGATAAAGAATCAAATAAAATGTATAGACCATCAAAAGGTGAAAATTGCAACAAGGAAAAAGATAATTGGGGGGGATGAATTGGGCTATTGGGATTGCCATAAGTACATTACTCATAAGAAAAAAGTATCAAATTGTACACTTTAAATATATGCAGTTTATTGTATGTCAATTGCGTCTCCATAAAAGTTCTTAAAGGGGAAAAAAGAAAGATAAACCTGGAGGTAGAGTTGAGGGTGCAGTGTGATTTTAGATAGAGTGCTCAGAGAAGGCCCCCACTGAGCCTGAAGGAAGGCTGAAGGAAGTGAAGGTCAGGGTTCTCCAGAAAAACACAACCAATAGGAGACATCTGTTTAATAATTTCGAGGAATCGGCTCACACGCTTTTGGAGGTTGAGGGGTCCCATGGCCTGCCATCTGCAAGCCAGAGCCCCAGGAAAGCTGCGGGGCCATTCCTAAGGCTGGAGAAGCACAGGGCCAAAGAGATGAAGTCCCAGTCTGAGAGGAGGAGAAGCTCCAGCTCAGGAATCAGGCCGAGGGAGCCAATTCGCTCTTCCTCTGCCTTTTTGTTCTATTTATACCCTTAGTGAATTGGATGAGGCTCAGCCACATTGAGGAGTGTGATCTTTGCTCAGTTCTCCCATTTAAATGCTCATTTCTTCCGGAAACAGCCTCACAGACACACTTGAAATCCTGTTTAAGCAGATCTCTGGGCACCCTGTGGCCTGGTCAAGTTGACGTGTAAAATCAACACATAACCCCTGTGGCTTTCTGGACAAAGAGCCCTGCAGGCCAAGGGAACGACTTGGGGCAGATTATGATTGTAGATGATGAACAAAGTCATCCTTAGTCATTCGGTTCCCTAGTGTCTCTACTCAACTAGTTCAGATGCACGTGAGGAGAAGCAGCCTTGGTGGTCCGGTCTCACCATTGCCCTGCTTATAGTTTCACAGGTCCAAGGCCTTGCAAACCACTGACAGAAGAATCCACAAATCATTACCAAAAGTCAATTCTGTTATGCAGCAGGGACTTTTCCCATGTTAGCTCTGTGACCTTGAGCTAGCCACGTTCTCTCTTTGGGCCCCGTTATTTCATTTGGGACGTGGGGACATGATGGCTTCTACCATTGGGGGGTTTCTGTGAGGCTCCTGTGATTGAATGACTATGGGAGTGCTTTGTACCCAGCCCTCTGAAAACAGCAGGGATTGTTCCTACTGACCTGAGAAACATCCTGCCTGCCCGTGGATTGAGTTAGTCATCAGAACGTCTTCAGCAATTCAACAACCAGCAGGCCCCTAGCCAGAAAAGTTCTGTGACAGGAGTTCAGCTCAGGGCTAGGGAGGGGAAGAGGGGCCTTGTGTAGGGTGTACACATATTGATCTCATACATGCAGAGGGCTGAGATGTAGGCCTGACACTCTTGGGGACTGGTTAGATGTCCTGTATTAGTTTTCTATGGCTGTGTTACAAATTGCCAGCTGTAAATCGCACCCATTTATTCTCCTATTGTTTCCATGTCAGGAGTCCAAGCACAGCTGAGGTGGGTCCTCTGCTTGTAGGGGGGCGTCTCACAAATCAAGATGTGGGCTGAGCTGGGATCTTATCTGAGACTCTGGGGAAGAATCTGCAAACTCTGCTTTCAGAGGGTTCCTGTGATTAGATCAGACCAGCCTTGATAATTTCGATATCTTAAAGTCAGCTGACTCGAAACTTTAACTACATCTGCAAAATCCCTTTACAGCACTATCTAGGTTAGTGTTTAATTTAATAACCTGGGAACAGATGTCTTGGGGAACCATCCTTAGAATTCTGCCCACCACATGTCCCCACTGAGTTATTAGAATCATGTCAACAATTTCCCTCTGGAGGCTACTTCAAGGCCCATAAAATCAAACAAAGATTGTGTCTCATGATCTTCAGTGCACAAGGGAAACAAGACCTCCTCCTCCTCGTGTGTTTTTTTGTCCAGTGGTCTGGCTAAGGCTATACCCTGAGCACAGGGGCTATGTATGTCCAGAGGGAGTTGCAGTTCCAACGGTCAGTCATCGTCAGTAGGGAAGAGTCTATTTCTCAAGCAGGAAACTGAAAGTCCAAGGCAGCCCCCAGGCATGTAGTGAGAGACATGTCTCTCAGGACAGTTGGAAAGCACCAAGGGCCAACTGGGTCACAGTCTTTTAGGAAAACATGACGTTGAGACGCCTAAGGGGGAAGAGACTTTTCAAGGCTCAGTAGGTGGGGCTATTTCAGTCTATCTGCTATTCCCCACATACATATTCTCCCTCCATGTCCATCTGGAAGATGATGTTTAATCATAATTAAGCTGAATTATTTCTAAATAATGACACAGCTCACAGGCCAACAACCCAATGTAGATAGGGCTTGCTATTGGAGAAAACCATAATGTCCGCCTAGAGTGATGCCTGGTAGACTATCTACCTGGGTATCTATGGGCACTTGGGTCAGTTGGGGGTGGAACATTGTCTTTTTCCGACTTCCCACTGGAGTTCAGATCAATGAGTGACTCGGTCTACTATTTCTTCTGATGAGAAGACTGCATTCCCATCCAGATAGTGAATGGTGTAAGAAACTTCAATCCCAAACACTGAGGCCAAGCAAAGACATACATGGCTGAGCCAAGAGCTGAGGGCAACCTGGAGGGCAGGGTGGGACCTATCAGACAGTGCTGCTGGAGAGCCATCTGCCACTAACAGTCCCCAAACGATCAGAGGAAGGTGGGAGAGAAGGAGCCCTGGGATTGAACTCAATGACTTTTCCTAAATGCAATTAAAAGAGCAGTCTGTGTGATTCAGAGAGAAGAATCCTGAAACTTTCACCTCAGGTCTAGGATGGGAGGGTAGGAGGGCTGGCTCTAACCTCATGAAGCAAACAAACCTGGCTCAGTTCTCCCTGCAGCTCTCTTCACAGTGTGATTATGCCAAGACACAAGTCACATGCTTCTTCCTCCAATATGACACCAAACCAGCAAAAACCAGTGAATCCTGCACACAAGGTGGTGCTGACTTAATGTGAGTGAATGAGTGAAAAAAACAGAAGACAGTTAAGTAAGAGAGTCTCAAGAAAGAGGGTGATCCTGGTACCGCCTTATCACTTGACGAGGTGATATTTTTGCCTCAGAAAAGTAGGGGTCCTAAAGCTTTTCTGCGTAAATGTGGTGGAGGGGTCAGGAAGAATTCTTTCAAAAGGCTTCTTACTAGGTTTGATCACTCAGGGTATAAAACACACGAGACTTGGCAGACAGGAATCACCTGACAGCTGTTATTCTCCTCTCGCCTATTCTTTATCTCTTTTTCATTTGTATCTGAGCTGAGTTAACTGCAGCTCTTAAGAGACAGGAGTTGACAATTTACCTTAGTGTCAAAAGTACCATTAGAGATGCAATTCAGCCTAGCCGTTGGATCTTCAGGGGTGGTGTTTTGAGAAAGCTGGTGGTGAAACAAAAGACTGAAAGCCACAGAAAAGAAATAAATATCTTGATTTTTTTTAAATGCAAAAATTGGGCTCAGGAAAACTGAATGGCTCAGTGACCGTGTAAAATTGCAATGGTGATTAAAAGCTCATCTCCTCCCAAAAGGACCAGCTCCAAACAATTTTATGGGTTGCTTTAGCAAACTTCACAGGAGAAGATAATCTGTCGCCTCTATATGTTGTTCCAGAAAAAGTGCGAAAGGTGGCCACTTGAGTTAGGTGGCTACTATAATTTTGATACCACATCTGCACAGGGACAACAAAAGAAAAGACAATTGACAGGAAATGTCACTTGAAAATATAGATAACTATTGGTAAACAGAGTATTAACTAAATATGATGGTATATTAGAAACAAAACCAAACACAACAAACGAACAAAAGATTGCATCATGGCTAAGTAGAATTTATCCCCAGGATGCAAGAATGGTTCAGCATCAGGAAATCTGTCAATGACATGTATCACATTAATATACTTGAAGGAAACAATGAAAACAAATCTTTACAGATGCATAAAAACGTTTTATAAAGGTAAACATTTATTTGTGGTAAAGACATTAAAATTATTAATAAAGGGATCCCCCTCACCTCTATTAAGAATACCCATTAAAAACCCACAGCAAATATTATACTTAATAGAGAAGAAACGTGGAAGCATTCCCTTTAAGGTAGGAAGCAAGATGAGGATGCTGCTGTCACATCTGGGAATTCCTAGAAAGAAATAAGAAGAAACAAAATGAATGCATTTAAAAATGATGTGATCGTTTACATAGAAAGACCAAAAGAATTAGACAAACAACTAATAAGAAAGTTTCGCATGTTTACTAGATGGGATATCAATACTCTAACATTGATAGTATCTTCTGCACTGGCAGCAAACAATTAGAAAGTATAAAGACACCAATATGGGTCTGGATAGAGGAAGTACAGAAGATGCAAATGATGGAGAAGTACAACAGTTAAAGGGGAAGAACTATGAATATGGGTAAATCTCAAAATAGTAATGTAGAGTGACAAGAATAAGAGGTGTAATCAGACCACACTACTAGCTACCACTTCTTTGTGCTAAGTGCTTTCCAGTGAATCCTTACCACAACCTATCAGGTTGATATTTTAAAAATCCCTTCTTTATTGGTAAGAAAATAGAGAAAAAATGGAGTGCTAACACTTTAGTAAGTCATGAAAGTAGGAGATGAAGGCACTGGACGAGAAGCCTGATATTTTAATTTTATTTTTATTTTTTATTTTTTTGCTGTCTACAAGAGACTCATTTTATTTTTTAATTAAAGTATAGTTAATTTAGGGATGAGATGGAGCTATATGTAATGAGGTGGATAGAACTACAATCTGTCATACATAGTGAAGTAAGTCAGAAAGAGAAGGACAAATATTGTATGCTAACTCACATATACGGAATCTAAAAATGGTACTGATGAACTCAGTGACAAGAACAAGGAAGCAGATACAGAGAATGGACTGGAGATCTCGAGGTATGGGAGGGGGCGGGGGGGTGAAGGGGAAACTGAGAAGAAGCGAGAGAGTAGCACAGACATATATATACTACCAACTGTAAAATAGTCCAACTCGAGGATGGAAGATGCCTTAGAGGACTGGGGCAGGGAGGGTGGGGGGGACTCGAGGGGGGGGCGTCAAGGAAGGGAGGGAATATGGGGATATGTGTATAAAAACAGTTGATTGAACCTGGTGTACCCCAAAAAAAAAAAAAAAAGTATAGTTAATTTACAATGTTGTGTTAGTTTCAATTGTACCACAAAGTGATTCAGTTACACATGCAAACACACACACACACACACTTTCTTTTTCGGATTCTTTTCCATTATAGGTTATTACAAGATACTAAGTATAGTTCCCTACTATATATAAAACAGATGAACACAAAGTCTGATCTTTTGATTCCCACCTCAGTGCCTTTCCAGTTATACTAGAGCCAGGGGTGCCACGGCAAAGCTGGCAACCATCTACTGTGAAGCACCTATTTTTTGTTTTGCTTTAGTTTGTTTTGTTTTGTTTTTTCAAATTATCTTTTTAGGTTTCCAAACTGCATGGACCAATACTTTGGTAAAATGCAATAAAACTGAATTACTAAAAGGGTGAAAATTAAAACATAAATTATTTTTTATTATTTTATGAAATTGAATAGGCATTATCAAGTTGCTATAAAAGTTTTCAAAGACTCTCCATTTCTCTACTTACCTCATTGCAGTCTGGCACCGATCCATGGACCACTTTTTCAGTCATGCTGTTCTAGGGTGGTACTCAGCCTTCTATCCCTGTCATTCTCCGCACTTTTTCCCAGAGACCTATGAAGGAAGCATCTTTCTTTCTAGTATTACCCAAGAGATTACCAGAGAGCAACCCACTAAGGCTCAAGGTTCCTGTTAGGATGCAGAGTGGGATCATTCAGCCCCTCTCCTAGAATGCCTGTGCTGGGGACAGGTGTGTGTAGTGGAGGGATTGGGAGAGTGGAAATCGCCTGGAGTGATTGGAAAAAGTAACAGCAAGAAGAAAAGCAGTTGCTGGTTGATTACAGCTAGAGGAGGCAGTTATCCCCCAGGGCTGCAGTGCCAGAACTCTGACTCCGAGGGCTTTAGCCATCTATGACCAGCAGGTAGCTGCCCAACCAGCTTTTTTGAGAAGCAACCTGGAGGGAGCTCTTTGCCCAGAAGTGACTCTTCCAATGCAAATTTCTGTCAGATGAGCGTCTGACTTCTTTCTGGATTCTCCTTCAACAGGATCAGGGTGCTGGGGATCAATTTGGGGCAGGGACCATTTCATGAGCGTGCAATGTGTCGTTACACGGGGCCCCATGCTGGGTTTAATGCTCTACTGTCGTTATCTTGAAATTCTTAATAATTCTGAAGAAGGGCCCCCACGTTTTTATTTTGCATTGGACCCCACAAATTATGTAGCCAGGCCTGATATGGGGTTTGTGTTCAACAGGGTAACCCACAGTGTGCCACAACGGGAGGCACTGGGTGAGGGACAATCAGGCTGGATTTCCTCCTACACGACAGAGAAAAATGCCGAATCCCCTGTGGAGCAGTAGAGAAATTGGCAGTCACTGCGAATCGCACATTTCTCCTTGTAAGTCAGAGAGCATCCATTGTGTGTGTGCAGAGGATAAAACTGTATTGAGAATACCCAATGAGATGTTAAGATCTGCTGTGTTTCTAAGCTGAAGGGAATCAAATGCTGTGGTCTTAGTTCCCGTCTCATGAGATTCCAGTGACCTCAGGAGAAGGATTAACACAAATAACATATGATATTGCTTATATGTGGAACCTAAAAATTGATACAAATTAACTTACATTCAAAACTGAAACAGACTCACAGGCATAGAAAACAAATTTATGATTACCAAAGACGGAAGGGAGGGGAGGGATAAATTAGTTCGGGATTAACAGCTACAGACTACTATATATAAAATAGGTAAGCAACAAGTTCCTACTGTATAGCACAGGGAACTCTACTCAATATCTTGTAATAGCCTATAAGGGGAAAGAATCTGAAAAAGAATAGATAGATATGTACATATAGTTATGTATTCACTTTGCTGTACACCTGAAACTAAGATAACATTGTAAACTATATTTCCATTAAAAAAAGAAAACACAGATAGTTGCTTTGCATGCATCTCTTTTCATCCTCTTGCCTTTTCAAGGTAAATATCATTAGCCCCGTTTTGCAAACAAAGAAACTGAGACACAGAACAGTTAAGTAGTTTGCTTCAAAGCCTATTCTCTCACACACAATAACACTCAATCTCTCTGATCCTCTGGGCTCTGTGTCAAGTACTGGTGGGCCAATGGGAGGAAGTGCGTCCAAATACTGGCCGGAGCCTCTAAGCAGTGACCATGTGAGAGAGCCACCATGGGGGCGATAGTCTGTGAGGAATCCATGCCCTGGGACAGAGAAAACTTGTGGAGTGCTGTGGACCCGGGTGCATGGGGTGTCCTCCATTGGTCTCACATGGATACATATTATCTCACCCTACTGAGTTCACTCTCCTCTGTACCGCCCTCTCTGAATCTACCCTGTCGTTCACCCACTCTCTCCTCCTTGCCTTCTGGAGCCGAGGAAGACCCTTCCCTTCTCAACAACAGCTATGCATTTGATCTTGTGTTTCTGGGTCTTTCAGAGTCCCTCCGTGTGAGCTGCTACCAGGCAGCTGTAGGGCAATGGTGATTGGAGACTGGGTGGAAGGCAACACAGGAGGGACCACAGGCCAAGAAGGAGGCAACAAATGGTCCAGAGATGTACCCCACTCTCCTACACAAGTGTGCTGCTTCCATTTCACCTGGGAATTTGTCACCTCCTCTCTTAACCATGTAGAGCAAATTTTGAACTGAAGATAGCAACTAAGCCTAGGAATGAGTATGGTCAAGTATTGGTGGGTGTGGAGTCAATTAAGTCAATCTTCAAACCGATCTAATATGCCTCTTGGTAACACATCCAAGATTCTCTTCTCTGCAATTGTATTGATACATTTACCAAAGCATTTGCTTTTTTTTTTAAATTTTATTTATTTATTTATTATTTTTTGGGGGGGTACACCAGGTTCAATCATCTGTTTTTATACACATATCCCCGTATTCCCTCCCTTCCTTGACTACCCCCCCCCTCGAGTCCGCCCCACCCTCCCCGAATCATCTGTTTTTATACACATATCCCCGTATTCCCTCCCTTCCTTGATTCCCCCCCACACTCGAGTCTCCCCCACCCTCCCCGCCCCAGTCCTCTAAGGCATCTTCCATCCTCGAGTTGGACTCCCTTTGTTATACAACGACTTCCCACTGACTATCTATTTTAGAGTTGGTAGTATATATATGTCTGTGCTACTCTCTCGCTTCGTCTCAGCTTCCTCTTCACCTCCCGCCCCCTCCCAAACCTCGAGTTCTCCAGTCCATTCTCTGTATCTGCGTCCTTGTTCTTGTCACTGAGTTCATCAGTACCATTTTTAGATTCCGTATATGTGAGTTAGCATACAGTATTTGTCTTTTTCTTTCTGACTTACTTCACTCTGTATGACAGACTGTAGGTCTATCCACCTCATGACATATAGCTCCATCTCATCCCTTTTTATAGCTGAGTAATATTCTATTGTATATATATGCCACATCTTCTGTATCCATTCATTTGTTGATGGGCATTTCGGTTGCTTCCATGTCCTGGCTATTGTAAAGAGTGCTGCAATAAACATTATGGTACATGTTTCTTTTGGGATTATGGTTTTCTTTGGGTATATGCCCAGGAGTGGGATGACTGGATCATATGGTAGTTCTATTTGTAGTTTTTGAAGGAACCTCCAAATTGTTTTCCATAGTGGCTGTACCAACTTACAGTCCCACCAACAGTGCAGGAGAGTTCCCTTTTCTCCACACCCTCTCCAACATTTGTTGTTTCCAGATTTTGTGATGATGGCCATTCTGACTGGTGTGAGGTGATACCTCATTGTGGCTTTGACTTGCATTTCTCTGATGATGAGTGATGTTGAGCATCTTTTCATGTGTTTGTTGGCCATCTGTATGTCTTCTTTGGAAGAATTCCCTCTAAGAACAGGAACAAGACAAGGGTGTCCGCTCTCACCATTATTATTCAACATAGTTTTGGAAGTTTTAGCCACAGCGATCAGAGAAGAAAAAGAAATAAAAGGAATACAAATTGGAAAAGAAGAAGGAAAACTGTCACTCTTTGCAGATGACATGATATTATATATAGAAAACCCTAAAGACTCTACCAGAAAACTGCTTGCACTAATTGATGAGTTTAGTCAAGTAGCAGGATACAAAATTAATGCACAGAAATCGCTTGCATTCCTATACACTAACAACGGAAGAGCAGAAAGCGAAATTAAGGAAACTCTCCCATTCACCATTGCAACAAAATGAATAAAATACCTAGGAATAAACCTGCCTAAGGAGGCAAAAGATCTGTATGCAGAAAACTTTAAGACATTGATGAAAGAAATCAAAGACGACACAAACAGATGGAGGGACATACCATGTTCCTGGATTGGAAGAATCAACATCGTGAAAATGACTGTACTACCCAAAGCAATTTACACATTCAATGCAATCCCGATCAAATTACCAATGGCATTTTTCACAGAACTGGAGCAAGAAATCTTAAGATTTGTATGGAAACGCAAAAGACCCCGAATAGCCAAAGCAATCTTGAGAAGAAAAAATGGAGTTGGTGGAATCAGGCTTCCTGACTTCAAACTATACTACAAGGCCATAGTGATCAAGACAGTATGGTACTGGCACAAAAATAGAAAGGAAGATCAATGAAACAGAATAGAGAACTCAGAAGTAAGCCCAAACACATATGGGCACTTTATCTTTGACAAAGGAGGCACGAATATACAATGGAAAAAAGACAGCCTCTTCAATAAGTGGTGCTGGGCAAATTGGACAGCAACATGTCAAAGAATGAAATGAGAACACTTCCTAACACCATACACAAAAATAAACTCCAAATGGATTCAAGACCTACATGTAAGGCCAGACACTATAAAACTCCTCGAGGAAAACATAGGCAGAACACTCTATGACATCCATCAAAGCAAGATCCTTTTGGACCCACCTCCTAGAATCATGGAAATAAAATCAAGAATAAACAAATGGGACCTCATGAAACTTAAAAGCTTTTGCACAGCGAAAGAAACCATAAACAAGACTAAAAGGCAACCCTCAGAATGGGAAAAAATAATTGCCTATGAAACAACGGACAAAGGATTAACCTCCAAAATATACAAGCAGCTCATGCAGCTTAATACCAAAAAAGCAAATAACCCAATCCACAAAGCATTTGCTTTTGATTAGCCTCTGAAACATCTCTGACTGCCTCACCCTCATCCTTCACATTCAGTTTTTTTTTTTTTTTAATTCCACCTCCTCTATAATACTCACATTCACTTTTGTCTCTGCATTTCTCTCCCTATTGCCCTACTTTACTCTGTAGGGACTCTTTGGCTCCTTCAAGGATCTGTTTTCCTAGTCTCTGTGTTCTCTGTTCTCTCTCTGATCTCAGTTCCAAATTCATCTCTTGAGCCCAGCTCTCGTTATGACACAGTTCTGCTGAAAACCCATTCATGGCTCCTCCTGTTATTCTACAGTCAAACCCCAACAGTCATTCAAACACTTGCTCGAGGGCTAAGCCTTATTTCCACCAACTCCCTATGACATACTCTTTGCTCTAGAAAAATAGGACTATTTACCATTCTCCAAAGACACCTTAAGTTTTCTACCCATGGATCATGTGTGCATCAAGCACTTTCCTTTCATCTACCTTTGTCCAACAAAATCCTACCGCTTCTTTAAGGCCTAGAGCTAATGTTGACTCATTCTTACGCTTTCCATGAACAGAGTTCATTACCTAATTTTTACGTCATTGTGTCTCCCAGCAACTCAGCTTACTCATATTTTATGCCGATTGTCTAGTCTTGTGTTTTTCTCCACCGTTAGATATTGGACTCCGTGAAGGTAGGACCACGTCTTAGTCCCCTTTGTGTTCCCAGGGTCTGGTTTATAGTAGATGCTCAGGAAAGTGCCTGAGCGGAAGCCTGCATGCAGTCTTTCTGCCAGAATCAAGTGATTCCTGTTCAGATTCCTGTATCAAATACAGGGGTTTCTGAAATTACTTATCTCCTTGAGTGAACTACAAGCCAGGGGAGGGCATGGTCAATCATCATTTGTATCTCTCTGCTCCCTGCACAGAATAAACTCTCATGCAGCATAATTGAATGAAAGGATTATAGGACAAGCCAGCTAATACTATGGAAGATCATAATTTTCTTTGCACATTAAGATGTGTTTGTAGAAAATCTATAGGCAGCTAAAGCCCTAAGTCACCATGGAGCTATGGGTGATACAGTGCAGGGGCAATGTGTGAGAGTGTGTGAGTGAGGAAGTGAGCGAGGGAGAGAAAGAAGGAATAATCCTGTTTGCATGTGAGCTAGGTAGTGAGCAGACGAGAAAGAAGGGAAACAACTGAGCCACTGAATGAACGAATGAGTGACTGAATGACTGAGTGACTAAGGTAACTAATTTGATGAGCAAGTGGGTGCATGATTGAGCAAATGAGCAAAAGAATAAATGAATACATTCTTTCTCCTCTGTCTTTGGGGAACTTATTTAGCTTTCTGAGCTTCCTGATCCCTTGACAGGGCTCTCAGGCACAATTTCGAATGGTCTTTGCTTCATCAGGTTTTAAATTGCATCAAGCACTTTCCTTTCATCTTATTTCCTTCCCTTTCATCCACAGGCTGTCTCCAAGGATGATGTACTCTCAAACTTTATATATATATATGCATATGTATATACATATATTATATAAAAATATACATACATATATAATATAATATATATCTCTCTCATCATGAAAGCAGCTCCACTTGAAAACTTGATTAATTGCTAATGTTCTTCACCATTTATCAAGTGCTGGTTGTTGCCTGTAATCTTTAAAGGGAATAAAATTAAAAGAATTAAGAAACAATTATGTCTGGAAAAAGAAATAACTCTCCCCAAATCTAATCACCTTCTGATGGAGAGCTTCGTGCTGAGGTGGCTGGGGAGGAAGAGGGAGGAGAAGCGCCCATGCGCAGCTGAAGTTCCTGCTGCTGGTCTGGGGGGAAAATGAGTCGTGACCTGCCAGTGTGATGTGGGAGAAAGCAGCTCCTGACTTGGGCTCAGGAAGCGGGGCTGTGTCGTGCTTGCATGTCTGGTGAAGCAGAGCTAGTGCCTGTGGGGCTGTGTCTATTGTTATTGCAATTGCTACATTCCTACACCGGGGGACCAAGACTTCCAAGGGGGCCTTAGGCTGCTGAGGACCCGGGGACTCCCTCCCATGCTTTCTTGCCCCTTATCACTGGTGAGAGGAAGAGGTTTGGCTTGGGAGAGTTGAGGAAGGGCAGAAGTTCTAGGGCAAGAGCCCACCAGGCAGACAGCGGGTCACGAGAGGGACAGGGTCAATGTGGGGCTCTCCACTTGAGCCATTTCTCAGCACTTCAGCTCCCTGCAGGCATCAGCTTACTCCCATGCACACTGGCTGCCGCTGCCCACATGTACTATCTCCAGGACCGGAAAGAGAGGCTCGGACTTCGCTGTGGCTGTCCTCCATCCTAGGACAACTGTGAGGGCTGGAGACCCTTTATCCTGGACAAATACTCCAAACAGCTCAGGCTGACACAAAGCCTTGACTCTTACTCCTTAAAAATGTGGAAACTGATTATTTCTGGGTGCTAGACCAATGACTGAAAGAGAGGTTATTCTGTAGAGAAGTGTCCAGGAAGGTCCATGTGAGAACATGGTCTCTTGCCTCCCAGGCTGTGGTCCTGCTACATCACCACTTGTGCTGCGCCCACAGGCACTTCTCTGAGGACTAGCCTCTCATTCAGCCATGGGACTAGCACCTAAAAATACTTCATTTGTAAATTTGTAAGGAGCGAGCATCAGGGCCCCATGTTCAACCTGAACTTTTGGGGGTATCTGCCTAGGAGAAGGGGTCTTCGGCACTGCTCAGACTGATGTCCCAAAAAGAGTAGTACTTGGGAGGCAAGAGACCTTGATCTCATGGGTACCCTACTGGGCTATCTTGTGGCCACGACTTTCCCCTGCCCAGCATCTTGCTCCCTGTGAGTATGCAATCCTTAGGCTTTCTCTGATCCTTCACTTCTTTGTCTTTGTGAGTTTGGATTGGAGGAGTGGTCCTCAAGCTCTTTCATGCATTGGATTCCCCTGAAGCGCTTGTTAAAATGTGGAGCACTGGACCTATCACCTGGAGGTTCTGATTCACTAGGTCTTGTGTTTCTAACATGTTCTTATGTGACGCTGATGCTGCTGGTCTGGGGACCACTCTGAGAACCACTGGCCTAGATGGTATCGAAATATACTTCTGAATACCAAGCAATATCCTATCTGTTTCCTCATCTTCTGGGACA
This sequence comes from Hippopotamus amphibius kiboko, assembly GCF_030028045.1. Taxonomy (NCBI): domain Eukaryota; kingdom Metazoa; phylum Chordata; class Mammalia; order Artiodactyla; family Hippopotamidae; genus Hippopotamus; species Hippopotamus amphibius. Next base: position 4,833,639 of record NC_080203.1, on the reverse strand, counting down.
AGCCAATGATCTGGGGAGGCTCTGCCCCTTTTAGAGTCGGGAAAGCAGGCTCATGATGGTAACCAGATGTGTCTAAATCCCCGCTGCCAGTGAACAGCGAAGCCAAGATCTGAAGCCAGGCCTTTACCTCCCAGACCTTGCCCTGCTTCTCCCACACCCCATGGCCTAGGGGAAGCCCTAGCTTATTTTCCAGCTTCCACATTTGCCACTCCTATTTGTAGTTCCATGAAGATGGCAAAAATCACAATACTTGTATATAGCTTGCTACATGCCAGCCACTATTCTCCGAGCTTTAAAGGCATTACAGCATTTAATTTTCACCCTAACTGTAGGAAGTTGATGTGCTATTATTATTTTTTCATTTTAAAGATGAGCAAACTGAGGCACAGAGTGGTCAGCTCACTTTCCCAGGGTCAGAGAGCCAAGCAGTACCAAAGCCAGGGCACAACCGTGGGCAGTCTGATAGCTAGGTATCTGATTTGAGTACTGTACCCCAGAGACAATGGTACACTTAGAAGGCTGCCTTGGGTCCCTGCCCTGCATGGCAAGGGAGCTCAAGAAACAGGCTCAGGCTTTGAGACACAGGAGTGATCCTGGGCCAGATAGGGTCTCCCTCCTGTGAAATTTTCAGCAGCTTTTCAGATTGTCTGTTATGTGGTGTCTTATGTCTGGGGTTCCCAGTCACTTCCCTGCGTCATCGCCCCGCCCCCCACCCCCGCCAGCCCCCACATAACCAGGGCTGTCTGTCAAAGGGAGCCCCGGCACACTCAGTGCGACGTGAGATGTAGTAGTCAAATCACGCCTGTAGGCATGTGAGCCTGCCGGGCCGGCTGTGAAAGGCTTGATTGCATAATGGCATTTAGAAAATGGCACTTGTCTTTTCTTCAAAGACCTTCAAGATGATGAATTGGAGCTTATTGAAATGGCCTTAAATCAAGGCTTCTGTGCACAACAGTTTGCTCAGACTCATGCAAAGTACATTTCTCTTTGGCGTGGGTGATACCAGAAGCTCCTTACCACTGGCCACCTTCTGTGCTTAGGGGCTGGGCCAGGGACCAGAGTCATGGAGGAGGAGAGCCTGGAGCCAAATCGACCCGACAAGACAGAGAGTGCAAGGTCCCCGTATACCTATGGGGACTCTGAAGCCCCAAGAGAAGGGACTGATCCAAAGGCGCCTAGTAAGCCAGTCAGGCAACTGCCTTCTGAGCCCTTTGGAACCTTCTAACGACCATTTCCCCATGCAGCTACTCTGGGGTCTGGGCACGTACTACCTGGGGGTTGCCATTTGCCCCGGTGGCCACCTCCTTTCTGTGTTTCTCTCTTTCTTCTCTTTCAGGATGGGTCAGGGTGATCTACAGGCTGTTATATCCACTCCCAAATCCTGCAGACTCTGGGGATACTGGTGTTTGTGACTTCAACATATGTGCTCCCCTCCACTCATCACCCACGACCCATCCCCACCACCATCCCAAGAGTTTGGAAGAAACTTGCTGGAAAATGGCCCATCTCATCTCCTACATGATCTCCCAGCATTTACAGCCTCAGATGCCTTGTCCACCAGCAGGCTCTCACTCTCAGGTGCCAACCCTGCACTTGCATGAGCCTAAAATGTGTCTCTTTAAATTTTGCTCTCTAGTCTAGGCTGTCCTGGCAGTCATACGTGACCTCCTATCCAGGAAGCAACATTCTTCTGAGAGACATTAGTCACCTTTCCACTTTCTTAGTGATTTAGTTTCCCCATCTGCTAAATTAGGATAACGGGAATCCCTGGCTTCTATACATCCTTGAGTGGTGAGATGATCCTGTAGCAGGAAGATGGGGGAAGGTTCTCATGCACTGTAAGGGGAGATGCAGGTAGAGCAGATACAGCTGTAGCTCTGCTGCTGGACCCATCTCTATCTGGCTTTCTCCTTGGGTCATCTTCCTGGACCTCCACAGGTAGAGGCTTCTGTGCTGCTGACTGGTGACAGACCCCCATGGGATTTGGATTAAGCCTCCAGGGGCTTGCAGCCATGGCACTAGAGACATAAAATTAAAACAAAACACAGCACCACGCAACAAAACGCTACCACCAACCAAAAAAAAAAATCAGGAAGAAATAATATCACGAATATGAAATTGAATGATGAGCTTTGACAACAAAATTCTAAAATTTTTAAGAGGAGGAAAACTGCAAGCAGGGCAAAGCTGTACATAGACTGGGACTGTGTGGCTAGATGGGAAGAAACAGGAAACTGACCTTGTGTGTGCCTCCTGGAGGCAGAGGTCCCTGCTTTCCAGTATCCTCCCCCCACTGCCCACCCCCCGTCCTGGGAACAGATGGATCTGGATATGATTGCATACTTTGTAATAAGGATGAATGGTAAAGAAACACAGGAGGCCATGGGAATGCAGGGGAAAAGTCCATAACTCACACCCAGTAGCAACATGGGGAGGGGAGTGTGGAGACAGAAAAATCTTGTAGCAGCTAATGCTCGAACTGGGAATAAGAAAATGAGTATGAGTGAGCCGTATGGAAGGAAGGGGAAGGTCATCCCAAGCGCAAGGGACAGTGTGAGCACAGGCACAAGGGTGGAAGAAAGAGCACACAAGTGCTCTAGTGAGGTTAAAACCTCAGGCACAAGGAGTGGTGGGAGGGAGACAGGCTGAGGTTTTCTGGGGCCGGGTCCAGCATGACCTTGAATGCCAAGCTTGGAAGCCTGACTTTGATTCCAGAAGCAATTGAGAAGGCGCCACTGAGAGAGGGGAGGTCTTGAGCAGGGAAGGGTAATAATCTGACTTACAGCCTTCAGAAGATCCCCTTTCCTGCAGTGTGGTAAGAGGATAGGAGAGTAGTGAAATTAGAAGTAAGTTAAGGACACCAGAGAGGACGCAGTTGCAGAAGTCCAGGTGAGTTAATGATGATCTGAACTTAAATTTCCAGCAGGGGAGGTGGAGAGAAGGGGGCAAAGGCAAGAGATAGTTGAGAGGTAGAATGTACTAGACTCAGGAACTGATTGAATGGGTGTGGTAAAGGTGAGGGCGCTGTCAAAGGGGATATTCAGGCTTGTTGCTTTGTGCCGTGGAGAGGATGGTGGTACTATTCCTGAGAAGGTGTTCACTGTGGGGGAAAAGCCTCGGGAGGAAGATCAAGGGTTCGCTTTTGGTCAAGGAGACATTTGAGTTGCTACTGCTACCTCTAGGAGGAAATGGGTAGTAGACACTTGGATACACAGGTCTGAAGTGTGAACTAGAGATGGAGGTTTAAGTAGAGCAGAGAAGGAAGGGCCAGCAAAGAAGACTGACAATGAATATCCAAAGAGATAGGAGGGAAAACAGATAGGCTGGTGTTTTCCTCTTCCCAATGATCCTGAAAGGTCAGACAAGATGAAGATACGTCAGTGTGCTGTGGCCATATTAGACTGGATGAAGTGTTGAGTGGGTGCGAGAGAGGGAGGGAATGGTCCAAGCCAAGTACATAGTTTATTTTAAAACTCTTGCTGGGAAGAGACCTGAGTTTCTTTTGTCTTTGATTTGTGTGACTTTGGAGTATGGTGGAAGCCTGTGTGTGAGTAAAGTGTGAAAATGTCAGTTTGTGGACTAGCAGAGCTTCCTAGCTCCTCCAGCCAGCCCAGTGGGAAATGAACCTTCTCATCTTGGTGCTCCTAGAGAAGTGACTGTCTGTACTATTGCCTTGGGTGGGTAGTGGCATGAAGAAGGGAGAAAGAACATTGGAGACAGAGACACCAGCAAAGCAAAGACCCAGAAGTAGGAAAGATTGCAATGAATTTGAGGAATTGACAGAAAGTTGACATGACTGACACACAGTGCATTCCAGGTAGAGTGGAAGAAGTAGTGGTTTGAGATGTGAGCAGGGGTCAGGTCATGACAAGTCTTGCAGGCCACTGTAAGGACTTGGAGCTTTATTTGTTTATTTGAAGTGCAATGGGAAGCTATTAAAGGATTTTAAGTGTCATGATCTAATTTACATTCTTAAAAGATCACTCTATGTTTAGTGTAGAGAAAGGATTATTGGAGGCAAGCTAGAAGCAGGGAAATCATTTGTTCATTTAGTGAATATTTATTGAGTGATCACTCTATGACAGAACTGATCTGGTGCTTGGGATAAAGTCATGAACAGTAAAGACCAGGCCCCTCCTCCCAGGGAGGCATTATTTTACTGGGACAGACAGACAATGGCAACTAAATAACTAAGTGACACCATTTTAGGTTCTGATCAGTATTACAGAGAAATTAGAGTAATGAGGTAAAGAGTGACAGGGACTGAACAGCTACATCAAGGGACCAGAGATGGCCTTGATGAACAGTTAATATCTGAACAGAGACCTGAATAAAAAGGATTCAGCCATTCAAATATTCTTAATAAGAGCATGCCAGATCTCTCAGAAGGGTAACAGCAAATGCAAAGGCCCTGTGGTAAACATAATCTTGGTGTGTTTGAGGAGCAACAAGTAGAGAAGAGTGCCTGGCAGGTATGACGCAGGAGGGGGAGAGTGTTAAGAGATTGATGTCAGAGAGTGAGGTAGATGGAAACCAAATCAGCAGGCCCTTGCATAGAATGATGTGATCTGATTTTTGTTTTAATAGGATCTCTCTGGCTGCTATGAAGACAGATTAGAGGGAGAACAGAGTAGAAGCAAGGAGATCATAAAGAAGCTATCCTGCAATAATTTGGGGGAAGATGATGGTGGTTTGAGTCACAGTGATGGCAGTAGAGGTGGTGGAGAGTAACTGAATGCTAAACGTCGAAGATATGGCACTTGTCAAAGGATAGAATGGAAAGAAAGGAGTCAAGTTTGACTCATAAGTTTGCGGGTAGCTTGAACAAATAGGTAGATGGTGGTGCCCTTTCTTGTGATGGGAAGAAATATAGGGAGGAGCAGACTTGGTAATGGCAGGAACCGGCTAATCAAAAATTGTGTTTTGTATGTGTTGAATCTAAGGTTCCTATTATACATTCACATGGAGATGAGAAATAAGTAGTTTGATATGCAAGTCCAGTACTCAGGGAAGAGGCCACGGATAAATTTGGGAATTTTCATTACCTAAATGGTATTGGAAACCAAGTGATCACTTGGAGAGGGAATGTAGATGAAATAGAGAAGGTCAAGGATGGAGCCCTGGGGCACTTCAACATTCAAAGGTCCAGAAGAAGCAGCAGCTCCAGGAAAGATTTTGAGGGAACAGACACAAGTGGAATAAAAAGTAGCTGAGTGTAATTCTAGTTCTAGTCCAGAAGACAGCGTTTTAAGAATAAAGGAGGGCTTCCTAGGTGGCGCAGTGGTTAAGAATCTGCCCGCCAACGCAGGGGACACGGGTTCTATCCCTGCTCCAGGAAGATCCCACATGCCACGGAGCAACTAAGCCCGCATGCCACAACTACTGAGCCTGCGCTTTGGAGCCCGTGAGCCACAACTATTGAGCCCATGTGCTGCAACTACTGAAGCCCACGCGCCTAGAGCCCGTGCTCTGCAACAAGAGAAGCCACTGCAATGAGGAGTCCGCGCACCACAATGAAGAGTAGCCCCCACTCACCACAACTAAAAGAAAGCCCATGCACAGCAAAGAAGACCCAACACAGCCAATAAAAAAAAAAAAAAGAATAAAGGAGTAATTAACAAGTCAAAGGCTGTTGAAAGGTCTAGAACACTGAGGACAGAAGTGATCATGAACTTCGGCAAGATGGAGGTCTTGGGCGATTTGTTAAGAACCATTTCAGTGAAGTCGTGGATCAGAAGCTGACGAGATTGAGGAGAGAATGTGAAACAAAGAAGTGGAGCCAGAACGTGAGACAACTCTTTGCAGGTGTTTGATGCTGTGTGGGTTAAGAGAAAGGTGGTAGTTGGAGGAGAACGGGGCTGAAGGTCTAGGTATTTTAAAGGTGGGAGATATATGGCATGTTTGCATGATGATGGAGATAAGAAAGGAAAAATTTGATGATACAGATAGAGGAAGCTATGGGAGTGATGTCCTTGAGTAGTTGACAGGGCACAGGATCAAGGAAACAATTAGCTATGGACATGCATGTAGGCAGATTGATGGGTGTGTGTGCAAAGGGTGGGGAAGCAGGACTTTGTTTTGAAAAAGATTTAGATTTGGGAGGTCCACATAGCAGTCTCTAGTAAGTATCTGGAGGACAGGAAATAGGATAAAGTTCAAGGCTACAGATGCACTTGAAGGTCACTGGAGAAACCTCTGCTCGGAGAAGGGAAGGAACTTATACAAAGTTCCACAGATTTAAGTGGCAGCGTTGGGATGGGAACTCAGGCCTGTCTGATTCCAGAGCCTGTGCTCTTTCTCTGCAATGTTCCACCTCTGGGTGGAGGTTGGTTTCTGGACTCCAGCACCCAGCAAACATTCTTCCTATACCAGTGTTTATAGCTGCTGGCCATTTGGCCTTGGCATAGAGCTGAAATGTGGATGATCAAAGGTAGGAGGCTAGCCGGGTGATCTCTGGCCTTTTCCTGGTCTCAGATCCCTCGCCTGAAAGGTTGGAGCTTGAAGCATGTTTTGGCCTCATAAATTGTTCATGAGCTCTGACGGTAAGCTCCAGATTTGTCACTCCCTAATCTGGTGGTGGCTATAGCTAGCTGACATCAAGCTCTGGGGAGCAATGCAGTAAATCATTTTCCCTTTAGTGCAAGAAGAAAAAAATAGAAAATTACATTCTTCTCAGATTTCACTTTTGAATATGCTGGTGCCTCTGTCAATAGCTCCCTCTTGCAAGCAAAAGAGCAGCATGACCCCAGGAAGCCCGCTTTCCTATAGGCACTGGCCCAGTGATCCCCAAGCAGAGCAAGAGTGTTGCACACTGATCAGAGCGCTGTCACATCAGCGTGATATGCACCCCTTAACAGCAACCTGAGGCAGAGGTCAGATTCTGCCTTTTGCATATTCTCAGGAAGGTTAAGAATTCACTCAAGTCATCTAATTAAGCTAGTGGGAGACAGAGCTGTGCCTCAAATCTGAGCTGAAGTTCAGAGTTCTGTGCTTTTTCCAGTGCCCCATTTGGCCCTGGGTATGATTCGGGACTGGGGACCTGCCAACCAAAGTGGGGATAAAATCTGCCTAAGTAATGAAAGAGCAAAATAATAATAGTGACAGTGATAAAATGATGGTGGTGGTGGTGGTGGTGGTGGTGAACAACTTTTCATTGACTTCTCTGGAAATCAGAGAAGGAAATTATATACGTAGGGATGCCCCAGCTGCACTCACACTTCATGCCCTGTGCCTAAGAGCAGATTGAGCAGACTAGATCCCATTGAGGGCCACATCCTCCAGGCCGGCCTCCCTCCTCACCTTCTCCTGACCCTTAAGCAGCAGCAGGAAACCCACCCTCCTCCTTTCTTCCCACTTTCTTTCCTGCCTTCAAGTCCCTGCCAAATCCACTTCATGGCTGGCCACACCCTGCCTGCAGAATCACATTGGACCTCTGATCCATGGGACCGGCCATCAATTTGAACACAGCATGTCCAAAATATGACCAGAACACGGGGATATGTGTATAAAAACAGATGATTGAACCTGGTGTACCCCCCAAAAAATAAAAAAAAAAACAAAAACAAAATATGACCAGAGTACTTGGTTCCCTTCCTCGAGAAGGTGGTACCTATCCTTGTGCTTGCCACCAGAGATACAGCAGCACAGAGGCATGGGAGCTGTTAGCCATTCTGAACAGTGCTTCTGGAAGCATACTCCAAGCCACCTGGCCCATGCCCACCTCTGGTCAAATAGGCAAGAGTTGCAAAGGGAAAGGAGCAGGCAACTAGCCAGTGACTCAGCTCTGAACTGCTCTGTGGCCCCTCTAGTGCACGTCCCTTCTCTGGGCCTTGGTGTCTCCAACTGAGATAAAGGAGTTAGACTGGAGGACCTGTGAGGCCTCTTCCAATTTTTACTCTCATTCACTCCCTCTCTCTTTCCCTCTCACTCGTTCTCTCTCTCTCTCTGTCTCTCTCTCTCATTCTATTTTGCTCCCTTACTCTCACTCTGCTTCTTACTCTCTGTCATTTGCTTTGTCTGCCAAACTCCCTGGGGCTTACTGTAAACGTGTAACTGGTTTTGTAATAAACATTCCACGTTCTGTCCAGCCAGATGTGTGTGCTTGTTTCACAGGATTCCCCTGGGCTGGCACTGGCTTATTCCAAGAAGGCAGAATCATGACCTCTGTCTGGATTCCTTTTCAGTCATGGCCTAAAACCAATTGACAAGAGGAATCTAATTTCACATCCAACAAGAATGAGTCTGGGGACATGAGGATCTGTGTTGGTGGATTGATGGACTTGGATTTGGACTTGCCTGTGCTTGGTCTCCAGAATCAGGGCATAGAATTCAACAGCTCCAACTTTTCATAAATATTTGTGAGAGGAAGGAGTGGAATTATCTTGTGAGCCAGCCATCAAGAGTCAGAGCCCACTTTCAAGGACACACAATCAGTAGGAGACCTGGAACTAGGTCTGCAGTCATCTGTTCCCAAGTCTAATGAATTCCCATTGCCCTATGCATATTTCTCAATGAGGACCCCTGTGATGTCGGGAGGGAAAAAATCGAATTTCTGTTTTTGTTAACTTGTAATTGAAAATTCTCATTTCATTTCATTTTGTAGGCAATGAACCACAACAGCATTAGTAATATGTGAGAATTTGTCTCTAAGAGAAATCATGGATTATTTTCATATCACATTATTATCATTGTAGCTACCTCCAGATAGCCTTTACAGTCAATATTATTTTGAAATTACAGTAGTTTTTAGAATCACCACTAAATTTTTTAATTTCGTGTGTTAATAAAGAAGCATTTATGTTAGTATTTCATACAAGTTTTATTTAATATTTTGATATAATTTGTTTCCTTTATAATTTTGTACATTTTAATGCATTTAAAGTGTTTTTCTGAAATGGGGTTTGTGGGTTTCAGCAGTCAGTCAAGGATCCACAGAACAACAAAAGGTTAGCACAGTAGTCTAGGGCACACCCAAGTCTTGGAAAGCATGAAGCTTTGAGCCTGGTGGAGCAGACTTCCACTCTCACTAGACCCTACTCCAGGCACCTACTCACCCCCTACATAGGACAGCTGCCTGGAAGTTACTCATTCATTGTCCAACACCAAGACAGCTTGCTATTCTCACAGGGCTGCTTTGAGGTTTTATTTTGATCTCACTGTAGTTTGTTTGCCCCCAACATCTGCTCTTCAGTCTAGGCTCTGCTGAAACGCAGGCATCTCATGACCTCTCCCCTCCCCTGCCTGTGGACCCCATCCTCCCCCGCCCTTGGTCATGCCCCCTGGGTTCATTTTTACCCTCCCCCTCCCCTCCTCCTCCTGGCTGCTGCCAACACTACCCTGTCTCCTCCTTGCTCCTCCCAGGCCCACAGTATAGTCCAAGAGGGAGCATGGTACCACACATGCCCTGTCTTCCAGGAGGACTCCTGCAACAATTTGGCTTGAGGCTCCAAAAAGGTGTTGAGGTTGTTGTTTCTGCTGCTGCTGATTGGGGTGGGGCAGCAGTGATAATGCCAGGTGGGGAAATAAACACAGACTAACTCTGAGCCAGATCTTTTGACTCTACAATCTTCTTACCCATTCTAATCTCTCTAATCACACCACATCCACTTGGAATTTCAGGTCATTGAATGGTCCCTCCCATCCAGGCCTGTTGTGGGGATTGAATGAGTGATTTCTTATTAGAAGTCCATGCCGGATGGGCCCTGAGGGTACCTTTGGAGCGAGGCAGGTGAGAGAGTGGGCTGGGGTGGCAAGCTACCTGGTTTGGAATCACTTACCACCCATATGACCTTGGACAAGTTCCTAACCTCCCTGTGCCTCAGTTTCCTTATCTGTAAAATAGAGGTAATAATAGCTTTCACCTCACAAGATTGTTGTGAGGATGAAATGATTCCCCTAAAGTACTTAGCACAGTGTACACACAATCAATAATAGTATCGTCTTTATTAAGCAGATGCATGTTTGCAGGGGAATTCTGGGTGCAAGATGCTTCTAGATTCCAGGAAACCAAGTTTGACATATGCTACCAATGCATTTTCCCAGAGTGCTTGCATTGGAATCTAGAAAGGAGGTGACCTTTCAATGTACTCTACTGTTCCCACTCGCCCCATGTCTGTTTGGAGTATATGGTCCCTAAACAATCCCTCCCACTTAGGACTGTCGTGGGCTTTCAATGAGTCATTGCCTATACAGAGACGGGAGCCCTTTTGAAATAGCCTTGTGGTAGATTCCCCAAGAAACTCATCTTTGAAGGATTTGTTTTGGAGTCTAGATTCACCTGCCCACAGCTGCTGGATAGTTTTCCAAAAGCCCAATAGCCCAGAGTCATTGAGCCTGGATTCCACATCTCCCTTCCCCCAGTAGCCAGACATGTGACCACCCTGATTCCCTGTACACAGCATCCCACTCCTGTTGGAGCCAGGCTCCTGCCCTTGTGCCTAATCTCCATCTGCCTCCTTGCCTCTGTTCCACCATCGCCTGTGCTTCAATCCAGAGGCCCCTTCCCTCCCCTCCCTTCCCCTCCCCTCCCCTCCCCCAAGCCCAGGACTCCGCATCCTTTAAGGTCTAGTGCCAGCTCCAACTCCTCCAGGAAATCTGTGCTGACTAGAGTCATACATTCTCAGACGTCAGAGCTCCAGCTGCCCACGCATTACTCAGCCTTTATTGACTGCCCCTCCTTTGGATTCCTGCAGCACTTAAGGCCGGTGCCAGACAATTTAGCACTTAATTACAGACTGTCGTCAACTGTGCCTTAATTTTTCCTTGTGCATTAGAGTGTTATCCCCCGACTCTACCAAAAGCTTTTAGAAGACAGAGAGAAGTAAAGACACCAACATTTCTTCCTGACACTGCTGTAGAAATATGACTGCTGTGGCATCTGTAGAGTTGAAAATGAAACTTGTTACTGTGCTGTCATTCAGCAACCCTACTTCCAGACCTAAGTCTTATCCTACAGATTCTTTAAAAAAAGGTTTTTTTTAAATTGAAGTAGAGTTGATTTGCAATATTGTGTTAGTTGCAGGAGCCCAGCAGAGTGATTCTCTTACACATATATATGTGTGCAGATGCTTTTCCCTCATAGGTTATTACTGAGTATAGTTCCCTGTGCTACACAGTAGGTCTTTGTTGGTCTTACAGATTCTTTTTGTCCCCAGGATACTCAGCAACTCAACCTCCAGGACTTTGCCCATCCCATCTGACCCTGTTCCCTGTAGCTGTTGCCAGAGTACTCTAACATCCGCAGTCTCCTCTGAAAGGCCTGCCCAGTCAAGCTAGGGCATCTTAATACTAGGGCCAGTGGTGGAACCAGCTGTCCTTGGTGGAAAACTCCACACATAGGAACATGGCTCTTGAAGCTGCCTGCAGAAGGGATTGCATTAATAGAGTAGCACTTGTTCCAGGATTCCTGGGGCTGGCTATTTTGATCTGACTGGAAGTCTGCCCAGTAGACTCCTTACATGTACAAGTTCGGGCACAGACTGTCTTCGTGTCACCTGTCCATGATGCTTATTCTGCAGTGAAACCTCAGTCTGCTTCCCCAAACTTCCTCTGTTGAGCCAGTGATCTGAGGCAGCAAAGAAAAGCAGGGACAGCAGCGATATGCTTGTTCTACCACATTTATTGAACATTTATCATGTGTCATGTCTGGGCTGCTTGCTGGGTTGACAGAGAGGGGAAAGAGTCCTTGTATTCCAGAAGCTCATGGTCTTCTGTGAAAGGTCATCTGTACAAGCCAACAAAATTCCATGATGGCGGAGCCACAGGGGTTGTGAGGGCTTGGACAAACAACCTAACTTACCAAATCAAAGGAAAACTTTCAATTTTCCCAAGTTCCATACTGACAGTGTTCTCTCCCAACTACCCATCCCTTGCGGCAGCTCCATTGCACTCCTTTCTCCACTGCAGCTGCTGACGGAGGTCCAGAGAGAGAGAAATTAATTTGATAGACAAGCATAGAGACAGTTTCTAGTAAGATGATGGAGGATGGGGGTGCTAGGGGTCATGATGTCACTAAGAGAGTTGCCATCCCACTGGCAGTAACACTTAGGCTCCAAAGCAAGAGCTGAGGGAGGCCCCTGAGACCATGGTTATGAGTGGCCTTATCTCTCTGGGAGGCACTTACACAGTGGGCGCTATAATTATTGCCCTAGTGTATTGCTTGACTTTGAATAGTCCTCACAGATACTACATAAGATGAATATTGATAGCTATGGTCTAGTGGAAAGAGACGTGAACTTGGGGTCAGGGATTTGCATTCTAACTCTGGCTGAGCCACTTACTAGCTATGTAACCTTGGAGAATTTGTTTACCTTCCTTGCCTGTTTCCTTATCTGTCAAGGGAGGTTAATAATAGTATTTTGGTTCTGATCAAATGAGATCATGTGTTTTAAAATTCCTCCACAGAGCCTGACATACAATGTGTAATCCACAAGTGGTTACTTGCTGTTGTTATTAAAACACATCTTCCTTCTCCTCATTGGCAGTAATAGAAGCAGCAGCAGCAGAATTTTTGTACCAATTCCTCTTTTTCCCTGTGTCTGGCCTGTCTCCCTCTCAGCTAGCTAAGTCTCTGAGCAAGTGGGCAACAGAGAACCTGAAAATATGGACAGAGATTTCATCAGGTGGGTCTAAGCAGCTTCCTAGCAAAGAATTGACAGTTGCTGCCAGAGGGTGGGCTTAGTTCATGTGCTCAGATTACTGCCTCCCTCTGAGGAGGTTAACTTGTACGTTTCATCTGATGAGTGTGTTAAAGCAGTCATGACTTCAGTGCAGTCCTTTTTCTGCGAATTAATGACTGGGGAGACAGTATGGTCCTTTTTGCAGCCATTAGTTCTGGGCTATTACTGATTCCAGGAAGGACTACATTAATGCTCTGGTGGGGGTGTGAGCCCAATGTCCTCCCCATTAGCCAGTCAGCTGCCTATACCATTCTATATGTTCCATGATTGCACCAAGAATGTTTGTATCTTTGGGCAGATTTTAAGCATTGTGATGGCCAATGTCATTGTCAGCCCCCAAAGTAGAGTGTACCTTTTAAGTGGAAGGCACTTAGCTTGGACATAAAATGTCACTTGGGAGAAAATAGATGGTGGCTTTGGTTGCCGTTGGTTACCTCTCTCCAATCTAAGAGCTTGGGAGTTACCAGGTCTGGGTTTTGATATTCAAGAAGTTAGCATCAACACTCTTCACTCTCTCTCTCTCTCTTTCTATCTCCCTCCCTCCCTCCTTTCTTTCCTCTTTCCTTCCTTCCTTCTTTCCTTCCTCCTTACTTCCTTCCTTTCCTTGTTCTCAGAACGTTGGATAGGAGATCTATCCTCAACAAATTTTACCTGCACAACACCATATTGTTAACTATAGGTGCTTAGTTGTAAAGCAGATCTCTAGAGCTTATTTATATTGTATAACTGTAACTTTATACTCATTGACCAACAATTCTCCATTTCCCCCTATCATCAGTTCTTGTAATCATCATTCTATTCTCTGCTTCTATGAGTTTCACTATTTTAGATTCCTTGTAGAAGTGAAATCCTTCTAAGTTCTTCTGTGTTTGGCTTACTTCACTTAGCGTAATGTCCTCCAGGTCCATCCATGTTGTCACAAGTGGCAGAATTTCCTTATTTTTTAAGGCTGAAAAGTATTCCATTATATGTATAAACCATATTTTCTTTCCTTTTTTTTTCTTTAAGAACTTTTATTGGGGTACAATTGACACACAATAAACTGCATATATTTAAAGTGTACAATTTCATATTTTTTTTCTTATTAGTAATGTATATATGGCAATCCCAAGCTCCCAATTCATTCCCCCAACCTCCCCAGCTTTCCCCACTTGGTGTCCATATGTTTGTTCTCTACATCTGTGTCTCTATTTCTGCCTTGAAAACTGGTTGATTTGTATATAAGCCATATTTTCCTTATTCATTCATCTGTCAGTGGACATTTGGGTTGTTTCCATACCTTGGCTATTGTGACTAGTGCTACTCTGAACATGAAAGTGAGGGTATCTCTTCAATATGCTGATTTCAATTGTTTGCGAAAGTACCCAGGGATGGGATTGCTGGATCATATGGTAATACTATCACAGATGTATGCATATTTCCAAACTCATCAAAATATGGACATTAAATGTGTGCAATTTTTTTGTATCAATTATACCTCAATAAAGCCTTTTAAAAAAGACACTTCCTTCTCAACTCTGCTGCAGAGCTC